>NC_062557.1:25505831-26143822 GCF_016906955.1 Phacochoerus africanus | reverse complement strand
GCATTCCTCTGTAACACCATAGATCCAGACATTAGCACAGAAACATTAACTCCGTGGGTGTGAAATAACACTGGAAATAAAACAAACTGTGATGCTGAAAACACCAAGCTCAAATCTAAGAAAGGACTCCACAGCCAATTTCCCTTCATTTAGAGCATTTAAATGGAACAACCTACGAATAGCGCATCTTTATTAAATAAATAAAGAGAATTAATTCTTACTGTATCATCATTAGTTCTGAAACAAATTGATTTGGAAACTGGAAAATAT
The DNA here is from genome assembly GCF_016906955.1 of Phacochoerus africanus. Classification (NCBI taxonomy): domain Eukaryota; kingdom Metazoa; phylum Chordata; class Mammalia; order Artiodactyla; family Suidae; genus Phacochoerus; species Phacochoerus africanus. The sequence continues at coordinate 26,143,552 of NC_062557.1, read as the reverse complement.
AGAACTCAAAATAGTCTGGCTGACATAACCATGCACTTATACAAAGTCCAGGGTAAAGAGAAAAATGTTAGTGACAACCTCACTTAATTCTGGAGTAGCTTTTGCTCAAAGTCTACATAAACAGCTATTACATTTTAAAAAACCACACAATGGAATTCCCACCGTGGCTCAGCGGAAACGAATCCGACTAAGAACCATGAGGTTGTAGGTTTGATCCCTGGCCTCGCTCAGTGGGTTAAAGATCCGGTGTTGCCATGAACCGTGGTGTGGGCTGCAGACGTGGCTTGGATCCTGCATTGCTGTGGCTGTGGTGAAGGCCGGCAGCTGTAGCTCTGATTAGACCCCTAGCCTGGGAACCTCCATATGCTGCAGGTATGGCCCTTAAAAGCAAAAAAAAAAACCCCCAAAAATAAAAAAATAAAATGAATTAAAAACCACACACTGATTCAAAAGATCATGGTCTATAACTCTGATCTCGAACTTAGGGAGAAAAATAGTAATTCTTCTTACTTATGTCATCTCCCTTTGAAGTTTCACCACATGTACCCCAAAAGTGCTTTTAAAAAGGGGGGAGGGAGTGGTTTGCAAACGAAGACACATGGGTATGCAAAAACAGAAGGTTTTTTAAAATCACCTTTACAGTTAATAATTATTTGTCAATTATCAGCCTCCAGAGACACAATTAGCCATAAAGATAACTTTTATCAATTAAGCATTAACACTTGTTTGAAAAAACAGATGTTTTTCTCCAATTTTGCAGCATGCTCATACAGCAGTAACCAAATTGGCACAATTTAAGTGCTCAAAGTATGTTACATTGTCTCCCTCAACTTATTATCACCTATTGATCATCAGCTTTCTGTATTAAATTCCAACTTTCTTTCCTTCCCAGGGAATCCTAGAGCAAAGCCAGAAGGGTTGAGGTACCCTCCTATGCTAACACCATACCCTTTATTAAACCATAAAGAGGAGTTCCCACTGTGGTGCAGAGGAAACGAATCCGAGTAGGAACCATGAGGTTGCAGGTTAAGGATCTGGCATTGCTGTGAGTTGTGGTGTAGCTCCCAGATGTGGCTCGGAATCTGCGTTGCTGTGGCTGTGGCGTAGGCCAGCAGGTGTAGCTCTGATTTGATCCCTAGCCTGGGAACCTCCGTATGCCACAGATGCACCCCTAAAAAAAAAAAAAGCAAAAAAAATTTTAAACCATAAAAAGAGATGCATTTGCTTAAAAAAAACATACAAAAAGCAAAAACAAACAAAAAGCCTCCTTAGGATCAGATGTGTTTAGAATTCATAATTTTTTAGAAAGGAATAGTTTGCATACATCCTGCAAATAACACCCTTTCTGCAGCAAAATATATGTACAATCACACTAAATGAGACACAAAAACTGTAAATAGCCTCGGGACAGTTTAGAACAGGTTCTGCCAAGAAATAAGTCACTAAAAAACACACATTTTCAAGAACTCTTTGTACTTGGGGATTGCAAAAAGGGGACTGTGGGCCTATTCCAAGACACCAGTACTATTTGGTGAGCATAACATAAATACCACCTATCAATGTAGGTCATTTTGGAGACATTAAAAAATGTAAATATTTGAAAGCCTCTGTGAAGAGAAAGATTTCTGCAGAAATGAGCAAGACCACCACCCAGCGTTCCAAATATTTCAAGGATAATCTGCCAGAAAATGAGTGGAGGATCCACAGAGAATCACCAAAAATTAAGATGAAAGGGGAGTCTTAAAGGTCATCCAATCCAATTACCCAGCTATTTGAATCCCTAATCATCTCTGCCCATCCCTTCCTGGCGTGACCCTGGAACTCAGCTCTCCTCTACTGCTTTCACCAACTACTTCCCATCTTACTCCAGAGCAGATTAAATTGCTCTCACTTCCCTCCCATTAATCTTTATTACTGCCAAGTAGAGAATTTACTAGACCCTTCTACAGTTATTTAAATGTCTGTTTTCCCCTCAGACTCTGATTCCTTAAGCCAGTGATCATGTCTAATTAATTTTCCAATCCTCGGCAACCAGCACATAGCGAAGAGTCAATAAACGTTTGTTGAACTGAATTAGATTTGTCCTGTAGTCCAGGCTCTGTCATTGCCTAATTGAGTGGCTTGGGGCACTCCCTTAGCCTGTTTAGCTGAGAAAAGGGATGGGGGTGTCCCTAGAGGACATCGTCAAGTCCCATTTAATTCTAGAAAGTTTCCGATTTACGAACTTCATTTTCTAGGCGCTGTCCAACTAAGCAAATAAGGGGAAACCGCAGCTTAGGTGCAACAGGCCTGGAAGGGATCCCTCGGGAGTGGGCGCTGCTTCCCTACCACCCAGTCCTCTGCTTTGTTGTGTCCTCCGCGGGGAAAGGAAGGATACTCCCCAAACCCCGCCTCTCCTCCTATGAGCATCACCATACGGATGGGAGGGGACTCGTGCCACCCAATCGCGGTCCCGCTAAACCGCGCCCCCACAGGACAGACTGCCAAGCCCCGCCAATCAAGAGAAGAGGGATCGTTCTCTACATCCAGTCGGAGAGCGGTAGAGCCGGGCCTAGACACCGCCCCCACACGCGGGGAGGTGACCGTTGAGCCCAAATGGGCGGTGTCGCCAGCCAATCAACATGCTTCTAGACGTTTCAGCGACCAATTGCCGATAACAACGCCTCCGAGCCAGGCAAGCAGAGGGCGGGAATAGGTGCAAGCATAGGCCGAGGCCACAGTCGGGCCCACATTTTTCTGTTGGGTACGGACAGAAGCGAGGGTTGCTGAGCTAGGTTCAGGGAAGCGGGAAGTTGGAACCCAACCACTGTGAGGCGTGGCCAACTGCGTCACTTTTCTCAATCGACTGCCCTTTAGAAACCCGCCATCCCTCCTGTCCCGTTCCTCTCACCTTCCTTCGCGGCATTGCCGGCGGCTGCGGCCCGACGGTTCCGATTCGGGCAGCGGCGGCAGCAGCAGTGGGAACGGTGGCTCCGGCGGGCTCCGTGGCGGCCTCTGTAGCAGTCCCAATCCTGCGGACGATCCCAAGTGCCTCCTGCTTCACAGCGTCTAGAGCTTTCTGCGCAGGCGCCGCGGGCTGAGGCGCTTTTTCCTCCACTTCCGGCTGAGGCTTGCGTCACCTGACGTTAGGGCCAGAGAGGATTCTGGGAGGTTTCCCCCTCCGGTGAGGCTAGCGGGAGCCATTTTGGAATTGGGCAGAAAGTGGCAGCGACAGTGGAAACTGGAGCCAGCCATTTTTAGTTAGGGGAATGGCACCCTCTGTAGGCGTGGGTAGCCATTCCTGTTTGGGGCAGAAGCCTGACAGTTGAAGTTAACAGTTCTCATCTTTACAATGGGCAAAATTTCCCTTCCCTTTGGTTTTAATTTCTGAAGTCTAGGAAAGAAAGCCCCAGAATCCATCAGGTTGCTGAGGTTTAACCCCTTAGTCGCCGAATTGGCTAAAGGACGTTTCTCTTTATCACATAAACTCAAAATTGGGAAGGGCTATTTTGCACAAGAAACTATTTTAAGAGCCATTCGGTGTCTCACAGTGCTGGGAATGGGGGCTTGTGAAAGGACAGAAAGAAGGTAGCGTCCTTCATGAAGAAGTTTCTTGTCTGGTAGAGGAGACATTGTCCTTGCCTTTAGCGAACCGCAAGTATGTTGATCCGTTCACTCGCGAAAGGAGACACAACCATTCTCCAGAAACTGTTGCTCCAAAGAATTACCAGTTTAGCTCTGTGGTGAGCACACCCACCTCGTCCCCTCATCCTGTATGGGTTTGAGAGCCTTGGGTGGCCCTCGGGATGAGTGTGTGTGTGTGTGTGTGTGTGTGTGCGCGCGCGCGCGCGCGCACGCCCGCGCGGTACCAGAGTTGGAAAAGCATTGAACCCCATTAGCCCAAGTGACCTCTCGAAATCCAGACGCTTGAGTCAGGAGTTGGAGGAAGAGGAAGGAATATTTTTAGTAAAGCTGGAGCTCAGAAAGGCATTGATGTTAGATGCCTAGAAAGGAGAAGCTGGTGGAAGATGTAAGGTTGGCAGAAGAGCAGTAAGAAAAGGCTGAGAAGTGAACAGCAAGCGTTGAGGATTTAACCTCGCTGGGAGAAAAGCCTTGTGTGGAGTAAAGCTTTGCCCAGAGACTGGGGGGGGGGGGGGGGGAAATCCAAGAGTCATTAAGTTAGGATCCTGGAGCCCGTTTCACCTGAGGCTAGCTAGCTAAGATGGAGATTTCCCCCTGGAGCTGAACTAAAGAACAAAGCAGCAGAAGGTAAACATCTGATTGTTGTGCTAAGCAGAGGACTCAGAAGGATTAGAGGTCCAGACCCTTATTTAGCACTCTCCTTGGGTGTATCCTGGGCTGGTAATAACACAAGCAGCTGTTAGTATTTAGGTTTTAATGTTTACCATAAACACCTTTAAATGGCCTACTTAGGTTGAACTGCACAAAAGAACTTATTTGGAAAAGGGTCGTGTTTCTTCTTCTTTTGTATCTCCTTAGCACTTAAGCATTTAATTTCACACTATTACTGTTATTTTGCACCTACTCGGGTGTTCCCAAGGTTACTCTTGGGTGTTCTGGCTCCCCAGCTACTGGTAAAGAGCACTTATGTTAAGACCATATCTCAGGAGTTCCCGTTGTGGCCCAGTGGTAACAAACCCGACTGGTATCCATGAGGATGTGGGTTCCATCCCTGGCCTCAGTGAGTTAAGTATCTGGCATGGCCATGAGTTGTGGTGTAGGTCCCAGATGTGGAACTTCCATGTTCAAACTTCCATATGCTGTGCGTGCGGCCCTAAAAATAAAGTAAAACGAAACAACAACAACAAAAAAAGCGTATCTCTCTTCTTTTATACCATCCTTAATAGCAGCCAGACTCTGCTCTACCCATAGTAAATTCTTGCTCCTCAATCAAAATATGTTTACTGTTTCGCACTGTCAGAATGTCTAGCCCTCAAAGATGGTGAAGTATCCCTCCCTGGGAATTAGCATAGGAGAATAAAATCTTATCCTGACTTAGGCATTCATCATACAAATACCAACATTACAAATGTTCCACATTAATCCCTCGCACTGCATTTTCAAACACTGCAGCTAACACCGAAAGAGTTTACAGTTTCATTGAGACATGCCTTGTCCTTGAAGAGCATACCCTCCAGCAGAAATTAGCTCTTGATGCAGGAACTGCTGGTTTAAAGCCTTTGACCGGGCCCCTGACCATCCTCATCTGCCAGACTTTGCAAAAGTGGTCCTACTATTCTCCCTGTCTTTGCGCTCTCACACAGGCTTTTCTTCCTGCCTTGATGCATCTCCCAACCATCTTTAAAATTTGCTTTCTTCAGAAGGTCTCTCCTGATGTATTCTTTCTAAGGTAGTAGGGCACAGTGATATGTTAGTTTGTACTTACTGATTTATATATACCTTACAGTTTGGTAGGTGTTCTGTTTCACTCCTCCCGAAACAAGTAATAGGAACATAACTCCTATTTATTTTATTCATCGGCTCTTCTCGTGTCCAGTAGCGGGCTCTGATGTCAGATCTGGATTTGAATTTCAGTCCTGCTACTTTGTCTGCATTGCTCTTGGACAAGTTTTAAAAGGTATTGGTGCCTCAGATTTCTCAGCTGTGAGGTCAAGATACCAATAGCCACGTCACAGGGCTGTTATAAGGATTAAAGGAAACGATTGTTGTAAAGCGCTTAGCACAGTCCCTGACAGAATAAGTGCTCGATAAATAGCCATTATTACTGATCATTATAATTCCAGTCACCCTAGTCGTGGCTGGACTATCCTAATGATTGTGAAAAATAACTTTCCATAGTCTTAGTGGTTGTTTGTTTTTGTCTATTGAGACTCGCTTCAGCGCAGGAGGCTCCAAATGTTACCGAGGCGTTATGTATTATATATTATATATTGAGTTAAAACATTAAAACACTGTGTTTCGGGAGTTTCAGTCGTAGCTCAGTGGTTAGCGAATCTGACTAGGAACCATGAGGTTGCAGGTTCGATCCCTGGCCTCGCTCAGTGGGTTAAGGATCCAGCGTTGCCGTGAGCTGTGATGTAGGTGGCAGATGCAGCTCAGATCCTGAGTTGCTGGTGGCTCTGGCGTAGGCCGGTGGCTACAGCTCCGATTGGACCCCTAGCCTGGGAACCTCCATATGCCGCGGGAGCAGCCCAAGAAATGGCAAAAAGACAAAAACCAACCAACCAAACAAACAAAAAAAACATTGTGTTTCCCCAGGCCAGGAAGCTCGTCGTTCCAAAGCACGATAGAGTGTTAATGGAACAGCAGAAAGATAAGCAAAGTTCAGAAGTGGTACAGAGAAGGACACGGAGGGTTTGGGAAAGGATTCATAGCGGAGATGAAGTAAGAGTGGAACTTCACAGGACGATTAAGTTTGCCAATGGACGCGGAGAACAGGGGCTTTCCAGGCCAAGGGAACAGCCTGTGCAAAAGCGCAGACCTGTGGAGCAGCACTGTGTGGGGGTGACTAAGGGCATGAGGGGGTTGCAGTGATTGACAAAAGAAGAGGCAGGAATAATTTGGGGAACCGGGTCCTGCAGAGTCTTGAATGTTCTGCTGAGAAGCCTGAGCTGGAGGTGAGGGGACTCTGTGAAGGACTTTAAGCAGAGGAGTTTCACGACTTGACTTGAACTTTGTTTTTCGTTTTTATTTTTTTGTCTTTTTGTCTTTCCTAGGGCCACACCCATGGCATATTGGAGGTTCCCAGGCTAGGGGTCGCATCAGAGCTACAACTGCTGGCCCACACCACAGCCACAGCAATGTGGGATCCTTAACCCACTGAGCGAGGCCAGGGATCGAACCCGCAACCTCATGGTTCCTCGTCAGATTCATTGACCGCTGCGCCACGACGGGAACTCCGACTTGCACTTTAGAGATCTCTATTTGGAAGCTGTGAGGAGGACTGATCAGAGTGGCAGTTAGAATGGTGCCATAATGGAGTTCCCGTCGTGGCGCAGCGGTTAACAAATCCGACGAGGAACCATGAGGTTGCAGGTTCAATCCCTGGCCTCGCTCAGTGGGTTGACATTCCAGCGCTGCCTTGAGCTGTGGCGTGGGTTGCACACGGGGCTCAGATCCCGAGTTGCTGCGGCTCTGGCGTAGGCCGGTGGCTACAGCTCCGACTCTACCCCTAGCCTGGGACCCTCCATATGCCGCAGGAGCGGCCCAAGAAATGGCAAAAAGACAAAAATCATAGTAATAATGGTGCCATAATGATAACTTACCCAGAGTGGAGGAGGAACCCAACAGGGTAGAGGTAGCGGGGTAATCTTTTATGTACGTTCTTGTGAATTTTCCTTCTCGTATCTGTATCTCATCTCCTCAGTTACATTTGAAGCTCCCTAACAGACCCTCAATTTCCTTTCAAATGCTGCCCTAGCCAGGAAAATGATAGGTACCATATTTCAAATACAAAGTGTGGTTGTTCATTGTTTGCTTCAAAGGCCTGGGAGTTCCTGGAGGTTGGGAGCTTTGCCTGGCTGGCCTCATGGCCTCCAGCTTCTTCCTTGCTGGCATCTAAAAGGGTTCAGTAAGCGGGGTGGCCACTGCCAGGTGTTGGCTCAGTTAGGAAAGACTTGCACAGAACCGGCCATCTCCTCTCCCCTAAGTCTTTTTTTGACCAGGAGGGCTTGGGGACAGCAGTTCCCTCGGTGTGTAGATAACTGTCTCAGAAGGTAGGGAAACATGCCTTGACCTTTCAAAACCATGCTAAGTAGCGGGGCCAATCTTATAACTTCTGAGTACAAGTATTGGCCCAGTCTCTATCCCTGTGGGAGACTCCCAGAGGTTGCTAATGTGACCATAATTCATATTAAGATCTTTTCACTTACAAGCTGCCTTAAAAATAGAGTCAGCGAGGTCACCTAGTGGTCCCTCCTTTCTTACTGGAGATGGCCTGGGACTTCTCTAACCTTCTTGGCCACTTGTTAATTTGGTTCTTGGATCACCTGATCCCCCCCTTCCCCCCACCCCCAGCCCCACTCTGGGGGAAGGTATTGGACAGATCCCAGCAGGCTCAGGCACAGCTCCCCGCCTCTGCAGCTGGGGTTATAAATAACCACCCAAACTAAACAGTCAAATAATTGCATTTTGAAAATGCCTAAAATCAAAAAAAAAAAAAAATCACTCTGAACCTGATTCAGGAGCAGTTCTTCTCCCACTCCCGCCCTCCACCTCTGCCTTTCTTCCCCTTATCTAGCTCCCTTCCCTGATCCAAGCTCCCCAGGGAAGCCAATCTGAGTACAAAGCTCTCCGTACAATGAAGACATCCTTTTCCTTATTTGACAGGGCCAAAGCCCTCCAGGGCTGTAGTTATAGTTACGCAATGTTGTTATGGCAGCAGAGGCCTCAGGGCAACATATGTTCCTGAGTGGTAATTGGGTTTGCTTTAAAAGACTCTCTCTCCCTGGGTTCTCCATGCCCAAATTTACTTATCAGGAAAACCAGGGAGTTGCCATTAGGGATGGACCTTCATATTTGTTGTGGTTGTTGTTCCAGCAAAACCAAATTCCTCCTTGTGCCCAAGGATGCAATGTACCCAGGGATCATGGGTTGAGATTTTCTAGCCTGCGGGCATTTTCATTTATTCATTCAACTAATATTTATGGAGACTCTGATAAGGGCTTGGCATTGGGCTGAGCGCTAAGTGCACACTGAATAAACAGACGTGGTCCTTTCCACCCTGAGCTGACAATTTAGGACAAGCACGTGTACATAGGAGGGGACTGGGAGAATATGATGCTCGCCCACACCCACCCCCTCCACGTTTTCAAAAATGATTAACCCAGTCTTATAATAACACTAAAACCCAGTCTTATAATAACACTAAGTAAATGTTCAAAAAAATGGAAGACATTCTTAATTTCACTGCTGCCAGAGAGCTATTTTTATTTTTCTCTTTTTGCACGTTGCCTTCCAGTTTTTCTCCACATGCATATGTTTTATTATATGTGTTCATTTGGTATAAACGCACTCATTGTTTACATGAAGCTTCACGTTTTTAAACACATTCTCACCATTTCCCGTGTTTCTCTGTAGTCTTCCCAATTGAAACTGTAATAGCTGTGACATTGCAGGAAAGTCTGTGACAGTGTGCCCTCCCCTCTTTGGGATTATGGAGGGTCTTTTATGTCAGGTAATTCTGCAGTGAATGTCCGCATGCATCTATAGCTCTCCTGTTTTTATTTCTACCTCTTATACGTTGCTTTCTTTCTTTCCCCAAACACGTGCCCACATTTAAAGTGTCACCATCATTGTGTGAGGATGCCAATTTTAAGATGTTCCCAGAACTGAGTATTACCACTTAATGAAATCTTGCAAGTTTAATAAAAATGAAAAGTGCACCTCCCATGTGCTTTTGATTGTATTTCTAGTTAGCATATACTTCAGCCTTTCATGTGTTTATTTACTGGTTCCATTTCCTCTTCTGTGATATCCTATGCCTTACTCAATTCTTTTCTGAGGGCTTGATTTTCTTTTAAGTTTAAATGAAAGATGAGAGGTAGATGCTGTGTCTGAGCCACACTCAATTATGGAATCAGTGTTATTAAGAAGGCAGAACAGGAGTTCCTGTCGTTAACGAACCCGACTAGCATCCATGAGGATGTGGGTTCAATCCCTGGCCTTGCTCAGTGGGTTAAGGATCACGAGTTGTCGTGAGCTGTGGTGTAGGTCGCAGACTCGGCTCGGATCCTTGTTACTGTGGCTGTGGCGTAGGTTGGCAGCTGTAGCTCGGATTAGACTCCTAGCCTGGGAACCTCCATGTGCCATGGGTGCGGCCCTGAAAAAAAGAAGAAGAAGAAGAAGAAGGCAGAACATTTGCTTCATGATGATTTCTCTAGTAGTTTCTCCTTGCTCTTTCATTCTGGCTTCCCTATTACCTCTAGCAGTAAATTCTTTGTCAAGTATGCACGCCATTGAGAAAGAGAATGAGATTGTGAACAGAATGTGTAGATGTTATAGGTGAAAGCAGTGAGGAGGCAGATTGTGACTTACCTCAGCAAGAATTGAGGGGCCACCTTAAAAGCTAAAATCAGGAGTTCCCATCGTGGCTCAGTGGTTAACCTATCCGACTAGGAACCATGAGGTTGCGGGTTCGATCCCTGGCCTTGCTCAGTGGGTTACGTATCTGGTGTTGCTGTGACCTGTGGTGTAGGTCGAAGATGCTGCTCGGACCTCGCGTTGCTATGGCTCTGGCGTGGGCCGTCGGCTACAGCTCTGATTTGACCCCTAGCCTGGGAACCTCCGTATGCCACGGGTGCAGCCCTAGAAAAAAAAAAGACAAAAATAAATAAATAAAAGCTACCATCATTCTTGCCCACTATAGAAACTTTGAAGATAGTTCTATAGCCACTATTTTCCTGATGACCCAGGAGAAACAGAACCCTAGAGAGAAAAAAAAAAAAAATTCACAAACCAGTCGACTTCAGGAGGATGAAAAATGACCCTGTGTTCTGCCATTTGTAAACCAAGGGTCATTTCATGTGTTGGGAGATGCTTTCCCAGGAATGGGCTAAGAATGGGTTTCTCTGAGTCACGTACACATGCTTACCCAGTCTCCCTTGTGACTAATTGTACCCAAATGTGAATCAACTGCCAGGGTGAGGGATGCAGGCTACAACTAGGAAAATCATTTCTCTATTTAAGGTAAATCCGCACATGCATGGCCCAAGCTCGCAACTTTGGACTTCTTAGTGTTGCTCTAACCAACTGTGGTTACTGACCCAACCCAATCTCAGGGGTTATGGATGATCTTCTTACTGGTCTGGAAACTACTTGAGGATGCTTAGGCATCTGGTCATTTTCTTACCTGTCTAGCTTTGCCAATAGATGTCAGCACACCAGACCACGTTCTCCAAAGACAGGCCTGGAAGCAAAGAGGACTTCAGAAAAGCCAAGTCCAACCATCATGACCCTCTTGTCCCATGACTTCCGGTAATAACTCTGAAAATTATCAAGGATATGTATATACATGGCTCCAGACTGTACTAAGGCCTGAAATCAGCAGGTGAGGACCTCAGGTTCTGGGCAGAGCGAGAGTTCTTATCCAGAGGCCTTCCCCAGATTGGGTGGGGTACACACAGCTGCTGTAGGAAGGATGGCAGGGTGAGAAGGCCATTTACATGGGGTGGGGGGGATACACATGATAGAGTTATCAAGGTGCAAGAGCCATAGTCTTGGGGCTGTTCCAAACGTCACTGCGGAGCTGATACCTCAGGCAAAGCACTCCACCCACCCTCCACCCCTGCCCCTCTGTTCACAGTGACAGGGGCCATCCTTTGCCTGAGGACTGCCAGGCTGGGGCTAGCTCCTCAGCCTTAGGCCTCCCCAGGGCCAGCCAGACATGGCCACACGGTGCCAGGAAACTGGGAAAGTTGCTAGCCATTCAGATCACTGTTTTCCTTCAAGATAAGTATAAGCAGTGTTAATAATCTGGGAAGAGTTCTCATCGTGGTGCAGCAGAAAGGAATCCGACCAGGAACCATGAGGTTGTGGGTTCAATCCCTGGCCTTGCTCAGTGGGTTAAGGATCCGGTGTTGCTGTGAGCTGTGGTATAGGTTGAAGATGCAGCTCAGATCTGGTGGTGCTGTGGCTGTGGCTGTGGCCAGCAGCTGTAGCTCTGATTCGACCCCTAGCCTGGGAACTTCCATATGCTGTGGGTGAGGCCCTAAAAAGACCAAAAAAAAAAAAAAAAAAAGTCTGGGAAAACGAGCTCTTCTGTGGAGTCTTTGGTTCCATGAGTTCCTGTCGGATAAAGACTGAAATTCTTTTTTTTTTTTTTTGTCTTTTCTAGGGCCGCACCTGCGGCATATGGAGGTTCCCAGGCCAGGGGTCCAATTGGAGCTGTAGTTGCTGGCCTACACCACAGCCATAGCAATGCAGGATCCGAGCCACGTCTGTGCCTACACCACAGCTCAGGGCAACGCCAGATCCTTAACCCACTGAGCGAGGCCAGGGATGGAACCTACAACCTCATGGTTCCTGGTTGGATTCGTTAACCACCAAGCCACGACAGGAACTCCAAGACTGAAATTCTTATCAGCCTTCAGTGTCCTGCATGGTCCGCCCTCTGGTTCATTCTCTAGTCCCTCCCGCACAACCTTGTTCTCTGGCCTCGCTTACCTTCCTGCACCACTTCTCAGGAGGGCTCTGGCTCCTCCCACCTCAGGACCTTGCACACACTCTTTACTCTGCTTGGAATGTTCTTCCCCCGTCCTCTTCTTCACCTGCTTCCACACATCCTTCGGGTCTCAGGTCAAATGGCATTTCCTCGGGAAACTATTTCCCAAAGTTTCCAACCTAGACCAAAGCCCTCGTTTCTGTACTATGATAGCGACATGCATTTTTCGTCATAGCATTTGTCTCAGCTTATAATTATATATCTGTTTGGATCCTTTATCGTCTCTCCTCTTAACACATACTCCAGACTGTAGGGCTTAGGAGCACCTTGTCCATTTTACTTCCTGTTGCCTCCTCAGCACCTAGCACAGTACGTTGTGCTTAATAAGTGCTCAGTCACTCTTGGATGTATGAAAGAATGGCCGTGATAATGATACATGGGAAGTTCCCATCGTGGCTCACTGGAAACAAATCTAACGAGCATCCATGAGGATGCAGATTCGCTCCCTGGTTTTGCTCGGTCAGTTAAGGATCCGGTGTTGCCGTGAGCTGTGGTGCAGACGCGGCTCGGATCCTGTGTTGCTGTGGCTGTGGTGCAGGCCAGCAGCTGCAGGTCCAATTTGACCCCTAGACTGGGAGCTTCCATATGCTGCAGGTGCGGCCCTAAAAGGACAAAAAAAAAAAAAAAGATAAATGAAGGAAGTTAGATAGCATGGTGTTAACTCTTGTACACACATCCATATAGTGTTTGCATGTGAAATATAGTGTCTAATTTTGGCCACTCGGCTCCTAAGGCAGACATTGTCAGGATCCAAAGAAATTTATCCGAATTGGTCCCTGAAAAAGTGGAGGTTATATGTGAGGCAAACTTTGAAAGACCGTGGAACGACAAAGGCTGAGCATATCATCCATGCACATGAAAATAAAGGGGATAGATGCGGATTTATCTACCAGATCCCAAAAGTCAGTGCGAAGGAATATCTTTTGAACACCAGCCTGTGGACTCCCCAGAGGAGACACCGTGCGAGTCCCTTTCTTTTTTGATTTCGGTGGCTTCCGAATTCACACACCCTCTTTCGGTCCTGGATAGATTCTTACTTCTTTCCCAGGTCCTAGCATGATGCCTGGCACCTGGTAGGAGCTCCAAAAAGGTATGTTGCATGATGCTGTGGTTGAAGCTTAAAAGAGGAAGAGTTGGATCGGGAGAATAAAATAGGATACAGTTTTTCACTTGGGAAATCCCAGAGGCAGCAACGTATGAATAGGGTCAAGAAGAGTTCCTTTACATGTATGGACAATAGCGATACAATAGACTGTTTCAGGGACATTAGGGCTATTCAAGGCCCATCCCTTGACCTTTTGAGATCATCTTTATGAAGGGCAATTACCATGCACGCTCACAACATGCATCTTTTCTCCACCAGCAGGGACCAAACTCTAAACGATATAAAGCACTGGTCTCACCCTGCCTCATATTGTCACATCTCCAGTGCCCTCCAGACTTTGGGGCACATGCCCTGGTGGCTTCCTGGGCACTTTCTACTCTGGTTTTTTACCAGAGAAGGGAATATCCCAGAAGGTGGTGCCCTGCCATCAGAAGTAAAAATGGCTGCATCTCTCAGGGCAACCAGAGGCTGGGCCTGGTATTCCTGAGCCCACAGCAGGGAGGCCATTCGCCCCGGTCCCAAGAATCCCTGCAACCAGCATCCCTGGCATTTAGCCTTCCATCCCTGGCACTTAACCCCAGACCCTTTAAGCAGGGACGTTTCAAATAGTTTTTCGTAGACCCGTGGAGGGTTCAAAAGAATTCCTGTACATTAAAAAAAATAAATCCTCCAACGACAACAACAAAAATCCTCCCCCAACAAAAAAATCCTCCCCCTAAAATCCTCTATTGAGCTGCTTGACCTCACTTATTTCTTCCCTCGCCCAGCAGTCTGGGGCTCAAGTGAAGGTTGAGGATTTGGTTGTGTGTCCATTAGCCTCATTCCAGCCAGCTCTGCTGGTCACATCCTACATGGTACCAGAGGGGTAAGGACTGTGTCTGGTCTCAAAGATGGGCCTGAAGGCAGAGGCATCAAGCAAATACGTTGACTCTTGTCCATGGTGTGCTGATGCGTCATGGAAACTAGTCCCAGGGGCTTCCCCTCTCTGGCTCCCCACCCCACCCCCGCCTTCCCGCAGCCTATAAATCACCGAGTATTAAATACTGTCTGGAGGACCCTTCTCTCCCCACCCCTACTCTGGGGCTCCCTGCCAGGCAGAAGGCTGCAGACTAAGCAGGCAGAAAAGAAGAGAATGGGCGGCAGGCAGGGGTGCCTATCATTTATCAACCCTACACAGTGGTCAGTGGCTCTTTCCAGCAGTGCTCTGGCAGGCAGGGCAGGCAGCGTTTTCTGTCAATGGAGAGCACAGTCCGGCAGAGTTCCCCTTAATTGGCTGCCCCTCCAGCCCCCACCCCCCAGAGGTAGGGAGTCAAAGGGTGAGACCCTTTCTTTTCTTTTCTTTCTTTCTTTTCTTTTTTTTTTTTTTTTTTTTGTCTTTTGTCTCTTGAGGGCCCCACCCGTGGCATATGGAGGTTCCCAGGCTAGGGGTCTAATCGGAGCTGTTGCTGCCTGTCTACACCAGAGCCACAGCAATGCCAGATCCGAGCTGCGTTTGTGACCTATACCACCGCTCATGGCAACGCTGGATCCTTAACCCACGGAGGGAGGCCAGGGATCAAACCCGCAACCTCATGGCTCTAGTCGGATTCGTTTCCACTTGTGCCATGACGGGAACTCCGAGACCCTTTCTTTTTTGATTTTGGTGGCTTCAGAATTCAAACACACTTTTGGTCCTGGATGGATTTTTACCTCTTTCTCACCTGCCTCTGCCAAGTCTTCCCCAGGGCCTCCTCTTGTAGCATCTCTTTCAACCCCACGGATTTCCTTCTCACTTTACTTGGCACATTACAGAAGTTTCTTTAGAGCCGTGGTTCCAGAGCTCTGGCAGGCTTTCTAAAAAGGCAGCATTGCCCTTCTACCTCCTTGAATCGTCTCTGGTTTCTCTGCAGTGGAAATCCCCCAGCTTCCCCATCTCTCTCTCTCTCCTCCCCCAAGGTAGGAAGCGTGGAGAAAGGAAATGGATTTGGTCCTAGGCGAGTCCCCCGAAGGAGAGACATGCTTCTGCCAAGGAGAAGTTCCAAAAAAATGTTCAACTCCCACACCAGGAACAGCTGGAACCTGCCAGACTCACCTCCATAATTTCTGAGCACTGCTTCCCTTCAATGTAAACAAAGGCAGAGATGTAGGAGGTTTAGGGCTGGTGGGAAGCGACAAGGGAGGCAAGGGAGTGGGTTATTAGCATGACCAGTCTGGTCTGTATTCCTAACTCTGACCTTCACCTTCTGGGTAAGGAGTGGACCTCCAGGTCTGCATCCCTGTGACCTAGTCCACTGAGCCCCCCATCCCCACCCCCCCATTCCTGCCCCCACCCCAGTAGTGGGTATTCACAAGTCTTTGAAGGCAGATGGACCTGTCATCTCTAGCTGTATAACCTTCAACCCATTTCCTAACCTTTCTGAGCCTCAGTTTTCTCACCTGTGCATTGGGGCTAGTTATACCCTCTGTATAGGCTATAATAACTCTGACCAAGGGTTCAGTGAGATTATGTGTACAGATTGCTTAACCCATAGGGAGCTCCCAGTAAGTAGACTTTTTTCGTCTGTGCTCTGTAGCAGGGGCACATGACCTGGCATCCCGATTACATTTCTTCCTTCCTGGTGCCCAGCATTACTATCTCCATAGGGGGCACAGTCCTTGTGGGCATTCTGAGCAATGCAGCCCCAGCACTGATTCAGAGATCCCAGGATTTCTAATCTATTTGGGGAAGAATTCAAAATTGGGTGTAGGAGGCCAAAACATTGACAGGTTTGCTATCTAGACCCTGGCTTGACATTCTGGGCAAACACCCAGGAGGTCAGAGAATTGGCTGGAGCTGCTGGGTGGGTGGGACTTCCAGGGGAGGTGCCAACTTGTGTGATATTATCAGAAAGGCATGGGAGAAGCGAGACCAAGCTGCTTCCTATGCCGGCAGATTACACGCTACTATGTAGATGACCAGGCCTTTGCCCAAATTGAATGGAAGCCGGGGTCACAGAGGCCACTGGTGGAATGTACTGGAACATTCCAGGCCCTTCTGCTGCACAACAACACAACTCCTCAAGGCTTTGAGGCATCAGGGGCTTCCAGGAAGAAGTGGGTACAAGGTGCTCATCCTCCACCACGTACAGCAAAAAACCATCTGCTCTGAAAGGAATGTTCCTCTAAGTGCCACCAAGTTACCAAGTGGGAGGAGCATTGATCCAGCTCTTTGGAGAGACTTGGCTGCCAAGGCCATTTTGTTGAGCCAGAGCCATCTTGTGGAATAGATGTGTCGGGTACAGGATATCCACAGGAAAAACCAGGAATAGGTGCTTAATTCTATCAGGGTGGAAGAGTTGGATAGGATACAACCAGACTTCATCTTCTCGGTCAGAAACAGATTCACGGGGACCCTATTGCAACTTAAGAGCCAGAGCCCCTCACTTGCTCAGAACCCTTCCAAGTTCTTATACCTGATTCTATAATTATTTTACTTTAAAAGAAACCCCCAAGTGATAGAAGCATTAGATTTCATAAAACCTGGAGCTTTCCTCACTTTTAGTCTGCAGCACTTTTTTAAAATTTTTTTTAAGGGCCGCACCCACGGCATATGGAGGTTCTCGGGCTAGGGGTCTGAGCTACAACTGCTGGCCTGCACCACAGCCACAGCAATGCCAGATCCAAGCCATGTCTGCGACCTACATCCCAGCTCACGGCAACGCCAGATCTTTAACCCACTGATCAAGGCCAGGGATCGAACCCGCAACCTCATGGTTCCTCGTCAGATTCATTTCTGCTGCACTACAACAGGAACTCCTAGTCTGCAGCACTTTTAGCCTCAATTTTCAGAAGTGATGAGAAACATTGGTTGGAAAAACAAATACCCTGCTGTGTAGCCTTTGTTGCCCCTGCTGCACAGCACAGAAGAAAACTTTGCTTACTGGGAGCACCCTATGGGCTAAGCAGTCGGCACACATGATCCCATTGACTCCTCAGTCACAGTTATTATATCCTATACAGTAGGCATAGCTAGCCCCAATGCACAGGTGAGAAAACTGAGGCTCAGAAAGGTTAGGAAATATATTGCAGGTTTTATAGCTAGAAAGCCATTGGCTTTCAATGTCTTGCCTTAGCAACACTGGACGCCATGGCTTGTGCTAGTTGCTGATGAGAAATACCTGAGCAAATGGGTTCCATTGCTCAGAATTGGGGAGAAGGGGAGTTCCCGTCGTGGCTCAGTGATTAACGAATCTGACTAAGAACCATGAGGTTGTGGGTTCAATCCCTGGCCTTGCTCAGTGGGTTAAGGACCTGGCGTTGCCATGAGATGTGGTGTAGGTTGCAGACGCGGCTCGGATCCTGTGTTGCTGTGGCTCTGGTGTGAGCTGGCAGCTACAGCTCTGATTGGACCCCTAGCCTGGGAACCTCCATATGCCTCGGGAGCGGCTCTAGAAAAGGCAAAAAGACAAACAACAACAACAACAACAACAACAAAAAAAACAGAATCGGGGAGAAGGGACAGACCTACATAAAATGACTGAGAAGGAATTATGAAGCTACCCATAAGCTAGTACAAAATAATAGGCTAAGAGGAGTTCCCTCATGGCTCAGCCATTTCTCCCATTCAAATTTTCTTGCTAAATTGCTGCCTTTTTAAACAGAAGATTTCTCATCCTTAACAATAAAGGATATGCTGGACGTTTTAAAATAGGTAAAGGGTTGGCGTTCCCTTCATGGTTCAGTGGTTAACGTACCCGACTAGGATCCATGAGGACTCAGGTTCAATCCCTAGCCTTGATCAGTGGGTTAAAGATCCAGCATTGCTGTGAGCTGTGGTGGGGGTCGAAGACGCAGCTGTGGCGTCGCTGTGGCTGTGGAGTAGGCTGTAGCTCTGATTGGACCCCCTAGCCTGGGATCCTCCATATGCTGCCGGTGCAGCCCAGAAAAGCAAAGCAAAAAAAATGAAATTGGTAAAGGGTCAACATGAGATCAGAGACATCAAAATTTTGGAATACCAGACCTCGTGGCACTCCAAGAAAATATAAACTAGGAGTTCCCTGGTGGCTCAATGGGTTAAGGATTCAGCATTGTCACTTCTGAGGCTCTGGTCACAGCTATGGCACAAGTTTGATCCCTGGCCTGGGAAACTTTCCCATGCCGGGGGCGTGGGTTAAGAACTGATCGCCTGAGTCCTGAGGGCATCATTAATATTTCATAGGGTCAGTTGAGGAAAGCTTGAGGGAAATAAGGTCTGACTGAAAGTTGAAGCAGATGATGAAAATGGTGAAATTGCAAGGAGGGAGGGGGAATATCACATCTAAGGCTCAGAAGACAGAACTGAGGATGCATCTGTGGTGATATTTTGCGATTGTCTATTACAAAATTCCTCTAGGAGTTCCCGTCATGGCTCAGCAGAAACGAATCTGGCTAGTTATCCACAAGGATTCAGGTTTGATCCCTGCCTGGCCTCTCTCACCGGGTTAAGGATGTAGCATTGCTGTGAGCTGTGGTGTAAGCCAGCAGCTGCTGCTCTGATTCTACCCCTAGCCTGGGGGGAGGGGGCGGAAGAAGCCCTTTATAGATTTTTTTTTTTTTCTTTTTAGCCAGACCCGCAGCATATGGAAATTCCCAGGATAGGGGTCGAATAGGAGCTACAGAGGCTGACCACAGCCACAGGGACAGCAACCAAGGATCCAAGCCTCATCTGTGACCTACACCACAACTTGCAGCAACGCTGGATCCTTAACCCACTGAGTGAGGCCAGGGATCGATCCTGTGTCCTCATGGATACTAGTTGGGTTCATTATCACTGAGCTGCTACAGGAACTCATAGAGATAATATTCTTGACTATGAAAATAAGTGCTGAACCTATGCCCTAGGTCTGAAGGAAATCAAACTATACACTAACTTTCATATCGCTTGTTCCTTCTATTATATTTATAATATCTTTGAATTGGATTTAATGGCACTTGATGACTGATTTGGTGCCTGGTATGAGTGGAAAGGAGAAGGATTAAGTGTGGAATTAGATGAAGAATGTTTAGGAGTTCCCCGTCATGGCGCAGCGGAAATGAATCCGACTAGGAACCATGAGGTTGCAGGTTCGATCCCTGGCCTCGCTCAGTGGGTTAAGGATCCAGCGTTGCTGTGAGCTGTGGTACAGGTCACAGATGCGGCTCAAATCCCATGTTGCTGTGGCTGTGGTGTAGGCCGGCAGCTACAGCTCCGATTTGACCCCTAGCCTGGGAACCTCCATATGCCAATGGTGCGGCCCTAAAAAGAAAAAATATATATATGTATGTGTGTGTATATATATATATGTATATATATGTATGTGTATATATATGTGTGTGTGTGTGTATATATATGTAGAATATATATATATATGTAGAATGTTTAGGGTATTGTAGCTAATTTGCCTCAGGGGTCATTGTCTATTTTCGAGATCGACCTGGAGAAGGTAAATGGGAACAGGAATGGGGAAGAGAGAACTCTAAAGGGGGCGTGTGAAACAAATAGGCCTTTTGGGTTATACACAGTCTCCTGGGAATGTCTGAAACCAGCATCTCCTCCACAGAGACTTTGATGCCTGAGGGGCCTGGGAAAGTTGTAGGGCGAATGCAAGCTGTTCCCACTGAGGTACTGCTCTAGAAAGCAGATGGTCCCTCAAGGTACCCATAATCACATGGGCACAGCAGACCCAACATTTAAATTTTTTTTTTTTTTGGTCTTTTTGCTATTTCTTTGGGCCGTTTCCGCGGCATATGGAGGTTCCCAGGCTAGGGGTCTAATCGGAGCTGTAGCCGCTGGCCTACGCCAGAGCCACAGCAACGCGGGATCGTTAACCCACTGAGCAAGGGCAGGGACCGAACCTGCAACCTCATGGTTCCTAGTCGGATTCGTTAACCACTGCGCCACAACGGGAACTCCCCAACATTTATTTTAATTCACTTTTGTGACGCACCCTCTTCCTGCTGGTCACAGTGCGAGGTGTCGTCATTAGAGTGAGGCCCAAGACGCACCTATTCTCCTCAGGAAACTTCTTCCATTTATTAGTGAGGAGGACACTTTTTCATTTATTTTTATTTCCTTATTTTTGGCTTTTTAGGGCCACACCTGCGGCATATGGAGGTTCCCAGGCTAGGGGTCGAATCGGAGCTGTAGCCGCTGGCCTACACCACAGCCACAGCAACACAGGATCCAAGCTGAGTCTGCGACCTGCACCACAGCTCCTGGCAACACCAGATCCTTAACCCAGGGATCGAACCTCATGGTTCCTAGTCAGATTCAATTCCGCTGCGCCACAACGGGAACTCCAGGACACTTTTTTTAAAATGAAGAATGCCAAGCTGGGTATTTCATAGGCCAAAGAACCAAATTATGTGTCTTTCATGGTGAAATTTTATGGATATCATGGGGGTAGGTATCTTTTTCTGCCTTTTTTTTTTTTTTTTTTTTTTTGCTTTTTAGAGCTGCTTGCATGGCCTATAGGGGTCGAATCAGAGCTGTAGCTGCCAACCTACACCACAGCCACAGCAACGCCAGATTTGAGCTGTGTCTGCAACCTATACCACAGCACATGGCAATGCTGGATCCTTAACCCACTGAGCAAGGCCAGGGATCGAACCTGTGTCCTCCTGGTTCCCAGTCAGATTTGCTTCCACTGAGCCACGATGGGAACTCTTCTAAATCCTTTTTGAAAAACAGCTTGATGGAAACAGCATAAATTATATACCATAAAATTCACTTATGATACATGTATAATTCTGATTTCCAGTAAGTTAATAGAGCTGGCAACTATCACCACATTCTAGTTTTTTTTTTTTTTAGATCATTTCCATCACCCCAAAAAGTTCCATTGTGCCTGTTTGCAGGTAATCCCTGCTTCTGCTTCCAGCCCAAGGCAGCTACTGATCTGCTTTCTGCCTCTATAAATGTGCCTTTTCTGGAGGTCTCTGGTATCGATGCAGGTTAAGGATCTGGCATTTTCACTGCTGTGCCTTGGAGTGCTGCTGTGGCACAGCTTTGATCCCTGGCCCAGGAACTTCTGCATGCCTTGGGGGTGGCCAAGAAAAAAGAGAATTAAATTTGCCTTTTCTGGATAGTTCATATATATGGAATCATACAAACTGTGGTCTTTGGCATCTGGCTTCTTTCAGCTGGCATAATGTTTTAAGGACCATCTATGCGGTAGCATGTAGCAGTAGTTTATTCCTTTTTATTGATGAATAGCATTCCATATAAATTCTTTTGAAATTTCTTTTTTTTTTAGTTTTTATTTTATTTAATTAATTTATTTATTTATTGTCTTTTTGCCATTTCTTGGGCCGCTGCCACGGCATATGGAAGTTCCCAGGCTGGGGGTCTAATCAGAGCTGAAGCTGCTGGCCTGCACCAGGGCCACAGCAACGCTGGATCCGAGCCACGTCTGCAGCCTACACCACAGCTCACGGCAACGCCAGATCCTTCACCCACTGAGCAAGGGCAGGGATCGAACCCACAACCTCATGGTTCCTAGTCGGATTCGTTAACCACTGCGCCACGACGGGAACTCCTCTTTTGAAATTTCTTTATGTTTTGAGGCAACATTGACCGGGGTGCAAGAACTCTGGTCTTCCTGTCCTGCCTCTGATTTTCAAGTGGCCGCTGACAAGTCCCTCCCGTGTCTCAGCACCCACTTCTCCGGTTGTAAGATGAGAGGACTGGATCATATATGGTCTCTAATGTCTTTTCCTGTGCTTATTTATTTATTTTTAGCGCTTCACCCGAGGCATATGGAGGTTCCCAGGCTAGGGGTCTAATCAGAACTACAGCTGCCAGCCTACACCAGAGCCCCAGCCACAGCAACGCGGGATCCGAACCGCATCTGCGGCCTATACCACAGCTTACAGCAATGCCGGATCCCCAATCCACTGAGCCAGGCCAGGGATCGAACCTGCATCCTCATGGATACTAGTCGGATTCTTTCTGCTGTGCCACAACAGAAACTCCATCTTCTAGTTCTTAAAAAAAACCCCTATTTTGTATTTTTCCCAATCTTTCTTTTCTTTTATTTTTTTTTTTTGGCCACACCCATGGCATGTGGAAGTTCTCTGGCCAGCCAGGGCTCGAACCCACACCACAGCAGCAAACCGAGCCACCGCGGTGACAATGCCAGATCCTTAACCTGCTGAGCCACCAGGGAACTCCTCCTTTTTATTTTGCATGGCGTGCCACTAGGCCCAGTATTCCAAAATTTGGATGTCTCTGATCCCACATTGACCCTTTACCTGTTTTGAAACCTCCAACATATCCTTTATGAGAAACCTTCAGTTTAAAAAGGCTGCAGTTGGAGTTCCAGTCGTGGCTCAGTGGTTAATGAATCTGACTAGGAACCATGGGGTTGTGGGTTTGATCCCTGGCCTTGCTCAGTGGGTTAAGGATCTGGCGCTGCTGTGAGCTGTGGTGTAGGTTGCGGACATGGCTCGGATCCACATTGTTGTGGCTCAGGCGTAGGCTGGCGGCTACAGCTCTGATTCGACCCCTAGCCTGGGAACATCCATATGCCACGGGAGCGGCCCTAGAAAAGGCAAAAAGACAAAAAAAAAAAAAAAAGCAAGAAAATGATTCCCACCAAGAGGAAAGGAAGCGCTAAGGAGGGAACGTTCCTGGATCTGAAAGGAGGAGAATGAATAAGTGAGATAACTAAGCAGAGGACAGAAAGTGGTGGGCCGCAGCAAGGGACAAAGTGTGTCAGACAGCCCCGAAGGTCAAAATCCAGGCCACGGCTACCTCGGGAGTAATAGGGATGTGGTGCCGAGAGAGGCAGGCCACCAGAGTGGGAGAGATGTTGAGGGCTAGGCCCCCCTCCCTGCTCTGTTCCCATAACCTCATTCATTCCCTCCACACTCCTTCCCAATCCCTCTCAGGCTCTCTGCTCCTTCGGCTCTGACCCCATTTCCTCAGGATCTCGTTCCCCGAGGAGCCCGGCCTGACATTTCAGACAGAGGCTGAGGGAAGGAGGTAGGTCAGAAAAAGACACTGTGTCTGCGTCATTTTATTTTTCCTTTTTGTAACTTCGGAACCTGGGGGCCAAAGACATAAGCAAAGTCTAAGGACATTTACCAGGAAGTTCAGAGATCGTCCCCCAGGTACCAAGGAATCAGGACTTCTCTATTCGCTGCTGAAGACATGCTAGTGAGTATCAGATTCCGGAGGGTGAAAATGGTTGTTTGGAATTCCCATTCTTGTTGGTTATTGTGGCACAAATGGTAGGGTAAAGAGTCAAGGTGCCTCGGCCGTGGGACCAGACAGCGCCTTCCGAACTGGAAAGCTTCTCTTGGCTCTGACAACCCCAGCCTTCTCTTAGTTCAGTAGCCAAGCAGGATAAGGCCTGCCTGCTGATCCTTTGATCTTTGAGAATTCTCCACAGCCTATCTTTTTAAAAAATTTTATGGCTGGGAGTTCCCATCTTGGTGCAGTGGAAATGAATCTGACTAGGAACCATGAGGATGTGGATTCGATCCCTGCCCCTGCTCCGTGGGTTGAGGATCCGGCATGGCTGTGGCTGTGGTGTAGGCCAGCGGCTGTAGCTCCGATTTGACCCTGAGCCTGGGAACCTCCATATGCTGCAGGTGTGGCTCTAAAAAGCAAGCAAACAAACAAACAAAAAAACAAAACACACAAAAATTTTATGGCCGCACCAGTGGAATATAGAAGTTCTCAGGCCAGGGGTTGAATCCATGCCATAGCTGCAA
This sequence comes from Phacochoerus africanus, assembly GCF_016906955.1. Classification (NCBI taxonomy): domain Eukaryota; kingdom Metazoa; phylum Chordata; class Mammalia; order Artiodactyla; family Suidae; genus Phacochoerus; species Phacochoerus africanus. Next base: position 26,119,571 of record NC_062557.1, on the reverse strand, counting down.
CCTATACCACAGCTGCAACAATACCAGATCCTTTAACCTGCTCTGCTGGGCTGGGATTGAACCTGTGTCTCCACAGAGGCCTGAGCCTCTGCAGTCAGGTTCTTTTTTTTTTTTTGCTTTTTAGGGCTGCACCCACAGCATATGGAGGTTCCCAGGTTAGGGGTCAAATTGGAGCTGCAACTGCTGGCCTATGCCACAGCTGCATCTGTGACCTATATCACAGCTCATGGCAATGCCAGATCCCTGACCCCTGAGTAAGGCCAAGGATCAAACCTGCATCCTTATGGATACTAGTCAGATTCGTCTCTGCTGAGCCAGAAAGGGAACTCCATGCAGTCAGATTCTTAACCCACTATGCCATGGTGGGAACTCCTCTGCAGCCTTTCGTCCTTGGTAGTCTCTCAGACTTCTGCAGCTTTTAAGACCCCAGATGTTACCGGGACTGCTTGGGGAAGGGCTATACCCCTGACTCAGACCTGTAGGATAAGTAACTCTAATTCCTTGAGTCCTCATATATCTGTCACAGCTGTGGAAATGCCAAGAGCAGGCTGGGATCAAGGGACTGAACATTTGCTGTTGGAACCCTCTGGGGCAAATAATTCTCCTATAGATGAAAAACAATTTATTGATATACTTGGTATAAATAATCCTCCATTTTTGATATTCTTTTGTGGGGGGAGGCGGGGGCGGTGCTGCACCTGCAGCATGTGGAAGTTCCCAGGCCAGGGATTGAACCTGCCCCACAGTTGTGACCTGTGCCACAGCTGTTGGCAATATCAGATCCTTAACCCACTGTGCCACAAGGGGATGTCCCATTTTTGATGTTTTTGAGTGCCTGCCTCTGACATCCCTGAAAGCAGGACCCAGGTCATGTCTCAGTCGGAATAGCATCAAGCCTGCTTCTGCGTACAGGCTTCAAGCCTGCTGGACTGGGAACTCCAGAGTAGCCAGTGTGGCTCTCAACATTCTGTCCTTCCATAGTGCCCAGCTCTGTGGCACAGAGTGGTCATTTCAATCAATTTGTGACAAGTGAATTAACTGGTGACAATCATGTTGATAAAGATAACAGGGGGACATTGACAAAGGTTTTCTTGCAAGCTAGAAGATGCTTTAGAGGGTAAGATATCTCCCCTTAGCAAAGCACACAGCCTCTCCAAAGCCATGGCTTTTTAAATGGGAGGAAATAAACAGGGGTGGATCTTCAGATGAGGTCTTTATCCTCCCATCATGCCCGCGCCAGGAGAAGCTGTCAGTGATAGAGAAGGGAATAAGAGACAGCTGGTTGGGCATGATACTTGGGTAAGGTGAGGACAGGGATCTCCTATGCATGCCTGCCTTCAGTTCCTCCAGCTAGGTCAACTTAGTGCCTTTTGCCAGCTTATCAAGAAAGACCATGACTCTCTGGACTCCAAAGATCCAATTTGTCACCTGTGCCACCTTCACCGACTCTTCTTCCACCGTCCAGGCCCTCAGTTGCTGGGACTTTGGCTTTAGAACAAAATTTAAACTCCATATCGTTGAGACTCCCCACATTAGCCGTCTCTCCCAGGGAAGACTGTCTCTGTCCAATAATGTGCCATTTTATCTTGAGAACAACTCCATGAGGTTGCTAGAGCAGAGTTGATTCTGGCATAGAGAAAGGAAGCCATTTGCCCAAAGTATTTCGAGATTCCCCATTCCAGGGCTTTTACCTCTAACACACACTGTATAGCTCCACCAATAAAAATCACTCATCATCTCCTAACAGTGCTTGAGAATTTACGTGTTGTGGATCCTAAAATGGAAAAAGTTGTCAGGTGTAAGAACAGATTTCAAGAAATCAACTGTCCCATCCTTTGGCTCTCAGTCAGACTATTGGTCTAGAAGTTGAGTGTTGGGAAAGTATTTGAATCTGGAGTCAAAAGACCTAGAATGTAGTCCGGCATCTGCCATTTACGAAGTGGACACTCTTGAGCAAGTCATCTAGCCTCTGTGACTTAGACTTCTGTAAAATTGGGACAATAATCTCTGCATTTTCTACATGTAATATTTTACCTATTACATGCCCATGGTGAAAATTAGATGATGCATATGAAAGCTATAAAGTACCAGACAAGTGTTAATTTTAACATCTCAGCCACATTTGCTCTTTGGAGACTATGTAAAATATGAATAGTAATCCTTCTGTGTTCATAAAAAAGTTATCCAAGAATAGAAATTGAGAGTTCATCTCGAGTAAGGCTGCCTGAGTAGCTCTGGGCAGTAAGTAATCTTCTTTCTGAAGCCTCAATTAAGAGGAGGTAATACCCATCTCATAGGTGAAGTCATGAGAATTAAATGAGGTAATGTATGCACAGTGCTTCACATGTACCTGGCATAGAGAAAGGAACTCATTGAATGTTAGCTGCTACCATTACTGATTTTATTAATGAAGATGTGAGGCAGGATGGTCCAAAAAGATCTGATAGAGAGAGCTGAGCTAGGAATCAGAAAGACTCACCTTTTGGGGTCTCAGTTCTCTACTTGCACTATAATAAGAATCCATGATTTTTCTTTTTCCAGATTGCTATGGGGATTAAAAGAAAAAAAAGGTATATGAAGACTTTGAACTAACTGAAATTGATTGATGAACATTATAAATTACAAGATTAAAAAAATAGTTAAATGTCTAAAGACATTTTATCAGTTCATCAGTTTTTGCTCATTCCTATCTGCCTTTGGTAAAGTTGTCCTCTTCATGGCATGACAGCATCTCCTTGCCCTGTCAGTAAAAAAGATTTCAAATGTCATCCCTTGAAGTAAATTATTCAAATCTGCAAGAATACACTCTTTGCAAAGAAAACCTTTCTTCAGAATGTTCCATTGCCTTAATTTGTTCTGTGTACTTAGGATGATTTTAATATTCATCCAACTCTTGAATTTCCACTTTGGGTATTATCTGCTTTCAATATTTAATCCCAAGAATGACCTTTCTGTGCCTTGCAGCATGCTCCCAGACTACCTCCTTTTCTCTGATTAGTTAGTATGGCTTCAGGGAATACCTTCATTTTAACATTAAACTGGGCAAAAACAGAAATAGAAAGATAAATCTGCAGCAAGATCAAAAATAGATATCATCGCTAAATATAAATCTGGAGGGAATTACCTAATTATTTGGATGGTCCCTTATCACAGACAATCCAGGGTTGATTGCCCGTCACAGTTTTCCATATAGAGCACAAAATGGTTAATGAATATATCAACAGTAATAGTTTTTTCTTTTGAAGAGTAATCATTTTTGACAGTAACTTAAGTGCTGTTTTCTTCCCCAAATGTCTTCATATATATTATAGTGTGTGATTTTCACAACTGCATTCTCTTTAGGGACCATCCAGATTCATTTTGACTTGTAAGTCAGAGAAGGTGGAACTGGGAAGACCAGGATTTGCTAATGGAATCACTGTGCAAATTTGGTCAACTTTCTCAGTCACTTTGTTCCTTCCACTCTGCTGAGCTAGACTTGGACGATTCTGAAGGGAAATTCCCTGCTCCTTTTCAGTCTCAGGCTAATTTACAGGCTAGCAGCTGCTTTTTTTAGGTTGGACCAACACCAAGTAGGGAATTGGAAATGTGGAGAAAGACAAATGTGGTGTCACAGGAGGCACAGTAGCCATTAAATGCACGGATATAATGCAAATCGCATGCAAATGTATGCAAACTTTGTATTAATTTGTAGAATCTTAATTTAGAGCTAACAAACAGCATTGAGATTCTATGAGGATCCAAAATTAATGTTTTTAGGTTAAACCAAAAGTAGTGGTTTTTCAAGTTACTGCTTTCTCCATGCTTGTCCAGGACTCAACTGCCCAAAGTTTGACACTCCTCCCTACCCCCGCCCCGCCCCCAATGATTTCGCTAGTGCTTCCTAGCGATTCCTTCTTACACGCGGCCCCGCCCCCGCTCAGCCTGACGTCACGTGACATCGTATTTGCATACTACCTGTGACTGGGTGTGACGCTCCCCTTTTCTGCCTCTTCTCATTGGCGGCGCCGTAGAACCAGCCCTCTTGTGGGCTGACCAATCAGCGGACCTTCGGACCTAGGCCAGCCGGCAGGGGTGGGGTGGAGGTGGGGTCTTGGGTCGGATCGCTAGGCATATCGACCAGTCATCCTCTGGAAAGAGAAGATCAAGCCGAGGATTGGTTGGGAGGAGGGGCCTGGGGATCTGTAGGCCAATGAGAGCTCTGGGCTGAGGGGGCCGGTCTCTGCCCGGTAGGGCTGATAAGTAGCCGCTGCGGGGGTTGGGGGGCTGTGTGGGGTTCGCTGTGAGGCGGAGGCAGGCAGGCGGTCGGGCGGGCCGGCGGGTGATGGCGGGGGCCGCAGCGGGCGGCCGAGGCGGAGGTGCCTGGGGGCCGGGGCGTGGAGGGTCCGGGGGGCTCCGGCGGGGCTGCTCTCCCCCAGCCCCCGCCGGCTCCCCCAGGGCTGGGCTTCAGCCGCTCAGGGCCACAGTCCCCTTCCAGCTGCAGCAGCCGCACCAGCGCCGGGACGGGGGTGGCCGCGCAGGTGAGCCGGGCCTGGAGCGGGTGCTGGGGAGGGATCTATTGGGGGAGGGGGAGCGCGTGACGGGGGGGGAGGGGTATGGGGAGAAGTGTTGCGGGGAAGTGATAGCGGCGAGTGAAGAGAAAAGGGGTCGCGCAAAGTCTGTAAGGAAGGAAGGAGCGTGAGCTAGGAACCAAGAACGCGGAGTGCCCCGCCGGGACTGGGTTGCAGGCAGTCGGGGCCGGGGGGTGAGGGGAGGGACCTGGCAGATGGAGGCTGGCTTTGGGGGCGTAACCAAAAAAGTGGGCAGAGGTGTCGTGTGGAACTTGAGTGGAAGATGCAGGGGTGGCTGCGAGGTGTAAGGAAAGAGTGAGTGGTGCGTGATGGGGGCGCCCTATCTAGGGCTTGCTCCTCCTGGAGCGAGGAGCCGGTGGGCGCAGGACATCTGCACGGGGAGGGGGAGGGGCATGGAGCAGAGCCCCGTGGAGCCATGTGTTAGTTCTCCAACTTGAGTTTGGCCCCAGCGTCCCACTCTGCAGCTCTGGAGTTCCTTTCCCCACCACTTAACGTGCGCTTCCCTGTGCCACCTTCTGGAGCTGCGCTCATCTGAGCCGTTGGAAATTAGTTTAACGGCTTTTACTACCGTGGAAACTCTCCGCTCCTTTCCCTACATTCCTATTGCTGTGGCCCAGAAGTTCTATGTTCCCACATCATTGACCAGCTGGATATGGCTTGCTCATTCCAACCATCATGCGTGAGTGTGCGTGTGCATATAGGACCTGGGCAGTTAGCCCCCTGCTTCCCCCCCCCCCCCGCCCCCCTCAAGGCTGTTTTGTCTTGGGCGTGTCAGTCATTGTGGCAGTGGGTTGAGGGCTACAAGCAAGTAGAGTGTGGCAAATACTCCCCCCACCCCCACCCCCCGCCACACACACTTTTTGAACGGCGCCAAAAACTTGCCTTAATAGCAGCTTGATTTGATAAATGTGGGGAAACTAGGGGAAAGCAAGCTTAACCTGACTTTCACACTCAGAAGTTGTAATGGATCTGCTGCAAATGCAGGCAGTTAGGAATGGGAAAAGGAGCCTACTTACATGAGGACGCTGGCAATAAGTTGAAAGTGAGGCTTGCATCTGATTCACACCAGATGTGAAAAGATCACTGCACACTTCCAAAGCCTCACAGTCTACCAAACATACAAAAGTCATGGTTCTTGCCATCTGATAGTTAATGACATTCTCTAAACCAGAGTTTCTTGAGCTTTTTGTGATTACAAAGCACACCCCCTCCAGAAACTATAGCTGCTGCAGTGCTTTCCTAGGTAGGAATGGGATTAAGAAGGCCTCTGAGGTAGAAAGCCCAGGTCTGTGTGGACCTCACTGTAAATGTTAGCATTGCCTCTTGGAATGCAGAAACTTGGTCAAATCTGGTAGCAAGATGGTAACCAACTAGTGAAAGTATGTCTAGAATCTGATGGTGTCGAGGAAGGCAATGCCCAGACAAACTCACGCCTGTCAGGAGCTGCTGTAAAGCAAACCACAAGAATACAAACCTATTCTGAGTTTTGTTTGTGCTTCCTTGGAGTCCAGGGACGTTAGCCGTACAGCACGCAGCAGAACCTTAGTCTCTTTTCAGTAGAAATCCATAGAAAGCCTGCCTGTGCAGTAGCTGGAAATCTATTAGCCGTCATATCTTAAGAGCAGTTTTTTGTGTGTGTGCCTACTCTAGAACTGATACTAAAAGGACAAACAGTGGTGGATGTTGTGGAAAGAAGAGTGTAGGTTTGGATGATTGGGTCCTTCACATGGCCTGTTCCTTTTTAGGGCCCTAAGATGTTGGTGAAAAGCATAGGACGCAAGAGCTCTGCACAATTTGTTGGACAATTTAAGGCAGATTGGGTGATCTCTCACATAGGGATTGGGCTGATGGCGTGTTTCTCCACCTGTTAGTATCCCAGAAGCACTGAGAAGGCACTTACCTGGTCTGTCGTGAGATTATCTGTAGGTTTTCAGTGGGGCAGGAGGAGGAAAGAGTGACCTGAGCCTGTGGACTGCTTTGTGGCCAGACATTGTGGGAATGTCCCTGGTCATTGGTTTGAGAGCCCAGCAGGTCTTCTACAAGTTAACTTTTACCCTTATATGCGTTCAGATTGTTTCCATTCCTCGGCCTTGAGCTGTGGCAGAAGTGGTTTCCTCTGGGCCCGTAGGGTATATGTGAGAGAAGGAAATGCCTTGCAGTCATAAACCCTTAAGAATGGCTTTGAGGGCCAGAGTACCTGGATTTCGAAGCCAGCTTTTACTAGCTGGGTGCCTTGGAAGAAGCGAACTTCTGGGCCTCAATTTCTTCATCTGTAAAATGCAAATAGTAATAACTACATCATAAGAATCAAATGAGTTAACAGCTAGAAAGTGCTTAGCACAGTGCCTGGCAAATAGAAGGTGCTCATGAGCCTTCGCTGCTGCTCGTATTGCTGTTATTCTCTCCACCCCGCCAAGGTGAGAGCACTGTTGGCCAGAGCGCATTGCCTTTTCAGGCTTCAAAGAGCAAACCCATCTTGGTCTGAAACCAGTACTGCAGGTTTCAGAATTTCAGGGCCTCCCCTGGCACTTCTGTTCGCTCATCTTTTAAAATGGGCTTTCCAAGCAGGGCTCTGAAACCCAACTGTTTCAAAAAGCATGTGAGCCGGCCCTGGCTTTCAGGAACAATCGAGTGTCGTCACTGTTTCTCTTTCCCATCTCCAAGTGACGTAGTGCTCAGGGCTGTGCAGTTATCTCTCCACCACACACCCTGTTGTGTTCTTGACAAGATATATTTGATGTTAAAAAAAAAAGGTGGGGGGTTATGGAGGAAAGAGCAGGATTTACCTCCTGTGGCCATTCATCTGTAAGGGATGTTTCCCTAAAGTGAAGAATGGCTTCATTTTTATGAGCCTGGGCTTGGGGTGTGGAAGGCAGAAGAGAGTGGAGAGAAAACTGAAGGTCACTTCTAAGAAGCTAAGAGCCGTAGTAGGTAACAGAAACGCAGGATAAATGTCTTACTGCAATTTCCCCTTTCATTAAACTGTCCTTTGTCTTATGTCAGTTGGAGGCTGCAGACGTTTCTAATCTTCCAGGACCACTGATGATGGACAGAAGGGGGCCAGGTGAATTGTTCAGCCTTCCAGTCTTTCCTCTCCTGTTGAGGGTCTGTCTCCATGGCCCTAGAATGAAGCTAATGTTCAGTCCAGCTTTGCACATCCTTCTCTAGTGGGCCAGCTGGATGCTAGGGGAGCCAAATGCTGCCTCTGAACCTCCTCTGTCCTGCAGCTTTCTTCTTTTTCTTCTTTTTTTAAATTACTCGATGAATATTATTACATTTATAGTTGTACAACGATCATCACAATCAAATTTTATAGGATTTCCATCCCCCAGGCTTCTTAAACTGGGGCTTGGCAATTTTACAGCCTGAAGGCCAAATCCAGGCCTCTGCCTGTTTTTGTAAATAAAGTTTTATTGGAACACAGCCATGCACCTTCATTTAGGGATCGGCTGTGGCTGCTTTTGCACATGGACAGACTTTGAGTAGCCTTGCACAATGACAGAGTTGAGCAGTTGTGATGGAGACCAAATAGCCCACAAAGCCTAAAATATTTACTACACGGCCCCTTACAGAAAAAAAAAAGGTGGCCTGCCCCTTGTCTTCAATAATGTTCCTGACCCATATTCCTCTGTGAGTTTCAAATGTGTGGAGTATATGCCTCCACAGAAAATCCCAAGGGGAGAAGAAAAGGAACCAACCCATATCCACACTGACGTTTTAGGGGAAAAGAAACAGGAATCATCAGCTTCCAGTCGTTCTGATCTTTGTAGATCCGCCTGTGTGGATCCAGGTTCTGGTCTTTGTAGATCCGCCTGTGTGGATCCAGGTTCTGGTCTTTGTAGATCCGCCTGTGTGGATCCAGGTTCTGGTCTTTGTAGATCCGCCTGTGTGGATCCAGGTTCTGGTCTTTGTAGATCCGCCTGTGTGGATCCAGGTTCTGGTCTTTGTAGATCCGCCTGTGTGGATCCAGGTTCTGGTCTTTGTAGATCCGCCTGTGTGGATCCAGGTTGCCCACCCCCACCCTGGTCAGGTGACACATGTTTGGTAGATACAAACTAATTAGGATTTCCATAAAAGCTTAACTGTCGGGCAAATTTGCATCCCCTCCCTGCTGCCTCTCCTTCCAAACCTAACAACCTACAACGGCTGTGAAACACATTTCACAATCAAATGGAAATGACTGTAGGCTTATCTCCTGCTTGGGATTTTTCTCCTTATCTTTTATTTTTCTGAGCAGATCATTGAGCGCCAGTGGTAGTGACGGCAGCCCTAAAATACTGACTTCCCCACAGGGACATAGGAAGGGTTTATTTCAAATGTCCGTTAGGTGCTCCAGGATGGCCATTTCAGTGAATGTAAGGCAGCATTGTTAGGAGCAGTGCTATTGGTAATTATTAAACTCCTTTCCTTGCAGAGCCTTGCAAACTTAGTCCTTGGGGGATGGGGATGGAACCATGGAAAAGAAGTTGCTTATTAGAGACCCTGAGAAAAAGCCCTCATCAAACCACGGTCCTTCTGGACCTGGGTGCTAGAAATAGCCTGGAGAGTAGAAGAGAGAGCAACTTTTCTGTGCCAGGGAGCCATCCTGCGATAATGAGGCTTGAGGGTGCAGTTAAAATCCTTTAAGAGCTACAATTGGCCTTTGAAAACCTGTGATTGAGGCAGCTTCTGTTCAGGAGGCATCAAACAGCAGGCACTTCCCAACCTGACACTGCTGACTTGCTTTTGACAGCTTTGCTGGCACTAGGCACGTGGCCAGCACGGTGCACTGCCGAAGTCTCTCTTAAATGTTCTCCCCAGGGATGGCATCCTTGGAATTGGGGACCACAGTACCTAACTACTTTGTCCTTTTGGTACTCAAGGGAGGGTGAGTTCATGCATTCTTCGGCAGTTTGGACAAAGGATCATATCGATGGGAAGCTCTCCACTTGGGTAACAGAGCAAGGATGTTTTAAACCCTTTGAGGTCAAAGACGCTGTCACACATATCAGAGGCTGTAGGTATGACCCTGTTGGCTCAAATGCTTCCCTCGACTTCCCTGGGCTGAGTCATTACTGCACAGGCAGCTGGGAGCCCTCTTAGAGGGCTGGAAGGGAAGCCCCTGTGTTTCCTTCCCAGTTCACAGTGAAGGTGGGTGGCCAAGAGCAAGTTAGTTTAGTGAGACTCAAATGTCCCTTAGTGGGCTAGTAAGTTTTTTTGTTTGTTTGTTTTTGCTTTTTGTCTTTTTTTGTCTTTTTTAGGGCTGCACTCATGGCATATGGAGGATCCCAGGCTAGGGGTCTAATCGGAGCTGTAGCCACCGACCTACACCACAGCTCATGGCAACGCCTGATCCTTAACCCACTGAGTGAGGCTGGGGATTGAACCCGCAACCTCATGGTTCCTACTCGGATTCGTTAACCACTGAGCCACGAAGGAAACTCCGGTTAGTAAGTTTTATCCCCCTTGGAGATGGGTAGAAGAGGAAGCTGGGAGGAGTGGGAGCAGAGAAAAGTTGAGTGGGGGACTTGGTCCCCTTCCCACCTCTGCCTGGGTAGAGGCTTGACAGAGGGCACCATGATGTGGTGTGCCGGTTGATGAATTAACCAAACATTAGCCAAATCTCTTCGCCTTGTTAGAGCCAACACAAATCCCCATCTCAGAGAGAAAAGAGTGTGGGGTTTTATTTGAAGTAATAAATGATCTGTGCTCCAGTTCTTCTCCAGTCGTGTGGAACTTATGAAGGGGCTGTTGTTCTTGGGAACAGCTGTTTGGTGGGAGGCTCTGGACAGCTGGCAGCTCGCGCTCAGGCCTCTGGCTCATGGTCCCCACGGAACCTCTTGATTTTGAAAACCCTTCCCGGCCCTTTGCTTTCTCCTCCACGCTTTTCCTCCGGGTCACTGCAAAGCTGGATGCCCAGCTTGGAGTCATTTAAATGTTTATCCTTAGGCCCCGAGTAAGCCTCTATTGACTTTTACTGTGTGGGAGCACCGCACAGCCAATCAAGGGTGGCTTTAATGAACTTAAAAGAATGCTATCAAAGTATTGCATCATCACAGGAAAACTTTTAACTCCAGCCCCCGAGGGGCCTGGAACTGAAGTCTGGGCTGTGTACAGACACTTATCCTGCCTGCTCACAGGCCCCAGACAGCTGACACTGGGGGTGGCCCAGCGCTTTGGGCTCAGCTCCTCCTGCACATTTTGGAAAGGGTGGAGGTTGCAGGAGGCCTGGGCAAGTCCTCCGAGGGCTTTTGGTTGATCTGAAGCGTAGGCTTCGGGGGTGGGGGAGTTTTCTCTCAGAGGCTGCCTGAGTGTGGCTTCTTAGAGTTGGGGAGTACTTGGCAGGCAGAGTGATAAGCTTGAGGTCCCTCTTCTCTCACCCTGTGCTCCCTGTCTTGCACATAGAGGGTGGCTTTTCTGGGGAGTCGGGGGGACCTGTGTTACCAAACCTAAGTCTAGTCTGCCACCTGCCCTCCCACCTGAATCCCTCATCATCTGATCCTAAATGAAAACACACAGGAAAGCATTGAGGTCTAACCTCCTTAAGAGGCGGAGATACCAGAGTTCCCTTTGTGGCTCAGCGGAAACAAATCTGACTCACATCCATGAGGATGCAGGTTCAATCCCTGGCCTTGCTCAGTGGGTCAGGACTCCGACATTGCCGTGAGCTGTGGTGTAGGTCGCAAATGTGGCTCGGATCTGGCGTGGCTGTGGCGTAGGCCAGCACCTGTAGCTCTGATTTGACCCCTAGCCTGGGAACTAACATATGCCTCAGGTGTGGCCCTAAAAAGCAAAAAAAAAAAAAAAGATAAAAAAAAAGATAAAAAAAAAAAAGCAAGAGTTCCCGTTGTGGTGCAGTGGTTAACGAATCTGACTAGGAACCATGAGGTTGCGGGTTCGGTCCCTGCCCTTGCTCAGTGGGTTAACGATCCGGCGTTGCCGTGGGCTGTGGTGTAGGTTGCAGACGTGGCTTGGACCCCACGTTGCTGTGGCTCTGGCGGAGGCCAGCGGCTGCAGCTCCAATTGGACCCCTAGCCTGGGAACCTCCATATGCCGTGGGAGCGGCCCAAAGAAATAGCAAAAAGACAAAAAAAAACACAAAAAAACAACAAAACAAAAAAAAGCAAAGGTAGGATTAAACATACAGCTCTAAGAACAAATTACTAACACATGTGCCATCGAATAAACTATACATTCAAGCCGGAGGAGGCATAGAATGAGGGAATAGTCAGTACTAGTTAGGGTTAATTAGAGAATTACTGAGACGTCTCCAGTAAGCTCTTTTTTTTTTTTTTTTTTAATAAATTAGCCAGTGTACTTTCCCTAAGGTTAAATGAAATTTTTTCTGTCTCCTCTCCCGTCCCTGTTGAAAGTGGCCTTGGTGTGTCCTTGTTTGGTCAGCTGTGTCCCTTAACTTTCTCAAATCTCTTTAGCCTCTTCTGCCCCATGCTGGAAATTGTGTGCCTGCCTTTTTAAAAGGTAGGCACCTCATGTTTCCAGTTCAAGTGCAGTGGAACTCACCCTGCAGCTTGAACAGATTTGAGTGTTTTTGCAGAGGGAGGGCTGGGGCAGATGGGGAGTGTCGTGCTCAATAAATACTTGTTGGATGGAGTTGCTGGAAAGGCAGCAGGGGTGGGGAGAGTGAGCCACACTTCCCCAGGCGCACTGCACATGGCTTTTCCCACTCCTGGTCCGCACACACTGTGCCCCCTTTATAACACCTCTCATTAGCTACTTGCAAGGCACCCCTACCCCCAACCCCTCCTGAAGTGTGAGTGTTCCCTCTCTTCAAATCACTGGGCTCCCATTCATCCTGGTCATTGGGCTCAAAGCCCAGCTGGTGGCAAAGACGTGGCATTTCCATGGCTGTCTGCTAGGCCTGTAGGTTCTCTTCCCCACACACTTAAAGCCAGAGGGTGAGCCTGGGCGGGTAGTTACCAGGTTGATCCATGGAAACAGCCAGTGTCGAGGATTTTGTTGTGATTTTGTAAAAGAGCCGGAAGACCTGGCTTTAGGCTTAGACGGGGATATGGGTGAGAGGCCAAGGAGCCCGAGATGAACACGGGATGTCCTTTTGGCTCCAGGTGGATTTGCACCAGATTCCCAGTTGTGCTAGAAAGGAAAGCAGGAAACCAAAATCTGAAGTAGCGACGTTTTTGGGGCTGGGGAGCAGAATGGTCTGTTGGCCCGAGGGTGGCTTCAGAGGTGTGCGATCAGGCAGGAAGTCAGGCACCACCCTTTCTCCTTTCCCTACCAAATGGGGGAAATGCTGGAAAGACACTGTCACGGTCATTCTCCAAGCCCTGATACCTACACTGTCATCCATGGAGCCTGGGCTCCCCTGCCTTTCAAGCTGCCAACTACGGGCCTTTGGCTTAACCAAAATGGTTTTAGCAACCTGCCCGGCTGGGGGTGACTTTGAGCAGAGTAAGAATGTGATTGCGAGGAAAGGCAGGCGGTTCCTCTTCCCTCCTCCCATCTTGTCTCCCCCACCTGCCACACTAACTGCCCTTTAAGAGTTTTCTGGGCCCTGCGAGTGTTTGATGGCCTACACGGCTTGCAGCAAACCTCGGCTGATAACGTGTGTGCTCCCTGCCCCACACCTGCAAGCTGGCTGAGAACCTGACGCCCAGCCCCCGGTTTGGGGACCGTCTTGCAACTCATGCCCATCAGATAAGACACACACATTGGAGCTGAGGGTGGAGTGGGTAGCGTTTGGCATGACACAGGGGATGTAGCCAGAGAGCTCTCATGGTATCACATCGTCTGGGTTTCGAGGCTGGGGAGAGGAGGCTGTGCGAGACTCGTCCACGTGGTATGTGCGCATCTTAATGCTGAAGGCGGCACCTGGACACGTTCTCATTGGAACTGTGCCCCTGGGGCGTTCTGTGTTCACAGGCGGGTAAAGCACCTGCCTGTGTGGAAAGAAAGAGGCTGTGGATCCCAACTCTGGAAGGCCCCAGAGTTCATCTGCAATTTTCAGGGAAGTTGAGAGTATGGATAGTATTAGGTTTTGTTTTGTTTTGTTTTGTCTTTTGCCTTTTCTGGGGTCGCTCCCTCGGCATATGGAGGTTCCCAGGCTAGGGGTTGAATCAGAGCTAGAGCTGCCGGCCTACGCCAGAGCCACAGCAACGCAGGATCCGAGCTGCATCCGTGACCTACACCACAGCTCACAGCAACACCGGATCCTTAACCTACTGAGCAAGGTCAGGGATCGAACCCACAACCTCATGGTTCGCAGTTGGATTCGTTAACCACTGCACCATGACGGGAACTCCAAGGTTTGTTTGTTTTTGTCTTTGTTTTTGCTTTTGCTTTTTAGGGCCGCACCCACAGCATATGGAAGTTCCCAAGCTAGAAGTCCAATCAGAGCTGTAGCTGCCAGCCTACACCACAGCCACAGCAATGCAGGATCCGAGCCGCATCTGTGACTTAGACCACAGCTCAGGGCCACCCCAGATCCTTGACTCACTGAGCGAGGCCAGGTCTGGATAGTGTGGTTTTGACAACATGTTCCATGTGTTTAGCTCTTTGTTGCTCGCAGTTGGTACCCTCAAACCTTTCTTGTCTATCGTCACAACCGTCCTGCAGGTGCAGGTGGCATTTGTTTTTGCAGATAAGGAAACTGAGGCCCCGAGAGGAAGTGACTTGCCCAAGATCTTATGACTAATAAAGCCCTTCTTCCTGATCCAAGGCTCTTCCCACTTCTGTGCGGAGAGCTCGTGGTAAATTTCCTTCCAGCCTGGCATCCTCTGCTGCCTGCCCGGCACATGCCCAGCCTGTTTCCCTTCTGCTTGTATACCTGTATTCCAGGGGCAAAAATTTATTTGTTTCACTGGTCAAAAGACAATTGAAGAGGAAAGTGGACAGCAAGGAAGTCCCTTTGGCACCCCATAAGTAACTATCCACTTGGTTTGGCTGAGGGAGGGTGATGGCTGTTACATTACATGTGTGATCCGGTGGTGGCTTTTGAGTGTTTCCAACTGGTTTGAGATATGCAGTTTCGTGTGGAATAAGAAGCTAGCTAGGGCCCAGGAGGCAGGCAGGGTTTGCCTGCTTCTGTGGGGTCATGATCGTGGTTACTGAGCTTGGGGCCATGTCTGAGAGATACTCTTAAGATGAAGCTTATAAGAAAGGGTGTCTCTCTTATGTGTGACTGTGTGGAACCCCCCCACCCTCGCCCAAAAGCATCCAGGAGTCAGTGTGGGTGGTGCATTCCTATGGTGGGGGGGGGCAGGGTAGGTGCGGGTGGCATTGTGTCATGGGTGACAATTTAGTCCTCCATGTGGGGAAGCCCTGGGGCAGACCCCCCTGCACCCCACCCCCATGCTCCACCTGAGCCTGTCTCCATCTCCCAGCTTCAGAGTAACCGGGAGTGGAGTCATGGTGTTGCGTGATAGTGTCTTTATGAGACAAGCATGTGCCCAAAAAGGGGACTAACAGGCACTTGAACTCAGGAGAAAGTTCCATCTAGGGACTTGGCGTCAGGGAGAATTGCCTGGCCTGCTTCATAGGTTTGGGGCAGCTCTTACCTCCTCTCTTCTTTTGCAAAACCAGATTTTGTATACAATTCTTTTTTTTTTTTTTTTTTGGTCTTTTTGACATTTCTTGGGCCGCTCCCGTAGCATATGGAGGTTGCCAGGCTAGGGGTCGAATCGGAGCTGTAGCTACCGGCCTTCGCCAGAGCCACAGCCACAGCAACACGGCATCCAAGCCGCATCTGCAACCTACACCACAGCTCACGGCAACACCGGATCCTTTAACCCACTGAGCAAGGCCAGGGATTGAACCCGCAACCTCATGGTTCCTAGTCGGATTCGTTAACCACTGCGCCACGACGGGAACTATGTATACCATTCTTGAAGAGCCTAATAACCATATGCTTATGTGGTGGAACTTTTCATTCCCATTTATTTCTCAACTGCATAAGGTAAAGTCCCACTGTAACAAAAATTATGAAAATGGTTCTATATAATAAAGTTGTTTCCATGGTTCATATACATGTTTTTGTTATTGTGTTTTGTGGTTTTTCTCATTTAAAGAAAAAGAGCAACCAGCTAGTTAACGTGACAGGCACTTTTTCTGGGCCTTGTCCATGTCATCGTTCATCTCAAAACCACAACACTTGAGGGTCTTGCTGTCGAGGCAGGGAGCGGGGAGCTGGACTGCAGTACCATCTCCAAGTAGCATGGCCCCCTTTGCTTTCCTCTCTCTCTTTTTTGTCTTTTTGTCTTTTTAGGGCTGCACCCTCGGCGGCATATGGAGGTTCCCAGGCTGGGGGTCCAATTGGAGCTGTAGCCTCCGGGCTACACCACAGCCACAGCAACGCCAGATCTGAGCCGGGTCTGGGACCTACACCACAGCTCACGGCAACGCTGGAACCTTAACCCACTGAGCGAGGCCAAGGATTGAACCTGCAACCTCATGGTTCCTAGTCGGATTCGTTAACCACTGAGCCACGATGGGAACTCCCCCTTTGCTTTCTCTTTTATCTCCAACCTCCCACCCTCCTGTCTGCCCTGGTTGTCTTTAGACAGACCACCGCACAAAACCTGACAAAGGGCAATATGTGTGTGTATCTGAATGTGAAGGGGTGTGTGTGTGTGTGTCTTGAGTGTGAATGTGTGGGTGCCAGGGATGAATGTGGGAGAGGGTGGGCCTGAGTGTGTGTCGGGCAAAGAGCACCTGAAAGAAAACAAAGGATAGGAGTTCCCATCGTGGCTCAGTGGTTAATGAACCTGACGAGTATCCATGAGGACGCGGGTTTGATCCCTGGCCTCCTTCAGTGGGTTAAGGATCTGGCGTTGTCGTGAGGCGTGGTGTAGATCACAGACACGGTTCCGATCCCGCATTGCTATGGCTATGATGTAGGCTGGCAGCCACAGCTCCAGTTAGACCCCTAGACTGGGAACCTCCACAGGCTAAAAAAAAAAAAAGAGAAAAGAAAAAAACAAGAAAACAAAGGATAAAGTAAACGGGGCAAGTGTTGAACAGGTTTGGCAAATCTGGATGAAGGGTATATGGATGTTCTGTGTACGCTTCTTGTTCTAACATCTACATGTTTGAAATTATTTTCAAATAAAAAGTTGAAACAAATGAATGTATGCTAGACTCATTGGACTGTACCAGGAGTTCTCTAGAATGGAAATTGTCTTCTGTCGTCCTTATAACATCTCTTATTCTCCCCATTTAACAGAAAGAACAACTGGAGTCCAGAGAAGTTAAGTGACTCGTCTTGAGGTCATGTAGCCCATTGAGGCGGAGGCAGGATTTGGGCCCAGGTATTGACCGTAATGGTAGGAGACCGCAGCTTGTCCCTGCGACTCGAGGTGGGCAGGGTTGGCAGCAGAGTCTGAGAATCACTGGGTGCCTGCTGCCATATGTTCGAGTCCAGTCCCACATTGACCCAGCGGTGGGGTCAGCAGGGTCACAGCAGGCTGCTGAACCGCACTGAGCATGCTCAGGATGTCCAGGTACCTTCGAGGGAAACTGTTTCCTTACTCTGAGAGATGCTCTCACTCTTCTGTTTACTTTGCTCTCTTCTTTTCTTAAAAATACATGAAATTGGAAGGCTGTCATGTGCCAGGGCCGGGGAGTAATACTGCCTTGCATTTTATAGTAGAGATCTGAGGGGGAAAGGAGGTGAGCTTTGTTTAGAGAGCGATGCCAGTTCCTGCTGTGGCGCAGGAACGAGGATCCGGCATTGTCTCTGCGGTAGTGCGGGTTCGATCCCCAGCCCCACAGGCGGCGGGTTAAGGATCCAGTGTTGCCATAGCTGCGGCTCAGATTTGATTGATCCCTGGCCCAGGCACTTGTATATGGCCAGACAGCTTTCTCAGCCGTGTACCAGTGGGTCTGTTGTGCTCACCATTGTGTGAATGAATGTACAGGAGCCTGTGGTTTAATGCCACACATCTCACCAAGCCGGCAGGAATTACACCTTCACATACAAAGGGAGGACTTCACGCTTAGTCAGTGAAACCCTTGCATTAACCGCAGGGCCCCCGGGGTTGGGGGGTGACTTGGTAATCACTCCTGAGCAGAGTTAGGGGTTCAGACACTGCTGTTTGTTCCCAGGCTCTATTCTCTGACGTCACAGGCACCTGTGTGCTCCTTGGAGGCACTTGAATTAGTCCTGACATTCTTGTTTACTGACGTTTCCCCCCCAGCTTCCAGAATTGGGAGAAGTGAATGAGTCTGACTCTACTGCTTAACACAGAGAAAACAGTGTCTTTGAAAATCTTTAGCTTTAGCATGTGTTCTTTATCTAGAAGGCCTTCCCACAGCTACCTGGGGTGTGAGACTGCGGTCTAGTTGGCATTAAAGGATTTTTTTTCATGGGCTCCAGCCAGTGAGGTGAAATAGACCCATGAGCAATTTACTATATTATTATGCCCGTTTATATATTAGATTGCTTGTCCTTAGGCAGCTATCAAGTTATACAGGCTGTGCCCGGTATTCTCTTGGCTCTGTCCCACCTCCAAAAAAGTGCCGGACGGATGGCATCCAGAATCAGGACAAGATGCAGGAAGAAGAGAAAAGGCTGTTGCCCAGGTTCCTGTTAGGCTGTCTGCAGCGTGGAGTTCTGTGTTGGAGCAGATGGCAGGGCTGTGCAAGTGGCCAGGGCTGTGCAAATGGCCAGGGCTGTCTACAGGGGACTGTGACAGCTGAGCCTTTCCCTTTCCAGTTCTTTTTTTTTTTTTTTAAGCAGTTTTTTTTATCACCATAGTTGATTTCCAGTGTTCTATCAATTTCTACTATACAGCAAAGTGACCCAGGCATACGTATATATATATATTCCCTTTCTCACATGATCCTCCATCGTGTTCCATCCCTTTCAGTTCTGAGAGCCATGGATGGGACATCTTGGCAATTAACACTCCACGCTGCTGCCCTGGATCAAATTCTCCTTTTGCCTCAGGAGGATAAGCCTCTTCACCTGACTTATAAAAGAAGGTGGCATTATTGTCGAGCAGCTTTTGATTTAAGAGCATTGTGTGTGGGGAAGATGGTGGAGCTTAGCTTCTGGGGATGTGTGTTGCCATGCCCTCCTCGGCTGCTGGAAGCACGTGCTGAGAGGTGACCTGACAAGCATCCTTTTGCCATGAAGTCATCAGTGGTCTCAGGCATGCATTAGGGTAGGAAAATCTTCCCAAGGTCATACTTTTCGAGGCTCTTTTCTGGAAGGGCCATCTAATCTTGCTTTTCAGACGAGGTTTACCCTGGAGGCAGTATTTAGCTTTTGGAGCTTCCCTTAGGAGATCTAAGCAACCAGCAGGACCACGGCTTCAGAGCAGGGGCTGCCGTGGACTGTTGCCCGGCACACTTTGGGGTTTTTCCATTAGGCACAGCCTGGGAATTTTCCTGGCCTTTGAGGGCAGGCTGGGTCAGTTCCAGAAGGTCATAGGCCAGGTAGGGAATCCCTTGTGGCGATATAGTGATCTCGCAGGTATTTCCTTTTTGAAGCCAGGGACACACAGCAGAACTGGAGTAAGGAGACGGACATAACCAGAGAAGGCTCTTTGCAAGTGGGACAAAATGGTCCCCGCAGGTTTTGAAGGCTTTGAGGCTTGAGCAGAGTTAACCCGAATAGGATTTTAGACCCTGAAGGCAAAGCCAGTTCTGTGACTGTACCTTCATGGCCCTGAGGCATCTAACAGAGCAATTGCTCCTTATAAGTCTTTCCCCCCTCCCCAGCCCATTCCCCAGACCAGAGCAAAATGCACTAGAGCAGAGGTTTGGTCCTGACAGACCTCCTGAAGTGTAGCAAGTGAGGAAAGCCACCTTCTGAGCTCTGAGGTCTCCGGTGCAGTCACGCCCAGACTGCTCGATCACATGACCTGCCCCTGTGCCTGTGGCTGGCCACAGGTAAATTGAGCCTATTTATACTCTCCTGCCTGGAGGTGGAGGGGGGAGAGAGCTTCTGGGAACCCACAACACAGCTGTCCGATCAGCCTCGCTCGGTAAAGCCCATCTCCCTCTGACACTGTGTGTTTTCCCTCCCTCAATTTGCCCCGGATCACAGCCTGGGCTCGAAGGCTGTCAATCTAGCCAAATAGGTCAGTAGCCATCTCTCGTTTACCCTTTAATATTTGGGGAATTTTAGAACTGGAGGAGGCTCATATTCTCCAGATACAACCTCCCGCCTGCCGGGGGTTGGGGGGGATTATTGAGACCTCTGGGAGGGTTAATTATCACTCCCTGGAGCTGTTTAGGAGCAGACTCTATGATTTCTCTCATTCAGTTCCAATGAGCAGGAATCTCCCCCCCCCCCTTTTTTTTTTTTTTTTGCTTTGTAGGGTTGCACCCGGGGCTTATGAACGTTCCCAGGCTAGGGGTTGTAGGGGTTGAATTGGAGCTGCAGCTGCCAGCCACAGCCACAGCCACAGCCACGCCAGATCCAAGCTGTGTCTTCGACCTACACCACAGCTTGTGGCAGTGCCAGATCCTCAACGCACTGAGCGAGGCCAGGGATCAAACCTGCATCCTCATGGAGACTAGTCAGATTCCTTTCTTTTTTTTTTTTTGTCTTTTTTTGCTATCGGGCCGCTCCCTCGGCATATGGAGGTTCCCAGGCTAGGGGTCTAATCGGAGCTGTAGCCACTGGCCTATGCCAGAGCCACAGCAATGAGGTTCCGAGCCGAGTCTGCAACCTACACCACAGCTCACGGCCACGCCGGATCGTTAACCCACTGAGCAAGGGCAGGGACTGAACCCGCAACCTCATGGTTCCTAGTCGGATTCGTTAACCACTGCGCCACAACGGGAACTCCCGGATTCCTTTCTATTGAGCCACAACGGGAACTCCCGAATCTCCTTTTCTAACTAAAGTCTTTTTTTGCCCTCGCCTTTTCTTTTTCTCTCTTTCTTTCCTTTTTTATTTTATTTTTTTTTTTGCTGCGCTCATGCCAAAAAGTTCCAGGGCCAGGGTTCCAACTTAGCACCACAGCAGTGTCCCTGAGCTGCTGTAGGGACAACGCTAGGTCCCTTAACTTGCTACATCACAAGGGACATCCCTGCCCTTTTTGCACTCACACAAAAGAAGACCTAAGTTCATTTCACCTTCTTCCTGGGATCTCGCTACCTTCCCATTTGCTATTTTTACCCATTTTCCCTGGGATCTCCCTGGCTTCTGCATTCCTGTTGAAGAGGAGAAATGGTGAATGGCTGCCCAGGGTTAACTTACAAGGGGGTGTACCTGAGGTTATATCTAACTCCAACTGTGTTTCTGGACTTACAGGGACTACCTTAGTTCTGCCCACATGCTGGGCTTTGCTTGTGGGATGACATGCTGCTGCTGCTTTTTTTCTTTTTTAATGGCCACACCCACAGCATATGGAAGTTCCTGGGCCAGAGGTTGAATCCAAGCCGCAGCTACAATCTACTCCAACCCACTGTGTCGGGCCAGGGATCAAACCAGCACCTCTACAGTGACCTGAACCACTGCAGTCAAGGTCTTCACCCACTGCACCACAGCAGGAACTCCAACATGGCCCTTCTTAGATTAGTTTAAAGTCTCCTTCACATAGTAGCTTTTTTTTTTTTTTTTTTACTTTTTAGGGCCGTACCCACAGCATCTGGAGGTTCCCAGGCTAGGTGTCTAATTGGAGCTACAGCTGCCAGCCTGCGCCACAGCTCATGGCAATGCCAGATCCTTAACCTGCTGAGCGAGGCCAGGGATCAAACCCGCAACCCCGTGGTTCCTAGTCAGATTCTTTTCCGCTGCGCCATGACAGGAACTCCCTCACTTAGTAGCTTTATTCTACCTTGTACTGATGTACACCTTTCAATTCCTTGCCTCCTATGAAGCCTCATCCACTGTCATTTCTTTCTGCCCACCTTCTCCCTCCCCAAATTAGAAGACCAGAGCAGGGGACCCAAATGAATGGGACAGCAGCCTGCCAAGACTGAACTGCCGCATGGTTTAGATCTTGCCACGGATTTAGTTTTGCTCATCCCAAATTAAGCCAGCTCTTTTTTTTTTTTTTTTCTCACAGCTTTATCTTGAAAAATTTGAAACCTGCAGGAAAGTCTCAAACCCAGTGCACATCCATTCATCTTTCATCTTGGACTCGGTGATACTCTTTGCCACAATGGTCTAATCTCTCTTCTCTCCTGTGTGTATTATGTATGGGTATCTCACGTGTGCATCCATAGGCCCATTTTCTGGTGAACTGTTTGAAAATGAGGTGCAAATACCATGGCGCTTTGTCTATTGCTTCAGTGGCATCTCCTGAGAATGAGAACATTTTTCTATACAATCACAGTGTCCTTATTACACCTAAGGAAACTGTAATTTCGTGTTGTCTCCTATCCAGTTCCTTCCTGGTCATATTCCCCCTTTGATGGTTCTTATTTATTTATTTACTTTCTTTTTAGGGCTGCACCCGCAGCAATATGGAGGGTCCCAGGCTAGGGGTTGAATCAGAGCTATAGCTGCCGGTCTACACCACAGCCACAGCAATGCCAGATCCGAGCTGCGTCTGTGACCTACACCACAGCTCCCAGTAACGCCGGATCCTTAACCCACTGAGAGAGGCCACGGATCGAACCCACAACCTCAGGGTTCCTAGGTGGATTCATTTCTGCTGCGCCACAACAGGAGCTCCCTTTTGTTTTTATTTTTGATGTAAGATCTACTCAAGGTGCTCATTAGGTTATCACTCCCCCCCCCCCCCCGGCCAAAAAAAAAAAAACCTGTTTAAAATTCCCCTTTCATCCCTCTCTTTTTGGTTTTAGGTTTTGGTTTGGTTTTTTAATGACTGACCTAATGAAAGTGTGGACCCGAGGAGTTACCTGCTGGTGCAGTGGGTTAAGAATCTGGTGTGGTCACTGCTGTGGCCCCGGCCACTACCATGGTGCAGGTTTGATCCCTGGCCTGGGAACCTCCACGTGCTGCAGGTGTGCCCCCCCAAAAAATTAGTTGCTTTCCAGCTGTCCCACATTCTAGGTTTTTCTTTTTTTTTAACTCAATGAATTTTATTACATTTATAGTTGTACAGTGATCCTCACAACCCAATTTTATAGCATTTCCATCCCAAACCCTCAGTGTATCCCGCAACCCCCCAACCTGTCTCCTTTGGTTTTTCAAAGTCTATGAGTCAGTATCTGTTCTGCAGAGAAGTTCACTGTGTCCTTTTTTTAGATTCCACATGTCAGCGATAGCCTATGGCGTTGGTGTCTCACTGTCTAACTTCACTTAGCATGATAATTTCTAGGTCCATCCGTGTCGATGCAAATGCCATTCTTTCTTTCTTTTTTATTGCTGAGTAGTATTCCACATTTTCTTTGTCCACTCCTCTGTTGAAGGGCATTTGGGTTGTTTCCATGTCTTGGCTGTTGTATATAGGGCTCCAGTGAACATTGGAGTACATGCGTCTTTTCGAGTCATGGTTTTCTCTGGATCGATGCTCAGGAAGGAGTGGGATTGCTGGATCAAATGGTAATTCTCTTTTTAGTTTTCTGAGGAATCTCCATACTGTTTTCCACAGTGGTTGCACCAGTTTACATTCCCACCAACAATGTAATAGCGTTCCCTTTTCCCCACACCCTCTCCAGCATTTATTGCTTGTAGACTTTTGGATGATGGCCATTCTGGCCGGTGTAAGGTGGTACCTCATAGTTAGGTTTTTCTGACTGTTTCCTCACGATGGCATTTCTTTTGTTCATCTCTCCTCTGGATTTCCTGCAAATAGGAGGTGAGGTCCAGGGCCCGATTCAACTCAGGTAAAACATTTTGTGGGTGAGGTTGTATACTTCATAACGTCTTGGCACACAATGTCAGAGTCACTAGTAAGGCAATGTTTGATCAGTTGAGCTGGTGACTCCCAGATTTCCCATTGTAATAGTACATTATTCTCTTGTAAGTGGTTTTTGGGGAGATACTCTGGCATTATTTTTTTTTTGTCTTTTTGTCTTTTTGCCATTTCTTGGGTCGCTCCTGCGGCATATGGAAGTTCCCAGGCTAGGGGTTGAATCGGAGCTATAGCCGCCAGCCTACGCCAGAGCCACAGCAACTTGGGGATCCGAGCCGTGTCTGCAACCTACACCACAGCTCATGGCAACACCAGATCCTAAACTCACTGAGCAAGGCCAGGGATCGAACCCGCAACTTCATGGTTCCTAGTCAGATTCGTTAACCACTGTGCCACGATGGGAATTCCTACTCTGGCATTATTTAAGTATTCTATCCTTCATAATGTTTCTCCCAGTAGTTTTGGCATCCATTGATGATACTTCCTGATCGAGCTTCGTTTGGGAGTTACATAAAGCCTGTTCTGAGCTGGTACTGAGAAGTGAATATTGACGTAAGCTGTTCTAAAGAGGAATAAAACATTTTCTGGGGGTGGCGTTCCCTTGTGGTGCAGTGGGTTATGGATGCAGCGTCATCACTGCAAACTTGGATCGCTGCTGTGGCATGGGTTCGATCCCTGGCCCCGGGAACTTCCACATGCCATGGGTATGCCCCCTGCCCCCCCAAATCCTTTTTTCTTTTGGGTTTTGCAGTCATTGGGGGGAAGGCAACAAAATGGGGCCATCAAATTCTGTCCAAGTCTGTGTATTTTGTGTGACTTGGACTGATAGTAAATTGAGTATCGGCTGCTTTCACATAGAGTGCGCCCTGGCAGTTTGCTTGAGGTCAGGGAGGAGGCAGGCTGGATGAAACTAAAAACAAGTCCTGGTTTGTTCACAAAGCACAAATGATTTTGACTCTTCGAACATTATCTGTAATTCTATGCTTCTTTCCTTTTCTTTCATGCGCTTTCCACTTTGCTCGCTAGAAAAGGAATCCCTCCTCCTTTCATTTGAAGTCTTCCTCCCGCTGCTCTACATGCCCCTTGGGTAAAATGATGTCGCCGAGACCCAGGTCTGATCGCGTGGGTTCCTAGTACAGGAAAGGAATGGAAGCCTTCCAGTCCCCAGTGAAGTTCCTGAACCAGGCCTCCGGGCAGTCATGGCAGCCGGGTCTGACCTGGGAACACCAGGGGGGAAATGGACTTTGCAAAGTCTTCTCTGGGGAAAAGGGCCCGTGTCTCAACCTGCTCTGCAGCGTTGGAGAAATCAGTTCACCTCTCTGCACAAGGATGCCCCTCCCCAATCCCCGATCCCCCTGGAAGCTCCGCCCCCTCTTCCGTAGCAGAATTCCTGAAAGTATGTGGGGCACACATGATCAGGATGGGAATCCAAGGAGCGCTTCAATCACCGTTGTCCTCTCACAGGACTGACTGTAGATGAAACTCCTCAATCTCTGGTTCTTCCTTCACCTCATTTACCTTTAAAGAGCTGACTGGACATCATGATTTCTTCTCTTCTTGATAAGAATCAGATTGTTGTCTGAAGTGAAGATACCGAAGGGTTTATGCCTGTCCTCTGAGTTTAGAGCCACCTAGAAATTCATCACTCCCAAATAACCAGGGGATGAGGGTAGCTTTTAGGGGGAGAGGGCTAGGCTGTGGCTTTTTTTTTTTTTTCTTTTTTTGTGGTCACACTCGTGGCATGCAGAAGTTCCCCAGCCAGGGATCAAACCTGTGCCACAGCAGTAACCCAAGCCACAGCAGTGACAATGCCAGATCCTTAGCCCCCTGAGCCACCGGGGAACTCCAGCCATTTATGACCTTTTTTTTTGGGGGGGGGTGTCTTTTCAGGGCTGCACACACAGCATAGGGAGGTTCCCAGGCCAGGGGCTGAATTGCAGCTGCAGCTGCTGACCTGCACCACAGCTCGTGACAATGTGGGATCCTTAACCCACTGAGCAAGGCCAGGGATCGAAAGCGGGTCCTCCTGAGTACTGGTCAGCTTGACTGCTGCTGAGCTGGTGTTCCCATTTATGACTCTTTATGCTGTTCTTGTGAAGGCCAAATAGATCCCCAAGGAGCGCATGGTGCAGTCAGTGACCGCTAATCTTGTGTCCTGTTCTAAGCCTGTTAAAATCCTACAGAACTCCTCTTCAGAAAATTCAGATAAAAGGTGAAAAGTTCATACCACTTCCTTTTCTTCTAACTGAAGCTTCTTGAGAACTGAACAAATGTCTTAGTAACTGCTGTCTGTTCTTTACATGCCGTCCTTACACACACACACACACACACACACACACGCACGCATACACTTTGGAATTGCCTTTCGCCTCCTTGCTGATAAGAGTTAGAACGTGGCTTATTTTTACCCCACAGTGATGTCTGCTCATGGGTGTCTCCCGACCCCTCTCTCCAGCTGCCCCCAGATGTGCTCCACATCCTAGGGAGTCAGACACAAGCTAGAAATGCTTCCACTTGAGCTGCCCACTGAGATATGGAGCCAGTAGTAATTCATTGAGGTCCTGGCTGGGAAGTTTTTCGTGTGTATACAAATGCCACTCTTTTTTCTCTTTCTGAGGTAAGCCTTGTTGGTAAGGGAGATGAGCTGTTAGGCTTTTTTTTTTTTTTTTTTTCTGTCTTTTTAATCTTGTTTCTTCAGTTTCTTCTCCCTGTAGCAGATGAAATGAGCTATGGCTTGGTGTTAAAAGAAGGGTTTAAAGCCTCACCTTTAATTTTCCCAGCTGGGATGGATGGGGTCTCCTCGGGCTTTCCAAGGAGGGCTTCTAACTCTTGTACAGTCATATTGGGGATTTCGGTTTGACCACAACTTCCCTCCAAAACCCACATGTCCCTGAGTTAAGCAGTTAAGCGGTGCAGGACCGCAAAGCAGCTCAGAAGACCGGCTGCACTGTTTAATCCCAACACGTGTGCTGAAATGGAAAAGGAATCCCTGTGAAGCTGTGAGGAGGAACTTCCCCTACTTACTGCAAATCTGGTATTGGGGAAATGTTTAGTAATTCTGAATCTGTTTCACTTTGCTCCTCTCCAGATTAGCATCTCCCCCATCCCCACCCCCCCAACAAAAATGCTGCATCACAGCTAGGAGACAGGACAGGACAGGACCTGCTCCTTCAGCGTCCAACCATGTGCCTGCCTGAGCCTCCTGGGTGGCCCTGCTTCTCCTGAAGTGAAGATCTGGAGTTCCTGTCGTGGTTCAGTGGAAATGAATCTGACCAGCGTCCATGAGGACACGGGTTCAATCCCTGGCCTCGCTCAGTGGGTTAAGGATCTGGGATTGCCATGAGCTGCGGTGTAGGTGGCAGACATGGCTCAGATCCCGTGTGGCTGTGGCATAAGCAGAAGCTGTGGCTCCAGTTCGACCCCTAGCCTATGCCGTGGATGCAGCCCTAAAAAGCAAAAAAAAAAAAAAAAAAAGAGGAATATTCAAAAAAAAAAAAACAAAACTTGTGACTGAGAAAAAGTATATTGTTAGAAAACCGTGTGGAATAAGACCTCATTTTATTACAAATATCTATCACGCATATGTGTCCAGAGACAAGGAAGGATGTGCACAGTGATGATTGCTGAGTGGCAGCACGCATAGTTTTTATTTTTCAGTTTTTGCTAGTCTGCATTTTTTAAATCTCCTTTAATTTCCTCCAGTCTGTGTCCAGCTTCTGTTATAATGAGTTATTTTTGCTAAAAGAGGGAAGGCGAGAGGATTAGTGCTAATAATGGCTCACACCCCAACGACCCAAGAAAGTGACTAATAACTTGTTTGTTGAACCTGCACGTTGCTGAGTTTTTGCCACGTGTGAAATCTCCTTGGCTGTCTCTCTGTCCTTCCTTCTGTAGTCCTTTTGGGGGGTTTGGGGATCCCTGGTCCTCATGCTGATGGAGGGTGGCTGGGGTGTGGCCTTGTCTTGCGTCCCAGGCCTCTCTCTCCTGCACTGCCCCGGAGATGGTAAAATAAGTGAAGTAGCCGCCTAGGTGCCCTGCCAGGGCCCTTTGGTCAGGGGCTGGTTTCCCCTCTGAAGCTGCGAAGACCCCCCCACCACCACCTTCGCAGTCTGTCTCTGGCCACATTGAGAAGGGCAGCCACAGATGCCTCACTTCCTGCATCATCTGCCTCCCTCCTCCTTCCCCCGACTCCTCCTTCTGAGAGCTGCCGCCCTTCTCCTTCGGCTTCCTGGGTTGGGAGTTTGCTGGTGTGGCCACGGCTGTGAGCGGACAGCAGGGGTAAACTGGTGGTCCTTCGGAAGGAAGAGTCAGTGGCTGGGGGAACCCCCCCCCCAAGGTTGTGCCCGGCAGCCTGGCACTTAGGGATTGTGTCAGCCTTTCCCACTTCAACCTGATCAGCAGCTTCTGGTCCTGCTCCTCCTGCATGATCACCAGTGCTTATCACAGGGCCGGCTCGTGGTGGGCCCTCAAAGGCCACTACTGAAGGAATCGGTCCGTCTGCTGTGGTGTTTCAGGCCCCTCTTGTCACCTCTCTGTGCCTTTCCACCCTGTTCACCATCCCTCACCGCGCAGGCACTGGACCTGGTCCTCTCTGCTCAAGGACCCCTCTCCCCCAAGCCATACGAACGCAACAGTTGGGAGACGGGGCCAAGTGGCCCTGGAAGATAGCACCTAGGGCTCCTTATCTCCGGTGCGCGCTGTTTTGTTTTGTTTTTTCCATTTGCCGTTGCCCAAGAACCAAAGCATCCGTCACTGCTGAGCTGCATGGTGAAATGGCCTGGCGCCGCGCCAGGGAGCTTCGCCAGGTGGTTGGGCTGTGGAGGCTGCTGCATGCGATGGGCCGATAATACCCCACAGGGCTGTAAACAGGACGCCCCACCCTCCCGCAGCCACCCAGCCAGTGCCCCGGCCGCCTGCTGCTTTGTCATGGCCAGTCGTGATAGGGGCATCTCAGGCAGGGCAGCTGATTGTCCTGTTGCCCAAATCCGAGAGGGGTACTTTCCAGAAATGAAACCAGTTCATCTTCCGACCACAAGCAACCGTTGCGACTTCTTAGCGCTTCTCCTTTAACCATAATCACACAATTGCAGGGCAGAACCCCATACCCAGATCTTTCCGGTGCGCCCTTGAGGGTGCAATAAACCGGAGCCCTATTTCAACTGCCCACACGTGTGAGATTTCTTAGGGGAGGTCTCGGGTGCAAGGCACAACCCGAGTTTGGACCTTGATGCTGACGCCCACGCCCACCAGCGGCTCTCTGTCCCCTGCACCATCTGCTCCGGCTGCCATCTGAGTTGGGTTAGACAGTCCCTAGGAAAGGAAAGGCCTCTGACGCTGAAGCTGTGCACCTCCCCAAGGGACAATGGTGGCTGGAACTTGCCCTGTGTGTGTCTCCACTTACTAGGCTCCCCCACCCCCATCTTTAGTCCTAAATGATTGTGATGGGGGGAGATAGTTGACAGTAGTTGGTTTGACATAATCAAGCTAATGAAGACTTTAAAGCCTTTTTTTTTTTTTTTTGATCTTTGGTCCTTTTAATCTGCACTCGCAGCATATGGAGGTTCCCAGGCTAGGGGTCTAATCGGAGCTGTTCCTGCCAGCCACAGCAACGCCAGATCCGAGCTGTGTTTGTGACCTATGCCATGGCTCACGGCAATGCCGGATCCTTAATCCACTGAGCAAGGCCAGGGATCGAACCTACCATCTCATGGTTCCTAGTCGGATTCATTTCGGCTGCACCACGATGGGAACTCCTTTAAAGCATTTTTGAGTCTCGTCTTCTGTCGCTTACAGTGTTCTTAAGAGGAAACTGAGACTGGAACAGAGGTCCTGGCCGGATGGGAGAGCCAGCCTGGTGAGGGTGAGCAGTGTGGTTGGCAGTCACATTGCAGGGAGGGCCGAGCTGCAGTCAAAACTAGATCCATCCCATCTGAGTCCCTACCAGATATTTAGGGGCCCTGGTGCATCCCAGTGGCCCCTTCAGGGATGGCACAGAACATGTCGGTGTCTGATTTGGGCTTTGGTTTGTGTCACGTTTGGGGGGAATCTGACACCTCGGTTTAGTCCTTAATCAGTTTTGAGGCCCAAATTAGCAGGTATTCACTCAACCATTTGGGTTTTTTTTTGGTTGTCTTTTTAGGGCCCCACCCTCAGCATATGGAGCTTCCCAGGCTAGGGGTCGAATCAGAGCTGTAGCTGCCGGCCTACACCACAGCCACAGCAGCGCGGAATCTGAGCCAGTCTGCAGCCTTCACCACAGCTCCTGGCAATGCCGGATCCTTAACCCACTGAGCAAGGCTAGGGATTGAACCTGCATCCTCATGATGCTAGTCAGATTCGTTTCCGCTGAGCCAGGACGGGAACTTCTGGGGTGGGTTTTTTTAAATAAGCGATAGAATGGCTTAACTTTCCAAACCTAATCTTTTAAAGTTCCTTCCTTTATTTTCTGAGTGTAAAGGAAACATGGCATTTTAGTCTTCTCAAAGGGGCTAAGAACATGGGGGTCGGGAGGGGAGAAGGGGCTCTGCTGAGGGCTTTGAGGCAGAAAGGAGTTCTCTCGTCGCTGGGCTGGTAAGGAGCTGGGCTGGCATCCTGTGCTACGACGTGGAAAC
Source organism: Phacochoerus africanus (assembly GCF_016906955.1). Lineage (NCBI taxonomy): Eukaryota > Metazoa > Chordata > Mammalia > Artiodactyla > Suidae > Phacochoerus > Phacochoerus africanus. The sequence goes on along the minus strand of NC_062557.1, from coordinate 26,089,655 downwards.
TATAGAAATAAGGCTGGAGTTTCCATCGTGGCGCAGTGGTTAACGACTAGGAACCATGAGGTTGTGGCTTCGATCCCTGGCCTCGCTCAGTGGGTGAAGGATCTGGTATTGCTGTGAGCTGTGGTGTGGGTCGCAGACATGGCTCAGATCCCACATTGCTGTGGCTGTGGCGTAGGCTGGTGGCTTCAGCTCCGATTAGACCCCTAGCCTGGGAACCTCCATATGCCACGGGTGCAGCCCTAGAAAAGACAAAAAAAAAAAAAAAGAAAGAAAAAAGGAAAAAAAGAAGGCTGAGGCCCAGAGGTCTCATTAGAGGAAAAGAAACTGAGGCAAGTCCTCCAGTTGGACACAGATGCAGCAACATCCTCGCAGGTCTAGCAGAGGAGGAGGCTGGGTCGAGGCCACTTGTTCTGGATTAGGATGCTTGGTTTCTTCCCATCTGCCTGTCCATCCTTTTTTTTTTTTTTTTTTTGCTATTTGTGTTAATTTTTTGTATATGGAGGAGAAAGTCAGAACCGAGGAAGCCCTTTGAGTCTTGTGAATAACTGTCAACTTTTGAAGCCTCAGAGTCTTTGTGAATAACTTTGGTCAGAGGTGGCCAGAAGCAGGTAGAATTGATCAAAATGAGTGGTTGGAGTCCCGAGTCTCAGGGGTGCTGGGGACTAAGGTGCCACCTCTGATTATTGCTCCTGAGATTGGACTCTGCCGCCTGTGGCTCATGAATGGGTGAGCCGTGAAGGTTATCAGTGGGAACGATTTTAGGGTAAAATGGGTGTGGTTTCAGTTGTCTCTAGAGGATACTAGAATCCTCTCTGCCAGGTTTCAAAGACATCTCCACATAACCTACCCACCAACCCCCCCCCCAAACAAAAAAATCACTCCTGACACCCGGTCAGGCCTGCAGTCTTCTTCTTTACTCCCCTCCCTGAAAGGAGCTAACAGTCAGCCAGTTGTTCCTCCAGGTGTGTAGTTAGGTGTCCCTTGGGGACAATCCCGATGCAAAAGGGCCCAGAGCCCCCATGACTGGTTTAGGGGAAAGGAGGCTTGGATTTGGATATAGCCCTGCCACTGGACCACCAAGTCTAATCTAAGATTGATTTTTTCTGTGCCTTGGTTTCTTTTCTTTTTTTCTTTGCTGCACCTGCAGCATATGGAAGTTCTCGGGCCAGGGATCGCATCTGAGCCTCAGCTCTGACCTACACCGTGGCTGCGGCACCGCTGGATCTTTAACCCACCACACTGGGCCAGGGATCAAACTGGTGCCTCAGCAGCGACCCAAGCTGCTACAGAGAGAGTGCTGGATCCTTAACTCTGTGCCACAGTGGGAACTCCATCTGTGCCTTGGTTTCTTTATCGGTTTTTCTGGAGCCCCTTCGAGGAGTGCAAAAGACTGTACATACACAAGCACTTTGTGAGGAGGCGGCACAACTTGAAAGTATTTTATAAACAGAAGAATGTACTTTGGGTTTCAGGATGGAAAAATCTAAAGGAGCCTTCTGCTGAGGGGCTGGGGACGGCGCCTCCGAGATAGCTCCCCAGCGCTGGGCCAGGGATCGAACTGGTGCCTCTCCTGGAGTCAGAGCTTCTCCTTTGGACAGCGGTGACGCTGTTGCTAGGATCATGGTGTCCCGGCCTCGCTGCCTGTCTCTTGCTCATTTGCTTCTCACCTGCCTCTTTACTTTCTTCTCATGTTATCTCGTAAATGTGCTTCCCCCTGCCTCATCCATGAGCTCTTAGAGATGGTTCGGGAGAACCACAGGTCAGCATTTGGTGTCTGGCCAGGCTGCCGGCATAGGTCAGAAGCTCCCAGAAATATCTGGTGGCCACCTTTTGCTCTTAAACCCAGGGTAGGAACACAAGTGGTTGAAATGTCAGTGTAGGAGACAAAGTTGGGGCTTGAACCTCTCATGCCTGTCGCTACCTTACTGGGCAACAGGTGCATGGAGGGGAAGAAAGGTGGTTGGGTCTCGCTGAGCCTGGCAGAGAGGAAGAGGGACAAGCAGCTCGGGGGCTTTGACTCACAGGGAGTGGGCTGAGCACAGATATTCAAGGCAGACAGACTTAGAATCCGGGTGTCGTTAGAGCAGGCTCACCCTTGTAGGAACGGGTTTTTGATTTTATGCAAATACTTAGGTGTCTGCCAATCGCCAGCCCTTTAATAAACAATCCGTGGCCAAGGTGCTGTGTGGGGTTCCAAGATAAATTAGACACAGCCCTTGGCTGCAGGTTGTTTATTATCTGGAAGTTACAGATACTCGTAATCCAAGAAAGAGGCTGGTAAGTACTAAAACAGTACAAGGTACCAGGGGAAATCAACAAATCTCCAGACATTCCTTCAAGGGGACTATGGAGGTTCCCAGACGAGGGGTCCCATCAGAGCTGTAGCTGCCAGCCTACGCCACAGCCACAGCAATGAGGGAACCGAGCCTCGTCTGTGACCTACACCAGAGCTCACAGCAACGCCAGATCCCCAACCCACTGAGCAGAGCCAGGGATCGAACCCACGTCCTCCTGGATACTAGTTGGGTTTGTTACTGTGGAGCCACAACAGGAACTCCCCCATTTTTTATTTTAAAGAGTGCAAGGCCTTCTTACAGTACATCTCATAGTATTGTCCATGATTATCTCTGGGTGTTGAGATTTTGTTTTTTTCTTCCTGTTTACATATTTCTTGACTTTTCTACCTTCATGCTTACTGCTTTTGTAATTATCGGTTCTTTTAAAATTACATTAAATGAGCATATGTATGATAGCTGAGGGAAGTGACTGAAGAAATAAGTTAGGAATCAGATAAGAACTGAGGCTAAAAGTTGTCCCTGCAGTAGCATTTATGATATCCAGATTGGGGTAGTTGGGAATCCTCTCAAATGTCCAATAATATGGGAGTGGTTCAGCCAACCACTGAAGATCAACCTGGTGGAATATTATGTAATCTTTAAAAATGACAGATATGTAGATTGTTGATACTTGGAAATAGGTACATGAAATGGGTAGATCAAAGCAGAACATCATGTAGCATATTTCATATTGAGTACACTATTGCAAACTGTGTGTAACTATTTATTTATCTGTCTTTTTGTCTTTTTAGGGCTGCACCCGCGGCATATGGAGGGTCCCAGAATAGAGGTCTAATCGGAGCTGTAGCCACCAGCCTATGCCACAGCCACAGCCACGCCAGATCTGAGCCGTGTCTTTGACCTACACCACAGCTCACGGCAACGCCAGATCCTTAACCCACTGAGCGAGGCCAGGGATCAAACCCGAAACCTCAGCGTTCCTAGTCAGATTCGTTTCCACTGAGCCTTGACAGGAACTCCATGTGTAACTATTTAAATGGATTCGGAGGATGTGGATAGTGTTGTTAGCGTTTCTTTCTTTCTTTTTCATTGTGAAACACACATAACATAAAATTTACCATTGAGGGGTTCCCGTTGTGGCGCAGAGGAAACGAATCCGACTAGGAACCCTGAGATTGTGGGTTTCCATCCCTGGCCTTGCTCAGTGGGGTAAGGATCCAGCATTGCTGGGAGCTGTGGTGTGGGTCGCAGACACGGCTCAGATCTGGAATTGCCATGGCTGTGGCATAGGTGGGCAGCTGTAGCTCCGATTCGACCCCTAGCCTGAGAACCTCCATATGCTGCAGGAGTGGCCCTAAAACAAAAAGCAAAAAAAAAAAAAAAAAAAATTACCATTGAACCATTTTAAGATTGTGACTCAGTGGCATTAAGTACATTCACAATGTTGTGTAACCATCACCACCATCCCTTTCCAGAACATTTTCATCATCCCAAGCAGGCACCCTGTTGCCCTTAAACCCTAACTCCTTGTTCCCTTCTCCCCCTAAACCTAACCCTAAGTTCTCCCCCTCAGTTCTCCTTTCTGTCCCTATGAATTTGCCTATTCTAGGTACTTCGTATCAGTGGAATCAGAGAATATTTGTCCTTCTGTGTCCGTCTTATTTCATGTGGTGTAATGTTTTGAAGTTTCACCCATGGTGTAAGTAGCATGTATTAGAATTTCATTCCTTTTTGAGGCTAAACACTCCTTTTTATGTGTAGACCATATTTGGTTTATCCATTCATCTGTCGATGAACACTTGGGGCGTTTTCATCTCTTGATTTATTGATTTTTGCTTTTTAGGGCCGCACCTGCAGCGTCTGGATGTTCCCAGGCTAGGGGTTCCATCAGAGCTGTAGCCGCTGGCCTACGCCACAGCCACAGCAACGCAGGATCTGAGCCTCATCTGCAACCGACACCATAGCTCAGGGCAACGCCGGATCCTTAACCCGCTGAGCGAGGCCAGGGATCGAACCTGCAACCTCACGGATGCTAGTCAGATTCGCTAACCGCTGAGCCACAAGGGGAACTCCTGTTTTCACCTCTTGGCATCTATGGATAGTGCTCCACGAACATGGGTGTACAAATACCTCTTTGAGACCCTCCTTTCAATTCTTTTGTTTATCTCCCTAGAAGCGGAATTGCTGGATAGCATGGTAATTCTATATTTCACTTTTTGAGGAACTGCCAACCTGTTAGTGTCTTTTAAATATCAAGCAGTCCCCAGTTCCTTTTGCTGTGCTGAATGCACACGTGAACTATCAACAGATTAGTGCAGATGTGAAAGCATTTTGCTCTCTGGAGAGGAAAGAGCCTGATGGACCTTAAGATCGTAGGCTGCTTTGAATGTGGCCTGAAAAACACGGTCAACCCAGATGGCTGCAACTTAAAGGTGATTCCAGCACCCTTGCAGGTGATCAACAGTGACTTTGACCTTCCCCCAGAACGCTTTAGCCGAGGTCAAAATAAAATGAGTGGATTTATAAGTGCTTTATTTCTGTCCCATGTAGCCAGAAGTCAGAGGCAGAAGAGAGAACCAGACGAGTTGGATGCTCATCCTCTTTGTCTGAGGCACCTAGGGTCCCTGGAGCCAGCCAGCCTTGAAGGAAGTCGGGGGAGCCCTTCAGTGAATTGTTTGAATTTGTGCCGTGTGGACGAACCCTGTGATGAAGCTGGAGGGAGGAAGAAGGGCAGGAGATAAAAGATGGAGGAACCCATGCTTTCCGTTCACTTCCAGGGACCTTTTTAGTGATGGGAAACAGTCCTGCTCTCAGGAAACTCGGGACGCAGACCTGGGAGGTCACAGTTCATTAGGAACAGAAGAAAGAGAGGACATGTATAAAGTAACCCCTTGTCTGGAGTGCAATGGTATAAATTCTTTCCAGTGACAAAGAACAGCTGGTTGAGTCAGGAGGGAGGCGGATAGAAGGGAAGACTGGCAGTCTCGAGAGGCTTCCAAAAGGAGACAAGGTCAGGAGTTCCCGTTGTGGCGCAGTGGTTAACAAATCCGACTAGGAACCATGAGGTTGCGGGTTCGATCCCTGGCCTTGCTCAGCGGGTTAAGGATCCGGCGTTGCCATGAGCTGTGGTGTAGGTTGCAGATGCAGCTCGGATCCCGTGTTGCTGTGGCTCTGGTGTAGGCCAGTGGCTACAGCTCTGATTAAACCCCTAGCCTGGGAACCTCCATGTGTCGCAAGAGTGGCCCAAGAAATGGCAAAAAGACAAAAACAAACAAAACAAAACAAAAGGAGACAAGGTCAGTTACCATGTCTGCTTCCTTCATGCTGACGTCACGCCGTGCGGGCTGTGCTCTCTTCCAGCCAGCGTCCCGTGTTCTGTGGCCCCCGAAAAGCCAGTGTGCAGGCCTCAGCCACCCCAGGTCCGACGTACCTTCTCCTTGGACACCATCCTCAGCTCCTACCTTCTGGGCCAGTGGCCACGAGATGCTGATGGGGCCTTCACCTGCTGTACCAATGACAAGGCCACCCAGGTAATGAAGCGCTCTGCTCATGGGCTAAGGGGTAAGGATGGGGCATTGGGCTGGCTGAGGCGGCCTTGGGGCTGCTTACCAGCACTCGGTCAGAGACATGACCTGCCCCGGGCTTTGGCCACACATTGTCACCATGTAGCTTTTCATCCTCTCATCTTTACCAGTTTGGTTCTCTCCATAAACTTACCTGAAAATGAATCTCCATTCTACCTGACTGGTGGGAAAGAGAAGTCAATCTGGGTTTATCCATTTGGCTTTGAGTTTTCATGTGCAGGTAAGCACAGCTGATCCGGGGATTTATCCTAGGTTTCAAAAAATGACATGCCAAAAAATTGATGGCATTCTCATCGTGGCTCAGCGGAAACGAATCTGACTGGAATCCAGGAGGACGCAGGTTCGATTCCCTGGCCTCGCTCAGTGGGTTAAGGGTCCAGCGTTGCTGTGAGCTGTAGTGTAGGTCACAGATGCGGCTTGGATCTGGCGTTGTGGTGGCTGTGGTGTGGGCTGGCGGCTGCAGCTCCAGTTGGACCCCTGGCGTGGAAACTTCCACATGCTGTGGGTGTGGCCCTGAAAAGACCAAAAAAAAAAAAAAAAAGGATGTTTACCTTGTTAAAACAAGTCAACTTTCAATGGAGTTAATTTATCCCCAGACAACTGGAAAGGGTGGCCAAAAAATCTTGAGCCACGATAGGTCCCACTGGAGCAACAGGAAAGTTCTCAGATAATGGAGAGTTGATCCCTAGTTAGCAGCCCGCTCCAGCATTGCACTGGACCCGTTTGAGTCCTGTGGAGGCCAGGTCCCCTCCTTCAGGATTTTTCCTCACAATAGTCTTTTCACGAAGAATTCTAAACTTGGAAGGGATCTCCATCAATCATCCAGCCCATGGGGCAGTTTTGGAATGAGGTAGTGTTAGCCTGAGCAGTCATCTCGTTTGTGAAATTGTTTTATTTATTTATTTATTTATTTATTTTTAGCGCCACACCCATGGCATGTGGAGGGTCCCAGGCTAGGGGTCTAATCAGAGCTATAGCCACCGGCCTATGCCAGAGCCACAGCAACGCAGGATCTGAGCCGTGTCTGCGACCTATACCACAGCTCACGGCAACGCCAAATCCTTAACCCATTGAACAAGGCCAGGGATCAAACCTGCAACCTCATGGTTCCTAGTCGGATCCATTTCCACTACACCACGACGGAAACTCCATATCTTGTGCTTTTATTTATGGTTTTATAGTTAAGCAAGTCTGCTTTGTTCTTTTTTTTTTTTTTTTGTCTTTTTAGGGCTGCACCCGCAGCATGTGGAGATTCCCATACCAGGGGTCCAATCCAAGCTGCGCCTGCCGGCCTACACCACAGCCATAGCAATATGGGATCCGAGTCGCATCTGAGACCTACACCACAGTTCACAGCAATGCCAGATCCTTAACATGGTGGGGATCGAACCCACAACCTCATGGTTCCTAGTCAGATTCATTGCCGCTGTGCCACTGTGGGAACTCCGTATGTGAAATTATACAAAGGTATTTCTTCATCCGACTCAGAACTTCAACCTTCTCAGCAGTAACGTTTTGAAGAGTCAACTCTTCTCTCGCTTTTGTGGCAGTTTAAACCCATTCCTGTTCAGCTTCCGAACAAATGAGCTGTTCTCAGGAAAAAGGAAACAGGGTGGGGAGAACACAGGCTCAGAGGCAGCCCGAATCCTGGGGGATGCCAGGCCAGCCGCCCGCCCTTCACCTGCTGCTGGAGTGCGCCTGCCCCGCCCGCGTCATCGGAGGTGGGGTGGTAGCCAAATGGCAAAGGGTTTTCTGCTCTCACGTCCCCCGTCCTGCTCCGCTGAGCACATAGCGTCGTCGGCCCCTTTCTTTTATTTATTTTTTAAATGAGATCCATTTTCAGATGTTATTAGTGAATGTTTGAATGCCCAGTCCTGTTCTTGGCGGGTCGGAGGGAAGAACCAGGAAATGAGAACAAGATTTGGCCTTGGTGAGTCTGGATGCCAGCTCCATGAAGGCCGGGGAACAGAGCGCCGAGTGTCTGGCACAGTTTACAGGAGGGGGCTTCTCCTGGGAACACACCACCTTGGACCAACAAGAGTTTGCCGCAGTTAAGAACTGATGGCGCTCTTTCACTCTGGGGAGAGGTTCGAAGGGGGAGCATGCCCCACGTAGCAGGCAGAGTAGGCCGACTTCTTGGGAGCCCGGGTCACTGCTGATCCCTGGCCCCCCAACCCCCAAAAAGGGCAAGGGGGGTAGGTTATGCTTCCCATTCACAGGCCTGGAGCACACACCCCTTTCTTTTTCCCGAGGAATGTTTAGTCCAAGTGTGTCTAGTCATGGAGGGCTTCCTGGAGGAGCAGGACTTGAGGTTGCTTCCAGTGGTGTAAGCTCATGCTGGCATCCCCCTTCATCAGACATGGGCTCCCGTGCAGCTCCCCCCCTCCATCCTCATATCCCCATATCTTTCTCATTTCTTGCTACCAGCCTTCTAGGAAGCCCCCACCCCACTCCTCAGATAGCGTTCTCTTTGTCAACTCAGGGCAGGCTTGGCCTCAGATGTTCTCTGGCCGGATTGAGAGGCATGGGCTCTAGGCTGTGTGTTTTTGCTCAGGCTCCAGCTGCAGGCCAGATCTTTTATGTAACAAGTCTGGGCTTCTTGCCACAGCAAGACAGGGGTCAGCGATGCGCCTCCGTGGGTCTGGCAAGGCCAAGCCATGAAGCTTTCCTCTTTCCCTGGGATGGGCTCCAGCCCTCGAGGAACTCTTAGCAACCTGTCAATATTGTGGCTGCAGTCAGGAGATGGGAGAGTTCTGATCAACGTAGGCATCCCAGCCCAAGTATGCACTCTGCCCCATCTTTCATTCCTGGCCTCCTGGGAATTTTCTGCTTCTAGGTTTTGGGCTGCATTCAAATGCCTGCTTGAGCGCCCTGGCATGGCACAAGCTACCTCCTTCAACACTGGCTTTGATGCCATAAGACCTGAGCTGCTCCCTCAATCACAGATGCCCCTTCCCAGCTCAGCCCGACCTCACCCAGAAAGGACTGGGGATGAGGGAGAGGTTTTCTGGGGAGATGGAAGAGCAGAGAGGAGGTAGGGAGGCAGGATCTAACAAAGCCCTTGAAAGCTTTTAAGTCGCTAAAAATAAGGGATGCCAGCGCCTTTCCCTCATGCCTCTGAGCTCAAGGCGGGGCTGTTCCCACCCCTCCCCTCCCCTTCTGTGCCTTCTCTTCTAGCCACACTAGTGTGGTACAGCCACGCCTCTGGCAGGCCCTCCCTTCTGCCCCCCCCAACCCCAACCCACTTCCCGAGCCAGCTGTGGAATGTGTCTTTGGACACAGCCTGGCCCTCCCAGGGCAGAGCTTGCAGGAAGGACAGCAGCCGAGCAGCTTGGCTCCCCACCCCAACCTCCCCACCGCCACCAGCACCCAAGCAAGGAAGAGCCCTGCAAGTTTCATGGCCGAAGACCTGCCATTTAGATATCCAGGCACACTGCATCCTCAAGGCTTCTTGCAAGGCAGGAGGTGGGGTTAAAAGCCCTGGGTTCTTGAACAAAGCAGGTGGCCACCTGTTCCGCTGTTCCCTCCCTGGGCTTAGCTGGGGCTTAAGCTCATAGGCAGACATGAAGGATAGCACGGGTGGTTTCCAGGCAATTTAGAGTCTGACATGGAGCGCTGGCTTCCCCAAATATCGGGGGCAGGTGAGGAAGAGAGTTGGATGGATCTTATTCAGGAAATGGCTTGTGGATGCGGTGATCAGTGATGGTATGCTTCGGGGCTGCTGCCTGCTCTGAGCCAGGGTATACGACGGGAGCAGGGTGGCCAGGTCGCCCGGAGGACAGCTTGGTGGCTGTAAGGAAGCACTTGGGTGCAGTGGGAGCTGGACACGGAGGGGCCGATCAGCAAGGACTAGGAAGGCTCTTGGGTGATGTCACCATTATCTAGAGGTTTCTTTGCGCCTCGGAGGATTGTCTAGGTCAATCTCAACATGCTTTTCCTTTTCTGGAGTGCCCTCCGCCGGGTCAGCTGGCCTCTCAGAGCTGGCCCCCAGGCGCTTTGAGCTGGGCCTTTCTGGCGCTGGGCCACAGTGGGCGATGGCCACACAGGCAGGTGGTTGTGGCCGCCCCCGCCCTCCTTGCTGCGAGTCTTCTCACACTTTTCTGGAGGGAGGAAGTGGTCTCACCACAGCTGGGATGACTGTTAGAGCCCAGTTCCCCCGCTGGTGTTCTCATTGTGCAGACAGACAGGACCCTGGGTGCCCGCTCCGCCTGGCCCCTGGTCCTGCCCATCCCTGGCCCCGATTCCTCCCAGGCGCCAGGTCTGGTGGGGAAAGCCTTTCTGATCAACTTTTGTTCCTTTAGGCCTGAGTTACCCTTTGGGGGAAAAAAATGAGCTTCAATCCCTGACACACTTCTTGGAGTGTCCTGAAGGCCAAGGGCAGAGGTGGCATACTTTGTTGGGGAAGACTTCCCTTGCCCTGACTTTCTTACCTGTAAGCCAGCCTCCTCCTTTTCCTAGCCCAGTGCCTCAGCATGTGGTGATGACACACGATCCAGCCCGCTCATCACAGCCTTTCTTTGCAGGTGTCAGGGCCCGGGCCCAGTGCCTGTTTCCAGGACTGATGAGCAGGACTGGTCAACAGCACAGAATACTTGCAAATAGGTTCATGATGGAAAATCTGAGGGTCACACAGTCACCACAGGGCCAGGGATGATGGCCTTGGCCACCTGCAGCCAGCGTTCCCAGTGCTGGCCGGCAGACCACCCTCAGAGCCCTTCCTGCCTCTTTTTCGGGCCAGAGTCCCTTGGGGCTGATTCCCTGCTGGATTTCTTTCTTTCTTTTTTTTTTTTTTTTGCTATTTCTTGGGCCGCTCCCACAGCATATGGAGGTTCCCAGGCTAGGGGTTGAATCGGAGCTGTAGCCACCGGCCTACGCCAGAGCCACAGCAACGCGGGATCCGAGCTGCGTCTGCAACCTACACCACAGCTCACGGCAACACCGGATCGTTAACCCACTGAGCAAGGGCAGGGACTGAACCTGCAACCTCATGGTTCCTAGTCGGATTCGTTAACCACTGCGCCACAACGGGAACTCCATCCCTGCTGGATTTCGGTTCCACCGCGTAGTTACGGAGCATCAGTGCTAGGCCAGGCACCACGCTGCTCTTCACATCTGCGGGGGTACACTGGTTATGTTCCCAGGACCCAGCCAAAGTCACTGGAGACAGCGCGGATCAGGACTCTTCCTTGCCTCAGCACCCGGATAGGAACTTGGTCGGGTCGGTGGCAGAGAAACAGGTTCCAGTGGGGGTGGGATCTTGGCTCCGTCCCACCCCTGCCTTCTTGTTACATCAGGCTGCTCTTTGGAAGGCCGTCCACGCCTCCCCCAGTGATCCCCCGTGTTGCTCTGGGATTTCAGACTCCCGGGCAAAGCTTCCTTGGTCTAACCCACATCCAGTTTTGCATAATCCGAGCATCATCTGTTTAGTTGGCTAGTGAGGAGCCCCGCTTCTCCCTCGGCTGCTCCCCCTGGGCCAGGGTGTTAAAATACATCTGTTCCATTGCATGAGTCCCTTTGACAAACATGGCTGCCCTGCTGAGCTCAAGCTTTATCCTGCTCGCAAAGGGCCGTCTGGAACGACTACTTGTGGTGCCGTTGCTCAGCACGGCTTGGCCCCTGCTGTGTCCTGAAGGGTCCCTCTTTGAAGGGTAGCCTTCCTTAGCTGTGATATTTCTGGGCTCCCAGGAAACCTTGGCCCAGATGTCTGTGGTGAGTTGCAGGAGGAGGGGGTCTGTCCACCCAGGGGTGCTGGAAATCAGGGGAGGGGCATGGTCCCCACGCCCGATGCTCCCAGTTCTGTGGGAGGGGCCAAAGCCCACCCCTGAGCACATGCCTGCCTGAAGAATCCTTAAGCCCAGCATGTAAAGAGCTTCGAACGTATAATAACCTACTGTATTAGGTTCTGGAGGCTGATATAACAAATTACTTCAAACTTAGTGGCTTAAAACAGCAGAAATGTATTCTCTCACCATTCTGGAGGCCAGAAATCTGCATTCCATTCCACCGGGCCAAGATCAAGGTATTGGCAGGGCTGTGCTCTCTTTGGAGGCTCCCTGGGAGACCTGTTCCTTGCCTCTTCCAGCTTCTGGTGGCTGCCAGCTTTCCTTGGCTTGTGGCCACATCACCCCTGTCTCTGCCTCCCTGGTCACATGGCCTCGTCTTCTTCTGTGAGTGTCTGATCTCCCTGTGTCTCCTGCTCCTAAGGACACTTGAAACAACATGCAGGGCCCTCCAGGATAAGCCGGGGTGCTCTTCCCATCTTAAGGTCCTTAACTTAAGCGCTTCTGCCGAAACTTTGCCCCATAAGGTAATGTTTATGGGTTCCAGGGACTAGGACCTGATTTCTTGGGGGGTCATTTTCTACTTGTCCACCTGCTGACTTCATCTCTTCTGCTCGTGGCTCGCTGCGCCCCAGCCACGCCGGCCTCCTTGTCATTCTCGAATGCACCAGACTCACTCCTTTGCACTTGCTGTGCCTTCCATCTGGGTTGCTTTCACCTCCAATATTCACACAGCTCCCTCCTCACCTACTTTGTGTTCCCATCAGATGTTAACCTTTTCACTGAACACTTCCCTGACATTTAAAATCATGTTCCCTGGCCCAGTCCTCCTAGCCCTTTTGTCCTTTTTTAGGCCTGCATCCGTGGCATATGGAGGTTCCCAGGCTAGGGGTCGAATCGGAGCTGTTGCCACCAGCCTACGCCACAGGCACAGCAACACCAGATCCGAGCCGCATCTGCGACCTACACCACAGCTCATGGCAACGCCAGATCCTTAACCCACTGAGCAAGGCCAGGGATCGAACCCCCAACCTCATGGTTCCCCACCGGATTCGTTTCTGTTGCGCCACGACGGAACTCCTCCTAGCCCTTCTTCGCTATACTTTTTTCTCTTAGTACCTAGCACTGTTTAAACAGACTAGAATGTCAACACAAAGGGGACAAGGATTTTTGTCAGTCTGTGCCTTGTCGTGTCCCCAGCCCCTGCAGCACTGCCTGGCACACAGTCTGCATTGGAAAACTCTTCACTGAGTGAGTTTACGCTGAATGACGTATACCCTGAACCCCTCCGAAGAGAAGAGATGCAGAGGGAAGCAGCAGATCACTTGGGATGGACAAGTTAGAAAGGGCTTCCTGAGAGCTGGTCAGTGGGGAGCTGAGATGGGGAGGCCAGGCTTAGAGGTCAAGGGATAAGGAAAGAAAAAGGAGCTGGAGCTGGATTTGCTGGTAGGACAGGGAGCCAGGGACGGGGAGCCCACGGATGGAGGATAACATGGTGAGGTCTGTGGTCAGGGTGGGTGTCGAGGCAGAGCGATGGCCTTAGCAGAGCAGTTTCCAGGGGAGGCAGGAGATGCTGCCAAGCAGATTGAGGTGAGGCAAGGTGGACCGAGGGAGGAGATGACCCCAGCTGCTCTAAGTTTTCACGTCCTTTCTAACCCCCAGAGCTAGCCCACGTCTCTCCTTCCACCCCCTCACATCTCTCTGAAGAAAGAGGCAGTGGAAGAGTTTGCAAGAGATGTGAGTGGAATTGTGGCAGCCTGAGTGTGGCTGATTTCGCCTCCCTGTCACCACCCACCTGTGCGTGCAGGAGCTTCCCGAAGGAAGGGAAATGAGCATCGGCATCTTCACTTTTGTCACCCCTCCCTGTAGCCTCTGCCACCTTTCCAGGGCTTTGATGAACAGACCTAGCTCGCTATAGGCTTGGCTTTGGCGGTGGAAGGAGCCTGTGCACATCTGCTGGGCTCCGGGGGCTGTGGGAGAGGCGGACTTCTCTTTTCAGGATATGCAGCAGCCTTTTCTGAGGCTCTGTCTGCCAACATACTGGATTTTTGTTTTGTTTTTTTGGCCATGCCCATGACATGCGGAAGTTCCCCGGGCCGGGGATCGAACCTGCACTACAGCAGTGACAGTGCTGGATCCTTCAGCCGCTAGGCCACTAGGGAACTTCAACACCCTGGTGTAGAGAGATGCAGGCATTTGGAAGTAGACCAGCTGCTTGGTTTCCGTGCACTGTCAGAGCCAGCTCCACCTCGAGGGCCTCGGGGTGCCAGCCGGAGAATGTGCTGTCTGCCCTTTTGCTAAAGTAGGAATAGTGGGGATGCATCTTGGGGGGCCGGGGGGTCTCCCCTGTGGTGCTGGCCTCAGGGAAGGGAGTCGGGGCAGTTGTCACACAGCCCAAGAAAGGTCCTGATGGGTGGGCAGCTGGGAGAAGGAAGAGGCAGGGCTGGGCCCCCGTGGGCCTTCTCCTCTGCAGCTGGCGAGCTGGACGGCTGCTCCCACAGCCCCGCGCTCAGACTGCCCCCGCCAAGCTCTTCTTCACAGCTGTTGGGTGGTGAATTTGTTGGGCTTTTTCCTTCTTTTCCTCCCCCATTTCTGTTTGCAACAACCCCTCGGGGGAGGTCAGCAGATCTGTTGGAGGAGACGGTTCCCAGGCCCTCATGGTTTTGGCAGCTTGTGCAAAGAAGTTCAAGAGGAACTGGTTCCACTGGAGCGGTCCCCTTGGGCCCCTCCCTTGGAATGAAAGGAGGGATGCTGGTGGTGGGGAGGGATCATGCTGAGAGCCAACCGCTTCCTCCCTCCAGTGGGAGCTCAGGAAGTGGGTCTACAGACACCCCCCCCACCTCTGCCTCCATCTTGGTTCCCCCATCTTCTGTGCAGCCGGGAGGGAGGGTGGCGGACCGAGAGCCCCGAGAGCCCGGTTCTTGCCAGGGGCAGAGCAGAGTCCAGGAGAAGGAGCTGTGATGAAGCCCAAAGCGGTCAGCAGTCAGGGCTGAGCGCAAAATTCTGGCTCCCTCCTTTCTGAAAAGGTCCCCTCCCTGCCTATTTAGGGAGACTTGGAGGGCTCCCGTCACTTACTCCGTGTACAGGGAGGAGTCTCAGGACAAGCACAGAGGTTCGGGGTGGAGAAAGGGCTGTCTCTGTTGACCTTTTTCCTAGTCAACTAATTCATGATTCCTTAATGGAGTCCCTTCGGGTGACTGGTTTTCACTGGGCTCCCAGGAAACCTGGGCCGGTGCTGGGCACGCAGATGGGGAGGGCGTCTCGGATGCCGGTGGTTCCCTGAGCCCGGCCGTGCTCTCTTGGAGCTGGTGGGGATGGAAAGGGACAATACCTGTCCTCACTGCAGAATAAATAGCTGGGGCTCCCGTCCGGGTGTGAAAGTCATAGAGAATCATAAAGACCAGATGGGCCTTCTTGGCTCATCCGGGAGGGTCTCCTGGAGCAGGTGGATTGGGAAGCGGCAGTGCAGGTGGAGAAGCCTGAAAGAATAAAAGAGGCCGGCAGTGTCCAGAGGTGGATGAGCAGATGAGAGATGACTGCAAAGAGCCACCATCTCCGTCTGGGAAATGGTGTGTCTGCTTCCCCAGGGCCTGCTGGAGAAGCCCCTGTCTCACCGGGTTTCTCTTTCTGCAGACCCCCCTGTCCTGGCAAGAGCTTGAAGGTGAGCGCTCCAGCTCCTGCACACACAAGCGCTCAGCGTCCTGGGGCAGCACAGACCACCGAAAAGAGGTACTGCCCCCTTTGACTCTGTGGCCAATGGCCTTGTCTACCCCCCCCCCCCCGCAAAACCGTGGAGGCCTCTGCTCCAAAGCCAACTCACATTTCCAGTCTCACTTGCCTTGACCCAGCCTCTTCCTAATGGGATGACGCCTTCGTAGCTGCCTCCCAACCTCCTGGTGGCTTGGCTTTAGGAGTCCAGACCCTCCTGCAGGCAGGGGCTCGGCCGGAGACTCCTGGTACCCTCCAGCAGCCAAGCACAGGATGGGAGTGGCCATTGTTCTCGTGTCACCTTGAGCTTTGATCCAGGAAACGGGTTCAGAGACTGGAGAGAGTGAGTTTCTGAGAGTTGGAAGCCCCCAGGCTCGTTCGCTACTTAACTATTCATCCAGCCTTACTATTATTATTATTATTTGTCTTTTTAGGGCCGCACCCACAGCATATGGAGGTTCCCAGGCTAGGGGTCGAAGCAGAGCTGTAGCCACTGGCCTACACCACAGCCACAGCCATAGCAACGCCAGATCTGAGCCACGTCTGCAACCTACACCACAGCTTACAGCAACACCAGATCCTTAACCTGCTGAGCAAGGCCAGGGATTGAACCTGCGACCTCATGAATGCTAGTCAGATTCGTTCCCGTTGAGCCATGATGGGAACTCCTAGCCTTATTTATTTATTTGCTTTTTAGGGCTGCACCCGCGGCATACTGAGGTTCCCAGGCTAGGGGTCGAATCAGAGCTACAGCTGCCAGCCTACACCACAGCCACAGCAACACCAGATCCAAGCTGCGTCTGTGATGTACACCACAGCTCATGGCAACTCCAGATCCTTAACCCACTGAGCGAGGCCAGGGATCTAACCCACATCCTCATGGATCCTACTCAGGTTCGTTAACCACTGAGCCACGATGGGAACGCCCCCAGCCTTATTTTTAAAAGGAGGGAGAAATAGAGTTTCTGCTCTGGTGCAGTGGATTGATGATCCTGCTGGTCTCTGTCAAGTTGCTGGTTCAAACCCTGGCCCGAGCAGTGGGTTAAGGATCCAGCATTGCTGCAGCTATGACGTGGGTCACAGCTCCAGCTCGGATTCAGTCTCTGGTCCTGGAACTTCCATATGCCACGAGTGCAGCCCCAAAAGCAAAAAAGGAGAGAGAAAAATAGCGATGTGTTCTCACACAGTTTTTCCTGGCCCTCCCTCCCTCTCCTGAGGGCCCCAATGATTGAGGGCAAGTAGAGAAACGCATAGACTAGATTCCAGGGCTCCCAACCCAGCTCCGCCTGGCAGCGTGCTGCGGGGGTGGGGGGGGGGTGCTGCTCGCCAGGGCTCACCCTTCCCAGGGGAGTAGCTTCTGCCCTCTTGGTCGTAAGAACAGAGAGAATCTGAAGTATTTAAGGCTGGTGTATTTAAAATTTGTAATTATCGGAGTGAGGAGGTTATATGCACTAAGAGTGAAGAGATCCAGAATTACAGATGTGACCGTGACAGTGTTCAGAGGTGTTGGTGATGCTCCATGATTGTCACTGGGGGTGAAGTTGGACACCAGCTGATATTCCTTCTTGAGAGGCTGCGCCTTGCTCAGTGTCATCTGCTTGAAAATGGGAGGAAATCCTTCCATCCTTCCTGGACCCAGAGCCTTTGAGATGGCTGTGAATGGACGTTGAGGTGGGACTTCAAAGCCATCACTTTCCATTTCTTTCTTTCTTTTTTTTTTTGGTCTTTTTGCCTTTTCTTGAGCCGCTCCCACGGTATATGGAGATTCCCAGGCTAGGGGGTCTCATCAGAGCTGCAGCCGCCAGCCTACGCCAGAGCCACAGCCACACAGGATCCGAGCTGCGTCTGTGACCCACACCACAGCTCACGGCAACGCTGGATCTTTAACCCACTGAGCGAGGCCAGGGATCGAACCCGCAACCTCATGGTTCCTAGTCGGATTCGTTAACCACTGAGCCACGACGGAAATTCCCTCCCGTTTCTATTTATAGGGTCGTATTCCATGCCTTTGGAATCCGTGAAGGACAAAAATGGTTTCAGTGTCGCATATTTAGAATTTGGGAGACCCTGAGCCATCTGCGGAATACGCAGTAATTCCAAAACTCAAATAATCCGGTTAATATGATGTCCAGCTTGCCGAACCTGTCCCCACAGTTCTGAACACCACTGAGGGATGCTGAGATGGAAGATTAGCTTCCACCTTCCTTTTATGTGTTTTCCTGGGTGCCAGGCGGGAGCTGCCCTGGAAGAAGGGACCCAGGGCACTTTCACTTTGCTTCACCCGCCTGTCCTCCCCGTCTCTCTTGGTCAGATCACCAAGTTGAAGCAACAGCTGCAGCGGACAAAGCTGAGCCGCAGTGGGAAGGAGAAGGAGCGGGGCTCCCCCCTCCAAGGGGACCATGCTGTGCGGGGAGCGCTGATGGTATGTTTCCCCAAGCCTGTCCCCTCTGGCTTCCTCCTTGCCCCCCAACCCCACCCCTCCCACAATGCACGCCCACCCTAAGGCCACGGAGGGTCCAATGAAGTTTTGGTGCAAACTTGGATTTGCTGAGTGACATTGGAAAGGGCTTCTTGCTGTGCGGTCTCTCTCCTCCATCCCCAGCCCCTGCACAGCTGAGGCAACGATGCTGACTCTAAAAGCGCAATCTAGGGAGTTCTCATCATGACTCAGTGGGTTAAGGACCTGACATGGTGTCCATGAGGATGCGAATTTCATACCTGGCCTCGCTCAGTGGGTTAAGGATCCGGTGTTGCCGCAAGTTGCGGTGGAGGTTGCAGATGCAGCTTGGATCTGGCGTTGCTGTGGCTCTGGCGTAGGCTGGCAGCTGCAGCTCCAAATTGACCCCTAGCCCGGAAACTTCCACAGCTGGTACAGCTGTAAAACTAAAACTTAAAAATGAAATAAAAAAATAAATTTAAAAAATATTTTTTAATTTAAAAAAAAAAAAGCACACTTTAGATCTCTCAAAGCTCTGCCCCCTGGAGAAAACCCCACCAAATGGACCAATTCAATTGTAACTGTCCCTGAATTCTCCTGTACTTACTTGGTTCTGCTGTGTAGACCTGACCGTTAGCCCCTTGGTCAGACCCGATAACTGTACAAGGCTTGGTGGGGTTCAGTGATGGCTTCATTTGCCTCCTCCTCAGGCGTTCCCTCCCAGCTTCCCCTCAGGGTCCCCTGTCCTGCGACTCAGCCCCTGCCTGCACCGGAGCCTGGAAGGGCTCAACCAAGAGCTGGAGGAGGTGTTTGTGAAGGAGCAGGGCGAAGAGGAGCTGCTGCGGGTGAGTAGGGGTGGCACCCTGGATGCGCAGACAGGCAGTGTCTTGCTGCGTCTGGACACGGGGACGGCAGACGTGTGCCGCCTGGGGGCTCACAGGCTGCACGCGCACATTAAGAGCCACATGGGGAGTTCCCGTTGTGGCTCAGCGAAAACGAATATGACTAGTATCCACAAGGACACAGGTTCAATCCCTGGCCTCACTCAGATCTGGCGTTGCCGTGAGCTGTGGTGTAGGTCGCAGACGTGGCTTGGATCTGGCATGGCTATGGCTGTGGCATAGGCTGGCAGCTGCAGCTCTGACTCAGCCCCTAGCCTGGAAATCTCCGTATGCCACGTGTTCGGGCCTAAAAAGACAAAAAAAAAAAAAAAGAGAGAGTCACACGGGAACATCATCCCGTGGAAGGAACATAAATTGAGTTTATGAGACCCAAATGGACTTGATCCCAAGAATGGCAGAGCTGGATGGTACATTGGGGAAAGCTTTAGGGGGTGAATGGAGAGAGAAGGAGCAAGGCCCCCAGCTGTGTGAGGAAGGGACAAGGTCTCACTCTTCAGCCCAAGCAGCAGCTCACAGTTTGCCACTGTCACCCTCACTGTCATCACCGTCACCCAGCTGTGCCTCAGTTCAAACAGCCCCGGTACCCATCCCTCCATCTCTGGCTGGTGACACAGATACAGGGCGCTCATCCGTCATGCCCAGTCACCTGTGCGCAGCCTCCCCCCACCACACCTGGCAGAATTATTTGCTTCCTTTTCTGCAGTCTCAGGCACAGGTTTATACTGACACAGGACAACTGGGGAATGCCAGTTGGGCAGTATTAATATAATTCTCATGGGCACACTCCTCGGTTTATGATTTACTTGCTGGTTGGTTTTCAAGTGTGTGCATGTAGGATTTTGCACATGCACACAGATGGGTGAGCCGTGGATACCGGGACCTTTGAATGTTAAAAACGGGGGTGGGGAGTTCCTGTCGTGGCTCAGCAGTTAGCGAACCTGACTAGGAACCATGAGGATGCGGATTAGATCCCCGGCCTTGCTCCGTGGGTTAAGGATCCGGCGTCGCCATGAGCTGTGGTGTAGGCTGCAGATGCAGCTCAGATCCTGTATGGCTGTGGCTGTGGTGTAGGCTGGCAACTACAGCTCCGATTTGACCCCTAGCCGGGGAACCTCCATGTGGGTGTGGCCCCAAAAGACAAAAAGACCAAAAAAAAAAAAAAAACCCCCCAAAAAACCGGGGGCGGGTGTACTTAATGCATGATGATAATCTGCACGCCTGTCCCGAAAGGCACACAGCTGTTGCAGTGTCCTGGAGGCGTGCCCCCTCCATGTCCCCATGCGTTAGTCACCCTTGTGTTCCCAGAGCCTGACACACAGGAGGTCCCTGCCCTCGGAAAGCTTAGTGGGGGCAACACACTGATGAAACCGGTAAATAATATGTAGTCATAAAATGCTCTCTGGGGGAAAAGAAGGCAGTGCTCCGGGAGCCACAGCAGGAGGTGGCCTGTCCGATTGGGGGTTGTTGGGAACGTCGGTGACGTGAGGAAATGGTGTCCTGCTGTCACTGTGCGTTGTGAAACGATGAGGACAGTGGGGGGGGGGGACCCTACAGGTCCCCGGCCTGAAGAGACCGGCCTGAGCATCCTGACCCATCCTCGACCCCGGCAGATCCTTGAAATCCCTGACGGGCACCGCGCCCCGGCTCCCCCCCAGAGCGGCAGCTGTGACCATCCCCTCCTCCTCCTGGAGCCCGGAAACCTTGCCAGCTCTCCCTCCATGCCCCTGGCATCCCCCCAGCCTTCTGGCCAGACCAGCCGTGAGGAACACCGGGGTGCCACCGAGGAGCTGGCATCCATCCCCACCGACAAAGGTAAGCTGTGGGGTGGGGTCACTGAGACCGCAGGGCCCACGTGGGGTGTCTGTCCCTGCCCTTGCCGCCTCTCATCAGTTTCTGACCGGGCCTTTTTTACTCACTAACCAACTAGAATCTTTTTTTTTTTTTTTCTCTCCTATTTTTAAAAGTTTTGTTGAAGTAGAGTTGATTTACAGCGTTGTAATCATTTCTGCTCTCCAACAGAGTGATTCAGTGTGGCATGCCCCCACACCCATTCTCTTTTAGATTCTTTTCCCGAATAGATTATCTCAGAATATTAGGTCGATGGAGTTCCCCTCGCGGCTCAGTGGTTAATGAATCCGACTAGGAACCATGAGGTTGTGGGTTTGATCCCTGGCCTTGCTCAGTGGGTTAAGGATCCAGCGTTGCCATGAGCTGTGGTGGAGGTCGCAGACGTGGCTCGGATCCCGCGTTGCTGTGGCTCTGGCGTAGGGTGGTGGCTACAGCTCCAATTCGACCCCTAGCCTGGGAACCTCCATGTGCCACAGGAGCAGCCCTAGAAAAGGCAAAAAGACAAAAAAGTCAGGTCGAGTTCCCTGAGCCGTACAGCAGATCCCCACTGGCCAATCATTGCATACCCCTCGGTGTGCATATGCCCCACCTGAACCACCCCCCTCCCCGCCCCGTCCATCCCTCCCCCTCCCCAACTCAGTTATCTTTATGAGTCATCTTTATTCTGTCTGTCCTACTGGTCCTGGATGTAGATTCTGCTTTATAATTGATATGAAGTGTCTGCACTTAGAGCCCGCTGTAATCCAAAGAAGCGGTCCCTCCCGTCCCCCGCTTTGGGCTGAGGTTCAGCTTAGGAAAGCCCAGGAGTCTGTTCGGGTTTCCACTGTCCCCCTTACCAGCAAGACATCTCAGGGTGGTTGTGAACCTGTAAATAAAAGAATGTAGTCGCTTGCCCGGGGTCACACAGTTTGACCCAGATCACAACCCAGGCTTTCTGCCTCGACGTCTCCACTTTGCACTGTGCTGTGGCCGCGTCACTGAGAGGCCAGGATTGGAGGCCTTCCTCCCGGTGATAATGACCTTGCCTTTCTAAAGGATCCTCACAGCAGCACCAGCACCTCACAGCTGGTCAAGGGCATGATCTCACAATATGCAGGCAAACAGACCGTAGAATACAAAAGAATACATGGGCATAAAATACAGGTAGGGTCACTATTGGCAACCGCCCGGGTCCGGGTGCATTGACTGTGCAGAAAGGGAGAGGACTCTTCTTATCCCCTTGAGTGGGGTTGAACCAGGACTGCCTCTCTGAGTCAGTAGGAGAGCTCTTCCTGGAAGGGATAGATTTTCAAGGCTGTGGAAAGGAAGAAGCTGTGGTATGTTGGCAGGCAGGGCGGTGCAGTCTTGCCAGAAGGCAGACCCACAGACGTGTGGATTCTTTTGCGTCGGAGGCTTGGCGTTCCAGTCGCACGCAGCCTACTTCCCCGGCGTGTGGCCTTGGTATGAGACCTGACTTCTGCATCCGTCCAACTGTATTATGTATCCTGTATAGCAGACTATGTGTTTTTGGAAGCTGCCTCAGAGGTGTTTTAAGCTAGGGTGTAGACAAACACCTGGTTGAGCTTAACCACAGCCACCCACGGTCCCTGTCCCCCAGTCCTGCCTCCTGGCACCAAGGCCTGAGCTGGGGCAAGCCGAGGCCTCCCCTTCGTGCCACCGGACTCAGCCTTGCTCTGTGTGCAGCTTCCTCTCCAGGCCACCCCGCCTTCCTTGAAGATGGCAGCCCGTCTCCAGTCCTTGCCTTTGCCGCCTCCCCGCGGCCCAATCACAGCTACGTCTTCAAACGGGAGCCCCCGGAAGGCTGTGAGAGAGTGCGGGTGTTTGAAGAGGCCGCGTGAGTACCTCGCCCCGGTGGGGGGTGGGGGGGCACACGAGGGAGGGACAGGGACGCAAGCACCTGATAGGCCCCCCCTCCTTGGGGCCCTGATGCTCCCTCGTGCTGGAGACGCTGTCAGCCGTCGATGCTGTCCTTCCATGATCAAACTTGTTGACATTGCCTCCTCTGAGCACCTAAATCTTTGCTTATCGTTATCTCCATAGAAACGTGCTCTCTGCCCACATGCCAGCCGCAAACACAGCAGGAGCTGGAGAGGAAAGAGATCTGAAACCTAAACCCTTTGTTTCTTCTATTTTTTTTTCCATCGCTGGGGAAGGTGTGAGAATTTGCTAGACCGTAAGCAGAGAGCGAGAGAACATACTAGTCACTCTCTTGGGGCACAGCTCAGAAGTGTCTCCTGCCCACAGCCGTGGAGGGGAAGCCGAAACAGCTTTCCTGTTGCTTCTGAGTCGCATCTTCCCCCTGCGGTTGCAGCAGTGCAAGCATCATGAACTTCCAGACAGAAATTTCTAGTCCTTGCCAGTAAGGAATGTGGAATATTCCCAAGCCAGACTGGACAATTCAGATGTCATTCTGAAGTTGGTTTCTTTTTTTTCTTTTTTTGGTCTTTTTAGGGCCACACCTATGGCATATGGAGGTTCCCAGGCTAGGGGTCTCATTGGAGCTGTAGCCACAGCAACGCCACAGCCACAGCAACGCCAAATCCTTAACCCACTGAGCGAGGTCAGGTATCGAACCCACATCCTCATGGATACTAGTTGGATTTGTTTTCTCTGAGCCATGATGGGCGCTCCCAAGAATTAGATTCACCAGCGCCACGGCAACACTGGATCCTTAACCCACTGAGCGAGGCCAGGGATCGAACCTGAAACCTCATGAGTCCTAGTCGGATTCATTTCCTCTGTGCCACGATGGGAACTCCTGAAGTTGGTTTCTTTATTGCGCTTCCCTCTCAGCAGAGAGAAATCTCGAGCTGCAATTTGCCAAATACCCTACTGTCCCCTTAGCAGGAGCTGAGAAGAAAGCTCCCTGTAGTCCCCCTGCCAATAGAATACTCACTGGGGCCAATTCACAGCGGAAGCTGTGGTTTCAGTGGCACTCAGGGAGTTGAGTTACGGAGCATGAGTGGCAATTGCACTAGGACAGGGCGTGGGGGCTGGATGGCTCCCTCTGTATCTCAGATAAGGGGGAGGACCACCCGTGGTGGTCGCAGGAGGTACGTATATAAGCCAGAGTGGGAGTTACGGGGAAAACCACGGGGGCTGGGCTTTGTTCCCATCATCACCGTTGCCTGGCGACTCTCCCAGAGCCCTTGGTCCTCTGGGGTGGTGTTGAGGGAAGGCGCCCGATGTCATAGCTTACGCAGCCTGAGCTCTTGTACCCTCCCCAGTCTGCACATCTATGTAAGAGTAATTACAGCCTGGGATTGCTTGCAGCAATTAGGCTGTTGCTGGTCTTTTTTTTTTTTTTTTTGCTATTTCTTGGGCCGCTCCTGCGGCATATGGAGGTTCCCAGGCTAGGGGCTCAATCGGAGCTGCAGCCACCAGCTACGCCAGAGCCACAGCAACGCGGGATCCGAGCCGCGTCTGCAACCTACACCACAGCTCACAGCAACGCTGGATCGTTAACCCACTGAGCAAGGGCAGGGACTGAACCCGCAACCTCATGGTTCCTAGTCAGATTCGTTAACCACTGCGCCACGACGGGAACTCCTGTTGCTGGTCTTGATTCTTTGGTAAACTGATAAGACCAGAGAAGTTTAAAGTTGTTTTTTATTTTTAAATTATAGTTGATTGCACATGCCTTTTGTACTGATGTATTTCTGTAAGACAGAGTCCAAGAAGCGGTGTTCCTGGGTCAAAGAGTCAGTTATTTTACCTTTTTTTTTTTTTTGTCTTTTTAGGGCCACACCCTCAGCATATGGAAGTTCCCAGGCTAGGGGGTGGAATCGAATCGAAGCTGTAGCTGCTGGCCTACCCCACAGCTCATGGCAACTTGGGATCCTCAACCCACCGCATGAGGCCAGGAATCGAACCTGTGTCCTCATGGGTACTAGTCGGATTTGTTAGCACTGAGCCATGACAGGAACTCCCAATTTAAAGTCTTTTCATCTGGCTTCCTGCCCCGGTGTTAACCCTTTAAGAGAGGTGGTGAGCCGTCAGTTACTTTCTAAGCTATCTTGGGATAGAAATTCCCAGCTCATGGGGGTCTCTTTGTTGCATGAACTTCCCTCCTGGGAGGTGCTTGTGTTTGGTGGTTCTTCTGCCCCATTTTCCTCTTCCTGGCTACCCGTTGTGTTAAGATGGCCTGGATTTCCCAGACAGGGAATCAAGCCCTTCGGGGTTAGGCTGGTTGCCCTCATGTCCTTGCAGTGTTACTCCGTCTCCCTGGGTCACCTTCCCAGTGTGTGTGTGTGTGTGCACAACCCTCCCCCACCTGAGAGCGTGCCCTCTCCTTCCCATCCCCTACTCCTTCCCAAAGTGGGAGTCTTTTAAGCCCTTCTCCGGGGACACCTTGCCACTGAGAAATGCTCTGGAACCACAGGTTTCCAAACACACCCCACACATGGGCCTTGACTTCCCTCCACTTCTTCCACCTCTTGCCCCGTGCCAGCATCTGCCCTCCAACGGGTGCCCTGCTCTTTCTTCCTGAGTTTGGAAGGATTCGAATTCTACAATTAAGGGAGTTCCCTGGTGGCCTAGCGGTTGAGGATGTGGCATTGTTACCACGGTGGCTCAGGTTCAGGTCCTGGTCTGGACTTCTGTATGATGTGGGCATGGCCAAAAAAACAAAACAAAACAAAATCTCTATAGTTAAAATAACCCGTGAGCTGTGGCTACAGCTCCGATTCGACCCCTAGCCTGGGAACCTCCATATGCCGCGGGAGCGGCCCAAAGAAATAGCAAAAAGACAATTAAAAACAAAAAAACAAAAAAACTCTACCACCATCCCCTGGAGACACGTGTTAGGGAAAAATCAAGATTGGAGTTCCCGTCGTGGCGCAGTGGTTAACGATTCAGACTAGGAACCATGAGGTTGCAGGTTCTGTCCCTGGCCTTGCTCAGTGGGTTAACGATCCAGCGTTGCCGTGAGCTGTGGTGTAGGTTGCAGATGCGGCTCGGATCCTGCATTGCTGTGGCTCTGGCGTAGGCCACTGATTAGACCCCTAGCCTGGGAACCTCCATATGCTGCGGGAGTGGCCCTAGAAAAGGCAAAAAAAGACAAAAAAAACAAAACAAAAAAACAAAAAAACCCCCAATTTATCAAGCTGGACACTAAGTGCCTTTTTCTATATGTATATATTACACTTTAAGAAAACGGTAGGCAATGGAGTCCCCTTGCAGTGGAACTTAGGATCTGACATTGTCACTGCAGTGGCTCAGGTTGCTGCTGTGGTGCCGGTTTGATCCCTGGCCCAGGGACTTCCACATGCCACAGGTGTGGCAAAAAAGAAAAAGAAAGGAGTTCCCGTTGTGGCTCAGTGGTAACGAGCCCGACTAGCACCCATGAGGATGCAGGTTCATCCCTGGCTTCGCTCAGTGGGTTAAGGATCCAGCATTGCCGTGAGCTGTGCTGTAGGTTGCACACATGGCTCGGATCTGGCGTGGCTGTGGCTGGCAGCTGCAGCTCTGATGAGACCCCTAGCCTGGGCACCTCCATTTGCCGTGGGTGTGGCCCTAAAAAACAAAGAAAAGAAAAAGGTGGGCGACGGGAGGCATTGGTACAGAGCTTGGCCATCTTCCCACACGCTGTCTTCTTGCCCAGAATCTTCACAACCAGTAGCTGCTTCGGGCTGTTTCAGCCTTGAAGCATGGCCAGACATTCTTTTTTTCTCATAAGGATTCCTTACTCTAAAGTCTCTGACCTTGGAGTTCTGTTGTGGTTCAGTGGTGATGAACCCGACTAGGATCCATGAGGATACGGGTTCGATCCCTGGCCTCGCTCAGTGAGTGAAGGATCCGGTGTTGCCGTGAGCTGTGGTGTAGGTCACAGACGTGGCTCGGATCTGGTGTTGCCGTGGCTGTGGTATAGAATTGTGTCTACAGCTCCAATTCGACCCTAACCCTGGGAACTTTCATATGCCGTGGATGTGGCCCCCCCAAAAAAAGACAAAAAAAAATAATAAAAGGGTAAAGTCTCTGACCTCACCTCCTTTTATCCTATTTCCCCTACATGGTTGGCAGGGTAGGGATTCTTTCCACGTGAAAGGTGAGGCACGTCAGGCCAAGACCAGGCGGTGAATTCCACCCTAGATCTAAGGTCTCACTGCTGTCCTTTCCTCTCCAAAAGGGTTTTTTTTTGGGGGTTTTTTTTTTTGTGTTTTTTGGCCTTTTGTAGGGCCGCTCTTGCAGCATATGGAGGTTCCCAGGCTAGGGGTCGAATCGGAGCTGTAGCCACTGGCCTACACCAGAGCCACAGCAAGGCCAGATCCGAGCCGCATCTGGGACCTACACCACAGCTCATGGCAACGCCGGATCCTTAACCCACTGAGCAAGGCCAGGGATCGAACC
Source organism: Phacochoerus africanus (assembly GCF_016906955.1). Classification (NCBI taxonomy): domain Eukaryota; kingdom Metazoa; phylum Chordata; class Mammalia; order Artiodactyla; family Suidae; genus Phacochoerus; species Phacochoerus africanus. The sequence goes on along the minus strand of NC_062557.1, from coordinate 26,062,751 downwards.
CTCAACCTCATGGTTCCTAGTCAGATTCGTTACCACTGAGCCACAACGGGAACTCCACCCAAAAGGGTTTTGAAAATCACACCTTTCAAATCTGTTCAAGAATTAGGTTTTTTGTTTTTGTTTCTGTTTTTTTTAGGGCTGCACCTGCGGCATATGAAAGCTCCCAGGCTAGGGGTTGAATCACAGCCACAGCCATGCGGGATCCGGGCCCTGTCTATGACCTACACCGCAGCTCACAGCAACGCTGGATCCTTCACCCACTGAGCAAGGCCAGGGATCGAACCCGCATCCTCATGGATACTAGTTAGATTTGTTTTCTCTGAGCCATGATGGGAGCTCCCAAGAATTAGATTCTTGATGTTCCCTGGTGGCCTAGTGGTTAAAGGATCTGGCATGGTCACTGCTGTGGCTTGGGTCACTGCTATGGCATGGGTTTGATCCCTGGCCCAGGAGCTTATGCATACCATGAGTACAGCCAACAAAGTAAAAAGAATTAGTTTCTCGAGGCCAGTAGATTTCAATGGGAGATAGTTTTCTCCCCCAGGAATTTTTGGCAGTGTTGGGAGATGATTTCAGTTGTCACAGCTTGGGGCAGGGGCCAAGGATGTGTTAAGCATCCTGTGATGCACAGGACAGGCTCCCACAACCAAGAATTACCAGCCGCAAATGCCAACAGTGCTGAGAGCACTAGTGCAGTAGTAGTGAGAAACCCTGCTGCAGGCTGTGCAAAGCCTAAGAAAGTCAAAACTTGGAGTTCCTGTCATGGCTCAGTGGTGAACAAATCCAGCTAGGAACCATAAAGTTTCGGGTTCAATCCCTGGCCTTGCTCAGTGGGTTAAGGATCCGGCGTTGCCGTGAGCTGTGGTGTAGGTCCCAGACGCGGCTCGGATCTGGCCTGGCTGTGGCTCTGGCATAGGCCAGTGGCTACAGCTCCAATCAGACCCCTAGCCTGGGTACCTCCATATGCCAGGGGTGCAGCCCTAGAAAAGGCAAAAAGACAGAAAAAAAAAAAGAAAAAGAAAAGAAAAAAAAGAAAGTCCAAATCTCGCCTGGATCTCTGTTCTCAGGCAGAAAGTGGTCTGCTCCCAAAACCCTATTCACTGATAAAATCTCTCAAATTAAGATCTCTCAGTCTCTTCTAGAATCACACTGTCAGGAAGTTCTCCTTCCTGTCTAGCTTTAATCCCTCCTGTTTTTAGCTGAAGTAGATTTCCTGTTGTTTAGCTATATTTCTAAAACCTGAGAGCCGAGAAGCCTAAACAGTGGTGGTTGCTCAGGAGCCTGTCACTTTTTTGGTCGAGCTACCAACCCGTTTGCACAGAGACCCAGCTCCCCTGATGCTGTGACACCTCTCGTGCCTTCTTACTGGCTGTTTGTGTGCATGCATGTGTGCTTGCATGCGTGCCTCCGTGTGCACTTGCACACACACACACACACACACACACACGTATGTGTTTCTCTCTCCCCGCTCCAGGTCCCCAGGTCCCGACCTGGCCTTCCTGACTTCCTGTCCTGACAAGAACAAAGTCCATTTCAACCCGACCGGCTCGGCCTTCTGCCCTGTCAGCCTGATGAAGCCCCTCTTCCCCAGCATGGGCTTCATCTTCCGTAACTGCCCCTCGAGCCCGGGGTCCCCCCTCCCCCCTGCCAGCCCCAGACCACCGGCTCGGAAGGATCCAGAGGCCTCCAAGGCCTCCTCGCTGCCCTTTGAGCCGTGGCAGCGCAGCCCGCCGTCGGAAGAGCCCGTGCTCTTCCAGAGCTCGCTGGTGGTCTGAGGCCCCCACCCCCACTTGACCATGGAGACCAGTGCCTTGGTGGCAGGCCCTTCCCTAGCTCCCCTGAGATGGGGGACGAAGGAGCCCTTCCCTCTCGGCCTTCGAGCACTTTCATTTATTGTGTCAAAGCCCTGGGTCCTCTTTCTCGTGGACACCGGCCCCTCTGAGTGTGAGGGGACCTGCCTTCTCCACTAGCAGCTGGGCAGCTCACAAGTCACACCTGTGTTCTTGTCACCTCTCTCACTGGGTGGAAAAACGCACCCCGAAGGCCTCGGGTCCCCCACCCCTGGGTCTGAGTCCAAGTGACTGTGTCTGGGGCCCTTGTCTTTATCATGGAGCAAGCTGGCCATGATGGAAGGAGGGGGGACCCCCCCCCCCACATTTCCCTGCCTCTCCTCCCCAGACACAGCAGGGGGGACCGGAAGGTAGATACCCCGTCCTCTCAGCCCCCAGCCCCATGCCTCCCTCTCATTGGAGGAGCTGACCAAAGCAGCCCTAAAGGGCCAGAACACTTGACCAATCCAGCTGCTGGCAGAGGGGGAACCAAGCGTTTTTCCTAAGTGGCATTTTCATCTCGCTTTCACCCTACAATTGTCTTAAGCAGCAGCCCAGCCTGCCCAGCCCCAGGTGGGTCTTGGGGGAGGGGGAGAGCTGGCATTCCTCCAGGTGGCAAGTGGCGACTCTCGACCCTCCACCTGCCCCAGGACTGGGTTGGATTAGAAAAATGCCTATTTTTCTTGTATCGATGTAGAAACTCTATTTTCTCCCAAAGACACTATTTTTGCAGCTGTTTGAAGTTTGTATATTTTCCGTACTGCAGAGCTTACACAAAATTGAAGAAGAATGTTGATGTTCAGGTTTTATTATCCTGTGTTTAGAAGTTTTTGTTTTTGTTTTTGTTTTTTTTTGCCGATCTTGGTGTTAATAGACCAAATAAATAAGTATTCCCAGCAGCTTGAGGTCCTGCTAAATATTTTGGGGGGAGGGAGCGGGATGTAGATTGAGGGCATCATATGAATATCACTTCATCCTTACCTTCGAGAGAAGCCTTAACACTTAATGTTGGGTGGCTGGATCCAGAGTCTCTGTTCGCGGGGCACCAGGTTTGCATTTCTCTACATGGACATAGAAACAGTGGGTCTGGGGAAAGGCTGTCCAGAATGAGGAATATGGTGGAAGAGCAGGGAAGGAGTTGGTGGGGGAAGTCATCCATTCTTGGGTGAGCCTGGAAAAGCGCCCTGGGGAGAGTGGATTTCAGCAGGGAAATGAGGGTGACCAACGGGAGGCAGTTCGACAGTGTGTGTGTGTTGCTTGCATCAGCAAAGGAAACAAGACCAGGGAATGACATTCAGATTGAATCTTGGGGCACAGTTTTAGGAAAGCTTTAGCTCCTTTGGAGCATCCTTTTCATGTTCTATTAGTGAGTACCCACAACACAAAGAGTAGAAGAAACTGTTCCTGTCCTTTTGCAGCCTCTCAGCTTTATAGGACTTTTTTTCCCCCTTCCTGTGTGTTTTTGTCTTGGTTTTTATGGTCCATGATGCTAGCTGAGGTTGTCAATACAATGAAACCAAACTGATGGGACCAGAGCAGGTAACCATACCTTTAAGAGCTCTCAGGCTTTTGGGAAAAATGAGAATAACTATGCAATTTGCAAAGCATTTTCACAAAAGACACATTATCCTCATTGTGTGGGTCAAAGTTGACTACCTCAAAGGCAGGCATAGCTATCATTGAATCTATCTCATAAAACCTCAAAACAAACTCTTAAGCCAGGCTATCCCAACTACCAAGCCTTGGCTAGATAAGCATCAGACACACTGTAAAATGCTTTACATAAAATGTCATTGAACTATCACAGCTTCCCAATGTGATAAATCCCACTGTACTAATGAAAGAAGGACCCCCCCCCCCAAAAAAATTGAATATTTTCTCTCCCCCAAACAGATACAAAGCAGGGGAGCTAGGACTGGGAACCAGATCATTTGAATCCAGTGCCCATGCTTCTAGCCACAGTGCCCTCCCGCTTGTTGTTATATTTCCATTAATTGCAGATGAGGAAACTTGACTCAGAGGTCAAGTGAATTGTTTGAGGTCCCAGCTGGTAAAGAGGCAGAACTGGGACTGGAACCCCAGCTCGGTGCCCCGGAATTGTTGGCTAATACAATAGAGTAAGCCACTGCATAAGAGAGCAAACGTGGGGGTCCCCCTCCCTAAGATAAAGGAGATAGAGAGTTGGGGACAGACCATATCTTCTACTTCTTACCCCTCCCCGAAAGATGTTGGCCGACCCCCAGAGTCTTAGTGAGTCAGGCCCAGAGTGATGGGTGTGGTGCTGCCCCGAGTTTCCTTCCTTTGACTGAGGCTGTGCCAAAGGAGTAAGTAGGCTGCTAGAAGGGGAGAAGGAGCAGCCCAGAGTTCAATGATTAAGGTGGGGCTGGAGGGGGGTAGTGGCAAGTCCTGGGGTCAGTCCGCCCTAGCTCTTGGTGTCAGCCCCTACAGGCCCAACACTTAGACGAGGGCAGACCCCAACAAGGAGCTCATTAATGCGGGAGGGTTTGCTCCACTGTGGGTGACTTGAAAAGACCTTGAAGAAAATCCACTTCAGTAAGCTTCCATTTCCACCTCCAGGATGTGAGAGATCAGAGTTGAGAAAGTAATGACTAATAAATACCTTAAACGTGCACAGCACACTTTGCAGTTTATAAAACACTTTCACCAACCTCCGCTCATTTGATTCTCAGAACAGTCAAGAAGCGACAAGGTGGCTATTACTAATTATCCCATAGACTATATATATAGACCAGGAAAACCGTGGCTCGGAATTTAGGTGACATGCGTAAGTTACCCTGCCTTTAAGTGACAGAGCTGAGACAGGCCCTTGGAAGCCTAGCGATGTGCCTAGAACGCTCCCCGAAGCCAGGCCTTGAACGCTCTGCTGGTAAAGGGCTTAGAGTCGGGGGCGCTGGGCAGCAGCTAGGGGGCGCTAAGGCTCCACTGGGCGTTTCAGGGCGTTAGGACCCAGCAGAAGCCTGACAGCAGACCGGGGAAAAAAGACTAGATTTGCCCGTCCGGCGTACTCCTCCTTCCCGCCCACCTGTCTGTTTTCTCACGGTGCAGCCAATTGGTTACCTCCACATCCCTCTACGTCATCATTCCACGCCCGCGTACCTCTGAGGCCTTCCCGTCTAGCTCCGTGTCGAAGTTGTCCTCGGAGTTGCCTGATCGGAAAGTCTTGAGAGCAAGGCGTTACCCTCGGGGCATTTGGCTCGCTTGGCCACCCGGGACAAGGACAAAGCCCCAGGGCGGGTCTCCTTTCCTTAGAAGCGGGTGCTGGGTTCTGAGGAGTTTCCTCCTAGTCAGACCTGAGCTGGCAGTTCTAGCGGTAGCTGCTGGGGCCCTACTGGGCAGCGGTCGCATGCAGCTCCTATGAGGGCGCTGTCGCCGGTCGGCGATGTCCGGCTGGACCTGTCGCCGCCGCCGCCGCTGCCGGCTGTGAGCGGGTCTCCGGTCGGGTCGTCCGGGCGTCTCATGGCCGCTAGCAGCTCCCTGGTGCCCGACCGGCTGCGCCTGCCGCTGTGTTTCCTCGGCGTCTTTGTCTGCTATTTCTACTATGGGATACTGCAGGAAAAGATGTAAGCTGATACCCCGGGTCGGAACGCAGACACCCCCGCCCCATCCTGCTTCATCTCCCCAGCCTGTGGTCGGGTTCGCGGTCCTCCCACCCCTGCTCCCTCCCTTCTCAGCATCCTTTGACACCTTTGCAGTTGCGGCTAGACCTCCTCAGATTTCCAAAACGCTAAAGTTGGTCTCTGGATTCTCGGGAGCTGATTATTTTTCTTCCCTTAATTGCTTTTTTTCTTGTTTGGTCTAAGGAGCTGGGTTTTACAGGCTTAGGTTTCCATGACCTGTGCCGGCCCCTCTTTGGAACTTCCAGATGCTTGCAGAGAGCTGATTCCTTTGCCCTCGGCCTTGCTGCTGTAGCTCATCCCTTTTTCTGTTGCCTGGGGTACTTCCTTTCACCAACTAGTTGTTCGTGTTTTCCTCTAGCTCTGTCCTTTACGGATATTTTTCCTCTAGACCTTGGGATTCGCAGCCTGGAATGTCATTTCTAGATCCAATAAAATCAGTTCTTACTGTAAATGAGCCTGGCGATCCATACCGAACTCTCTACATCTGGAAAGGCAGGATAGTTTCAAGAGTCCAGAGGCTCTGGATTAGTAGATGACACTGAGAGAAGTATACTAATTCCTCCCCTCTTTCTCATGCATTTCATTCTTAGAACAAGAGGAAAGTATGGGGAGGGAGCCAAGCAGGAGACGTTCACATTTGCCTTAACTTTGGTCTTCATCCAGTGTGTGATCAATGCTGTGTTTGCCAAGATCTGTGAGTACCTAGTAACACGTTGTGTGCCCCACTCCCGTGGTATCCTAGGCTTTAGGCAGAGGCCCAGCCTTAAGGTCTAATTCTTAAGACTCTCGGCCCCTTTAGCACTGAAACAGCCTCTCTGTTCAATCTATAAAACTAGTGGCTTTGGAAAAGGGTGAAACCCCATTTCTTTATATCAAGTCACATTTCTCAGAACTGTGAAGAGGATGGGTCTTCTGTGTTTCAGATCCCCATGAGAACATTTTATCCTTTTTTCTTTGTCCTTTTGATTTTCCTTTGTGTGTCAGCTTCAAGCACATTTTGAGCTTTCTTTGTTCCTTGGGCGCTCGCAAGGCTGACTGGTCTCTTAAACTGAATGAGCACCTCCGCACCCCCCCTGTCCCCGCCCCCACCCCTGCATGAGGTCTTATGTTAGGCTTAAGAGGAATTGGAGAGTTGGAGAATCTTCAGAGATTTCCCCGTCTAAAAGGACAGAAACAGTTGGTGCTTCTCATCTTATTTGACAATTTCCTTTCATGTGGTTTTGGCCTTTGCCCAGTGGTCCATCCTAGGCCCACCGGGTTTCTCTTGTATGTTTCCTTTGTCTTTTCACAGTGATCCAGTTTTTTGACACTGCCAGGGTGGATCGGACTCGGAGCTGGCTCTATGCTGCTTGTTCTGTCTCCTATCTGGGCGCCATGGTCTCCAGCAACTCAGCACTACAGTTTGTCAACTACCCAACTCAGGTGAAACCTCAGGGTGGGCTAAGGGTTGGCTCCGAAGTTATTCAAAGAGGACGAAGGAGTCTTCCCTCAGGTCTGTGACTTAAATAAAAAGAGAGTGTGTTTAAAAAATGAAGAGTGCAAAGAGCCCTCGATCCGAGTGGTGGTGGGTTGGCCGTGATAGGGTTGCTTTCTGAGGTTGCAGTCCTGGTGCAGGCCCCACACCTGCTCGTCTTAAGGTAGCACCTCGCACAGTACTTGCCACATCTCAAGCACTCATGTTTTTTGCTGAATTTAATTTCAGGTCCTTGGTAAATCCTGCAAGCCAATCCCAGGTAAGCAGAAGAAGATGGTCGCCAGCTTCCATCCTCACTCTTCCTGCAGGAAGCTCTCTCCTCCTCTGCTAGAGCTCTCTGTCCCTCTGGGCTTTGTCATGCCCCACAGCTATCCCTCGAGACTTCCCTCCAGCCCTTCTCCCTGCCCTTCCTGTCATCCGGGTCACTTCCTGGGGTGTTGGTTGTGCACAGGCTGATAATCCTCACTGTAGGCCAGAGGCCGACCTAATCTGCCTTGCGTGGCAGTCATTTTGGTGTCCCCCATGTTCACAGGGCCATGAGACACCCTCAGTCCCATTTGATTATCGGTTTCCTTTTTCTCCACCTCTCATTTGTCCCCACTGCCCGCCTCCCCCCCCCCCGCCCCGCCACCCCACCCTGTTCCTTCCTGGACCTTTCACCTTTGTTCTCTACCTTTTCCTTGCTCTCTACGCTTTGTTCAGCCTTGTTGCTCAATTGTCTCTATCTCAGTGCCAGCCTTGCACCCTTCTTTTGTCCTCTGTCAGCTTTCCTTCGCAGACATTCTTTTCTCCCCCCTGAGTCTTTAGTTTCCAGGAGGAGAGTGTTGGATTCATCAATGCTCGCAGGTGCCTGAATTTTCCACTCTGTTTCTTCCCCATAGTCATGCTCCTTGGAGTGACCCTTTTGAGGAAGAAATACCCGATGGCCAAGTACCTGTGCGTGTTGCTAATTGTGGCTGGGGTGGCCCTTTTCATGTACAAGCCCAAGAAAGTAGTCGGGATAGAAGAACACACAGTGGGCTATGGAGAGCTGCTTCTGGTACGTGATCCTGGGGGGAACGGAAGCCTCTGCCGGTCACCTTCACAAAGGAAAATCCCCACCTGTGCCGGCGGGAGGCCAGATGTATGTCTTGAGGGAGGTTGTGATGTTTCTGGCTGCCAGGCCCTTGGCTCTGCTAAGGCCACGGTGAGGAGCCTCAACTATCTCACTACAGCTCAGCTCTCCTTCTGGGGAAGGGATGACTCTGAGGCCTGTGTCGAAATGCTTGGGTGAGGTCCCAGAGACCCGAGAGCAAAGCAGAGCGGAGTCGTGTGTCTCTCCTGGTGACTTTCCAAGGAACTTGGAAGCCTGAGTTAAAAGTCATACTCTAGCAGCTATTGCTTTCCATGCATTAGGCACTGTTCCGAGTGTTCTACATATGTATTAATTAATTTTTACCCCAATGACCTCATGACTTCGTTAGCGTTATCTCCATTTCACAGACGAAGAAACCGAGGCAAAGAAAAATCCAAGCACTACTTGCCCATGGTCACCCGGCTACTAACTGGCAGAGTTAGTGGCCACCACTGCCCTGGATTCTGATCCAGGCAGGGGGCCCGCACCGTCCAGTCTCTGGAGCACCGTACTTCAAGCCCTGAGGCTAACAGGCTGGGGTGCATTGCCTCTCTCCAGCTTTAGTGGGAGAACAGCCGGTTCTAGGGCCCTGCACCCCAGGCTCCGTGGCGTGGCCTCCTGCCCTCCTCTGACCGCATTACCCACTGGTTCGGTGCCTGGGAGGCGGGGGCTCACATGCTCCCCCCCCCGCCCCGCCTCCCCCTGCCCCGGCACCTGCCGCCCCCGCCTGTGGTCCAAAGGCAGCATTTTGTTCTGAGGACTCTCTCAAGGCAGCGGCTTCCTGAGGCGTCTCGGAAGGGTGAGAGGATTGGGTTCTGCGTCAGGGAGGACCCTGGTGGCCTTCTGACTGCAGGCTGCACGCTCTGTTCCTCCCAGCTCTTGTCCCTCACCCTGGATGGCCTGACCGGCGTTTCCCAGGACCACATGCGGGCTCACTACCAAACGGGCTCCAACCACATGATGCTGAACATCAACCTCTGGTCAACGTTGCTGCTCGGAGCCGGTAAGGAGCCATTCTGCTGTTCTTCACACGCATCAGCAGAGGGCAGAGCGCCTTCATCGGTTGTCATCTCCAGCTCTGGTGCCGGTTGCCGACTTTGCCCAGGCCAAAGGTTGGCCCTGGAGGCCTTTCTGTCCCAGTGCCTGAGAAGCCTTCTTGGACAGACCTTCCCCAGCAGGCTCTGCTTGCTGCTCGTCGTCGCCGGCACAATCTCGGGTCGAGCTGTGCTGGGTGTGTCTCGGGAAGACACACAGTAGGAAAACGCTGGGGTGCCCTGGGAGCCCGTCGTCTTCTGGGGGAGGTTGAGACATGCGGATGTGGTGGAGACCGACCGTAGTTCAGACACATCGAACGCGCTTGCCTTTAAGTCAGTGCTTCCTCACCTTCTTCAAATCTGGGCGCGCACAGGAGGTATCTCAGACAGCGCACTGGGGCCAACAGAGGCGGCTGCCGGTGGCTGGAACCCAACCAGCGCTTGGGGCTGTCTCGAGGTGGGATTGTGTGGGTCAGGATCTTCGCCATGTCTGAGGATTGCGGCTGTCCCATCACTTTGGCAGAAGGAGCGCATTAACTCCCAAGCCTTTATCAGGAGAGTCTTCAGTTTGTTTCTCTAATCAGAAGCATAGGAGAGGACTTCCTGGTAGTTCAGTGGGTTAAGGATCCAGCGTTGTCACTGCTGTGGCTCAGGTCACTGCGGTGGTGCAGGTTTGATCCCCTCCTCCCCCGGAACTTCTGCATGCCAGGGGCCCAGCCAAGAAGAGAAAAATAGAAGAGGTGATGGGCCTGTACAGACTCACTCCGCGTTTTCCCATGCCCCATCCTCCTTCCGAGCGCTTGAGCGGGCCACGTGCAGGCCTGTGCTGCGTGCAAACGGGGGGGCACGCGAGGTGTACCCTTCATCTTTTGGCATTTCTTCCTAGGAATCCTGTTCACTGGGGAGCTCTGGGAGTTCCTGAGCTTTGCCGAAAGGTACCCCACCATCGTCTATAACATCTTGCTCTTTGGCCTGACCAGTGCCCTGGGCCAGGTGAGTGCCTTGAGGGGGGGATAGCTTGGCTTCCCCAAGAAAGACTGGCCTGACTGGGAGGAGAGGGGTGGCAAGATGAGTCCTGCTACAGATTTTATACCCTTCGGCAGATACCCAAGAGCCAGCCTGACCTCGTCCCTGTCTGTCTTTCTCTAGAGCTTCATCTTCATGACAGTCGTGTATTTTGGTCCCCTGACCTGCTCCATCATCACCACAACTCGAAAGTTCTTCACCATTTTGGCCTCTGTGATCCTCTTCGCCAACCCCATCAGCCCCATGCAGTGGGTGGGCACTGTGTTGGTATTCTTGGGTAAGTTCCATCCAGAGCAGGCAGCTCTGGGCCACACAGAGGGACAGTGACAGAGCTTTGGGTTTTCTCCCCCGAAAATTTGCCTGTATGTTTATGACATTTATGTAGTTGTTTTATTCGAATTGATCTTATTTTATTTGTTTATTTATTTGTTTTTGTCTTTTTAGGGCTGCACCACGGCATATGGAGGTTCCCAGGCTAGGGGGTCAGATCAGAACTGTAGCCACTGGCCTACGCCACAGCCACAGCAACACCAGATCCGAGATGCATCTGCCACCTACACCACAGCTCACGGCAATGCTGGATCCTTAACCCACTGAGCGAGGCCGGGGATCGAACCTGCCGTCCTCGTGGATCTAGGCGGATTCGTTTCTGCTGAGCCCCAACGGGAACTCCTATGTAGTCATTTTAGAGAAAACTTGTTTTTAAAAGAGAAAAGGAAGCATTACCTCTCATCTAGCCTCTCTCAGGAGCATTTCATTTGAGCGATTGAGTGCTTTCCTTCAAGTGGCTCTGCTTTCCCCAGACAGGGTAAAATTATTACACTTGTTCCCTACTGATTTATGCTGCTGTTGTGGGGGAGCTGAGAGAACTAGCTTAGAAGACTGACTCTTGAGTTTCTTTCAGTCTTGCTGTATTTTATATACATGTGTAATTACCAGTATCTCGTAATGATTTTTTTTTTCATTCGATGCCAGTCTTTTTTTTTTTATGAGGAGGTTTTCTAAAACCGCTATTTGAAAACTAGTCTTATTTAAAGCCCCAATTTGGGGAGTTCCCTGGTGGTGTAGTGGGTTAAGGATCTGGCATTGTCACTGCTGCGGCTTGAGTGGCTCGGGTTCAGTCCCTGGCCGGGAACTTTCACATGCCATGAACATGGTCCTACCCCTCCAAAAAAAGATGACTTCAAGCCCCAGTTTTGCAGAAATTCCTCCCACCCCCACCACATCATGTGTAAGCTTTGCTTCTCCCTTCAAGTTAAGCCCATCTTCTCTCTTTCTGTAGGTCTCGGTCTTGATGCCAAGTTTGGGAAAGGAACCAAGAAGACATCCCACTAGGAAGAGAGAGACTACCTCCACTCCAAGAATATTTAAGTTATTATCTCAAACAGTGACATCTCTTGGAAAAATGGACACAATAGAGATAAAGGACTAGGTTTCCGTCTGGGTTTTTTGGGGTTTTTTTTTGTTTGTTTGTTATGTTTTGTTTCGTTTTAAAGGACGCAAAATCACATATTCTAAAAAAAGCATTTGGATTTTAACCAGACAGAGTGGCAGTTTCTGTTCTTGATGACCGGGAACACAGCAAGTGAAGAGAGAAAGAGACGGAAGAGCTTGGTGCCCGTTTGCCCAGGCTGCCCAGGCTTTGCTGGGGGGCCAAGCTTTATAAGGGAGGAACATGAATAGATGTTATAGTTGTGCTTGTGGCCTCTGTTCCCATAGGTGAAGGTCTAAATATGCCAGGACAGGTGGCTGGCTGTTAGAGCCGGAGAATCTAAACATCACTTTCTCCCTTGAAGCTCTGATGGGCAAATATTTCTTCCGAGAACCACAGACATGTTTCCTCCTTGAGAAGCTTCTCTTAAGGTTGGGATAAAAATAAGCTCAGAGCCTTCGAGTCTGCCGTGTTTTCATGTTTCCCCACTGCCTCCCCTTCAGCCGAAGCTCAACCAGGACCAGAGCGGAGACCCCATGTGTATGTTGTGAACAGCTTTGGAAGGGCTGGTTCCCTCGCTCCATCCCCACGTCTGTTGTTGGTCCTCCCGGGGCCCCTCCTGGGGCGGCTGGATTAATCCTTCTCATTCCCCTGCCCCCTTTCACTACTAAAGCGCGGCATCCTCTGCCATCCTGCCTGTGCCAAGGTGTCGCCATGCCAGCGTCTGCCTGTTGAAAGGGATGCTGGCGGAAGGCACAGTGGCTGAGTCCTGGCATCGAGCCGCTGCCGAGTTTTCTGGGTGGCACTGGGGGGAGAAGGCGGAGCGTGGAGCAGAACCACTGGCCCACTGCTGCCTGCAGAGTTGGAAGTCGCAATCCTCCATGGACCAAACTTTACACATGAAAGTGCATTTCCACCAGCTGCAACTTTCACTCCATCTGTTCAGCAGCCCCAGCCCCTTGGCTCTCCAGATGGGAGCCCAGCCTCCTTCCTGCGCGGCTGCCTTCCCACCCTGCCGCCCAGCCTTTCAAGCCCTGTCTCGCTCGCACTCGTCTCGCTCTCTAGGGGCTCGGGTGTCACTGCAGCTCTGCCCTGAAAGGCCCCCTCTCATTCTGAACTCCTCCTTGAGAGAAGAGGTTCTAAATACATCTGGCTGAGCTTCCTTCCTTTCTCCGCCCCTTCCCCTGCCCTCTTTCTCTCCTCCTGAAGTTTTCCTCCACTAGCTCCTTCCCCACCGGACTGCCAGTTCTCCCAGACAGTCTGCTGTGGGTTGCTTAGGTGGTGAGAGCGTATGGCAAGGGTCAGGGGCCCACAAGCAGCCCTTGCCTGGGCCTTTTTTTTTTTTTTTTCCCTTTTGGGTGTGCCTGCAGCATATGGATGTCCCCAGGCCAGGGTTACCCTTGTCGCCCCCGTGACAACTCCGGATCTTTAACCCACTGCGTCACAAGGGAACTAACTTCCTGGGCCTGTTTTTTGTTTTTTGTTTTTTTTTTTTGTCTTTTTGCCATTTCTTGGGCTGCTCCCGCAGCATATGGAGGTTCCCAGGCTAGGGGTCCAATTGGAGCTATAGCTACCAGCCTACGCCAGAGCCACAGCAACGCAGGATCCGAGCTGCGTCTGCGACCTACACCACAGCTCAAGGCAATGCCGGATCCTGAACCCACTGAGCAAGGACAGGGATCGAACCTGCAACCTCATGGTTCTTAGTCGGATTCATTAGCCACTGCACCACGACAGGAACTCCTGGGCCTGTTGTTCTAACAAGAGACATTTTCCTATCGGCCAGTCCCCTCCACCTCTACCCCCTGCCATTGCCAACTAGGGGTCTCAGACATACCTCGTCCTTGTCACCAAGAGCAAGAAGGATCTCCAGCTGCTCAGCATGGCTCTCACCTACACTAGAGCGAGCCTGTCCTGTCCTTGGTGAGCCAGGAGCCCAGTTCCGGCATATTCATTTAGTCCCTTGTCCTTTCATCTAACTCTTCTGTGTGCAGCACCCTGGGAACACGCTGGGAGTTCAGAGTTGAGTGGGACCAGGGCTAACCCTCCAGGGGGTTCATGGTGTAACAGGGAGACAGATACATCACTGCATCTCAGAAATGCCAGGCCAACAACGAAAGAAGGTGTCTGGACAAGGTGAGGCTTGAGCTGGAGAGAACGTGGGACGATGAAAGGAAGAGGAGGTGGAACTCCGGCTCCCCCACCCACTGGGAAATGGGGTTTTTAACTGCCTGGCTTCTCCCCGTGCCCCTGCCTCTAATCGGTTCAAGCGAGAGCACGGGGAGGGGGCAGACCAGTGGCTCTACAGTGAGGCATCTTTCGGCTCAGTTGGAAGATATTTTAAAATGTGGTGGAAGCTGCCAGCTCGTTCAGTGTGGCGCACTTAGCTTCAGGATCACAGGAACTGAGTGTGCCAAGTGAGACACACGTTGGTAACACTCAGCTAGGTTATAATGGTGCTGATAAACGTGACATACCAGACAAGTTCAAACAAAAGTATTGTTGATCGCTAACCCTGGGCGGCCCGATGCCTCCAGTTTCTAAACATCAAAGGACTTTCCCCTGCAGTTAATTCTCTGCTGTGGGTAGAAGGGAGGGCACCAGCCCTGTGTTTTCAGTTTGGGGCGTATTGTACTTAACATCTATTTTGGTCAAACTATCAGGTCCGCCTCCTTGGCTGTTTGTGCTCAGGTTCTTCCCTTTCCTGTACACCTCTTAGCTTTGGGCAAGGGGAGTGATGCACAGATGTGATGTGGGGTAAAACCATAGGGAAATCTATTCTGGAATTAATCACTATAAGCAAAAACAATTATGTGTTGTTTATCAAAGAATTCAAACGAGCAGGAATTAAACATTCACTGTGGATCTTTTTTTTTTTTTTTTTTTTTGTCCACTGAGCCATTTTATTTGCACGTATGTATTACATTCCTACAGAAAAAATTCAGGAGTTCCCATCGTGGCACAGCGGAAACGAATCCAACTAGGAACCGTGAAGTTGCGGGATCGATCCCTGGCCTTTCTCAGTGGGTTAAGCATCCGGTGTTGCCGTGAGCTGTGATGTAGGTCACAGTCGTGATTCGGATCCTGTGCTGCTGTGGCTGTGGTGTAGGCCGGCGGCTACAACTCTGATTGAACCTCTAGCCTGGAAACCTCCACATGCCATCGGTGCTGCCCTAACAACAACAACACAAAAAATCCAAGGATTTTTTTTTTTTTTCCTCCTGTGTGTTTTTGCCTCGCTTTTTCATAGTCCATGATGCCAGCTGAGGTTGTCAGTACAATGAAACCAAACTCATGGGATGGGAGCAGGTTATTCTGCCATCTTTCTAGGTCTTTGAGTTGCATGTCAAACCTGGGGCTGATAACTCCACACTGATTTAGCCTGCCTGTGAGGTGCACAAGTGTCCCTGCTCTGTGATCATCAGTGACTTCAAATGCACCAAGGTAACCATGCTTCAGCACAGTTAGAAACCTAACGAGCACAGCCTGGTAAGAACCTGGCGTTTGCCTCTCTTTGGGGCATTGTTGGTGCTTTTGAGGGCATCAGCCATGACATTCTCACGCACCATTATGGTGGCACAGAAAGATGGTGGAAAGAAGAGATAAAGAAAGATAAAGAAATTTTATCTTTAAAATTAGGGTTTTAAAGATAAAGAAATTTTATCTTTAAAATTAGGGTTTGTTTTTTTTTTTTAACTTTTTAGGGCCACACCCATGGCACATGGAAGTTCTCAGGCTAGAAGTCAAATTGGATCTGGAGCTGCCAGCCAACACCACAGCCACAGCAACACAGGATCTGAGCCACATCTGGGACCTACACCACAGCTCATGGCAACGCCAGGTCCTTAACCCACTGAGTGAGGCCAGAGATTGATGGGGTGTTGGGTGTTGGGTGGTGTGTTTTCTCACAGCCCCGTAACGCCTTTGTGAAGAGGACTGAGCGGGTACCTACCCCTTCTAGAAATGGAAAAACGAGTTAAGGGACGTGAGGCAACCTGCAGGAGGTCTCTGAGGGATTAACTGGAACTCAAGGTTCCCCGAGTTCTCGTTGTGTCTTGGCCCTGTGCCCTCAGAGGCGGAGAAGCCAAGCTCCTCGGGGGGCCCATTGCTCTGCCGTCTGGTCCCACTTGTCAGTGGAACAGTTTGCACATTTTATGAGTGGTGCCGGTCACTCTCCCCAGATGTCCTGGCAGAGAAATTGTCCTGGGTCTCTGTGGGATCGTTCAGCCCTTCCCACTGAAAGCACACCAGCTGTCTTTAGGAACGGCAATCGTATTTATTGAGCGCCTCCTTTCCCAAAGCTCTTTAGTTCATGACATTTTATCCTTACAACACTCCTGGGGAGAGCTTAGGCCAGAAGCAAGTCTCCCCATATTTGGAACAGGGAGCCCGAAATCCACCAAAGGTCATCAGAGGAAGGTCACACAACTCTGTATAAGGGCAGGGCCCAGAGTGAGTCTCTGCTGACTACATGTCAGAGGTCAGCGAGCTAAGCCAGTGGTTTCCAGCTGTTTGGATTTCCTGATCTGGTAGAATTTTTTGAATAATTTGGGGGGCTGGTATAGGTATGCTGGTTTTATAAGTAAGGACATTGATTTAAAAATCTAATATCAGGGAGTTTCTGTTGTGGCTCAGCAGATTAAGAGCTTGACTAGTATCCGTGAGGATCCAGGTTCGATCCCTGGCCTCACTCAGTGGGTTAAGGATCCAGCATTGCCCCAGGCTGCTATGTAGGTCAAAGATGTGGTTTGGATCCAGCGTTGTTTGGGGCTGGGGTGAAGGACAGTGGCTGCAGCCCATATTTGACCCCTAGCCTGGAAACTTCTATATGCTGCAGGTGTGGCAGTAAAGAAAAAAAAAATTTGGGGGGTCTTTTTTGTCTTTAGGGATGCACCTGAGGCATATGGAGGTTCCCAAGCCAGGGGTCTAAAGGGAGCCATAGCTGCTGGCTTACGCCACAGCCACAGCAATGCAGGATCCAAGCCGCATCTGTGACCTACACCATAGCTCACGGCAACACCAGATCCTTAACCCACTGAGCGAGGCCAGAGATCGAACCTGTGTCCTCATGGATATTAGTCGGGTTTATTAACCACTGAGCCGTGACAGGAACTCTGAGAGAAAAAAAATTTTTTAAATCAAATATGGGGGGTGGGGGAGGAGTTCCCTTGTGGTACAGTGGGTTAAGGATCTAGTGTTGTTACTGCCGTGGTCTGGGTTTGATCCATGGCCTGGGAACTTTTGCATGCCATGGGCACAGCCAAAAAAGTAAAATCCAATATCATTATGGCTTACAGAAGGATATTTTACATCTTTTTAAGCCCATACCAGACCATGTGGAAGTTCCCAGGCTAGGGATTGAATTGGAGCTGTAGCCACTGACCTACGCCACAACCACAGCAATGCCAGATTCGAGACTTGTCTGCAACCTGCACCACAGCTCATGGCAATGCCAGATCCTTAATCCACTGAGTGAGGCCAGGGATGAAACCCGTGTCCTCACAAATACTAGTCGGGTTCCTTACCACTGAGCCCCAATAGGAACTCCAAAAAAGACATTTTAAATTTAAACATTTTAGGAAAAGCTATCCACCTCAGAACTAAGAACCCTTCTTCCAAAGAAATCAGAGTTGAAAATCATAGCCATATACAGGTTAAACAAATGTCAATTAATTGTAGAAAATGTTCAACATCGAATATTATCCTATGGTAATACACGGTGAGTATATCATTATGATGTTTGTTTGAAATGACTTGATCAATTTCATACTTGGGGGCTCTATGTCATACTGCAGGCTATTGGAGCTGAGTGTCACATAGGCATACTGAAAAAGATAGAAGCAACATGCGATGAGGTTTCTCATCATTTAGAACCTTCTGAGAGAGTCTAAAACCAACAGCCACCTAATCTGGGCTCCTTCTGCCTTCTCTCTGCGGGGCCAGGAGGAGAGCAGACGGTGGCGGCCAGGACGCTCTTCGGCAAGGGCTGCAGGAGGAAGACAGACTCGGCACCTCGACGCCAAGGTCTCCTCCCAGGATGTTCAGCCCAAGACTTTGATCACCCAGTTCAGAGCGTCCAGAATTTCATCGGAAATTTCCCCTCCTGGTGAAAGATAATTTCTGACAGGCACAGTCCTCAGCTGAGAGCCAGGGGGCTATGCCTGCCGTGGCAAGAAGGCTGGAAAAGAGAAGAAAAGAGAGTCTTGCCTTCCACTTGCCAAGGCGCAAGCCCACGAGGGCTGGCGCATCTTCTGTCCAAATATGCCTGACTCCCTGTTTTTTCTGGGAGAGGTGGGAGAGGGAAGAGGTTCAAGGCATTCTCCAAGAGGGAGAGACAGAATATTTCTTCCTGCCCACCTCTGTCTTTTGTCATGGTGCGTGGGTGGCCAGAGCTGGCAGAAGCATCCTGTTTCAGCTTAGGGCCTGACTAGACACCATTTCCGCCCCCTCAGGACCCTGGAACTGCGCATTCAGACTACAGCCTTACAGGGAACATGTCACTCTTAACACGAAGGCTGGGAACTTCCTGAAATTTTATGTAAAAATGTGTGTGGAACACAGGTGCTTACTCTGGTGAAGCTAGTAGGTTGATTTTTTGGTTAGGAGGCTCCACAGCTCTCTTCCGATTCTCCTAAGGGTCTATACCCAGGATCTGCTGGAATCATGCGCTCATTTATTGAAAAGTGACTTCCCAGGAGTTCCCATTATGGCTCAGTTGTAACGAATCTGACTAGTATCCATGAGGACATGGCTTCAATCCCATGAGGACATGGGTTCAATCCCCGGCCTCGCTCAGTGGGTTAAGGATCTGAGTTGTGGTGTAGGTTGCAGACATGGCTCGGATCCCACGTTGCTATGCCTTGGGTGCAGCCCTAAAAAGATTAAAAAAAAAAAAGAAGAAAAAGAAAGAGAGAGAGAAAGAAAGAAAGAAAGAAGGAAAGAAAGAAAAGAAAGAAAGAAAGAAAGAAAGAAAGAAAGAAAGAAAGAAAGAAAGAAAGAAAGAAAGAAAGAAAGAAAGAAAGAAAAGAAAGAGACTTCCCAAGTAGAGTTATTGTATAACTGGGTATCACTGCAAGAAATGAGAAAGCATCATCTCCAGCTCTGTTTTGATGGAAGGATGAGCTTGAATTTGCGGAGAAACCCAAGAAGAGTAATGCATCTAGTTTCTTTTCTTTTTCTTTGCTTTTAGGGCCGCACCCCTAGGCTAGGGGTCCAATTGGAGGTACAGCTGCAGGCCTACGCCACAGCCACAGCCACATCAGATCCAAGCCACATCTTCAACCTACAATACAGCTCACAGCAACGCCAGATCCTTAGCCCACTGAGCGAGGTCAGGGATTGAACCTGAAACCTCATGGTTCCTAGTCGGATTCGTTTCTGCGGCGCCATGACAGGAACTCCTCTAGTTTCATTTCTAGTGTTCTCCTGCCCCCAGCCCCCAACACATTTTATCTAGGATTATTAGGGTCAGCAAATAAAAATACAATCTGCCCAGCTAAATTTGAATTTCAGAAAAATAGCGCATTCTTTTTTAGTGTCAGCATGTCCCATGCAACATTTGAGACATCTTTATGCCAAACAATGATGCCTTGTTTAATTGAAGCTCAGATTTAGCTGGTGTTCTATATTTGTCTGGCAACACAATTTGTGCCATAGTCATTGTCACCTGTCCTTGTGGGCCCCTCTTTTCCTGGGAAAGGAAGGCACTCTCCCATGCAGCATCACTTGCAATTCTGTGCACAGGAGGAAGCCCAGAAACTTTTGTTCAGGGCGAAACATTTTATTTCCCTCTTGGCCAAGGTAAGATGCGAGCCCAGGCTTAATCAGCAGGGGGCACCATTTTCTTAAAATAGATCCCCAGTGGTGTTTCCAGGGCCTCAGAAAGGGGAACATTGAATTGAAGTTTCTATTTGCTGCTTCTGTCTTCCCACTGGAGCTTCCCACTGCTCCCCACTCCAGCAGCCTGCCAGCGTTATCTCTGTGAAACAAGAATCTGATCCTGTCACTTCACTCCTTTCATCACTTCCAAGATGCCATGGTTACCTTCCTAAATACACTGTGAAAAGCCTTTCACGATCCCACTGGAGTCTATTTTCCAGGCTTCAACTCCGGCTGCTTCCACCCGACCTGATCCCACCCCCTTGTCACACTTCTGGCACCCCCACCCCACCCTCGTTCGCCACGAACTGTTTTGCAGTTTCCCACTACACCATTCACTGTCAGGCCTTTGTTACCCACAATTCCCCCTGCTTGGAATTCCCTTTTCCACCTGCTGCTTCTAGCGACTCCATTCATTCAACACATTTTATGAGTTTGCCAGCATGCGTGGGGATGACCCTGTCCCAGGTGCCCTGCTGTGGGCTGGTGGTACTTGGAGGGGGCAGGGAAGAAGCAATAAACACGTGATCAAATCCACCAGGCACGGGGACTTAGTTCACCGACCTCTGATCTGACTTCCTTGAGTGGAGGTGACAGTTCCCTCCTTTGTGTCCTCTGATGGCGTTTCATTTTAAGGGTCCAAAATTCAAACACCTGCACAATCACTGTAGGAAACGTGGATGGACAGAACGAGCCAGGTTAACTCACTTGGGAAGGGGGTGGGGTATGTGGCCTATGACCTTGAGAAGACATGGCCTTTCTAAAGATGGCAGTGGCTTTTCACCTCCTCCTGATGGTTGCCCAACCTGTTATTTCAAAAAAGAGATGGAAATATTGATTTTTGCATGAACTCTGACAATTTTTAAAATTCTTTGCCAGCTAAAGGAAACATGCCTACAAGTCAGGTTTGGCCTGTGGCCTCCAGCTTGCCACCTCCCTTATTGCAACACTATTATCACCAGCTTGCATCTGATTAATATTTATTTTATTTTTTATTTTTTATTATATATATATTTTTTGTCTTTTTAGGGCCGCACCCACGGCATATGGAGGTTCCCAGGCTAGGGGTCCAATCAGAGCTATAGCTGCCAGCCTACACCAGAGCCGCAGCAACACCAGATCCAAGCCCTGTCTGTGACCTACACCACAGCTCACGGCAACGCCAGATCCTTAACCCACTGAGCGAGGCCAGGGATCGAACCCGTGACCTCATGGTTCCTAGTCAGATTCGTTTCCGCTGCACCACGATGGTAACTCTCTGGTTGGTATTTATATGTATTTTTTCTCCCTCAAGACTATGTCCTTGTGTCTTTAGCCCCGAATACACAGTGACTGGCAGAGGGTAGGTGCCAGTCAAGCATCGATAAATGTTTGTGGCAGGGTGGAAAGAGGGGAAGGAGAAGGAGGCAAAATGGGAACAGCAGGGAGTTCCCATCGTGGCGCAGTGGTTAACGAATCCGACTAGGAACCATGAGGTTGCGGGTTCGGTCCCTGCCCTTGCTCAGTGGGTTAACGATCCGGCGTTGCCGTGAGCCGTGGTGTAGGTTGCAGACGCGGCTCGGATCCCCAAGTTGCTGTGGCTCTGGCGTAGGCCGGTGGCTACAGCTCCGATTCAACCCCTAGACTGGGAACCTCCATATGCCGTGGGAGCGGCCCAAGAAATAGCAACAACAACAACAGACAAAAGACAAAAGACCAAAAAAAAAAAAAATGGGAACAGCCGGTTTTTTTTTTTTTTTTTTGCTTTTTAGGGTCTCACCCATGGCCTATGGAGGTTCCCAGGCTAGGGGGTCCAATGGGAGCTGCTGCTGCCCTGTAGCACAGCCACAGCCGCAGCAACATCAGATCCCAACTACATCTGTGACCTACACTACCGATCCCGGCAACACCAGATCCTTAACTTACTGAGTGAAGCCAGGGATGGAACCCACAACCTCATGGTTCCTAGTCAGATTTGTTTCCACTGCGCCATGACAGGAACAACAGTTTGTCGGTGGGAGTTCTTATTCCTACTGCTTTGGGCGTGGGACAGATGGAACCAGAAAGCCCGAAACAATTTATTGCTGAGTGTGCATGTGCTCATGAGTGTGAGTTCTCATGGTAGCAGGTGTGACAGCTGGAAAACACGTCTAAGAACCGCCGACTCCTCTTTCCAGGCGTTCCCAAGCCATCCCTCCCATTCTCGGTGGATGAGGGGGAGGAGAAGCTCGCAGAGCTCAGGGTGGACTCTGGCTTCCTTCCAGGACCTGGAGTCGCTGGCGCAGAGATCAGAAAGAGCTTATACAGGCTTTTGGCACCAACCGATACATCCCCCAGGGGAAGGTGTCTGGCAGCTGCTGCCACCCACTCCCTACCCACTAGAGTGCCCGCTGCATAGCAAGCAGTTGTGGGGGTCAAAATAAAATGCTTTCTCTTCTCACTTGTCCAAAGTGAGATCATCAAAATGACCCTCCACCTTGCATTGGGGGGAATCGAAACTCCCAACTGAAAGAGCAGGGTGAAGATGGCTTAGACTCCCCATCGAAGCCCCCAGAGACAGAGTGGGAGCTTGACCACTGGAGCAGGCGCTCATTCTGCTAATGGCATGCTGTCTTTTTTTATCGAGAGAGTGCTGCCTTGCGCCCACGCAGAGCATCCTGTGTGCATTCTTGCTGCCCCAGTGAATAAGGACCTAGCTTCAGAAAATAGACATCTGAGACTCGGAAAGTATATATTTCATCTGATTTTCAGGAGAAGTAACTAGATCCATCAGGAATCAGAACTTCCACCTTGGTCCTGACATCTCTGGAGAGCCCTGAGAAAAAAAATGTGATTTTTCTGAACCAGAGAGGGTGGAGGGGCAGCCTGAAGGACCCTGGAGTCTCTTTTTAAGGTGGACTATGGAAATTTCTGTCCCATGACTCTCTCTGGTGACAGGTGTTTGGGGTTTTTTTTTGTTTGTCTTTTTAGGGCCGCACATGAGCCTGTGGAAGTCCCCAGGTTAGGGTTCGAATCGGAGCTACAACTCCCAGACTATACCACAGCCACAGCAATGCCAGATATGAGCCTCATCTGTGACCTACACTGCAGGTTGTGGCAATGCCAGATCCTCAACCCACTGAGTGGGGCCAGGGATCGAACCTGTGTCCTCACGGATACTAGTTGGGTTTGTTACCACTGAGCCACATGGGAACTCCTGGTGGAGGTATCATGAAGGCCAAAGATGGCCGCCAGCTTGCCTCATGCTCCCTCCCAGTGCTTGGCCAGCCAGAAGCTTTGAAGCAGGACTTTCCAGGAAGCAACCTCTCCCACTGGCAGTGCTGACTCAGCCCAGACTCCAAGCTCTCAGCCTGGTCTCTGTCCCAGAGTAGCCAGCAGAGGGAGAGGTGCACAGGGACTGTGATCTTGGGCTGTGTGCGTGCTGCTGGGCAGGGGCGATTGGGGTGCGAGACCTTGGGGTGTGGACCGTGCCCTGAAGTGTTTAGCCTTTTGCTAAGGGAAGGGTGGGGGCGGGGGTGGACTCAAATAGTGGCCTGAGTTTTCCAGGTTCCAGCAGCCTTTGATAAAACCGATCTTTCCTAAATTCCCAGAGGCAGGCATGGTGGCAAATTCAGTACCTTGAATCTGGGAGTGAGACCATTTCTTTTTTTTTTTTTTTTCCTTTTTCTTTTGCTATTTCTTGGGCCACTCCCGCGGCATATGGAGGTTCCCAGGCTAGGGGTCCAATCGGAGCCGTAGCCCCCGGCCTACGCCAGAGCCACAGCAACGAGGGATCCGAGCCGCGTCTGTCTGCAACCTACACCACGGCTCACGGCAATGCCGGATCGTTAACCCACTGAGCAAGGGCAGGGACCGAACCCGCAACCTCATGGTTCCTAGTTGGATTGGTTAACCACTGTGCCACGACAGGAACTCTGAGACCGTTTCTTGATACAGGCCCTGGCTCTGATTTCTAATCTGCCACAGGGGAGTGGAACAGACCTCACCTCTGGGGCCTCCACCTGCCTCTCCAACATCCCCTTTTCCCAAACGACCCCGCTTAGGTTAAAGGGAAATGTATGCTCATCCGTCCTCATCCCTATCTCTACAAACTACGGTGATTCCTTCCATCTGGGCTGCTCCCTGCTTCCCTCCTGCCACCCTTCTTCCTTCAGGCTTCATGTCCTTTCCCTCTCTTCATACACCTCCCTTCCATCGCTCTCTCTTTCTCCTCCAGTTCTGACAGCAAATCCTTTCCCTGGCACAGGCCCTCGCCTTGCTTGCCAGCCCTGCTGGGTTACTCTCCTCATTTCTGTAGCTTCTGTCCAATTAGCTCTCTGGCCAAGCAGCGCACTGGGAGCCCTCTCTTCTGGCCACGCTGCCTCCTTCCTTCCTGCTGCGAGCAATGCTATCACCCACAATTCATTTCCATGTGGGGGTGCGGGTAGGAAGCCAGCTTGACTAACCTGGGAGAGGGCTGGCCCTCCCTTCTGGGTTCTGCTCTGAGGGTCCCAGCCGAGGGCAGAGACTCCTAAGCGAGGGGATACCATTTCCTGGACCAGGCAGGGCTGCCGGATCTCATTTTAAGGAACGTGGGATCAACAGCATTTTAGAGGCAGTCAGGCCTTCAAAACAAGGGCCCAGTGACTGGGAGGACTGGAAACCGTGCCACGGAAAACAAAGCTGTGACTCAAAGGCATCGCATCGATGCTTTCTTGCTCATCCACGTTCCTGAGTTTAATGTTGTTGGCTTGGGAATTAACTCTGAGACTTTTCCAACACAGATAAAAATAGAGCTCATAAATGCCATCAAAGGCACTTTCCGATAAGGTGGCCTTTTAAGGGAAGCCTGGGCTCCCAGCGGATGGTGTGAGTCAAGGAGCCTCTTGAGCAGATGTTCAGGGTTCTCGCAGGCTGCTGTCCAGCCTGCTGACCAGCCTGTGGCCAAACAGTGGATGCAGGAAGAGGAAGCTGCTGGAGGCTTCTGTGCTGAAACTATAGGATCCAAGTTCCTGAAAGGAACATTTGTTCCATTCCTTCTCTCACGTATTATCCCACGAGCCTTTCTCTGAATGCCTAGTATATGCTAGGAAGGCTGCCCTGGGCTGGAAATACAATAGAAAAAAAAAGTAAAGGGAAATCCCTGACCCCAAGGAGCTTCTCATCTAGTGAGGGACAGAGAGGGAAACAGGCCACCACAATATAGGGGGATAGTGCAGTGGGAGGAGAAATAGGGGGAGACCTAGCTCAGGGCTAGGGGTCATGCATCGCTTCCTAGAGGAACAGATGGGTAAATTGAAGCCTGGAGAATCAGCAGTGCGTTAACTAAGGGAAGGTGAGAGCAGGGCCCGGGAAAGGGGTGGAGAGGACTGTTTGGGGAAGCGGTAGCAGTACGTGCAAAAAAGAACTTGGTTTACTCTGGGAGTTGCAAGTAGTTCTTTCAATGGTGGGAAACCTTATTGCTAAGGTGCAGTGGGAAGCAAAAAAGAACACCTGGAGGCAAAGGCACAGGTCACTGGTAAAGAGTTTTTCACCTCTATTAAGGAGTATGGTTTTTATATTGAGGGCAAGGAAGGGTGGAAAGCAAAGAAGTGACTCGATCAGGGTGGCTTTTTAGAAATCTCACCTTGGCTGCAGAGTGGAGAATGAAGCAGAAGGGTGAAGACCAGAGCCTGGGAGGCCAGGGAGGAGGCTGCTATGATCAGGGAGGTGTCAGTGAAGATAGAAGGAAGTAGGCAGAACTGGGAGATGACTAAAGTATGGGATTGTCAGAACTTGGTGTTGAATTAGAAGGGAGCTTGAGGCGTCAAGGATACTTTCCAGTTTCTCGGCTTGGACTACTTGTCGAGAAAAGAGAACACCAAAGGAGAAGCAGGCTTTGCATCTGAAGAATATTAGGTGCCTATGGTCCATCCAACTGAAGATATCTGGTTAATAGTTGGAGGTGGAAGTCTAGAGCCCAAGAGAAAGACCTGGCTCAAGAAAGATTTGAAATACTTTAGCAGATGGATGGCAGTGGAACTGTGAGAGTGAAGGAGCCATCTCAAGGCAAGTGAGGACAGCATGAAGAGGAGAGGAGCTGAACACGATCCAAGGAAAGCCAACAGTCAAAGGAAGGCCAAAGAAAGAGCCTGTAAAATAGACTGAAAAGGAGTAACAGGAGAGGTAGAACGAAAATCAGGAATAATGGTCTTCTGGGGTTGGCCTCTGCATTCATTACCCCCTTCTGCCAAGAGCACCCTGCATTTTCTTTGGGGAATTCTCTCTTCCCGTGGTCTCAGTCCTTCCTTTGGTTTGGATTGCAAGGGAGAGATGCTGGTTGGCTCTTCCTGATTCTTCTGACCCAGCTCCTACAACCCTCCCACTTGCTTTCTGTACTCCAGCCACACTAATTTTCCTTGAGTTTCTAAAAAAATTCCATGCTTTTTCTAGCCTTAGGATCTTTACCTGCCTGAACTGCTTTCTTTCCTCATCCCCCTTCTCCACACCTTTTGCTTACTAACTTTCCTTTCATTCTTCCGAATTTCTTTGACATTCCAGGAATGTCCAGGGCTTTCTGTTATACATTCATTCATTCACTGTGTACTAAGCACCTTCTGTCCACGTGTCAGCACTGTGCTGAATGTTGGGACATTATGGAGAGAAAAACAAACAGGCTGGAGCTAAGGGAGTTCCTATTGTGGCTCAGCAGTTAATGAACCCAACTAGGATCCAAGCGGATGTGAGTTCGATCCCTGGCCTCGCTCAGTGGGCTAAGGGTCTGGCATTGCCGTGACCTATGGTATAGGTCGCAGATGCCGCTTGGATCTGTCATTGCTATGGCTGTGGTATAAGCCATCAGCTGTAGCTCTGATTTGACCCCTGGCCTGGGAACTTCCATGTGCCACAGGTGCAGCCCTAGAAAGCAAAAAATCAAACAAACAAACAAACAAAAAAAACAAGCAAACAACAACAACAACCAAAAACACGCTGGAGCTAAACATTGATTAGGAGAAATTGATAATAAACAAGTAAATACACAAAACAATTATAAATTATTAGTAGTAATTGTAGAGGACGTACACAGAATACGAAGACACCAAGACAGTCCTTGCTTTGATAAGTGGTCAGAGAAGGTTTTCTGAGAATGTGAAAAATAAGGTGAGACCTGAAATAAAAGGCAGAACTAGCTATGTGAAGAGCTAGAGGGAAAGTGTTCCAGGCAGGAGGAATAGTAACATCAATGCCTGTGGAGGGAAAGTGCTTGATGGGTTCTAAAAACTGACGGATGCTCAATGTGGCTGAAACGAAGACAGGAAAAAAAAAAAAAAAGCGACATGAGGCAAAGTCGAATAGTTGAATATGAGACTCTTTTTTTTAAAGGTTTTAATGTGTAACTTTTTAAAATCACTCAATGAATTTTATTACATTTATAGGTGTGCAACAGCCATCACAACCAATTTTTACAGTGTTTCCATCCCAAACTCTCAGTGCCTTCCCCCCACCCCCTCAACCTGTCTCATTTGGAAACCATAAGTTTTTCAAAGTCTGTGAGTCAGTATCTGTTCTGCAAAGAAGTTCATCGTGTCCTTTTTTTAGATTCCACATGTCAGTGATAGCATTTGATGTTGGTGTCTCATTATCTGACTAACCTCACTTAGCATGATAATTTCTAGGTCCATCCATGTTTCTGCAAATGCCCTTATTTCTTTCCTTTTAATGGCTGAGTAATATTCCATTGTGTACATGTACCACATCTTCTTTATCCACTCCTCTGTCAATGGACATTTAGGTTGTTTCCATGTCTTGGCTATTGCAAAGAGTGCTGCAATGAACATTGGAGTACACATGAATATGAGATTTTTAAAGGCAGTGGTACAAAGTTTGGGTGCTTTTTTTTTTTTTTTTTCCTCTTGGTACAATGGGAAGATAGTCAAAGGTTTTAAGCACAATCTGACTTAAGTTTTGTTTTTGTTTTTGTTTTTTTAGCCCCACACCTGTGGCATACGGTTGTTCCCCAGGCTGGGGGTCGAATTGGAGCTGTAGCTGTCAGCTGTATACCACAGCCACAGCAACACCAGACCTAAGGCACATCTGTGACCTACACCAAAGCTCACAGCAACGCCGGATCCTTAACCCGCCGATTGAAGTCAGAGATTGAACCCACATCCTCAGGGATACTAGTCAGACTCATTTGCGCTGAGCCAAAGTGGGAACTCCTGTGTTAAGTTTTAATTAGAGTGGCCTCATTGCTGAGGGAAGAATGGATTGAGGGACAAGCAAAGACTTAGGAAGACCAATTAGGACCCTCTTGCTGTGGTCCGGGGAAAAGAGAATGTCGGCTAGAATTTGAGTGGAACTGGGGAGATGGAGAGAAGTGGATGGATTCAAGGGATACTTTGAAACTAGAATTGATGGGAATTCCTGATGGATTCGATGTGAGGTACCAAGGGAGAAGACTCAAGGATGATGGCTGAATGAGTGGAAAGAGAACCAGGCTCGCTTGGTTTGGACCATCCCTGCCACCTTGACTCATCTTCCCTTCCTTGGAAACCTTGAGGCAAAATCTCCAGAAGCTCAGAGCTTGTGAAGCACACACTGCTCAAAAACTACTGGGTTGGAGAATCTGCATGGTCTCCTCCCATTGTGAAATTTAAAATTCTACACTGACAACTCCCTGTGAATAGGGACAATGTTTTTGTTTGTTTTGACTTCTCCTGTAGTTACTTTGGTAGAGCTCTGTACCTGGGGGAGCATCCAGTAAGGGCTGGTTGACTGTTCATTTGGGCACAGACCTTCCGTAATTGAATTTTAGATTAAATTCCTTTTTTTTTCAAAATAGGATTCAAAGGTAGAATAAACTTTCAATTGAAATCAATTCACCTTGATAAAGTAGAGCCAGGGCAAGGATAATCTAAATTGTGAAATCCACAGTAATTTCTATATGAGTTGAGGCAAAGGGAAAAATATGCTTTTGCCAAACAAATGATCTGTATTTAGGTAAATATTATTTTAGGGCCAATACCAACAGGTAGTGGATCAAGCCCATTCAGAAGAGGACCAAAAACCACTGGAGATCGTTCATATCAGTGAATATGATCTATATTTTGGTAATATATTCTTTGTGGAAAACAAATATTGACCTTCTAATAGTGATTTTGAAACAATGACCTCAGGTAATTCTTAGATTCGTTTTAAAGATGAATGAGATGGAGGTGGAGCTGTGTGGCCAAGTCTAAGACAAAAATCAAGGACAAGGTGAGCTCACACTTGCTGTTTCCTCTCCTCTCTTCCCCGCTGCTTCTTTCTCTGCCTGGTACTCCGCTCTTCAGTCATCATCTCACCCCAACATTTCTCCAGGTGAAAAATTCAGAATTTCAATGTCTACAAGCACAGGGATCAAATCCTCAGCTAGACCATTCTAAGCCTTCCATCCTATAAAAGATGGAAGTATAGTAACAGAGTATCTTTTACAGGCCAAGCATGTTTGAATAGACATGTCATTTGAAGCTGCTTATTACCCTATGATGAATGCCCTGTTTCACGGATGAGGTGGGAGGGTTGGCCTTGCAGCATCTGATCCCCTTCCTGTTTGGAATAAGTACCCTGCTGCGGATGGCATCCGCGAGGAGTGTCCATGGACACTGCAGCAGCGAGGGCTTTCTTGGTTTCCTCTTCCCTCCTCCATGGTGGTCAGGACTTAGGATGTGGTCTAGGATTAGTCAACGGGGTGCTGCTGCCTGGGCTTTGGGTTGGCAGCATGAGGCACAAAGCTAGAAGGAAGGTGAGACATCCTTTGCAATGGCAGCTTCAGGAGTCACATGTCTGGTGGTGGCATTTTGTGGCAGGGTCCCGTGGTTGGACCCTCTCGCCAGAAGGTCCTGCGAAAGAAGGTTGTTGTTCTTCCTCTACTAGCCCTTGGCTTCGGCTCCTGTGAATTCTGGGAGCCAGAGATACTTCTTTAGTAGATTCCAGTTGGGGTTGATATAGCCAACACTGGGTCAGCTCTTGCAATCAGAGACCTGACTGATCGCTGAAGAAACAGCCTCCAAGGTCAAGGGGCTTGTTTAGGGACTCCCGCTAGCAAGTGTCAGTGTGCTGGCCAAGAAGCCTGTGCGGTACCCTTGATTCCGCGCTTCCTGAAGAATTCTAAAGAAGGGCATAGAGGAAAGGAGTGAAGACGGCACACAGATTAGAGTGAGGCTTGAAGATCCGCAGGCATAGGAATACTTACCCCGCAAATCCATGTTCAGAACACATCCATACATAAGTGGTGTCTATTCTGGTCTAGAAGGAATAGGCTATGTTGAAATATTATTTTGGTTAATCTTCACAACAATATAATAGAGTGGGCATTATTTTCTCCATTGTTCATATGGAAAAACAGGCTCAGCGAGATTTGTCCACGTTTATATTTAGTAAGTGTTAGTGCTGGATTTGAACTTGAGTTTCCAGACAAGGAGGCTGGAACGCATTAAGCCACAACCTGCATAACGAACAAATTTAGTCAATCAATAAATATTTCTTCACTGCCAATTTTCTATTAACCTCTTGCAGCCTTAGCACGACCTCATCAGTGTGTTCTTGTTGATAGGCTTTCTTGCATATCATCTCACATCTGTCTTCCGGGGCTGTGTCATCTGTCTGTGTTCCTTTAGACAGGACCCTGCCCCTACTAAGGATCATTCTTCCCGCTTATCTATCTCCTATCCATGTACTCATTTTCTTTCTTTCTTTCTTTTCTTTTTTTTTCTTTTTTTTTTTTTGTCTTTTTGCCATTTCTTGGGCCGCTCCTGCGGCATATGGAGGTTCCCAGGCTAGGGGTCTAATCGGAACTGAAGCCACTGGCCTACACCAGGACCACAGCAATGCTGGATCCGAGCCGCGTCTGCAACCTACACCACAGCTCACGGCAACGCCGGATTATTAACCCACTGAGCAAGGCCAGGGATCAAACCTGCAACCTCATGGTTCCTAGTCGGATTCATTAACCACTGCGCCATGACAGGAACTCCCATGTACTCATTTTCTATTCATTCCTGGCTACCTCTACTTCCCCTACACCTTCAAGGGAAACCATGCCTTTGCTTATTGGACTGTAAACTGGAGCTGAAGGTCCTCTTTGGCAGAATAAATACCAGACATTTAGGGAGACTTGTGGACAGATTCCTTGCTCAGACCTGGCTCACAATGGCCAAAGAACACTGTGTCATTTGTGTTTGGGATTAAGAAAATGCGTGCTGCTTGTTTCCTACCTTCACAAAGAGCGGTGAATTGAACTGGTGCCATTGTAAGCTTGATTGTTGTTGCATAGATAAAAGCCTCATTAAGTCCCTCTTGAGGGAGAGAAGAATTTTGAGGCTAGAGGAATGAGGGGAGGGGGGCTTTTTGCTTGTTGTGGTTGCAACAACAAAACAGTAACTGGAGAAAATAATTAAATAACTGCACTTTCTCCCCCATACCCCGTCAAGAGGCTGGGTGAGTTTTTAATTAGTGCTGCGTTTTCAATAAATCCGTCTCTGTACGTGGTGCTGATTCTTTCCTGGATAAGGAAAGATAATAATGAGAATCCTATTTTTTCAGCCCCACACTAAAGGGATGCCTAGTATATTTAATCATGCTGTAGAAATCCTGGCAGCTTTCTCTGAGCCCAGCCTCTGCTCTAATTACATTTCTAGATTTTAGTAAATTGAAAGGGAAAATGTAGGAACAAAATAATTAAAACCGAAGAGGAAGTGCATATTAAAAAGGAGAAGCTGTTTAAAATTCCTCCACACAGTGCTTCCAAGGACATCTACAGTCATTTAATCAGATCCACACCAAATCAAAGTCCTTTGTACAGAGGTTGCCGGGATCACATCTCAGGTGGGCGGTATGGTCCCCACAGCAGAATGGGAGCCTCATCGCACCAGGCTACAGATGGGGAATGGGACTCTAATGTCTTTCCAGGTCTCTGGAGATTCAGAGCCAGCCTGGTCAAGCTGTAGGCACAGACTTACCACCTCTGAGGAATCACTTCCTAGGTCCCAGGCAGAGTCTAACTAAAATGTAATGATTAGCCTCAGTTGTGACCTAGCCAAAGTTTGTGGTCTATGCCTCCAGTTTCTTCCTTCTTCACCTCTTCCCTACCTCCTTGCTCCTACCTCCAAGGAGTACCCCTTTTCTTTCTTCCCTGCCATCCTGTGAAATCTGAAGTCAAGAGAACAGGAGCTGAACAGCCTCAGTGACACTAGAAATCGGTTACTTGTAACTGGTTACTGGGTTACTCTGGGGACACTGAATTTCCCCAACGACCAAAAACTTTGCCAGCTTCGGCTGACAGTGTGAATGTTTATTGATGATGATGAGTGAATTTTTTTTTTTTTTTTTGGCTGTACCTGCGGCATGTAGAAGTTCCTGGGCCAGGGATCAAACCTGTGCCATAGCAGTGACAACACCGGATCCTTAACCTACTAGGCCACCAGGGAAACTCTGAGTGAAATTTAATTGGAAAGTTTCAAGTATCAGTCTGATAGCTTCTTATTTTAAGTGTAGGCACAGAAACTGCATCATTATTGAATTTAGGGTCTCCATTTCTTGACTGATCATTTTAGCTGAAATAGGGGTGGAACAAGCTTTAGGAGTTTGGACTATTTCATCTGTGGTTCCTAGGACACTTTAAGCTGTGAGACTGTAGGATCTGCTTGTGTATTTGAAAATGAAGGCAGCCTGGCACTGTCCTCGCCTCCCTCCCCTGTGGCTGTGCTCATGGGAGCCCAACCTTTCTTGCTGAACAGACTCACCAGCCACCTGGCGCCAGGATGCAAGTGGCAGGAGACAGTGAGCACTACTGTCTCTTGGAGACGGTCCCACAGAAGCAGAACTTCCCATAGCTGTCCCCAAGTAAGGGCTCGTACTTTGTCGCCTCATGACCCACAGGTTCATCTAGTTGCTCTTTTGGATATGACGCCTTCTCACTTATTTGCATGTGTGTCTACTTACTGCTACAGTCTCAGTTTGGAGAAGAGACAATGCCTGCCCTGGATTATTTGGCTTGATTCAGTAAGAATAATTTTTTAAAGTTTAAGCTAAAGGAAAGAATTGTAGCAAAAAAAAAAAAAATCTATCCCTAATGTTTTTGCTCTAATGTAGATATGCCTTTTTTCTTCCAAGGCCAAGATGCTCTGAGACCTTTTTCTTTTACTCAACTCAGGAATCACTGATAGCCCTTGGGAGGTAGGATGTGAGCAAAGCCACTTGGGGCCCCAGGTGTCCAAGACAATAAATTGTCATTTAATCCGCTCCCTTTCAATGAAGCTACTTGTATGTCTGCCTTCCGTGAAACGAATGGCTTTTCATGTTTGTTTCCAAATGCTACATTTTAAAAGTTGCTTAAAAGAGTATCCATCGTCCAAGTCCGGAAAATAGGTTACCGATGCACAGTTGACTAGAAAGAAATGAGGTAATGCATGTAAAAGTCGATAGGAATCCACACCCTGTCTGCAAATGTAAGTTGCTGTTGTTAAATGCCTTTATTGTTACGCCCATCCCGACTCCCTCCCTTGATGCGGCTCTATTTGGTCCTCGCACCTCCGCGAAGCCTGCCGCACCCTGCACGCGACCCTCTCCGAGTTCCCGCCTCTTTCTTCTCAGGCCCCTCCCTCCTCTCAAATCCCCAGGCCCTGGTGAGAAACTCCCCCCACCCCGAGACGCATGCGCAATAGGGAAGGTAGGCGGAGTCTTGAGACGGAGGAGGAGCAGGAGAACCCAGAGAGGGGAGGGGAGGAGAGTAGAGGGGGCGGAGGCCGCGTGGGGTGGGGCTCGGCGGGTACGCGCTCGCTGCGTCGGCGTGCTGACGCCATGACGCCCCGGCCGGTGTGTTTCGGTGTGTGTGTGTGAGTGTGCGCGCTCCGAGTGTGTGTGTGTGTATTTGTGTATCGGCGGTCCCGCAGGTCCCGGATGTTGCGGACAGTATGAGGCGAGCGCAGGGGGACGGGGACCAGCAGCTGTCGCCGCCGCTCTCAGGTGAGTGAGGGGAGGAGAGTCAAGGGAAAGGGTTGTCCTGTCGGAGCGGGGGTGGGGTGGGGGGCGTCTCCCTTAAGAGGTGACTGACCCCCACTCTCCCCCTCCCCCGCGCCACACACACACTCTGCCCCATTTCCCACATTCCGGGTTACGTGGCCTGTGAATGCCAGAGCCTTATCAACCGTTCCTTCTCCTAATCCCAAGCATTCAGGAGTCACAAACGCGCCCCCTGCCTTCGGCCCCCCCATAATTTTCCCAGCCCCATCCCCCTTGCCAAATAGTGAGCTGTCGCCTGCGGCGAGATGGGTGACGGCGCATGCGCGAGTGTGAACGAGCTAGGGGTGCTTGTTCGCTGCCCTCGGGGCGCATGCGCATCGCTGTGTTGCAGGGACCTGCGGGATAAAGAGCCCCTTGACCATGCGCCTGCCTTTTTCCCAAGCAGCGGGCTAGACTTGCTGCCAGAGAGAGAGCCTGGTGCTCCTGTGCAAAAGGGATAGTTTACATGATTTGAGGGAGGAACTGACAGCACTGTTCGTATCTGGTGTTGTCTTAGAGACTCCCAGGCTACAAACGCTTCCCAGAGACAACCTGCCCCACGCTGACCCGTCTTTTGAACCTGTCACTGCAACTTCTTACAGAATTAACTTTTCTTCTTCGGATACTCCCATGGTCATGCTGTATCTTTAATGCAAACTTCCCCTAAATTTAGGAATCGGTGCCCCAACCCATTCGATTATTCTGGCAGGGGATTTTGGTAGCCTTTCTAAGGAGGACTAGGGTCATTAAAAAGCAAGTAAGGGAGATTTCCTTTTAATAAAATTATTATCCTTATAGAACTAAGAAAGGTAAAGAGCAAAGAGCATAAGGCTTAAGAGTAGTAACTGTAAATCAAGACATCAGGGTTCTCTCGTCTCCAGCCCTCCTACTTTGTGTGACCTATTTGCCTCTTTTTTGGTAAAAGATCTTAGCGCTTTCGGTTTTGGCTGTACATTATTGATGCCTTGTGAACAGCCCCTGAAAATAAAAGCGATCTGAAACGACTGTTGGACAATAACGTAACCCAGTGGAAGTTTTAAATTTAAGAAGCGAGAGGGATGTTTCTTTCACATTTGCAAATACAAAGAGCAATTTTAAAAAAGGAACTTTAAGGTACAATACGGTGATCCAAAACCTGGGTTTTCAATTAGCAGATTATACATGGTCCCATAATTTACTCCTGTGTTGTCACTCCTTTTGGGTAGTTGCTGCTTCTTACCTCTGCCAAGGTGAGGAAGTGATAAACTTACAAGCAAAACGTTTGCTGAATGGCATTGAAATAAATAGCTAAAATATTGCGGGGGAGTACATTTTCTGTGTTTTCCACTTATATTTGCCAACCTTGTCTCCTATCTGGATAACTAGGAATGGGACATATTATAAGTAAGCCTTATTGTTTCTTCTTTTTCCTTTGTGTTCTTTCTTTTATATTTTTTCTCAAGCCTCTTTTTTGGAGGGGAGGGGGAGCAGCCGTTCTTATTCTAGGGCGTTATGTTCTTGGGCCTTAAAGTGTGTATGTATTTTTCACTTCCCGGTTTAACTCTGGCCTTTGCATGGTTCAGCTGTCTTTTGTGCTGTTTTCTGTTGCCATGGTTACAGATGGAGCCTAGAGATGATACAGAAGAAGCACAGGAATTTGGGGGGCATGTATCTTCTTGTTTTCTGGGAAAGATCTGGAGACTTCATCTTTTTTTCCCTTGTGTGGAGACTGCAGGGTAGAAGTTATTGTGAGAACTTCACACTTAGGTGGGGGTGATTGATATCCGTTTGGTACTTGGGACTTCCTCTTTTAGAGCTCTTTAAAGTGGTTCATTTGAGGCTTGGAGGTACTTAATGTTGCCTATGTCCAGACCTCCATCAGGTGGTCTGGTAAAGTCTTGAAGTAAAACTCTGGCGGTAATAAAAGTCCATTTCTCTTCTCAGTAGGCTTCTGTCATCTAGGATGCTTTGTTTTTAGCTAGAAACATTTCATCTGGTTGAATTTACTGAAGTCTCATTTTAAACTTTTATGGTATGAAGATAAGTATTCATTAAATAATTCGAGTTGGTGGAGAGCTATGTTTAAAAAAATAGCTCTTTAAAATGGGTAACACATGTACATCCATATGAAACAAAATTCAAAAGCCACTGCAGAGAGAGGGGAAAAATTGTTCTCCTGCTCTCCTCCTTTCATCCATCTAGTGACCTCCCTCAAAGGAAACTTGTTTCCTGTATCTTGTTTACTTTACCAAAGATAGTGCTTTTACAAGCATATACAACTATACATTCTTTGATGTTTTTGTTTTTATTTGTTGTTACACAAATAGTAAGATACTATACCCATTATTCCACATTTTGCTTTTTTCATGTAATGTATCTTGCCTATCATTCCGTACAGTACGTAGAGTCCCTCTTCCTTTTTGAAAGATGGCAGTTTTTCCACTGAGTAGGGATACCATCATTCAGCCGCCTCTTATTGGATACTTAGGTTGTTTCTAGTGCTGCAGTTAGTTCCTCATGTGAACTTTTTTTGTACATGAATATCTGTTGGATAAATTCCTAGTGAAAGGATATATTCACTTTTCTTTTTTTTTTTTTTGGTCTTTTTTGCCATTTCTTGGGCCGCTCCTGCGGCATATGGAGGTTCCCAGGCTAGGGGTCAAAACGGAGCTGTAGCCACCGGCCTACACCAGAGCCACAGCAACGTGGGATCCGAGCCACGTCTGCAACCCACACCACAGCTCACAGCAACGCCGGATCCTTAACCCACTGAGCAAGGCCAGGGATCGAACCCGCAACCTCATGGTTCTTAGTCGGATTTGTTAACCACTGCGCCGCAATGGGAACTCCATATATGCACTTTTAATGATGGTAGCTCTTAGTGAATTGTTTTCTGTGGAATTGTACGGATTTATATTCCTGCCAACAGTGTATGAATCTGCCTCTTTCCTCACCAACACTGTGTTACTAAATTTTAAAAATCTTTGTGCATGCTTTTATCTAAGATTTTAAA
Organism: Phacochoerus africanus; assembly: GCF_016906955.1. Taxonomy (NCBI): domain Eukaryota; kingdom Metazoa; phylum Chordata; class Mammalia; order Artiodactyla; family Suidae; genus Phacochoerus; species Phacochoerus africanus. The sequence continues at coordinate 26,026,357 of NC_062557.1, read as the reverse complement.
GTTCACTATGTAGCTTGTTAAGCTTCATTACACCCAGGAGTTGTGGATGAATGAGTGTTTTGCAGATGTGGGTGGCTGTGGGAGATAGTGTTGAAGAGCAGTGTCGGGAATACAAAGTCATATGCCCGGATACCTCGGCAAACCCATTAACAGTGCTAGGAAGACATGTAAAGCCTATGTTCTGATTTCTTCCTTTCACTCTTGATGCTCGTGTCTCTTGTGAAATTCGATAAGCCCTTAAGTGATGTTTGATCATCGTTATCTTCTCTTGATAGCTGCGATTCAGAATTGTTTATACAAGCAAAGTGCCATTCTGTTGAGGAACTGGAAAGCTAACCCAGTTAGTTAAGGTGCTTTGTTTAGTGTCTGCACAGAATATTGCTCCTTGTACTTTTAAAAAGTCTGCTAACTGCAGAATGTGTACTACAGTATGAGCTGTAAGAAAATAGGGAAAAAAATACATAAAAATGTCTGTGCCGGAAGGAGCTTACAATCAAAACCAAATCTACTGAATATGTGAACAAATAAGAGAACAATTAGAAAACAGAAGGGGAACAGTAATACACTGTTATATGCTGAGAGGATTTTGTAAAGAAATGATTAAGGTTTAGAGGAGAGTTCATTGGGAGGCCTTCCTGGAGGAAGTACATTTTGTACATTTTGAGCCCCCCCCCCTTCAACTGTTTAAGTGAAAAACTTAAACGTACAGAAAAATGAAAGAGTAATAGTACAGTTCTCATCTTTATACCAATTGCTTTATGTGCGTGTATGTACATGTATAATATATGAATGTTTATATTATAGAAATCACACCTTATATTTTGAATACTTTAAATACTTGAGATGCGCCTTAAAGACATTCTTTTGCTTAATTGTTCTTAGGTTATCACAGCTAAGGCAATGAACATTACTTTCCTAATACCATCTAATATCCAGTTAATGTTCAGATTTTCCCAGTTTTCTCCAAGATAACACTTGCTAGCTATTGATATTTTTTTCTTCAAACATGCCTCATAAAATCTAAAACACTTTATTTAGGAGCCATGCGATACTGCCTTTTCAAAGAGACCGGGCCATTTTTCTTGTAGAATATATCACTTCTGGAATTTTCTCAGTGTTTCCTCACAGTTTCACTAATTTGTTCCTTTATCTGTATTGCTTACAAACTGGCAAAGAAGTCTAAAGGCTCAGTTAGATTCAGGTTAAACCCTGTTGGTAATAATACTTCATAGGGGGTGCTCTGTACCTCCTATCACATCACAATAAGAGAAACAATGGGAGTTCCTGTCGTGGCATAATGGTTAACGAATCTGACTAGGAACCAAGGGGTCGTGGGTTCGATCCCTGGCCTCGCTCAGTAGGTTAAGGATCCGGTGTGGCTGTGTGGTGTAGGCCGGTGGCTACAGCTCTGATTAGACCTCTAGCCTGGGAGCCTCCATATGCAGAGGGAATGGCCCTAGAAAAGGTAAAAAGACCAAAAAAAAAAAAGAAAGAAAGAAAAGAGAGAAACAATGTTATAATGTCTGACTATTGATGATGATGAAATTGTTCGATCATTTGTTCAAGGGTGATAAGTAGATCTCTCCATTGTAAAGACTTTTTTTCCCCTTTGTAATTAGCAAGGAATCTGTGACATGATGACACTTTGGCACCATACTCTTATACTTCTCCAGCAACCTTTCACCTACTGATGACAATCTTGCCTGAATCAGTTATTTCTTTGGTTATTACAAAAGGGTAATTTTCGAATTCTGCCATTCCTTTTACATTGATTAGCCTTCAGTCTTCAGTAAAGATTTCCTTCATCAGGAGTTCACACTGTGGTGAAGCGGATTAAGATCCAGTGTTGTCTCTGTTTATTCTGTCGCCCCAGTGCAGTGATTTATGGATCTGGTTTCGCCGCAGTTGCGGCTTGAATTCGACCCCTGACCTGGGAACTTTCATATATTGTGGGTGCAGCCAAAAAAAAAAAAAAAGAAGATCCTTTATGAGTTACAAATAAATTATAATTTCTTCCGAAAAGTACAGGTCAACTCTTAATTTTCCCTTTAACAATTTTGTAAGGAGTTGGTACAATAATCATCTCTAGGGAGTTCTGGTGGCTCAGCAGTTTAAGGATCTGGCATTGACACTACTATGGCACAGCTTTGATCTCGAGCCCTGGAACTTCTCTGTGCCATGGGCATAGCCCAAGGGGAAAAAAAAAGCCCTCTAATGATAGCAGATTAATTGTTTCTTTTTCTTGCTCTTTTTGTTTAAGTATCATTATAAACTCATGGATTTTAATTTAGTCTATGTTTTACCAACAATTATGGACAAAAATTTTTTTGATGTTCAAAATGCCCTATATTTGGAGTTCCTGACATGGCTCAGTGGAAACAAATCTGACCAGCATCCATGAAGACACAGGTTTGATCCCTGCACCTCCATCAGTGGGTTAAGGATCCAACGTTGCCATGAGCTGTTGTGTAGGTTGCAGAGGAGGCTCAGATCTGGTGTGGCTGTGGCTGTGGCCGGCAGCTGTAGCTCTGGTTCAACCCCTAGCCTGGGAACTTCCATATGCCACACGTGTGGCCCTAAAAAGCAAAACAAAAACAAAAAAAACCCCCAAAATGTCCTGTATTTGGCCCGTAGGAGCTCTTTAAGCTTGAAATACGAGTGCCTCTAGTATAAGCAGTCCTTGTATTTCTTTTTTCTTGTCCCAGATGCCCCCTCACCTCTGTATGTTTATATATATATTACATTTTCTTCCCCTGCTTTTTTTTTTGGCTGTGCCCTAGGCATGTGGAAGTTCCCCAGCTCGTGATTGAACCTGCTCCACAGCAGGGACCACACTGCATCCTTAACCCTCTGTGCCACAAGGGAACCCCACATTTTCTTCCCTTAAATAAATTATGTTCATCTCCCTATGGCGCTGCTGGAACCAGATTCTCAAAACTGAAGGTGCCTTTCTTTTAACACAATGTACCTAGTGTTTGACTCACTTCTGTGCCACTGGCATTGCTGGATTCCGGCTCTTAGACCTCTCAGATTACTTACCTCAAATACACTTTATGAAAGACAGGTAGTATCTCTGAAGAGAACATTGCTTCCCACCCCCACCCTCCCCACCCCCACACCCTTAAGAGGAGTTTAGCTGTAGAAGAGATGGGGGAATTTCTTGTCTCATGAGCAACCTTGCTTTTTTTTCTGAAATGAAAGGTGCAAAATAAGATTTAGAGACTGATAATTTTCTGTAATGTCTTGGAGGTGTGGGGTTTTGATTGTCACGCATCTTCGCGTGTGTATGCCCAAGTATGTGTTTGTCGTTTCTCCCTTCTCCTCCTTTATACACATTTTCCCAACACAGTTGGAGTGTTATGTAAGATTCTGCTGTAACAGCATGTTTTTTTCATTATCACTGGATTTTCATCATAAAAAAGAGACAGATTGTTCTTAATTAGGGAAAAATTTCAGATAGGCCATGAACTCTGATATCTAGCTGTCTTAACACAAGGTCTGGAACAGTGCTGAAATTCTGTGAATTTCTATCGTGTACTATAGACTCAGAAATGTTGATGCATCCACAGTGTTTTCTGAAAATCCATTACACTAATGAAGATTAATAGAAGTGAAAGATACAGTGGAGCTGCATTCTAAAGCTGTTTTAGGGACTGCACTAATTCCTGCCTTGGCGGAAAATACTTTATTTTACCATTTAATGGTATTTTGAGCAACTTAACTGATTTCAGGTTACCCACAGCCTGACACCGACAGTATTCTGATACTGATCTGAAATTCGTTTTTCTTTTTTTACCATCTTGTCATATTTACTTCCAGATTTTATAAGGTTATTCTCATCCTGGTTTCATAACCATACTGGTTCAATATTAAATGCTGGTTGTGTATTCAGAGAAGCACACCTGTTTCTTGTGTTTGTTTTCAGTCATGGTGAATCACTCTGAAAGGCTCTGCTGACGCATTTGCTACAAAGATTCAGTAGATTCTTTTACTTTTGTTTTTGATAAGCTTTCATTATAGGGAAAAAAGATTCTGAAGCTTAGGAGAGACAGTTGGGTCTTCATTCTTACGACTGTGGTCATGTTTTAAGAGAATGGGCAGCAGTTCTAGTTACTCTGTGTGGCAAAGTTGGTTATGCTTTGGGAGAGCTGGATGCAGACCTCAGAATGGGAATTAAACATTCAGACAGTTACCCTTACTTGACTGTGAAGACCTTGATTCTTGGCTGTTGCTTTCCAAGAAGCTGTTGGCATACATATTCCTGCCGTAGCACCAGCTACATCAAAGAAGGGCTTGCAGTAGTTCTCTGAAAGCCTCAGATTCTTCCTATCAGTCTCTTTATCTGTAAGGAAAAAAAAGATGTATAGGTAATCCTTGATGTCTTTAATTTGAGATTCGCATACTCCTTTTCTTGGTGTTTAGAAACAGGTACTGCTTTCTGTTTCTATAATTTTGACTACTTTAGATACTTCATATGAGTGGAATCAGGTATTATTTGACCTTTTAGATCTGGCTTATTTCATTTAACGTAATGTCCGTGAGGTTCATCCATATTGTAGCATGTGTCAGAATTCCCTTCCTTTCCAAGGCTGGTAATACTCCCTTGTGTGCATGTACTGCATTTTGTATGGCCAGACATCCACCAGTGGATGCCTGGATTGCTTCCACATTTGGTTGTTATAAATAATGTTGTGAACATGGGTGGACAAATATCTCTTTGAGACTCTGCTTTCAGTTCTTTTGAATATATACCCAGAAGTGGAATTGCTGAATCATATGGTAATTCTGATTTTACTGTTTTTGAGGAACCTCCATGCTGTTTAATGTAGTGGCTGCACCATCTCACATTCTTACTAGCAGTACATAGGGTTCCAGTTTCTCTAGGTCCTTGCCGACACTTGTGATTTTCTATTGCTTTTTTAAAATTGTGGCCATCCTAGTGGTTATGTAATTTGTTCTTTATTTTACCTTTTATTGAAACTAAGTTTTAAACTTTAACGAAGTAAGATTTATTATTTTTCTCTGTTTGGCTTGTGTTCTTTGTGAGGTAACAGCTACATCCTGTATTTCCTTTCTTCTTTCTTTCTTTCTTTCTTTCTTTCTTTCTTTCTTTCTTCCTTTCTTCCTTTCTTCCTTTCTTCCTTTCTTCCTTTCTTCCTTTCTTCCTTTCTTCCTTTCTTCCTTTCTTCCTTTCTTCCTTTCTTCCTTTCTTTCTTGTGTGTGTCTTTTTAGGGCCAAACCGGAAGCATATGGAGGTTCCGAGGCTAGCGGTCGCATTGGAGCCATAGCTGCCAACCTACACCACAGCCACAGCAGCACTGGATCTGAGCCACATCTGCGACCTGTACCACGGCTCGTGGCAATGCCAGATCCTTAACTCACTGAGGGAGGCCAGGGTTCGAACCCACATCCTCATGGATCCTAGTTGGGTTCGTTAATCGCTGAGCCACAAAGAGAACTCCCTATATCTGTATTCTTTATAGTCTGTACCATTGGTCTGTTTGTATATCTTGTGCTGGTACTACACTGCCTTAATTATCGTAGTTTTATAATAATTATTCATATCTGGTAGGGCAGGTCTCATTACCTTGTTCTTTTTCTGTTCATCAAGCTCCCTGAAACACCCTGTCGGAATAGTATATTTTAATGAAGCTGTTTGCTGTTTAAATTATGTTGACATGGTATATAATGGCCTTCTTCAAAAGAGAGGGAAAAAAAAATCAAGCCTCCCTTATCTTAGCAGCTGGTCATTAAGTTTGTCTCTTATTTTGAATGAGCCTGCAATTTCCATTCAATTTTTAGTTTTGTTAGAGTGATACTCATTTTTATGTAGGAGAACCAATTTGGTGTCTCAGATAAGGACACGAAATAAAACACTTTTGGTGACAGCATTAAGGTTCTATGGTGTTAAGGCTTTCTTGATCATAAGGGAAAAAAAAAGAAGGCTGTTTAAAATAGCTCTTAGAAAAGGTTTATCAGAAAGGAATTCCTTAAAATAAAAAAAAAAGAAAGGAGTTCCTGTTGTGTTTCAGTAGGTTAAGAACCCGACTGGTATCTGTGAGGATGCAGGTTTGATCCCTGGCCTCGCTCAGTGGGTTATGGATCCCGTGTTGCCGTGAGCAGTGGTGTAGGTCACAGGTAACCGCTTGGATCTAGTGTTGCTGTGGCTGTGGTGTAGGTTGGCAGCTGTAGCTCCAATTCGACCCCTAGCCTGGGAACTTTGATACGCTGCAGGTGCGGCCCCAAAAAGAAAAAGAAAAAAAAAAGGATTTATCAAAAGGAAATAGCTGTTGTGAATCCAAGGAAAAGCTGAATGACCAGGCTTCAGAAAGGACTGGCACCAGAACAGTTCCAAGAGCTTCAGCAGTTAGAGTTAATGGACTCTAGTGTTCCACTGTAAATAGACCTCAGTTTCCATGAAGCTTATTCAGATTTCCTGAGCAATAGCTGATTTGGTCAGTCTAAGGCTTGATTTCCCCTGGGCCAGATATTTGCCCTAGGTTCCAATCTGGTTGAGGATACAAACAGCAGTTTTGGGGGTGGCTGGAATCAGAGGCAGCTTCTCTTAACCAGTGATTCTTAAACTTTTCGGTCTCAGGACTCATTATACTCTTAACAATGATAGAGCTTTTCCTTGTGTGGTATATATCCATTGATGTTTACCAAATTAGAAATTAAAACAAAACATTTAAAAATACTAATTACTTAAAAAAACTATCTTTTTTTATTTGTTTGTTTTTTGTTTTGTTTTGTTTTTTAAGGCCGCACCCACGGCTTATGGAGGTTCCCAGGCTAGGGGTCCAAACTGAGCTATAGCTGCCAGCCTATACCACAGCCACAGCAAAGCCAGCTCTGAGCCATGTCAGAGATCTGTACCACAGCTCATGGCAATGCCGGATCTTTAACCCACTGAGGAAGGCCGGGGATCGAACCCGCGTCCTCATGGATCCTAGTCGGGTTCATTAACTGCTGAGCTATAAAGGGAACTCCCTAAAAACAAACAAACAAACAAACGAAAAAAACCTATCTTATATTAACATAATACATTTTTATGAAAAATAACTTTTCAAGAAATTAATGAGAAGAGTGGCATTTTTTAGTATTTTTGCAAATCTCTTAACTATCCAGCTTAATAGAAGACAGCTAGAATGTGCTTCTGTATTCAGTCTGTGATAGATTATTTTGATTGAAATATATGAAGAAAATACAGCATCAAAGGACATGTAGTTGGAAAAGAGAGGAGTATTTTCAGACACTTGTGCCTATTAGTCTCTGATATTACACCAACACGTGACAATTGGCAGTTTCTTTATAAGTTAGGTTGCAGTGTGGAATCTGAAAACATATTGATGTTCCTGTGACATTAAAATTCATTGGTCTTTCTTGTACTTTGGATCTTTTACTGGTATATGATATTAATATATCATTTATTGGTTGTTTAGAAAATGTTGGTTCATTGAGTTAAGCAGATCCTGCAACTGATACATTTTGTAATGTACTATCAAGGAAGTAAAAGTAGTGTTCCATGAAAAAAGCAGTTAGTTCAGCTCACAGCTCAAATAGGGTCACAAGTGCTTTTTCTGGAGACAACCATTGTACTTGAGTGTCCTGTAAAGGTGCTTTTTGTATCCTTCCCAGTTCGTCACACAGAATATTTAAAAGACCTGTAGAAGAGTTCAGATTTAGTAAAATTAATAATTTTTATTGCTTCATCAAGAACATTCTGAAGTGATTGACCTTTATTGATTTATTTAGCTTTTCGGGGCTGCACCTGCAGCATATGCAAGTTCCCAGGGTAGGGATCGAATCAGAGCTACAGCTGCTGGCCTGCACCACAGCCACAGCAACTTGGGATCCGAGGCATGTCTGCGACCTACACCACAGCTCCCAGCAATGCCAGATTCCCAACCCACTGAGCGAGGCCAGGGATCGAACCCACCTCCTCATGGATACTAGTCAGATTCATTTCCACTGCACCACAATGGGACTACAAAATTGACTTTTAAAAAAAATCCTTAGTACGTGGTGGTGAAAGACACACATGACTTAAGTACAGTTTGATCCTGTTACTTTGGTTTATGCTAAGGCATCAACAGTTATACCGGTTTTTCTTTTCTTTTCTTTCTTTTTTTTTTTTTTTTGTACCACCAGTGCAAATGTCAACACAATGAAAAAGGCAGAAGCTTTCTTAGTATTACGAAATTAGTTTCAACTCAGCAGGCTCATTGAAAGGGATCTCCAGGGATCTGTGAACTACAGTTTGGGAACCACAGCCTTATGCGAAAGTGTGGGTAGGGAAACAGGTATTATTTGAGGTACAAGTGTTTCATGGTAGAATTTTACTGGATTGCTAGCACTGTTACTTAACATCACTTAACATGATGTAGGAATGAGTGGGATAGGTAAAAGATCATAAAACATTTCCGATTTCTTGTTGGACAGAAATATTTTCCTAATGGGTATTGTTTTCAAAGAGCAGAATTTAAGGTATTTGGATTCCAGATAGTCTTTCAAATATGTCATAATCTTAGGGGAACCCATTTTAATATAGCTTATAGAATTTATGTCATCATAGTAGTACATGCAGCTTAACTTTTTTTTTTTTTCCAAGCAGTTGAATACATTTAAAAATCGGAGCTCCAAAACCTGCATAAAAAGCATAGATGGGAAGGTTAAAGCTAGGAACCTGCTGTTTCAGCTTTACATTTTTCGGTCCTGAAAGAGTCTTGTTAAAGAGAGTACTCCTCCCCCCCAGTTTAAATATGTTTTATGGAAGTTCCTGTCGTGGCGCAGTGGTTAACGAATCCGATTAGGAACCATGAGGTTGCGGGTTCGGTCCCTGCCCTTGCTCAGTGGGTTAACGATCCAGCGTTGCCGTGAGCTGTGGTGTAGGTTGCAGACGCAGCTCGGATCCCGCGTTGCTGTGGCTCTGGCGTAGGCCGGCGGCTACAGCTCCGATTCGACCCCTAGCCTGGGAACCTCCATATGCCGCAGGAGCGGCCCAAGAAATAGCAACAACAACAACACAACAACAACAACAACAAAAATAAATAAATATGTTTTATGGCAGAGAAGGGACTAGTGGTGGTAACTGACTTCATTTCAACAAATATCTATTGAGTGACTATAAACAAAAAGTTTGGTAAAAGGTGGGGGAAGGGTGGGTGAAATGAGGGGGGATTAAACCAGTATTATACATTTAGGTGTTTAGAAAAGGAAGAGATCATTCCGTTGGGAAAGTCAGGATGGGAGGACTGTCTCTGTGGAGGTTACCTTTGAACTGGGTTTCTGTGGCATGTGGAAGTTCCTGAGTCAGGGATCAATCCCAGCTGCAGCTCTGGGCTGTGTCTCGGCTGGGGGGTGGCAACACCAGATCCTTAACCTACTGCTCAGGGCCAGGGATTGAGCCTGCGCTTCAGCAGTGACCCGAGACGCTGCAGAGACAATGCCAGATCCTTAACCCATTGCGCCACAGCGTGAATTCCTGTGGTTTGTAGGGTAGGTATTTTAAAGGCTGGAAGCTTGATAGGCAGACAGAAGAAGAAGGCGTGCCGTGAGCAAAAAAGTAGAAGTGGGGCAGCGCAGCGATAGTATAAGGGTGTGTACTGGGAATAGTGAACAAGTGTAGTGTAGCTGAAGAAAAAGACACATGGGATAATGGGAGATAAGACAGGAGAATAGATTGGCCCAGAACATGGAGAGTCTTCTGCCAAGGCAGACAGGTAGGGTTTACTGGGGTAAGTGACAGGGAGACTTTGAAAGTTTTCGATTGAAAAAATAACTGTGATCAGAATGTGCTTTCAGAAAATGTATTTGATCTCAGTCATTTATTAATTCATTCATCAACTGTTTTTAAATAGTTGCTCTGTACCACTGCAGCATGAGGAATGCTGTACGTAATGGCGACCCAAACAGATAATCCCTGTTCTCATGGAATTTACATTCTAGGAAAGAAGCTTCAACAAATAAATGAAATAAAGTTACAAATTACTGTAAATGTTATGAGGAAAGGAATAAATTACTACTGGGGGTAACGGGGAAATTACATTTCACTGGGGGGGTCTGAGAAGGCCTTGCTGAGGAGTTAGATATTCATCGAGTACCTGCCTTGTGCCAGATGATGTCCTAGGTGCGGGGGATATAGCTAAGGAACAAAACAGAAATCCCTGCTCTCGAGAAGTACATATTGAGCCAGTAAACAAGATAAGTAAAATATATGTTATGTTACACGGTAGAAAGTCCCATGGAGAAAAATAAAGCTGGAGAAAGAGATGCTGAGTGTTGAGGTGGAGGTGGGTGTTGCAGTTTTAGATAGAATGGCCAGGGACTGTCTCACTAAATCACTGCAGAGGTAGTATTTGAGTAAATATCTATAGAAGTTCAGTTCCAGAGGACTCATTTTATTTTTGGTACATCTGAAGTTGTACAGTAGGGGACTATAAGATAAAGCAGATATGTGGCCCAATTTAAGCAAACTGAATACATTTAAAGTCTCTTTTTACAAGAAATATATGATATTTATATAAGTGAATTATTTAAATAAGAAACTTTCTGTAGATCTTTCAAGTAGATCACAAGAAAAGAATTTTTTGGTAACTGTATGGTGATGTTAATTAAACTTATTGTGGTAATTTTATATATATATATACAAGATCATTGTGTTGTACACTTAATACTGTGTTATACGTCTGTTTTATCTCAATTTAAAGAATGAACTTCCCGATAACTAAATATTCATTTTATTATGTAGTTTAACAGACACGTTGCAACTTTTGTGGACCTCAGTTTCTTCTGTACAGTCAAAGGGTTTAAGATGATGCTTGCAGAAGTCCTTTCTGGCACTTGAGATTGTTACATAACCTTTCAAGGACACCTTGATTTTATGAAATAAACTGGCCTGAGTTAGGCTGATACTTGCTTCAGCTCCTTAGGCCCAGTAACACACCCTCATATTGTGGGAACAGAAATCCTCAGTTGGACAATTCTCTCTTGTCTTCCCAGGTCTAGATTGACTCGCTTTTGGAAACTGATTTGTTTTCACCTTTTAAGTGACACTTAGAGATTTTCATTTGAAAGAATTTGATGGCTAAGGTAAAGCCTCAAGAGGATGCTGTGAGGTTGTATTATTGTTAATAACAATAGACAGTTGTAAATTACCCATAGGAATTTATCTCGTGCTGGCTTCCTTTTATTTTGAATGCACTCCTTTGATGTCTTTAATATATAGCCAGGCTGTATAAAAACATGTTGGTGTTTTTTTTTTGTTTTTTTTTTTTGCCATTTCTAGGGCCACTCCTGCGGCATATGGAGGTTCCCAGGCTAGGGGTCTAATTGGAGCTGTAGCCTCTGGCCACAGCCACAGCAATGCCAGATCCAAGCTGTGTCTGCAACCTACACCACAGCTCATGGCAACGCTGGATCCTTAACCCACTGAGCAAGGGCAGGGATCGAACCTGCAACCTCATGGTTCCTAGTCAGATTTCGTTAACCACTGAGCCACGATGGGAACTCCAACATTTTGTTATTAATTCAGCCTAGATGCAATTTTTGAAAATAAATCTATAGGAAAAATGACATAGTACATTCCAAAGTAAAATGTTAAGGATTTCTTTTTTACTCTCTGTTTTTACTCTCCGTTTGATTGATTTCTGCCACTTTTCACCTCCCTTAGTATGGCTATGCGAGAACTGACTAGTACTTTTTTAAACTCAGACTTCCTTTTTAAAGTACACAATCATGTTCAAAGCTAATTTGTGGTATACTTTAAATATCTCTCTCCTAGCATCAAATTCTTTTTGTTGAAAGGTACTACCTTTAACCAGTGTTGCATTTTAGAGGGAACCAAGGTCATAAGGTGACTGACTAGCTCTTCTGACATGTCTTCTTAGGATGCTGTTTACTTGATGGGGCCTTCAAGATTTAGGATCCTTCCCTCAGTTTTGCAAGTAAATTTGTTTCTTCAGTGCACCAGAGTTGATTGGTCTCATGGAAAAGTGGCTAGCCAAACTCACCTTGGGTTAAATCAGAATGCCATTTTATTTTATTATTTATTTATTTGTTTATTGTCTTTTTAGGGCTGCACCCACGGCATATGGAAGTTCCCAGGCTAGGGTTTGAATCAGAGCTACAGCTACCAGCCACAACCACAGCAAGGCCAGATCTGAGCCATGTCTGCGACTTATACCACAGCTCATGGCAACGCCAGATCCCCGACCCACTGAGTGAGGCCAGGGATTGAACCCACATCGTCATGGATACTAGTTGGGTTCCTTACCACTGAACCATGACAGAAACTCCCAGAATGCCATTTTAATTAAGATACATTGACGGGCAGTCTTTTCCATGACCCAGAAATATGTGTTTGCTCAATCCATTCCCCTCCTAGTATCAGAATATTAAATAGTAGCTCATGTTTACTGAGCACTTATGTGTCAGGCTCTGCTCTAAGCATTTTACATGTATTTAACTTATTTAATCTTCACGGTAACCTTATAAGGGAGGTATTATTTTCTGTGTTTTACAGGTAAGAAGTCTGAGGTGCAGGGAGGTTTTTTTAGTAACTTCCCTGAGATCACATAGCTGGTAACTACTGTGTTCTAAGCAAAAGATCACTTGGTAAGCATGAATCTTAGCAAAGGGAAGTAAAAATCCTTCAGACCATTTTATCTGGATCATGACCTAGTCACGGATTCCTTTTTCAAACATTTATTAAGCAGTTACTATTTGCTGGGTACTGCCTAGACACCAGGCTTATGAAGATGAATATAACACAGTTAAGTGCCCTCATGGGACTCAGTCTAATGGGAAAGACAGATAATTATAACAGCAAGAGATCTACACATTGAGAGTGATGAGGAAGGAAGCATTTAATTTTACTTGGAGAGATGAGAGTTGCTGTTTACAAAGATGAGGGCAAGGCATTCTGGGTAGAGAAAACATAATATGCAAAGATGCTGTGGGCCAAAAACCAGCTTACTCTGCAGAAATGAAACAGGAAAGTATTGCAGTTAAGGTGATATTGCAGTACTCTAATGTCCTGAACTAATTAAGCTGGTTGTTAGTCCTGGGGATCAAGAGAAACAGACAGTTTGGGGGTGTATTTCTGATGATAATTAACCAAATGGGAGGTGGGAGTTGGAGGTGGGGGAAGTGAGGAGAGTGGGAAGTTGACTCTAACTCCTGTGTTTCTACTTGGAGTACTTCGATGAATAGTAGGATCACTGGAAGACAGTCAAGTTTTTGGAGGAAGGATGAATTTCCGTTTTGGACCTGCTCAGTTTGAGATGCTGACCTGATAGCCATGTGATGTCTCGTTATGAAGTTGGTTTGCAGTACAGAAAAGATAGGCAGACATGTCTATGGTAACTAAAGCCATAGACATTAATGAAACAGGGGTGATTATTGTGATTTGGATTGGCTAGAAGACAGGAGCGAAAAGAGAGGGGTCAGTATTTCACTTTTCAGTAAAACCTCGTTTACTCCTTTTTGTCTGCTTTTGATTTGTTAGAAATCTTGTCCTTTTCTCCCCCCGCCGCTTCTTCCTTCCTTCCTTGGCCGCACCCATGGCATATGGAAGTTCCTGGGCCAGAGATTGAATCCGAGCCGCAACTGCGCCCACTGTGCCAGGCTGGATAGAGGAAACATAATATGCAAAGATCAGCAGTGACCTGGGAGCTGCTACAGAGACAGTGCTGGATCCGTAACCCAGCTGCGCCACAGGAAGAACTCCAGAAATCTTGTCTTTTGAAGTAAATGCTGTAGTAACCCTTGCTTGTGGTTGTCCTAAAAGTCACATAAAAACTGTTTTGTATTTTGATTTTGGTAGTGGTTACATAAGAATTTTGTCAGAAATTTTGTACACAAAAAGATAAATTATACTGTATATAAAAAGTGCCCCCCCCCAAAAAAAAGCATCCAGAGTTTATTCTAGAGTTCTATGTGTGGGTGCTCTTAAATCCTTTTATCAGGACATGTTTAGAAGTTTTTATAATGCCAGAATCTCATATTAACAGATTTCTCTAAACTTTCTTACCAGTTCTTTGACCAAATTAACAAATAAGAAAATGAGTGGTTTCAAATTTATCCATCCTTCTTATTTGGTTGTCACTACCTGAAGATAGAGCAGCAAGAAAGGATTGGAAGAGTCTACGTATTACACTGTCCCAGTCTTTTTTTCCACTAATCAGTTGTGAATGATTTTTCACTATAGATACCTAAAGTATTTTTACAAGTAATTTTTTAAAAATTTCTTTTTGAATGTTTTCATCTCCATCAAGTATGGAAGGAATTGAAATAAAGGTTTTGTAGTTTCATTCGAGAATAAAGAATGAGGTGGAGTTCTCTTGTATGCTGCAGGTTAAGGAGCTGGTTCTGTCACTGCAGTGGTGCAGGTTCCATCCCTGACCCCAGAACTTACACGTGCCACAGGCACAGCCAAAAAATAAAAAAATAAATAAATAAAAAAATAAAGTCTGAGGATAACAGTATCTTTGAAAGTCAGAGTTTACAGACATGAAATATTTATAGGAGTGACTGGGTTAATTATATATTATGTGGAAGTCTTAAAGACATTGAGCATCAGTTTTTGATAATTTGTCGTGTAGCAATAGAAAACTAAGACACCTCCCTTCCTCCACTGGACTGTGCCTTGACTACTGCTTATATGGCATATGTGCTTGTTAAAAACGTACACAGTGGGGGGAAAAAACAAACTGCTACTTACTTTTGGAAGTAGTTTGCATTAGATGATCTGATTGGATAAGCTTTTCTGGCAGTAGCCAATAAATATGCACTTTGGTTATCAGACTGTCTATAGCCAATCGTGAGCCATTTTCCTATATGTCATAGTGGTTTGCCATTTAACATAGCAACCCAGCTAAATATTGCTTTAGTTTGTTCCTGACAGTATGTGCAAGCTCAGTGTTGAATTGAGTGTCTTTAGATTTGATTTTTGGCTTAGTTTCAAGTTGTCATTTTTCTCTCTTTGATCTGTTGCCACTTATTACCAATCTCAAGTCCAAGAAACAAATTCTTGTGTGTCTTGGAAACAGTGGATTGTATTGAAAGGCGTAATTGTTTCATCTTGATCTGAGGCCGCCTCTTTACTTATACAATTGTAATACTTGTTTTTTCTGTGGCTTATAATTTTTAATTGAAGCCTGTTAACTTAAAATTTTTATCTACCAGTCTGTGGAGTTCATTCTGGTAGGTGAGACTTTGAACTCCATTAGGTAGGATTTGCTAGCACCTAGAAGGCTTTAATTTTTCTTCAGCTGCAACCAGTCTTAAAGGGAGTACAGGTAAGGGTTTTTTTTTTTTTTTTTAATTAGTGGCGAAATTTGGGGACCTCCCACGTGTTTTGTTTTGTTTTTGGCTGCACCCGGTAGCATGTGGAAATTCCCAGGCTAGGGATTGAGCCTGAGCCACAGCAGTGACGATGCCGAATCCTTAACTGCCAGGCCACCAGGAAACTCCCCACATAATTTCTTGATAATTCATGGGAAAGACCCTTGCAAGTAACCCCTGTGTTAGATTTTGTGTCCCATTTAGTTCAGCTGCCCCTCCCCTTCTTAGTTGATGCCTTGTTGGATACTTGGATTATCTGCTTACTCTGAGCCCAGTGTCTGGAGTTGGGCTCCATGGATAATTAGTGGTGTAGTGAGGGCAAGGGCTGAGAAGACTTCCCTCATTTTGAAAGATGCTTCTGGCCCTTAGCAGAGGACTTGCTATGTTTGGTTAGTTTTATGTATAGGTGTATGTAAGTCTGGCCTTGCTATGAGTGCTTCCTATTTTCTTTTTTTTTTTTTGGTCTTTTTGCTATTTCTTGGGCCGCTCCTGCGGCATATGGAGATTCCCAGGCTAGGGGTCCAATCGGAGCTGTAGCCACTGGCCTACGCCAGAGCCACAGCAACGCGGGATCCGAGCCGCATCTGCAACCTACACCACAGCTCACGGCAACGCCGGATCGTTAACCCACTGAGCAAGGCCAGGGATCGAACCCGCAACCTCATGGTTCCTAGTCAGATTTGTTAACCACTGCGCCACGACGGGAACTCCATATGAGTGCTTCCTATTGTCTTAAGAGACGTAGTGTTGGGTGCGGTTGGTTTACTTGGATGATGAAAGAATGTGTTAGGAATAATCTCATAGTGGGTGTTCCTAAATTTGTTTTCCCACTTTTCTTATAAAATTAGAGGGAGCTTCTGCTGAAGACAAACATATTGCATTAGATACACATTGTTTTCCTGGTTCTAAAATTAAAAATTTTCCCCCACATTTCAGTGTAAAACCAAAGTTGTCCCCCTCCCCATGAGAGGGCATACTACAACTGAAGATGTAATAAATATTGAAATAGCGAATTGTAGAAAAGTAAAGTGAGAACTTTTGTATATATTTATGTTGTTTTTAGAAACTCATGTGTTCCCCCCTGGAGCTGCCTGATGTATACACTCCTAGAGTTGCCTGGTGTTTACATGGTTCTTTGCAGATACCTCCTACTAAATCATCATTAAGATGAGAAAACTTAAGATTTAGGAACGTATCTACAAAGCCTACACTAGAATTCAGGTCCCAAGGACAGCAAAAACTTATGACTATATTGACTTGTTCTGTTCTTTATTCTAACAGCTTATTTAACTGATGTCCAGTTAAAAAAGTAAGCTCATTAATTTGATTAACAGTTGCTTATTGAGTATCTACTCCATGCTAGACATTATACCAATTATTTAATAAAAACACTTGTAAAGTACACCAAGAGTTGCTTCCTATGTGCTCTGTTAACACTTTCATCAACTCAGATCATCCACTGTCCCATTTAATTTGGGCAAAAATAGCTGAATTAATAGGGATCCTTTGCCAGTGACTAAGTTGATTTTTCAGTGTACCAGCAACAACCACCTCTGGGTGAAAATGGCCAGATTCTATATGGGGAAATTTAGCCATATGTACTCTTGAATCCATCTCCTGATCTAAGACAGAACTAGGTCTTCTTGGGATTCATAGATTCTGCGGTACAGTCTACTTTCACCTGTTCTTTGTGTGTCCTGCTATTCAAAGGTGTGGGAGAACCGAGCCGTCAGTCAGTGGGGAGTACATTATGGTTCTTTGGTACATTATGTTGAGCAGTGTGGCATTATCTGTCCAAATAAACAATGCTCAAACGCTTGGTACTTATGCTCAGGTACACCTGTTTGCTATGTTGTTTGCAATAGCAAAAACCTGGAAGCCACACATCAGAGTACGATGCAACCTTTAGAAAGGATGAGGTATGTGTGGGCCTCCAGGGTAGATGAATATGTGTGTATGTGTGTGTTTGCTGGTACACGCCTTTCTTGGTTGTGTGTGTGTGTGTGTGTGTGTGTGTTTGCTTGTTTCTGAGGATACGAAAGAAAACGGCGGTTGTCTTTGTACAAGGAAGAGGGATTTGGGTGTTTGGAAGGTAGCCTTTACTTTTCAATTACATTGCTTTTAGTTTTTAACTGATGTCCATTTCCCATTGTGAAGAATTGATTTTTGAAGACCCAGTGAAATGTTGACCTTTGTAAGACAGACCTTGATGTTTGGGTGTTTGGAAGGTAGCCTTTACTTTTCAGTTATATTGCTTTTAGTTTTTAAAAAGCATGTGTGAAGAGAGGCAGATATAATGTGAACTGTCTTTCCAAAGGGTCAACTTTAGCTCTGGGCAGGACCTTAGAGGTCCTTAGGCAGCTGCCCCCAATTTAAATATGAGAAAACTTAAGATTTAGGGACGTATCTACAAAGCCTACACTAGAATTCAGGTCCCGAGGACAGCAAAAACTTATGACTATATTGACTTGTTCTGTTCTTTATTCTAACAGCTTATTTAACTGATGTCCATTTCCCATTGTGAAGAATTGATTTTTGAAGACCCAGTGAAATGTTGACCTTTGTAAGACAGACCTTAATGTAACTACCTCTAGTAATAAAGGTAAAGAGGTAGGTAGTCTTCGCCACATTTTGTAACTTTGGAGACCCAGTTCCTTAAAAATGAATTTATTTATGAGTTCTGTAAGTTTTTAATATTTGAATTGAATCCACATCTAGTGTTCAAAGCTTCCCCTTTTGATTTGAATACCAGCTGACTCTTCTCGCTATTTCAAACTGTCTTTACTGAGTTTTTGTTCCATCTCGTCTCCAGGGGTGAATAGATGGAGAAGTAACTTTGTGACTTCTAAATGGCTGTTGCTATTTTAAGACCAAGTAAACTGTAGAAGATGGTAGGGAAATTGTTTAAAGGAGGAATTTTTTTTTTTAATATATTGAGAGTTTTTTCTTGAAAATATGAGCAGTTTGTCTTTTAACTGTAAGTTGAATCTTTTCCGGCTCTTCAAGGTCAGAAGCATATTCTCTTAATTCAAGCCAAACAGAGAAATTGGTAGTGGTGAAGGGTGGTAGTTCAACAGGGGACTGGACCTCCGAAACGTGATCAATGAATTTTTTTTTTATGGTTATTGACTTTATGGCTAAAGCAATGGGAGCACATATTTCTTAAGGCTGAGTATTGGACTTAGGATAAAAATCTGTCTGTGCGGTGACCCCACTAGTTGTATAGGTGAGGAAAACTTATTTTCCGTAATTTAAATAATCCATAGGCCTCTCCCAAAATGGGCACTCTATTTGATCATAAATTGATTAGGCTGATAAGATGACTGACCCTGTGTCAAAGGAAAGGCTTTTCAGGAAGTAAAGGAGCCTTTTTACATCTTACGGATAGAATCAAATCATACCAGTGCAGTTTTAATCAGTTAAAGTTTGGTTAAATTGGAAGGAAGAAAAGGGTGTAGAGAGACCAGAACAAATAGAGTTGCACATTTATCCTTGTAACCTCACATCCTTAGGGAGGACTCCAGTTTCTGTAGCCGCTTTAGTTCTGTTGTGAATGGAGACTGAGCAATGGAATTGGGTAGCCTGACAGTTGACTTAATTTGAGCCGTCACATTAGGTAAGACTGGAAAGCTAGATTGGGAGATGTCAGGGTTGCATGTGTTTTCGTATTTGTTTCTAATATTTTTTTCTCTGATAATGGAGAGAATTTTGTGGGTCCATTTGGGTAACTATAGTGCCTCATCAAGGTCTTTTTTGCATTTTGAATCATTACTGAACTCAGTGTCCTTAATTACCATTTGATTATTTTTCACCAATGCATAATCTTCTGTTTTCCCACATTAAAATTCTTGAGCCCAACATCTGCTTTTTCCAACATAATTATAGGGAGGTAGTGTAATAACCTGGCTTCTGGTCTCTGCTCCGCTCCTGGCCTCCTGTGTGTTGGGGGCGGGGGTTCAGTTTCCTCTTCTGTAAAACAGTCATTTTGGAGTTCCCATTGTGGCTCAGCAGGTTAATGATCCGACGTTGTCTCTGTGAGGACGAAGGTTTCATGCCTTGCCTTGCTTAGCGCATTCACAATCAGCTGCAGCTCCAATTTGACCCCTAGTCCAGGAACTTCCATATGGCACAGGTGCAGCTGTAAAACAAAACAAAACAAAAAACCCAGTCATTTTCCTGGATGTTCATTAAGTCCTTTTACATCTCTAGACTCTTTTGCTAATTCTTTTATTGGCTAGATGTTTATGAAGCATCTTCTGTGTGCCAGGCACAAGACAGGATGCTTTGGATACAAGTCCCTTGCCCTCAAAGAATATTCAGGCTAACAGCAAAGAATTCCCTTCACTTTACTCAGATCACCTCGGTCGTTTACTCTTGGAGAATTGAGTAGTAGTGGCAAGTTTTCTTGATTTTCACTATCCCCCAGAAGGCATTTGTTACAATTTTTTATATTATTTAAATTTCTATCTCCCAAAATGCTTTTATGTCTTTTATTTTTCTATCTGTAAGCCAGCTTCCCATCTCAGCAAACAAATCTCAGCTCCCCAGTTCCGTTATGATAAGTTGGTTTCTTTAATTGATAGAAAATAAATTATATACTACAGAATAAGGCTTAGTGGTCAAAAAAGCTAGTAATTTCTTTAAGCAAAACAGCGTCTATGGCCTTGATATAACTTTTAAAAAAAGAAGCCTAATTGGAAACAGTAAGAAAGCTGTCAGAGATGAAGGATGGCTTCGTCAAAGATGTTTACACCCAAAGGAAAAAACAAAGTTTAATAGAGTTTCTGTTGGATGCAAAAAAAAAAAAAAAAGCCAAGGAGCTGCTTCTGACTTTGAAGTGGGTGTTATCTCAGCAGAGCCCCTCCTGTCTAGGGTCTGGTTTTCAGATGTACTGGACCAGAATGTCAGTATTATAAGTACACTCAGAAGATGATCAGGCTACATAAACTGAAGACAGTGTAGAGGATTAATTCACAGAAAACAAATTCATGGATGGGTAGGGATGGGGCTACTCATTTTGACTGTGGTCTCAGAAAGACTTTTTTTTTTTTTTAAAGAGGTGACTTGTGAGCTAAAAATGTAAATAACAAGAAGCAAGCAATGTGAATATCTAGGAGAAGGGTCTTCCAGGCTGAGGGAAAGACCGTGCAAAGGCCCTGAGACGAAACAGGCTTGGCTTATTTAGAGAGAGGAGGCCAGTGTGTTTTGGAGTGAGGTTAGCAATATGCGCCAGGGGTAGGTGATGAATTGGGGATAAAGGGCCAGCTTTTTATAGGACCCTACAGGGTCAGGTAAAGGACTGATTTTTATTCTAATGTGGTTAAGTAGAAGAGTGACATGGTCTGATTTACTTGATCAGAGTTCATTGTAGCTGCTATGTGGTGAATAGGTTGTGCCACGAGGAAGCTGGGAGATCAGTTAGAAACCACTTACCACTGTTTCAGGCAGGAGAAAACTGTAGAGAAATGGATAAATGTAGGATAGATTCGGAAGCAGGATAGCTGACAGGACTTGCTGATGGTCGGGATATGAAAACAGGGGTTTGGGCTGGAGCAACTGGTTAGAAGATGGTGCCATTTAGGATTGTAGGCGTGCGAAACTTCTCAAATGAGTATAATTAAGGAATGATAGAAATGGCACTTTTTAATTCGGTAAACTTGGGGCAAAGGAGAGAGAGATCTCCTGGGAGAAAAGACACTGGTTTCTGTGAACTCAGACTAGAAAATTACTCTGGCATGTTAGAACAGTACACATTTTATTTAAAAAAAAATTGATGAAGATTAGGTGCTAAAATATGGAAAGTCATTTAAAAAGCATTGGGACATATGATTTGTTCCGAGGGTCCATTCTTAAAAGTAGGCATGAGCCTATCAACAGTTTGCCCAGGTCTCATTAATGATGGAGCTCAGAATTGTTAGAACAAGAGAGCCTAAGTTTTCAGCAGGGTTCCCACTTAAAAACGAAATCAGAATTGAAAGATAGGGTATATAGATATATCTTCTATCAGATATTTTTCCAGTTCCTCCATGTTGAATAAAAGATCGCATCTGACAGGAATAAAAGTGCTGGGTTAGAAGTTGAAAGACTTGAGTTTTGAACTCGGTACCCTTAACAGCCATGAGACCATGCTAGATTGTAACCTCTGAGCTTCTGTTTCCTTATTTGTAAAAATACATGACTCGCAGAGCTGTTAAAAAATCCCAAATAAGATCGTGAATGTCAGAGTACTTTGAAGACTATGCGGCACCGGATACTGCTTGTGAGGGAATGGTCATATAGCGTAAAGCATTTACCAAAGAAGTCCTTTTAAAAAAGACAAGGAGGAGTTCCCGTCATGGCGCAGTGGTTAACAAATCCGACTAGGATCCATGAGGTTGCGGGTTCGATCCCTGGCCTTGCTCAGTGGGTTCAGGATCCGGTGTTGCCATGAGCTGTGGTGTAGGTCGCAGACATGGCTTGGATCTGGCGTTGCTGTGGCCGGCGGCTACAGCTCCGATTCGACCCCTAGCCTGGGAACCTGCATATGCCGGGAGCAGCCCTAGAAAAGGCAAAAAAAAAAAAAAGACAAGGAGGCGGGGTAGGGGCGTGGGAGTGCTCTGGTTCTGTCTCTACTGTGAATCTTGAGATTACGGTTTCCATTAGGCTCTGCTAGACACACCTATTCTAGGTGCTTTTAATTCTTAACCATAGTGACTTGTGAAACAGAGGACCCTAGATAAATTTAAACGCCATAAGGATGAAAAAAAATGTGCAAGGAAGTTTGGTTTTGCCCTCCTAGTTTGTAGTTAGAACTTTATTCCTAGCCACAGTGCCAAAATGAAAGACAGCAAAATATGGTTAGTATTTTTTACTTGAGCTTTTTCAAGCCTTTATTTCCTATTTGGGCTGTGGAGTAGAATTTTGTTTGGTTTACTCCGAGTAGCTTTTCCTTAAGAAGGAAAAAGTATAAACACGCCAGAGGCTTGCTAGCAATCGAAAGTAACTGTTGGTCAGCAAGAGAATGAAAGGAAAAACACAGGTTGGAGATGGAAAAAGTAAAGCAAGAACAAGGAAAAACAGATTTGAAAGAGGAGAGGAAGTATTTAAATAATTTCTAAAAGTCTCAAGTTTTAAAAAATCTTTGCAGGTAACTATAATTTGAGATGATTTAAAAGAGGGAGTGGTCTTAGAGGGGAGTGAGTAAAATTAGGGAAAGAGAGAGGACAGGTTTTCAGGAGGTGGGTGATGCGGATTGAACCCCTGCCACAGCAGTAACCCAAGCCGTAGGGGTGTCAATGCTTAGTCCTTAACTACTGGGCCACCAGGGAACTCCTCTACTGTGTATTGAAAATATTGCTCTGATGTCAATTTTTCAAGGCTCTTCTAATCTGCTTTCTGAATTCGTTGTTTTTGAAACGTTTTAAAAGTCATATAAAAAGAGGATTGTGACACCTTCAGCTGAAGTCCTCTTCATTCACTTTCTCTGTTCTTGTTTCCATCTTGCTCCACAGAGACAACTTGTTACCATGAATTTAGTGCGTATCCAATGCAGAATGTGTGAATTCCGTGGTAGTCATCTTTTTCATTTATTCTTATTTTTCAAGATTTATACATCTGGATACACAGATCTAGGCCCCTGATTTTAGAGGTTTTATTTTTATTTTATTTGTTTATTTTGGCTGCCCCACAGCACGTGGAGTTCCCTGGCCAGGGATCAGATCTGAGCCTCAGACATGACCTAAGCCGCAGCTATGGCAACACTCTACCCTTAACCCACTGTGCCAGGCCAGGGATCGAACCTGTGTCCCAGTGCTCCCAAGACACCTCCGATCCTCTTGCGCCACAGCGGGAACTCCTTAGCTGCTTTATTTTGTATTCCTCTGTATAAATATTTCAGAGTTTTCCCAAACCCCTTTGGTGGAAATTTTAATTGTTTATGGGTTTTTTTTGGCCATTACTGATAAAACTTCAATGACCCACCACCTCGTATGTATCCTCTGTGGTTTTCTCCTCCTCTTCCTTCCTTGTGATTGCTTTGGTGATATGATTTTGTCTTAAATAGCGTATTTGAATTCTGCCATTTGATTCACCACTTAGGTATTCACAATCATCATTCGAGGGCGAGGGAGGGATGAGGAAACCCATGATTTGAAATGCCCACTTTTCTTTTTACTAAGGCCAGAGGCTCTGAAATTTTCTTTTCCTATGTGTTCTTTTTGGACTCTGATAAATTTGGCAACTTTTGCATTTACTGTTTTGTATTTTTATTGTCTCATATCCAATAGCTGGTTTTCATAAGCATCAGTAACTTTTCATAAGCATCAGTAACCTTTTCCCTTTCTCCATTATAGGTTTCTAACTTCTAGAATACTTCCCACCTGTTAAAAGTAGGACTAGTATGTAGTGATCTCCAATCCAGTTCATGTAATTCTTGTATTGTCTTAGAAATTCAGCATGCTCCAAACATAGCTGATATTTACCAAAGAGTTTCTTGGAGCCTTCTTAGCCAAATTAAACATTTTAAAAGTGTAAACCTTTACTGTAGGCTAGAATCCTTACACGTAAATTTTGTTCAGGCACCCTACATTTCAGTGACCAATGGTTTTCATTTATATATATATTTTTTTCTGGAGTCTTTATTATACTTTAGTCATTATTGTGAGATGGAATGTATTTTTCAGTTTCTTGCCCCTCCCCGCCATCAAAGGTGGATCCTATTCAGAGCTTTGAGTGCTTGGAATGCTGAAGTGTTACAGATGAAAACTGCTACGAATATGGTCTGCCTGCTGAAGTGTTCCTTTCTTGAGCATATTAACTGTTTCGAAGAAAGTATGTGTTAGGTATTTTAAAAAACGATTGATAAGGCCTTAAAGTGGAAATCTTAGTAATATACAGTGTACTATAGAGCTGTAGAATATCAGATGCCTGTGTATCTTTATCACATCAGTCCCACCTTTTATGCTGCAAGAAACATGTTCCTATTTTAAAACTTTCTTTAGAATAAAAGTATGTTCTTACACGGAACACTAACACCAGGGGGTTTTGTTTTCCCTTCCACTCTGGAAATTATATGATAAAAAGTTTTAGTTCCTAAGTAAAAATACTCTTTTCTTCTAACTGTGGTCACCTTCTTGGGATATTTCATCAGGATTCTAACAGAAGACTTCATTGTCTTTGTGGGAGTCAAAATATAAGAACTTTCCTCTTGAAAATATAGTTTGTTTGCATAATGCGTTATTTAAAACACCTTCTTCCTGACTTTAAAGTAGGTTCATTTTAAAAAAGAAAAAAAAAAATTAGGAGTTCCCGCTGTGGTGTAACAGAATTGGCTGCATCTCTGGAGCCAGGGATACAGGTTCGATCCCCAGCCCAACACAGTGGGTTAAGGATAGGGTGTTGCTGGAGCTGCAGCTCAGATCTGATCCCTGGCCCTGGAACTCCATATGCAGCAGGACAGCCAGAAAGGTTTTTTGTTTTTGTTTTTTGTTTTGTTTTTGTTTTTTTGAAGATAAATAAATAAATAAAACTTCAAGGGCATTCCTCCTGTGGTGCAGCAGGTTAAGGATCTGGCATTGTCTCTGTGGCAGCGCAGGTTCCATCCTAGCCCCGCACAGTGCTTTAAGGTTCCGGCATGGCCACAGCTGCAGCTTGCATTCAGTCCTTGGCCTGGGAACTTCCATATGCTTCTCTTGTGGCCATTAAAAAAGAGAAAAAACTTTAAAAAATGAAAAGCATTATTAAAGGAAGCATATCACGCTACCATCATGTTGAGTAATTCCCAAAGTGGTGATGGCTGTGTACATGTGAGCCAGCAACATGGGAGAGTTCCTGTCTCTCCAGGCCCTCCTGGCATTGTCATCATTAAACCAGGCACCACACATTTGTAAGGGGAAAGTACAATTTAGTTCGTTACCAGCTTTTTTTTATAAGTCGTACCTGTGACTCGATACTAGTAAGAGCATAAATCTGAAACTTGTTAATAAAACAAATTTTGTTAATTTGATGTACAGCCGGGAAACTTTCTGTTTTGCAGATGTATAAAGTTATTGTCTAATCTTTCAGGGATAGAAATCCAAAAGAAGAGGAGACGAATTCAGTCATTTATTAAATAAGTCTTTCTTTCTGGTCTTCCGTGTGCCAGACACTGTCTGAGTACAGCAACAAAGCAGACAAGCATCTGCCTTCTTACCTTTCAGATAAAATACAGTGCATTCCTTCCTTTTAGAAAGAAAGGAAGTGTGGTTGTGGGGGAAGGGGATGGCATGTTTAAGGGTGTCAGGGCGGGCCTCACAGAGATGGTGACCAGCAGGGCCAGCCGAGAGACTCTCTAGGGGAAGAGTTATCCAGATAGAGCGAAGGGCAGGTACAGAGCCCTGAGGCGGGAGTGAGCCTGTTCTGTCTGAGGAACAAAAGCCGAGGAGGACAGTGTGGCTGGAACTCGGTGAGCTCCGGAGAACGTAATTGGAGACGAGGCCAGAGAGGTAATGAGGTCCAGATTGTGCAGGGGCTTTTCAGTTCTTGTGAGGACGTTGGCTTTTACTCAGAGTCAGATGGAAAATCATTGGAGGGTCCGTCACAGGCCGTGATTAAACTAAAAAAGGTAATACCAAAAACTACTTGTATCCTGGCTTTGCCTTTTCAAAAGCCTTCTTCATTCATTTCTTACGGTAATTTAGGTATTTACTAATGGCTTCTGATGAATAGTCATACATAGATTTAAACATTTGTGTCAGTGCTAAAAATTTCCCAGAAATGCAGATCTTAGGTATTGCATTTAAATTCAGAGAAAGTAATTATAGTAGGAAAGCCTAGCTATAGGTATTCATTCTTGGGTAGCCCTGCTTTATTACTGAGCTGTGTCATCCTGAATTAGCTTGGGAAAAAAAAAAAAAATCAAGGGTCTATTCTGTGCAGGACACTGTATTCACCCTTAAACATTAGTGGAGATATATATATATATATATATATATATATATATATATATATACACACACACACACTCTAACTGGGTTATTTTATTGCAGATTTTAATGTGTTTTTATCAAGAACAATACAGAAGACATAACTATGTAGTTTAAAGGTTAATTATAAGACATATGTACTTTTTTTTTTTTTTGGGTCTCTTTTTAGGGCCACACCCACGGCACATGGAAGTTCCCAGGCTAGGGGTCGAATCGGAGCTGCAGCTGCCGGCCTACCCAGCAGCCACAGCAACTTGGGATCTGAGCCGAGTCTGCAAATTACACCACAGCTCCCTGCATCGCCGGTCTTTA
Source organism: Phacochoerus africanus (assembly GCF_016906955.1). NCBI lineage: Eukaryota > Metazoa > Chordata > Mammalia > Artiodactyla > Suidae > Phacochoerus > Phacochoerus africanus. Next base: position 25,999,760 of record NC_062557.1, on the reverse strand, counting down.
ATCCACTGAGTGAGACCAGGGATTGAACCCTCATCCTCATGGATACGAGTCGGGTTTGTTACTGCTGAGCCATGACGGGAAGTCTAAAAAGCATGTGCTTTTATAGCCATCAGTCAGACCTAGAAATACATCGTTGCCAACACCCAGAAGAGGCTTGATGATGCTGTGTGTCCCTTCTAGATCTTTACCAATGCTGTTGTTCAGAGACACCACTAAGCTGACATTTGTGATAGTTTCTTTTTCTTTGTGATTTTTACCACCTAGGACTCATTGCAAACCATTATAACTTACTTAGTCGTGTCTGTTTTTGAATTTTATATACATTAAGTGGAATAATACTATATATGTTCTTTTACATCTTCTTCCAGAACCTAACTATACGTTTGTAAAGTTCATCCGTGTTGTTGTGTACAAATGCAGTTTAATTTCGTTGCCAAGTAGCACCTTGTCATGAATATACCACACTTTGTGTATCCCTTCTCCTGCTGAGAATGTTTTTGGCTCCTGTGAACATGCTTGTTTATTTGCAGTGATGGACATGTGCAGTTTCTCTGGGCCATATTTGGGCATAGAATTACTATATCTTTAGTTTTACTAGATAATAAACTATTTTCCAAAGTGGTTATACGAATTTTGTCCTCTTAACTGTGCGAAAGTGTTCATGGTCCTCCTGGTCCTTCTCCGTATTGTCAGACTCTTTAAATTTTGCCAATCCACTAGGCCTAAAAGTTTTTGTTCTGGCAAATTGAGAAATCAAAACCTTAAACACGGTTGGTGTTCAGTAAATAGTTGTTGATGTTGCTATTCTTAATCTGCTGAGCATGACTTGTCCTGTTTTAAAGTCAGTAGTTTGGTACAGTTTTTGGTGAGGGCTCATTCTGTTACAGTAACTAGACTTGATTAACCAAAATAAGAGAAGCTTATTTGTACCGATTAAAGATAGGATTTATATTTTCAGGAAAAGGTACTTTTTTTATAGAATCACAGTGTATGCGGTATTTCACTTTTCCACAAAAAAGGAAAATAGCCCAAGAATTTTCTGCCTAGGGTATATCTGTAGAAGCTTTGCAACCGCTCTTATCCCTGTTGCTGTTATGAGTCACATTGCAGGGTATGTAGATTATTTAGGGGGGTGGTGGTGGTGGTATTTAGCTAAGATATCTTACTAGTCTTCACCAGCAGCTTCAGTGTGGCAATTATTTATTAAAGTGATAGGATTCATGATTTTGTTTAAATATCTTGCTTTGCTGCAGCTGACCCTCAGGACAGTTTTTATAAAGGAAAAATATTACACAAAAACTTCATGGTAGTAATTTCAGCATTTTGTGAAGTAGCTGGCACAAGTGATCCCTCCGCTCTTGTAAATATTGACAAAGGGCACACTACTTATGTCATTTTTGCTGTGCTTCATGGACCAGTTCATCAGAGGGGTTAACTTGAAATTTTCTGACTTTAATTTCTAAGTATAATCTTTTTGAGAGAGGACTAGAAAATAGAACACTCAGATGAGATATAAGAATGGTAATTTTGACTAGTAGTAAATCCTAGCTGATGTATTACCTGCTTTTGTAAGATTTTCTCTTTTCAGAATAGCCAAAGTAAAGACTTGTGTGAGATTCAGAATCTAGTTAAGTCTGATTCATCATCTCTATTTCCAACAGAGATTTCCTGTTAGACAAGACAAATTAGAGTCTTCCTACTGACTTGGTGAGTTTTTACATAGTTTTATTTTAAACATAGTTTAAGATCATGAGGCCAGAAATGGAATCAAATGTATAGAAATATTTACCATGACTTAAAAAAATGCACATCTTGAGTGCAATCGACTGTTTCATTTCAGTACAAAGAGTATGTAAAGTTGGAAGTCGTATAAGGTAAAGCATGTAAGTTCTTTTTTTAAATAATGAGAATACCATCAGTATTTTTTTTTTTACAGCTGCGCCTGTAGCATATGAAAGTTCCTGGGCTAGGGGTCTCATCAGAGCTGCGCCTACACCACAGCCACAGCAACACTGGATCCGAGCGACATATGTGACCTATCCTGCAGCCTGTAGTAACACGGGATCCTTAACCCACTGAGAGAGGCCAGGGATTGAACCTGCATCCTCGCTGACACTCTGTCAGCTTTTTAACCCGCTGAGCCACAACAGGAGCTTCATGATCAGTGTTAAAGAAATATTTTATGTAGTTCCCACTGTGTTACAGTGGGTTAAGAATCTGACTGCAGGGGCTCAGGTTGCTGCAGAGGTGCAGGTGTGATCCCTGGCGCAGGGTGGTAGGTTAAAGGATCTGGCACAGTGTAGGTCACAGCTGTGGCTTGGATTCAGTCCCTGGCCTGGGAATTTCCATATGCTGTGTGTGCAGCCATAAAAAAATTTTTTTTAAATAAAACATTTAATATAAATGGTTTCAAAAGAGGTTTTATTCTAAATATTCTTCTTTGGAGTAAGCTAGAGTCATTTATTCAGATCTTTTCTGGTGTCTTTGTAGGATAAGGCTTTGCACTAATAGTGGAGAGGAGAAAAGATACTTGGATTTAAACTCTTAATCAGTGGTTGGTAATGCATGATACGGAGAGCTTCGAGTAAGATTATTTTTCTTTTTGGAAAAGATCTTCAGGGAAGGTAGAATTACAGTTTATAAAAGGACATATCTTAAAGCAATTCATGGACTTCATTTTATATTTTATGTAAAAGGAGTTTGATTCTGACCAGATTGCCTTTGTATGGGTACCTTAGAGCTCCTCTCTCTCTGGTAACGTAGGCAGATCTTTCTGCCATTCTGGCTAGCATCTTTAAAGTTTTGCTTTGTGGTATGAGATCCTTGCCCTAAGTACTTATGTATGTTTTTACTCGGTTTTATTGGATAAAATAGGTGTTACTGCATTTTCATCCTTTAAATTCTGACACAAATCACAGGGAGCCAGGAAGTTGTAAGACAGACATTCGGTCCGACTTTCCTCTGTTTTGTCTGCCTTCGTGGTTTTACTTTTTTCCTTACGTCATGAATTTTGGAATGAACACTTGAAACTGAGAACTTCCTGCCCATCCTTTGTTCCATTTAGTTGAGTTAGAACCTTAACATTAACCAAGAAATTGGCTTATTTTTACTAACTTTAGAAGAAGGGAAAATTTATTTTCTGCAGGTGGTTTCTAGGTAAGGAACATGGGTCCATGTGACAGTTATCAGATTTCTTTACTTAAGACCCTACATGATGGGGAAGATGAAAGCATAAATATAACACAGTCTTGGTTTCTTAGTTAGAGGGAAATCTAGATGAGTGAATCCAGAGACTGACTTCTGTGCTGCTAGATAGTACATAGTAGCTAATACTGAAGAGAATTGGTTGCCCTTATAATGGATCAAATTCTCCGGAGCAGGTGAGTCTTCTCAGCTTCTAAGTTAATGAGCTTATTCCAAATTGTATACTGTTAAGATCAAGGTAGAATTTCTTCTCTAGCATGCATTTCCTGGGCCCCTTCTCCTAGCCAAGCTGTGTTAGCAAGAAATATTTTTAAATGGGCTTGACTAGAGAAAGCATCAATGGCTGAAGAGAACTGCTTGTTGGATTTGGCTTCTGTAAAGGCCAGATGACCCTGTGGGGTTATGCAACCTCTGCCTATTTGTTTCATGAAATGACTCTTCTGTTTTTGAATTCCTTTCAAATTGGACCTGCTTAAATTGTATTAAGGCCAAGCCTTTCATCTGTTTACTGTTTGGATTTTATAAGGTTCTTCGTGGCGGTAGTTGGGGGGAGAAGGTGAACAACTGTAACCTCTCAAATCTCAAAACAGCTTTGGGAATATAATTACATAGTAAATAGAATCTTCTTAGCCATAAGGCTCCCCCCCCTTCTTCCTCTTCCTCTTCCTTCTTTTTAAAAATTCTGTTCCACTTTTTGTCTTGGAATAAATTTTCTCAACCTAAAAAAAGTCTTTGATAACGTGTGGAATGTGTTAAAATCTTCATCTTTCCTTAAGTTGCTCTTTGTGGATCCTAGAGATTTTTGTCCAAGCCATTCGATGGAATGAAGACATTATTATAATTTCTGAAAAAAGAGAAGTTGCCTATTGTTTGACTCTTCCTATCTAACTTCATTTCTAAAGGTGTTTTCCTTTGGAACTGAGATCCACTTTGAAGTGAAACAGCCACTTTATAATCAGGTTTGTTTGCTGATTTGGATTCATGTCGTTCCATTTGAGACATCTCCCAAATGATGGATGTTGAAAGTGCTGTGTAGAGAAGCTTAATCTGATGAACTCTGTCTGCCTTTTTTTTTTTTTTAAGCAGTTGGAGGAGTTTGGTGGTGGTGGTTTTTCTGTAGCAGGGTTTAGTAATTAACAACAGCAGCACATCACCTGATGGGAATAACCCAGACCTTGTGAAACCTGTGCTTGTTGGTTTATTCTGCGGGATCCTCCATCCAAGTGGAGATAGGACTTTTTTCCTTTGATGTTGTTAAGTAGCTGTCTTGAGCTCAGTAGTCATTTATGCCTAAATTAAAAAGCAAAACAAAAACTCAAGATGTCTTCTTAAGGTCTAAGGAGATGCAGTGCTGCAAGAGTGTCGAGTGGCACCTACCTCTTTCCAGGACACACCCCTGCTTTTGGAGCAGAGCCTGCTCTCCCTGGATGTCTTTTTGGGGTAGGGAATTATGCTAATATGTCTATATCAACAACTCTTACATAATGAATAATTTTTAGAGGGAGAGAATGATTCCCTAGCCCTTAACTTAAATTGGCAGTACATATTTCTGTTCTTTTTTTGTCTTTTGTGCTTTTAGGGCTGCACCAGTGGCATATAGAGGTTCCCAGGCCAGGGGTCTAATTGGAGCTGTAGATGCCAGCCTACACCACAGCCACAGCCACACCAGATCCAGGTCGCATCTTCGACCTACACCACAGCTCAGGGCAATGCCGGATCCTGAACCCACTGAGCGAGGCCAGGGATCGAACCCACAACCTCATGGTTCCTAGTCGGATTCGTTTCTGCTGCACCGGGACGGGAACCCCACATATTTCTGTTCTTTGATTTTTTTTTTTTTTCCCCTAACTGGAAAAGTTACTTCCAGCTTGAGAATTATTCCATATTTTAACCTTTGAGCTGGCTGCTAAGGTCTCCTTGGGGACAAGAACACTTTGCAGTTATTTATAACCTATAGAGAAGGGCAGTAAGACTGTAAACAGCCAGCACACTCTGAGGTTTGGGAGTCAGGGGGAGCAGCCTATTGTTTATTCCTCAGCTTTCCACAACTTGAAATTCTTTCATGTATCTTCTTGTTCATCTTTATTTTGACTTTGGATGAGCATCGCTAGCCAGGCTATTTCTATAAAACTGTCTTATAACACTTAGATTGAGGAGAAGAAGGGAAAATAGCCTTTTTACATACAAAAGCATATCTAATCCTCACAGTCATTTCAGTCTGTGCTTGCCTAAGAGATCAGTAAACTGTGAAAATCTTAAAGATACTGACATGTATATGTAATACTGTACTTGCTGCTGAGTTTTTTTTCCTCATACACAATAGTTTCTTTTACGTTTTCCTTATATGTAACCATTGTAAGGAGTTCCGGCTCTAGTGCAACAGGATCAGCGCAGGTTCGATCCCTGGCCTGGCACAGTGGCTTAGGGAATCCAGTGTTGCTGAAGCTTCATCTTAGGTCACAACTGCAGCTCAGATCTGATTCCTGGCCCAGCAACTCCATGTGCCTCGGGGTGACCAAAAAAGAAAAATAACAGCCACAAGAACAATTAAACTCTTAATTATTTAGATATTTGGCTCTGGTAGAAAATACGTCCTGCATCTTAGCCTGGTATACAGAGAGCCTTGGGTTATGTGTTGAGACATGTTTTAGAGGTATGTCTGTCTGTGTCTCTGTATCGCTAGACACGTTCACCTGTGTATATATTTTATGTTAATTATCTTTTCTCTACTACGTGTCTTTTTTTTGAGATATGAATCATTTTAATTGGTGATGAATCAAACATGGTATACTTATTTTGTTTTTAAGAGAATCAGCTGTAATTTCACTCTACATTTTTCTTTTTTTTTTTTTTTTGCCTTTTTGCTATTTCTTTGGGCCGCTCCCGCGGCATATGGAGGTTCCCAGGCTAGGGGTCCAATCGGAGCTGTAGCCACCAGCCTACGCCAGAGCCACAGCAACTCGGGATCCAAGCCGAGTCTGCGACCTACACCACAGCTCACGGCCACGCCGGGTCCTTAACACTGAGCAAGGCCAGGGACCGAACCCGCAACCTCATGGTTCCTAGTCGGATTCGTTAACCACTGTGCCACGACGGGAACTCCTCTCTACATTTTTCAAATAAAAATTTGACAAAAGTTCTTTTATTTACACGTCAGTTTTGAGAATCAAACCCTTTGTCAGATAGGAAAATTATAGGTGAGATCTAAGTCAATACTAAGGATCTGCCTCATTTTTTATCAATATATTTGAATTTTTGTTGTGTATAATTTAACTCGAAATAACTCAGAGGTCTAGGCTGAGTTTCCGACAGCTACGGTAATGACTTAACCTGGAAGATGTGCTGATATTACTGTTGTCTCATGTGTTCAAGAACTTCGCTTTTAGCCTGCAGGCTTCTCTTTTCTCCCAAGATTTCTTTCTTTCTTTTTTTTTTTTTAAATCAAAGAAGAATATAGTTTTGGAGTGTATTAAATAAGTTCTTTAAAACTGGAGATCAACTGAGAGTTTTCTTTTAAAAATATTTTGTTTTAAAAGTATGCCTAGATTCCTATAGCTGTTCTTCATTTAGTAACTCCCAAATTCTAACGTTTTAACTAGAGCTCATTAAGGAAGAATATGATCCCAAAAGACAATAGTCTAGTCAGTCAGCAGCAATTTCATTGAATAACTATTTACTGGGTGCCTATTATGATAACCATTTTAGGCACATGGGGATGCTCTTCTCTCGTGCTTAACTTCTAGTGGGGAAGACAGTAGACAAATGAAAATATAAAACCAAGATCATTTCAGACTGTAGTAATACAAAAGAAATTTAAATAGGGTAATGTGACCAAAAGAAAAAAAAAAAAACACAGTCTGAAAGTGGGGACTACTTGAGATCAAGAGGTCAGGGAAGACCTGTCTGAGGATATTACACATGATAGGACCCCTGAGTGACAGGAAGGAGCCAGGTATGAAAAGATCTGAGGAAGGAAAGAGCCTGGTGTGTTCACCAAATAGAATGAAAAGCCCGGGTGACGAAAGCGTGGTGATGGAGAGGGGTAAGTGTTAGATGAGGTCAGGGAGGTGCACACAGGCTTTGGCAGACTTAACAAAAGGTAGCTTCTATTTGGAGAGCAAGGGAAGCCACTGTAGGATTCCCGTCTTGTTTCTCAGAGGAGTTTGATTTATAAGCCATCTCACAACTTAGAAAAATTCATTGTGAAGTCTGCTAATTCCTTTTAAAATATTTTTGTGCGTTATTTGAAAAGACCATGATTCACATGCTTCAAAATTCGCTAAGTACAAAAGGGAACTTCATGGAAATTCTTCTTCCCAGACAAATGCTCAGTTTCCTTCCTTGGAAGTAGCCAGGGTCCCTAGAGTCTTATGTAGCTTTTACAGAGATATTTTATGTATGTATATACACACACATGAAGGATTTTTGCCTCTTTAGATGAAGCTTGCCCATTCCTTTTTTAATAGATACTTAATATTACATTGTCTGTATCATAATTTATTTAATCAGTCCCCTGTTGATGGACTTTTAGGTTATTTCCTTTTTTTTTTTTTTTGTGGTTACTAATAGTGCCACAGGGAGAAACCCTTTGTATTTGTCAGAGTAAACATATCACTAGGGTAAATTTCTAGACCTGGAATTGTTGGATTGGGGGTATAATACGCATTTCCTGCTCATTCTGATATGCATTTCCCTTCATGGAGTTTATAACAATTTATATGCTAATCAGAAATGTTCTCCTTGCTCTGGACAAGTGTTATCAAACATTTCTTTTTTGTGTTTTCCCTTTTTGGCCACGCCCACAGCGTGTGGACGGTCCCAGCCTGGGGATCAAACCCAAGCCTCAGCAGTGACAAAACCAGATCCTTAGCCCACTGTGCCCTCCAGGGAACCCCCATCAAACATTTTAATCTTTGTCACTTCACTCTGTGAATTAATATATGGTTTAATTTGCATTTGTCTATTATGAATGAGAGTTGAACTTGTTTTCACATATTTGAGAACCTTTGAGGAGTTCCCATGTGGCAATCATCTTTAACTTGTAAATTTTAGGAAACATGAAGACATGAGAAACCCCAATCTTTCCTTTGCTGATTGAGATCTCTCTTGATTGCCCTTAATTTCATTTTAAGAAGCATCTCTAAATAATAATAAAAAAATACATTTAGTATTTTGTAGACTGGATTGAATTGCAAAAAGTTTACTCATAACAAGTATTTGAAAGTTATTAAAACCTTGCAACAGAGGGAGTCAGTATGGCCTGTAATAATCTGTAATAAGAAAGAAGTTCTTACTCCTGCATTGTAAGGCAAGAAATACAGACACTCCTTTGAGGTCACAAAAGTTTCTCAAAAATGAATATACCCAAATCTTTCTATAGGTGTGTGTTTTGTTGTGTTTTTTTGTTTGTTTGTTTTTTGTTGTTTTTTGTCAACAGTCCTTTTGGCATCTTCTGTTCTGGAAAATGCAGTCATCTCTCAGGTTTAAAATAGTTATGACATTGGGATTTTTTCCTTACTTGGAAACTATACCAGGCTTTAAAGCAAGAGAAAAAAAAGTTATAGGCTTTTTAAAAGTCCCTAACCATTCTTTGGCAAGAAGTCGTGTTCCCAGCCATCTAGCTTGTGCCTGTTTGTGTATTATATTAAAGCACTCGAAATCGGTGATTTTCTACTATCTTTGGCCGACAGAACAATTTCACGGTTCAGTCTGCTATCCCTACAATTTTATCCTGTAATTTTAAAACTGAGGGATATAATTCCAACTTGTAAATATCATATATGTGATATGCCTGTGTTAGGTGTTGATTTTTTTTTTTTTTTAATTCTCTGGATGCTGGGATTAGATTAAAGATGGAGGAATGCTTATAAGGAATAAAAGAAAGATGAAATAACCGCACAATTGTCTATATAACACTTTACAGAGAGTGTTCTAGCCTAGCTCTGCCTATACTGCAGGTTAAACTATTGGGACATTTCTCTCTATTGCGCAGGAAATACGTCTTCTAGCTTCAAAGTATCCTGATTATGTAAGAGTTTAGTTCAAATTACTGATTTATGTTTTCAAAATGAAGGAAAAAATAACCAGTCTTTCTCCCCTCGTAGAATGAAATACTGGATGAAAAACTCGCTTTGGGAGTTCTCATGTGGCTCAGCGGGTTGAGGATCCCACATTGTCACTGCAGTGGCTCAGGTTGCAGCTGTGACTTAGGTTCTGAGGACCTTCCACATGCCCCTGTTGTGGCCCAAAAACAATAAACAAAAGAAAAGAGGGAAAAAGGAAAAACAGATTTACCAGGGCTGATACTTGAGAGTGCCAGGCTGGGAGTTTGGGGCTTTGTGTGTAACTCATCCAAAAGAACAAATTAATGATTCTCATTACATTTACAAACTAATATATTCAGCGCTATTCAAAGGGCACTTTTAGAGATATGTGAAAGAAACAAGCAGAAAAGTTAATGAACTTGAATGCAACTGGATAAATGTTTCCATCATCAGAGTATTTCTGCTGAATCCCTTGTTCTAGGCAGACTGTGCTAGGTGGTAAGGGGATAAAAGGAATAGTTGCACGTTCCTTGAAGTGTACTGGAGGCAAGGGAAATGTTTATAAGTGTACATAAGGTAGAAAAGAAGTGCATGGTATAGGTTTGAAAGCATTATCTGTGCACCACGATGGAATTAACACATTTCTTTTGTACTTCTGTGTACTCTCCAAAGTTTAGCATTCTGCTCAGAAATCATATTGATTGGCTTGAATCTCTTGTCTAAAATGATCGATGGCTTCATGGTCTCTCAGTATCTACTACAAAACATTCTATTAGAGATTGCTATTAGTTTGCTAACTGATACTACTACCTTCGTTGGAATTTGAGCGGTATTACAGTTGACACATACTTTAAAGTATATTTTTTGGTTTGACTCGGAAGACGTGTAGCCTCACAGGTCAGGATTTAATAGAGTGAACAGGAAAATATATGGTGCTATAGAACAGTTATATTCAGCCTCCAAGTTGCCAGCATACTGGGAAGTTTGCTAAGCTTTGAAAAATAAGTTTCTCATTAGAGAACTTGGGCAGTCTTGTTTTAATGTGTTTGAAGCCAAGAACAGTGTATTTTGGTGCTAGTTGTCTCCTACAAGGGCTCCCAAACCATGACCCTCAAATAGACCTTCTCTTTTCTAAAATTGTTTTTCTGCTGGGCATCTGTGGCAGTTGGCATGAAGTGCTGGAGAGTTCATGTAACACCAGGCTACTTTGCCCATGAACACTTTGCCCCTGGTGCCTGCTATGAGTGAAATTAATTAGACTTGTGCTATCCTAGTCAATTTCCCTCTCAGCAGGTTGTGTGGTTAGAACTCCTCGGAGTCTCAGGCTGATTGTCCAGTTCTCCTGGCTGCTAGGTTGGACATTTTTTAAAAATTGGAAGAAAGGTTGGTGATATTATTAAAAAAAAAAAACTTTGCTACACAATAAAAGACAAGCAAAAAAGATAGGAAAAAATGGTTAAGATCAAAGTTGTGGGTTTTTTTTTCTGGTTGTAATAAAGGGCCATGGTAGCAACAATTAAGCCATTAAAATAAACTTTTTAATTTTAATTAATTTTTTTTTTTCTTTTTACAGCCATGCTATCAGAATATGGAGGTTCCTGGGGTCAGATCGGAGCTGCAGCTGTCAGCCTATGCCACAGCCACCCCAACATCAGATCTGAGCCACATCTGCGACCTATTCCGCAACTTGTGCCAATAACCAGATCCTTAGTCCACTGAGCCACAATGGGAACTTCAATAAACTGTTTTTTTAAACTTGCTTTTTTCTCAGGAGTTCCAGTTGTGGCTCAGTGGTAATGAACCTGACTAGTACCTATGAGGACGCAGGTTTGATCCTCGGCCTTGCTCAGTGGGTTAAGGATCCAGCATTGCTGTGAGCTGTGGTGTAGGTCGCAGAGGCAGCTTGGATCCCACATTGCTGTGGCTGTGGTGTAGGCTGGCAGCTACAGCTCCGATTCAACCCCTAGCCTGGGAATTTCCATAAAAAAGCATAAAAATAAAAAATTTAAAAAATCTTTTTTTAAAACTTGTCTTTTTGTCAGATTTAGAGAATTCTTAAAATTGTTTATTGTTAGATAAATTTGAGGGTTTTTTAAACTAGAAAATAAACTCAAATCAGTATTTTATGATTGATCAATGTAGAGCTGAGCCTGCACATCACACTTATAGAGCCAAGTTTTATGCGCTTAACTAACGTGTGAAATTCACGTTTACATTGCCAACCTGCCCAAAAGATAGTTTTGATTGGGAAGTTTGAAATTTCATTCTGGCTCCTGCTGGCACTAATGGTAACTGGGATTTGTAAAGTCTCCTAAGGTGCATTTACTCACTACTGCACAGATTTATGGTTCTGTGGGAAAGGGTTTTCCATCAAATGCAGGCCTACCTTGATCGCAGGTCTCTTTTCTTAATATCATCATGGGATCCTGAATTGCACAAACCCTGGAAGCCCAGATGCCATTGCAGTGCTTAGTTTGCTAGCTTAAGTGAAGTAGCACATCATGTGTATATAAGACTGTTAACTTCATCTGTGGTTACATAGGATGCTTTCATTGTAAATTCAGGTGGGATAGTGTTTGAAACCAGTGGTTACTCTGGTAGTACCAGCAGTATTACTCTGTGAGGGTATAACTACATCTTTTTAATCCTTCTCCATGCCTACTACTTAAGTGGCCAGTGAATGTGTGTGAGTTGAGTGATTTCTTTTTTTTTGTTATTCATTTATACCTCTTTCTATAGAAAGACGTGGTATAGAACAGATATGTTCAGCCTCCAAGTTGTCCTTTGTAAAGGATTTGAGGCAGTTTCCAGAAATACTTAACATACCAAAGAGTAAAATAAATAGTTGAGGGAATTCTAGCAAAGTGAGTAAACAGTGTGAAGAAGCTGTGGTAGCTTATAGAATAAAGCTATAATAGAATGATCACATGAGCCTGTATAGAATAGAGCACGGAGAATGAGCACGTGAGCATATGTTTTCAAGAGATGGGTCGCAGATTTGTCTCAGGGCTTCCTGAGGGCAAATGAGGAAAGAGGGCAACATGATCAGTTATAAGGTTGACATTGGAAGTTCCCATTGTGGCTCAGCGGAAACGAACCCAGCTAATATCCATGAGGATGCAGGTTCGATTCCTGGCCTTGCTCAGTGGGTTAAAGGTCCAGCGTTGCCGTGAGCTGTGGTGTAGCCCAAAGACGTGCCTTGGATCTGGCATTGCTGTGGCTGTGGCATAGGCTGGCGGAACAGCTCTGTTTCGACCCCTAGCCTGGGAACTTCCATGTGCCGCTGTGTGGCCCTAAAAAGACAGGGGAGAAAAAAAAAAAAAAAGACCAACATTGTCTGTCCATAGCTAAAAACAAACTAGGTATTCAGGAAAGAAATTTCTCTCTTGTACGTTAGAAACCAGACAATGTGTGATATAATGGAATAAGTACATCCTTACATTACTCCTACAATTAATAAAATATATTTTACAAATAAAGCAGGAGTTCCCATCGTGGTACAGTGGAAACGAATCCAGCTAGGTACCATGAGGTTGCAGGTTCAATCCCTGGCCTTGCTCAGTGGGTTAAGGATCCAGCGTTGCTGTGAGCTGTGGTGTAGGTTGCAGACACGGCTCGTATCTGGCGTGGCTGTGGCTGTGGCTGTGGCTGTGGCTGTAGCTCTAGCTCTGATTAGGCATATGGAACCTCCATATGCCGTGGGTGTGGCCCTAAAAAGCAAAAAATAAAAATAAAAAAAGAACAGTAGCAAGGATAGTGTACACTGGAGTAGCTGTCATCCCGAACTAGTAGACGTTTGTATTGTCATATTTGCGTCAGGTCATCCTAATTTTAAAAGAAACATGATGGAAGTTCCCATTGTGGCTCCTCAGAAAAGAATCTGACTAGTATCTATGAAGATGCAGGTTCGATCCCTGGCCTTGCTCAGCGGGTTAAGGATCTGGGGTTGCTGTGAGCTGCGGTATAGGCCAGTGGCTACAGCTCTGATTTGACCCCTAGCCCAGGAACCGCCATATGCCACAGGTGCAGCCCTAAAAAGACAATCAATCAATCAATCAATAAAAGAAACATGAGAGATCAACTTGAAATGTCTTATGTTCTTTTCCCAGCTGTATTCTTCTTTCTTGCTCTCCCATCATGAATCTGATGCATAGCTTGTCAGTGATTTTGTTTACTTCTACTGTATGCATATTTCTGTAAATAATATATAAATCTTTAAATTTGCGTGAATAAGGTACTGCACATGTCATTCTAAAACTTTTTCCATCAGCATTGTGTTCGATCTCATCTCCATGGTGATATAAATGTAGTTCATTACTTTTAAATCCTGAGGTAGTTTTTCATTATATGGAAATAACCCAATTTACTTATCTGTTTCCCTCCTAATGGGTTTTTAGTTTGTTTGTCACTGTTATAAACACCGCCACTGGGAACGACCTTGTCTATGTCTTCTTGTGCCGGTGAGCAGTTTTTCTAGGACAGTGGTTCTTAAAATGTTCCAGGACTAGGACATCACGGTCACCTGTGAAATGCAAATTCTTGGGCCCATTCCAGACCCTCTGAATCAAAAATTGGGGGCGGGGGGCAGCAGTCTGTTTAACAGGTGATCCTGATGCACCTGAAGTTTGCTAACTACTGCTCTAGCACACATATAGTTAAAAGTAGAACTACTAAGTCTTACGTGTATGTAAGTAAAGCTTTACTAGATACGGCAAATTCCCACCCCAGATATACTTTCTAATTTACAGTCGCACCAGCAGTACATGAGTGTTCCCATATCCCCTTACGTGGTATGGTTGGTTTTTTTGTTTTTGTTTTTTTGCCAGTCCAATAGGTGTTAAATACTTAAGAGCTATTTTATTTCCTTTTTTGTGACTGCTATTGTTATAGGTTAGTTAGCCTTATTTGTTTTGTAGAAACAATTTATATACCAATTCGTATGTTCATAAAATGATCTCTTTGCCGTGCATTGTAAGCTTTTGTTTGTTGGTTTTTGGCTTCGTTCGTGGTACTTAAAAATTATAATCAGACTCATCAATTTTTAAAATGGCTTTTATGTTTAGAAAAGCCTTGGAGGGGAGAATTTTGAGTTGGATTTGATTTACTACTGGGACACCTGCTGAGATACATAGCATTTATTCGAAAATGGTCTAAGGCTTATGAGAGAGTCAAAGTTAGATATTTGGGGAACATTTGTATAAAGGCAGAAATTTGACACTTGTGGATAAAATTACCACAAAAGAGAATGTAGATTGAGAAAATGAAGATTAAACTGTGGGAACCACAGTGAAGGAGGAGAATCCAGTAAAAGGTTGAGGAATGATCAGAAAACCAAGAAAGGAAGGAAAAGAATCTGGAAAAATCAGATACCGATGAAGTATGTGTAGCATCTCTAATGCTGCAGAGAAAGGAACACATCTAAGAAAGCGGCAGATATTGCTCTTCCAGAGAGCAGCTAGCAATGGATTGAGAAATAGAAGACTACTCGTTTAAAAAAAAAAAAAACTATTTATTTATTTATTTGTCTTTTTAGGGCCTTGCCTGTGGCATATGGAGGTTCCCAGGCTAGGGGTCTAGTCAGAGCTGTAGCTGCTGGCCACAGCCACAGCCACAGCCATGGCAGGATCCAAGCCGAGTCTGTGACCTACACCACAGCTCACGGCAACACCAGATCCTTAACCCACCGAGCAAGGGCAGGGATCGAACCCTCAACCTCATGGTTCCTAATCGGACTCGTTTCTGCTGTGCCGCAATGGGAACTCCCAGAAGACTACTCTTAATAGTAAATTTGCACTGAAGTGTAGGAGATGAGACATAGTTGAAAGGTAAGAAGATCATTTTCCTTTTCGGGGGAGTATTTGTACCCCAAGGGAAGGAGCCAGCTGGTAAAGTTGTATGTGGAGCTCGCCCGGCTGTCTCCTCTTTAGGCAGCCTTATCTCGGATGTTCTTTAAGTACTCTTTGAGTAAATTCATTTGGTAAGTTAATATTAAATAGTGTTGTGCAGAAGATTAAAATAGGGTAATAGCGAGGAGGAGACTGCTTTAGGTTAGGCGGTTTTCTCTGAGGTTGCCATTGAATGCTGAGAAGCCATTTGAATGATAAGAGTAGAGCATTCCAGGCAGGAGACAAAGTTTCCAGCCTCTGGAAGGTCAAACGGAAAGAGTAGGATTGCATGCCATTCATCTAATAAAATGCTCGTGCTTCTCGGGTCAACCAGGGTGAAGAGAGAACAGAAGTCTTTGTCCCCTGACCTTGGAGATCTTGTTTAACCTTCAAACTGGCGATGTCAAGGGTTCCAAGTCCTCCACCTCCGGCAGAAATGTCGAGTGGCCCTGTAGCTGAGAGCTGGTGCTACACACAGGTAGGTGCATCCTGGGAGGATTTTGGTGGATGAAAGGAATCGAATTCCTTTCCTCCTGGTGTTTCCTGCCTTCTCTGGGACATACCTGCCAAATAAAGTACATGTCAGCTTTCCATTCCTTGGTTTTTCCACGAGGAATCTGAATGCCCCAGGCCACTGCTTTTCACCCGAGGTTGAAAAGGGGTAAGTCTTTGAAACTAGATCTGCCTATAATCCCCCTTGATTGAAGTGTGTTCCTCTGCTGGTCAACTCTAGGGGAAACCAGGTTTGAGATTTGCAGCCAAGGCAGTGGCATCAACATATAAATCATCAAACAGCCCTTTGTTTCATTTTAGGTGTGGCTTAATCACCTGCTTTCCCAGCCTTGCCTCTGTTTTTCTCACTTTCCATCCAGTGTTTCTCGGAAGCTGAGGAAAGTTATGAAAGCAGTCGGGTCACTGTGAGATGATTTAAAATGTGGATGATGGACAGAAAAGGCTGAGCCTCCGTGTTGGCCAGACAGTGCGGTCTTCCTGTGGGATTGTGCACACGGAGGGAGGGGAGGAGCCATCTGATCCCAGCCTGTTTTGCAGGTTGCCCACTTCCTCCTATTAATTGCTTCTTGGTTTTCTATCAACAGATCAAGGTAGTGAAATTCTCCTACATGTGGACCATCAATAACTTTAGCTTTTGCCGGGAGGAAATGGGTGAAGTCATTAAAAGTTCAACCTTTTCATCAGGAGCCAATGATAAACTGAAATGGTGAGGAAGACTATATCTAGCTGTAAACATTTTACTGCAAGTTGCCTGTTTTGCTTGGTTTCACGGGAGGCTGACTGGAATAGAACGTAAGATCCTGGATGGCAGGGACTTTGTCTTGTTAGTAATGTCCTCCCCAGTGTCTGGTACGTAATAGATATGCACTGTATATTGTTGAATTAATTCGATGAGTGTATCAGGGACCCGCTAACTCCCATGG
This sequence comes from Phacochoerus africanus, assembly GCF_016906955.1. Taxonomy (NCBI): domain Eukaryota; kingdom Metazoa; phylum Chordata; class Mammalia; order Artiodactyla; family Suidae; genus Phacochoerus; species Phacochoerus africanus. Next base: position 25,983,191 of record NC_062557.1, on the reverse strand, counting down.
CTGTAGGGTAATGCAGATGAGCACCGAGGGCCGGTGTGGTAAATAATATCCGTACTGGTACAAGAGTTGACCCCTTGGCAAACTAGTGAGTGTCCTAAAAGAAGTGGTGGCTGCTCAGCTCCAGGTGACTATAGCTAGGTGTGAATAGGGGCTGATGTTGCCAAATTTGCCGATTTTTCAAGAAAAGCAAGAACTCTGGATTTTAATGTAAAATCTTTGGACTTTTAGCTTGCCGGGTTTTTGTTGTTTGGGTTCTGTGGGGTTTTTTGGTTTTGGTTTTGTTTTTGCCTCATCCGAGGCACATGGAAAGTCCCAGGTGCCAGGGATCAAACCTTTGCCACAGCAGTGACCCCAGCTACTGCAGTGACAGCGCCGGATCCTTAACCCACTGCACCGCAAGAGAACTCCTAGATTGCCTGTTTTGAAACAACGAAGGAGATTTATCTACTTATGTAACTGGAACGCCTAAGGTGTAGGAAAGGTTTGAAGGTCGTTGGCTCTAGCAGCCCAGTGGTTAGATTAAGGACCCCTTTACTCTCTGCTTTGCCTTGCTCTCCACTCAGTTTGGCATTTCATGCTTAGCTTCTTCCCTTGCGGTTGAAGGATGAAGGCTGCAGTAGCAATGGGCGTAACCCACCACCATCTAACAAGAGTCCTTGAACTTTTTCTCAAGTGTGTGGCCAAGAATATGTCAGACATGCACTGCCTGGTTTGGGTCTCAGTTCCCTCAGTTGATCCCTGTGGCAAAGGGAGTGGGATCGGGGCGTAGGGGTCATTCCCATCCAAACCATGTGTTCTCTGAGGAGGAGCGGGCAGTCCAGGGTACAGCCATGTGCCTGCTGCAAAGACCAGCTCATGTGTCTGTGAGCCACTGTTTTTTTGGCCATGCCGTGGTACGTGGAAGTTCCTGGATCAGAGATTGAAGCCAAGCCACAGCAGTGACGATGCCGAATCCTCAACCATTAGGCCACCCTGGGACTCCTTTTGTGTGTATGTGGGACCCACTCTTTTTGACCTGTGGTAGCCGGCGGAAGAGTTTAACCACGCTCCGTTCATCTAGTGTTTGTTGACCAGGGACATGAAGCAGTGTACTACTAGGCGCTGAGAGAAGGCTTATTCTTAGGCATTGTATTTATATCCACATCTTTAGCACAATGTATAGCGATGTCTGTGGCATATGCACTTCCTAGAGAAGCACTGAATTGGGCCACCTGTTTAAGAGAGGTGCTGTAACACCGGCAAGGCCTCAGGATGCATATGGCCTATGTATTATACATGGTAGAGGCAGTGTCTGAAGCACATGCAGTTCAACTCATGACATTTACAACTTCACTGAATGGAACCTGTTCAGTTCTGTCTGAATTTTACTTTGATTCTTTGATAACAGATTGGCATCTCTAACTCTGTTTAGAAGTCTCGCTTCAACTCTGCCCTGTGTAATGGGAGCTTGCTTTTGTCTGTGCTTCCTCCGCACTGCCTCCTTTATTTTCATCATAGAATTCATTGCCACATTGATAAAATATCTGCAAAAGATTATTTATTATTCACGTATTTCTCTGGAATTCTCTTTCTCTCCCAGGGTGATATTGAAAGGTTCGCTGACTTTTTTCTTCTCTTTTCACCACAGCCCCAACAAAACAGGAGCTGCTTTTCCTGAGATTAAGGATTAGAATAGATTGAGTCTTGGCTGAATTTTAAAATATTTTAGGGGGGCAAAGTGATTGGGGATGTTATGAGGAAAGAGACGGAGATGCATGCGATGTGTTGTCAGGTCTAGGATACCCCTTTATTTTTGTTGTTTACTTTTTTAGGACCATGCCAGCGGCTTAGGGAAGTTCCCAGGCTCGGGGTCGAATTGGAGCTACAGCTGCTGGCCTACACCACAGCCACAGCCAGGGCCACACCAGATACGAGCCATGCCTGTGACCTACACCACAGTTCACAGCAACGCCGATTCCTTAACCCACTGAGTGAGGCCAGGGATGGAACCCATATCCTCATGGATGCTAGTTGGGTTCGTAACCCACTGAGCCACAATGGGAATTCCTGTTGTTTACTTTTTAAAAGATGCTTCAGATTGTTCTGGAAAAGTGGTTTCCAAGCAGTCTTTTACTGAATTCAGAATATCCCGGCGTGGGGCCTGGGTTTTTCGTTTGTTTTGTTTTGTTTTTTTTTAAACATCTCCCTCCCTTGATTCTGATGTTCTAGTTCCCTCCTATCACTTCATGGGCCTGCAAACATGGATGCTTTCGACATTTTTTTCCTGTTTTGGGTAGGTGTTTGCGGGTAAACCCAAAAGGGCTAGATGAAGAAAGCAAAGATTACCTGTCACTTTACCTGTTATTGGTCAGCTGTCCAAAGAGTGAAGTTCGAGCAAAATTCAAATTCTCCATCCTGAATGCCAAGGGAGAAGAAACCAAAGCTATGGGTAAATTTTATCCTTGTTTGACTCTTTATTTTCCCACCCAGCAATTCTATACATTGACACGTTGTGGCTTTGATCTGGTTTTTTGAGTAACCCTAAATGTAACCTTTTTTTTTTTTTCACCCCAGAGAGTCAACGGGCATATAGGTTTGTGCAAGGCAAAGACTGGGGATTCAAAAAATTCATCCGTAGAGATTTTCTCTTGGATGAGGCCAACGGGCTTCTCCCTGATGACAAGCTTACCCTCTTCTGTGAGGTGAGTCCTTTTACCCCGCTGTGAGAGTAGCAATTCCCAGACCTGATGGGTATCAGCAGATTTAATTGTATTGTTTCAAGGACAGAGAGTGAGAAAAATCCCCAAGTGGAGTGGTGCTGCGCGAATGTTGTTTATGTGACTGATGGAGAGCTGTGCCGGGACTTCAAGGTTGTTGGGCATCTCAGCTTTCCACTTGTTAACTGTTCTTTAAAACTAAGATTGTGCACTCTCTCGGTATGTGTGATTTTTGAAGTGCTTGGGTCAGGATTCTGGCTCTTTCACTGCAGATTTTTTTCTGAAAGCGTTCGGAAGGACTATTACTTTGAGCTGAGGAGAATGGCCCGCAACTAGACATGGATATTTGTTCCTCAAGCTTCCTGGCTCCTCTCTGAGTAGGAAGTCCATGTGTGTTTAATAGATCACTTTCCTTTTCTGCTGTTTGAACTAGATGACTCTTATCAGGAGATGCGTGTCTCCAGTTTGTCTTGCAGGGGTGCCCGTGAAACAGGAAGGCGAGAACCATTTTTTCAGGAGTGAAGGTTTCTAAAGCTCTCTGATTCATCATGAGCTACGAGAGTTATCTGTAGTCAGTTAGGAGAGTCCTCTCCCCAGTGTGACCTAAAGAGTCTTTTTCAAGTTGATAGGTGAAGCCTTGAAGTAAAATTTCCAAACCGAGAGTGACTTGGAAACTGGTCTCTTTAATGATCATGTATTAGTTATTTAATGCTTTTACCAACATACTTAGAAATCCTCAGAAGCTCACAGTGGAAGAAGCGTTGGTGGTCCCTGTGCAGTGTATGGTCAGGGACCCACCTCCTGAGTAGCATCGCTTGATGGGAGTGGCCAGTGCTTTCATGGAGAGCGTGCAGGCAAAGCTCCCCAACTTCCAGCGACTCTGTCGGAGAAGAGGCTCACGTTGCGGTTAACGAGTTAAGGTTCACAGCTGCAAAGGCATATCGCCACCTGCGCAGCAGGGAGGGTGTCCCTTAGGAATCATGCCCTCTCATAGAAGAGGCCTGGCCAGCGGTAGCTGGCTTCTTTTCCAAGTCACAGCTCATTGACTATTTCCACAGAATGGTTGCTGGTGATTAGGAAATTTGGGAGGTATCGTTTATTAAAATATCACAGTGAATACATAAAATACAGTCTGCATAGTAGCTTCCTTCTCTCCTCTTTAATTGCCAAGTAAAAGAAGGAAATACTAGAGTGATGGCATCCGTAAAGATACTTGAAGTTTGCAATTTGTTTTTTGTCTCTCGAACTTGGAATTTGAATTCTGTATAAATCCAGATAGTTACAGATCATATTCAAATTGCCCAAGTGGAGCAATGAGAACAATTAGGTGGTTTTGTGTGAGATTGGATGTTATGTAAATAAACTGTCAATTTAATATTCATCCATCTTAGAGACCCTATATTTCAGGAAAAATTTGAAGTAGTGGAAAATTCTAAATTTTGTTGGAAGAAATGAAAGCCTATCTTCGAACTGTTCCCTGAAGGAAGAGAAATTGCCTCTAAATAATTCGTCTGGTGTTTTAGGCAATACCATAACCTTTATTGCAGCATTTTCTTTCTTCTGTTCGTTCTTTTTTTTTTGGCCACACCCAAGACATCTGAAAGTTTCCAGGCCAGGGATCCAGCCCACACCACAGCAGTGACAACACTGGGTCCTTAACCCTTAGGCCACCAGGGAGCTCCTGTTGCAGCATTTTCAAGTCCACAGTGGGTCCAACCCTTTCTTATATGTTTCCCCCACCACCACACTACCACCAAATCCCTGCCATCTAGTCCCACCCTTCTATTGACATTCTTGACCTGGAAACCAGTTGGCCTGCCCTCACTTGGCAAGCTCTCATCCTGTGGTTAAGTCTGAGGCGCTCTCTCCTTTTGCTCCCCCCATAAGAGATGCTCTTAGGAGAAATCCTGTGGTTAAGTTTAGAAATGCCTTACTGACTTAGAAGGGAAGTGAGATGACACTTTGGAAATGAAGAGATGTTGAACAGGGAAACGTCTGCTGGGTTCTGCTGATGCTGTCGGTTTCTTACCATCGGACCAGGTGTGCCATCTGTTCCTCTCACACTTCTCTGTTGGCCACAGGTGCTGAGTGTTGCTTCTCGTTCTTGGGCTTGTGCCTAGTGAGACTCGTATCTGTTCCAAGGCTCTCTGTGGACTTAGTAGCGTTCAGCACTGCAAGACTGTTGCGTGGGGGTGTGTGTTGGATGTGTGGGTTTTAAAAATGTCTACAGCTCGTCTAAGTTCTTAGTGATTTTTTAGAGCTAAGATGCATCCTTTGGTGCATCCTTTGACCTTTGCTTCCTTCTATCAATGGAATATTTATAAGCAAGTTTATTCGTATTTATATTTTATAATTGGGTTAGTATTTTCTTATAATTCAGAGGCCTTTATGAAGTGGATGTCCACACAAATTGAGGTTAGGAGTACCTTCCAGTCTTCCATCCCTTACTTAGCCTTTGGCCCAGTTGCTTTGTGGATTTTTTTTCCCCCTTGGTTCTCTTCCCAGAGGTCACAAGAGGGAATCCTAAGGTGAAAGAATGGGCATCACACATTTGTGTGTTTGGGCTTTACTTCAGTGGTATAACTTTTAGTGACTACTTAAATGAAATTAGATCACTGGCTCTGAAAAATGCTGACTGGGTGGTCTTGTTTGTATGTGCCCCGCTGGTGATCTTTTTGTCTGACTGTTAGGAAGTATGGCAGTTCTTCCAAGCTGACATTGCTTAGTTAACGTATTTGGAGGCACTTTCAAAGCATTCCCTGAATTGTCTCTTGTCCCAATCCTTTGAGCTAGGTTAGTTCTTTTCCCTTCATTTCATGTTACTGGGGAGAGAAACAGTACCTGGGGAGGTCAGGTAGTTTTTCCTAACATGGTACACAGCAAATCAGTGTCAGGGCCATGTCAGCTCTCCGGTCTCCAGGTCTCTAGTCTGTATTACGCTAAGTGGAGCTGAATGCCATTCACCCAAGGAAACCCGGGCTCTACCAGGTCTTCTTAACAGAGAGTATTCGCTTGGGTAATGAAAGAGAGAATCACAAAGTCTTTACACTTTTAATTTTCTCTTTAATCGTTTGGACCACAGAAAATCTGTTTGAAATGTTTCATTCAGCTTCTTTCGATCTTCTATCCGTTTACCTATATTGAAAACAAGAAGTTGTTAGCAATAACGATGCATGTGTTCGAGTTCCCTTTGTGGATCAGTGGGTTAAGAACCCAACTAGTGGAGTTCGTGTGGTGGAGCGGTGGAAACAATCTGACTAGGAACCATGAGGTTGCAGGTTTGATCCCTGGCCTCGCTCAGTGGGTTAAGGATCCAGCGTTGCCATGAGCTGTGCTGTAGGTTCCAGATGCAGCTCGGATCTGGCATTGCTGTGGCAGCTACAGCTCCGATTCGACCCCTAGCCTGGGAACCTCTTTATGCCAAGGATGCAGCCCTAAAAAGACGAAAGGAAAAAATAAAAAGAAATTAAAAAATGAAAGAACCCAAATAGTATCCATGAGAATGCGGGTCTGATCCCTGGCCTCCCTCAGTGGGTTAAGGATCCAGCATTGCTTTAGGGTTGCAGATGTGGCTCAGATCCTGCATTGCTGTGGCTGCAGCATAAGCCAGCAGCTGCAGCTCCGATTAGACTTCTAGCCTGGGAACTTCCATATGCTGCAGGTGTGGCTGTAAAAAGAAAAAAAAATTTTAGTTAAAAAAGATGCATGTATTCCACCTTCAGTGTATATGCCTTTGGCAGGTAGAAGATTCCAGTGCCTCTTTGCAATGTTGCAATTAAAGTTGAAATATTAAATATTATATGAAATAGCTAGATACTAGTAACTCTTAAAACATATCATTTCTTATCAAACATAAGAGTGTCCCTTCATAGCCTGGGAATATATATTTTTGCTGAATTTTAAATACATAGGTCTGTTAGTTTTTTTCTTTCTCTCATTTTATTAATGGAGTATTTGCATATGTTAGTTGAACTGTATGAAAATGCTAATTAATATTTGATCTTGCCCTACAAAGATAGTGATTACCGTGTAACATCATTATAGGTTGTGAAACATGATGGTGTAGTAAACTTACCACCCACCCAACATCACCAGTAAATTAGAACTGACCTATATGTGCTTCTCCCCATCCCTTAGACCTGCTGTTTACCTACTCAGAGGATGATAATAAATAGCTCTCTCGTTTTTTGGTGGGGTTGTTTTTTTGGCTGTGCCTGTGGCATGTGGAAGTGCCTGGGCTAGGGATTGAACCCAGACCACAGTAGCGACCCAAGCCACTGCAGTGGCAGTGTCGGATCCTTGGCCCGCTGCCCCACAAGAGAAATCCCTTAAATAGTCCTTTTGAATTGTTCATCATTCCCTTGTTTATTATTTGTATGCCTGAGCGATATATTGTTTAGGTTGGCTTGGTTTTGAGCTTTATGAAGATGATGTCAGAACGTCTGTGGGCATCGAGGACTTGCTGTTTTCACCGTGTGGTTCTAAAATTTCTTTGTGTTGTGGATGTAACCATAGTTCATTGTTTTCTGGTGCTCTACGATTGTGTATTTACACAACAGTTAATTGGTTTGTTTATTCATTCTCTCGCCGATAGTAACATTTAGATTGTTACTAATCTTTTGATTAGAAATGCTGCTGCTGCTTTAAACACTCTATGCAGATGACTTTGATGTTCTTGATCGTTTTAATTATATAGAAGTCCATAACATATTCTCATTGGTTTTACGTTGACTTTTTGTGTTTAGAAAAAATATACACGAATTGGCACAATTTTTTATGAAATTATGTCTTACGAAATCTTCTTTTTTGAGAGAAGGAATTGACTTTAAAAGTGAGACTCTTTTACAACTTGGAATTGAGAGGGTTATACAGCCTTCCTGAGACATTCTCATGCAGTCATTCCTAAGACGACACAAATGTCATAGTCACGTCATCTTCACAGCTGCAATTCTGAATGAGTCTCCACAGTCAATTTTATAGACATTTAAAAAAAAAATCTTTAGTTTTTCTCAAAATGGTATCATTTTAGCATCATCATTTCCAGAGGAAAACAATCCCTTTCTAAGTTAAAAGTTTGAGCTCTGCAGACTCATTTGTGAATGCCATTTAAAATTTATTTTTAATTAAGCGTATTTAATGTTGGTAAGAGGTGCCAGACATTCAGAGCTCTGGAGACTCCAGGCATCCATATATCTGCAGAACAAGTCTGGCTCAGACAGTAAAGGTACATTCTCCTTCCCGCTGAGTTCCTGTCTGTGTCTAGAGAGAGGAATTGTCCCAGTGAGAGGAGTCACAGTCTTTGGGTCCCACTCACTACCGAGTGCACATAAAACCGGTACAGAGTCCACTGGTAACTATAGTTTGAAATTCAGCAGAGCCCTTGCCAGTTCGTTTTACCCAGTCTAGTAAATTGCCATCAGGTGTTAACGACTTTGGGCTCCTGTCAGTCTAGTTTAATTCACCCTGGGCAACCCAGTGCCAAAAGCATTCTCCATTCTCTTACATTGGTCAGCCCAAGAGATTCCTGCCTTTCCCTGTGAGCAAGTTGGATTTAATTGGTCTTTTTTCTCAGGTTTTTTTGTTTTTTGTTGTGCTTGTTTTTATTTAAGTCAGCAGAATTTTGAAGCTAACACTGCAAACAGGCAACTTATTCTTTGGGTGTTAATACTGTATCAACGAAGTAAGGGTACTAATAGGGGAGAGGGGCTGAACTAAATCAGAGGTCTTACATAGGACAGCCTCTGTGGGGTGGTTGTGTTGGGTCTTGGGCTGTTAAAATAACGTTATACTCTAGCTCTGATAAATGTGCTATTAATGCTAAGTGCTTTCATAATTGATTAACTTGGCTGCTTCATTGCTCAAGACAGTGAGAGCTAGTTTTAAACAAATGAATAAACTTCTTAAGCAGATAGTAAATATCTCACTCCTACACAGAAAGGACTAGGGGTCATTTGGATGGGACATTAACTTTGCCTCTGGGTTTATGACTGCATTTAAAGGATGACTTGCATCTTGAAAGCTGAAAGAAATTTGGGTCACTTAGAATGTTCCTAAGCTATCTTTCTTATCTGATTCATAGGAATAGCAAGAGTGGGGAGCTGCTTCTCAGGGTTTCTAAGTTCTGCCTTCATTTTTTTTTTTTCTTTTTGGGGGCAGAGCCCACTTGCATATGTAGGTTCCCAGGCTGAGGGTCAAATCGGAGCTGCAGCTGCCAGCCTGCGCCACAGCCGCAGCAAAGCCAAATCTGAGCCGCATCTGTGACCTACACCACACACAGCTCATGGCAACTCCGGATCCTTAACCCACTGAACAAGGCCAGGGATCGAACCTGCGTCCTCATGCATACTAGTCAGGTTCGTTACTGCTGAGCCACAACGGGAACTCTTGAATTCTGCTTTCATTTTAACATTTCTAACCTAATATGATGTAGAAGAGGAAGCATAGCAAGGATTGTTCTGCAAAAGACTGATCTGTTGGGTCTCAACTTTTCAGTTGGGTAATATACATTTATTTTGTAGCGTAATATGTCCTTGTATTTCTTTTTATTTTTTTGTCTTTTTTTTTTCTTTTTGTCTTTTTGCCTTTTCTAGGGCCGCTTCCCGTGGCATATGGAGATTCCCAGGCTAGGGGTCCAATCGGAGCTGTAGCCTCAGGCCTACGCCAGAGCCACAGCAACGTGGGATCCGAGCCACGTCTGTGACCTACACCACAGCTCACGGCAATGCCGGATCCTTCACCCACTGAGCAAGGCCAGGGATCGAACCCGCAACCTCATGGTTCCTAGTCGGATTCTTTAACCACTGCGCCACGATGAGAACTCTGATCCTTGTATTTCATATCCTGACAAATTTATCTGAGTTTCACTGACCCACCTAGAAGTTACCTGAGTTTTTATCTGGACCCAACAGTTAATTCGGCTGTTAGAACATGTTGCTGAAGCCGTGTGGCAAGTTGGTTTCCTCTGTAAACCCGTTGTCATCATTCTTTTCCAAAGCTATACCTAAGTGCATGTCTAGCTGGAACCAGTCATCTTGTATGTCATTGTCACAAGTGACTGAGTAAGGATATAAATGGTATGGGCTACCCACCCAGGTGACACTACCCACCCAGGTGACACTACCCGAGATCTTTCAGGCCCAGTCATGTTCACTTAACTAACGTTTGTGAGGAGATGCCAGTTATTTACTAGGCCCTACAGAAGCTGCATTTTATTTTTGTGTTCCAGACCTAACTAAAATCAGTGAAGTGCTTTTGGGCTTCTTAGATTCTTTTCTGCAGAGAGTTTAATTTAAATGGTAGTTTATATAGGAGTTCTTTGTATTTCACCTTTTGCTTAAGGCAGAATAAGTAAATACTTGAGGTTTGTTTCTGTCGGTTTTTTCGCTCTGGTGGTTTTGCCCAGGTTTTCGAGATGGGAAAGCGGAGCTTATTAGAAGTTTAGAGGAGAAGGAGATTTGTAGGGCTCTCTTCTCACTGAATAATCATGACCGTGATAGTTTGGAAATTACTTGGTCCTTGATTTGTGGAGGTGGTTTCGAGAGAATCTGACTAATGTCAGTATCTGAATGTACTGTAACAGCGAGAGAGACGTCATCTCTCCTCCTGCGGGGATGAAAATTCCTGGTAACAGAAGCTTTGGCCTCTCTCTTCTTGTCTTTTTGCAGGTGAGTGTGGTGCAAGATTCCGTCAACATTTCTGGCCAGAATACCATGAATATGGTGAAGGTTCCCGAGTGCCGGTTGGCAGATGAGTTAGGAGGACTGTGGGAGAATTCCCGGTTCACAGACTGTTGTTTGTGCGTTGCCGGCCAGGAATTCCAGGCTCACAAAGCTATCTTAGCAGGTTGGTATTTGTTTGTGGGAAGCTTTAGTTTTGGTTAAACAAGGAAAAACAGTGGCTGCATAATCACCTTCTGAATAACTTCAACTTTTTTGAACTAGTACAGAAAAACTGCAACAAAATATATTTTTGTATTGTGGTGACATTAGTTGTCACAACTAAAAAGCCTACTCTTGGAGTTCCCGTCGTGGCTCAGTGGTTAACGAATCCGACTAGGAACCATGAGGTAGTGGGTTCGATCCCTGGCCTCGCTCAGAGGGTTAAGGATCCGGCGTTGCCGTGAGCTCTGCTGTGGGTCACAGACACAGCTCAGATCCCGAGTGGCTGTGGCTGTGGCTGTGGCCTAGGCCGGCGGCAACAGCTCCGATTAGACCCCTAGCCTAGGAACCTCCACATGCTGCGGGTGTGGCCCTAGAAAAGACCAAAAAACCTCCAAAACAACAAAAAGCCTACGCTCCATAAAAATGCTACTACTTTTTTCCCTCTCTGAAGTGGACTTAGGCCACCATTTGAAGAAGTGGATGAGCATGTGTTTTGGACGCCTTTGCACCTAGCGATTTAGGTGTCAAAACACTGCTTAAGAGCGGGTATCAGCCTCTAGACAGGGGCATAGGATATAATGGAGAGGCTTCTGGACTCAAAACTTAGGTCCCTAGCCCTGGAGGTCTGAGCCCTCTCTTCCCTACAAACATTCTAGAAGAATGAGAAGGTAGGAGGATCAGACCTTATTCTAGTCATGGGCCCTTGGTCTTTAAGACTAGAAAGACCGACACGTGGGAGGAACTGCCAAGGCAGGATTGACCGCCTTCCCTCTCAGGAAAGCGTAGCTTTCAGCCGCAAACTTCTCTTCAGGCCACAAGATGTAAGAGGAAATCACATGAACCTTCAGGCGACAGATTTCTTACCAGGACCTTCAGCCCTGTCATTCTCAAATGCACACCTGGCAAAACCTCAGTCTGATTCAATCTGACCATCTTCCTGTTCCCTCTGTCAACACAGCGGTGCTGAGCATTGCCGAAGGAAGTTATCGACTCTTAGATTAATGTCTCCACCCCGGCTAGTCCCGCAGCACTGTCAAGAATTCTTTCTACAGGGGTTCCCTTTATAGCTCAGTGGGTTAAGGACTCGATGTTGCTGTGTTGTGGCACCGGCTGCAGCTGCAGCTCCGATTCAGCCCCTGACCTGGAACTTGCCTATGCTGCAGGTGCAGCCGTGAAAAGGAGAGGAGACAAAGAAGACCTCTTGGTGCAGATATGTAGCCCACTCCCTTTCTTTTTGCAACAATAAATACTTCAGACCTTTACTGTTCTCCTTCAGTCCCCACCTCCTAAAAGATGACCCTGTTGCTTCACCCAAGAGAAAAGTGGGCCCCTTCTCCCTTGGCTCTTGCCTCTCACCCTACCTGCATTTCCCCTGCATTCTCGGGGGACGAGCTGTTCTTCATGTGCAAAGCAGACTGTACTTCCTACTTCTGCCTTCGCATCTCATGCTGGCTTCTCAGAAGCCTTCCTGTGCCAGTTGTACCCTTGTCATCCGGTATCTTTGCTACCTCTTTCTCCTATTGCCTGTTTGCCCTCAGCCTGTAAACAGAATCAAGCTTCTCCCTCTAGTTTCTCTTTTTTTCAGAGCTGAGTTCCTTGTGTTGGCAGCTCCTTCCTCCCACTTATCTTCCGTTCACCTCCAGAGTTTTCCAAAGTTACTTGCCCTGCTGACTCCTAAATTTGAGGGACGCTTTAGCTCATATATTATTTGATTGACTCTTCACTTAAGATTTCTCCATCTTGTTCTCTGGCTCCTTCTTGTGTGTGGCCTCCCTCTTCTTACCCCATCTCTCTAAACATTGCTGCTCCCCAAGGCTCTGCCTCAGTCCCCTTTTCACTCTGCTTATTCTCCTGGGGTGATTTTATTTATCCTCATAACATCAGCTTCTGTCTGTCCTCTGAATCCGCTAAGCATGTTGCTGCTTTGGGCCCTTCCGTCTTTATTAAAAGCACCAGTCCTTTAGTCCTCAGTTTCTGTAATATATTAATACAGTACTTTTTATAGTCTGTGACCTGTAAGAGATAAGAACAGTGAGAATTGATATGCTTTTAGAATAGATTAAAATATTGAGGCTCAGAGGGTTAACTGATTTCGCCCAAGATTATATGGTTAGAAAACGGCAAATCTAAAATTAGTGCTTTCTGACATAAACTAGGTCAAAGTTCCAGGTACCAGTTAGCTCAGACTCCGACTCTGTATCCCATCTGTTCTTCCTCTCTTAGGTGGAGATTTGTAGTCTCAAGTTTCACCAAAACCCCTGGTTTATTAGACAGCATCATAAAATTTGAGTTCGTAGTCATTTTATTACATTCATTCATGGTTGAAGTTAAGTTTACTTATTTTTCATGGTGTCCATTAATCTAGATTCTAGGGCATGGGTGGATTGGAACACTGTTTCTGAATTATTTTTTTATTCCCATCCCTAAGGGGAAAAAAATGAAGAGACATTAAATATTAGGGAGTAAGATTTTGTCCGGTAGGGTTGAGATTGGAAGGGCCGCAGATGATTGTGGTGTCTAAGATGGTTTTGACTTCTTCGGGGGGTCATCCTCTCCATTGATAGCGCATGGCTTGGAGGAGCAGACAGCCTGCCTTAAACGAGCCTGCCCTTCATCTAGTTAGTGGGTGCCACTGAGCCGGGTTCTTGACCTTGCTCTGCAGTCCCTGGAAGTGAGAAGGTAGATGTCATTGTTCCAAGCAAAAATGCAGGTATTAGAGCACCTTGCTTAGACCATGCCTTCTGTTTGAACTCCTAAACCTACCCAGGGGATATCATTGTCATTGAACTTAGGTAATTCGAGTAATCTTGAAATATGCATGGTTGGAATGGAGCTAATAAGAAATTATTTTGAAAGGAGCAATTCCTTTTTTTTCCTTATGTATTACAATTAGTCACTTATTGGCATAATATAAAAAGAAAGCACTTTTATAATTCTGGAATAATCTGATAAGAAAGACAGTTTCCGGAGTTCCCGTCGTGGCGCAGTGGAAACGAATCCGACTAAGGACCATGAGGTTGTGGGTTCGATCCCCAGCCTCACTCAGTGGGTTAAGGATCCAGTGTTGCCGTGAGCTGTGGTGTAGGCCGCAGATGCGGCTCAGATCTGGCATTGCTATGGCTCTGGCGTAGGCCGGCAGCTGTAGCTCTGATTAGACCCTTAGCCCGGGAACCTCCATATGTAGCAGGTGCGGCCTTGAAAAGACAAAAAAGAAAAGAAAGACAATTTCCATAGCAGTGGGACAGGAGAGAAAATGATCTCTTCTTCACAACAGGAACCAAGAGATTTCGGTGTGATAAACCATATCTGTCTCTGTTTCCCTTTCACTTTGTAGCTCGTTCTCCAGTTTTTAGTGCCATGTTTGAACATGAAATGGAGGAGAGCAAAAAGGTATGTAACGGGATGGAGGTGATGTCTTTGTAGCTAGGTGACTAGAGTCAGGTGTTATCCCAGTTCGGCAGCAGATTTCTTTTCCTGATGATTTTTTTCTTATTATGCTGTTAAAATGGAGTACAGTTCCCTGAACAGACCGTTTCTGAGAGCGGAGCGAGGTGGTCTGGACGCGTTCTAGGTGAAGCAGACTCCGTTTTGCAGGCAGATCACCCAAGTAGTCTTGGGTGAGGATATTAGACATGTGTTTCTACTGAGGAAAAGAAAGGTAAAAAATCAAAGATATAGTTGTCTTGCTATTGTATTTGAGAAAACAAAGGTGGTATGTGTGGTGGGAGAAAAGGCTGTTATAATCAAATCGGGCAAAGAGGAGTTTTCCATTCATGTTAGATTTAAAATGATAGCAGCGCTTCTCTTCACCGGAGCTTAAGATCATGAAAATTGTTTCGGGATTTTGTTCTGTTGGAATGTTTCTCATATTTAGTTTCTCTGGCATAGAATCGGGTTGAAATCAATGATGTGGAGCCTGAAGTTTTTAAGGAAATGATGTGTTTCATTTACACGGGGAAGGCGCCGAACCTGGACAAGATGGCTGATGATTTGCTGGCAGCTGCTGACAAGGTGAGATAAGAACAGAAAAATGATAACAAGACAAGGCATTTTTGTGACCTCTTGAGTTTCATGCCTGGGCTTTCATGTTGCTTTGTGGGTAGGACGAGCATCTGTCTTGGTTTGGTGAGAACAGTCCTGGCTTACCCTTGTGTTCCCGCACAGTTACTGATGGCGCCCTTTTTATTTTCACAAGTGTCCTGCTTTGAATGCTAACTTGTATGGTCACCCTAACTTTGGAAAAGAAGGCGAAGGTTGATGTTTACCTCTCTTCTCTTCCCCATCTCAAACTTAACCACAGTGATAATAAAGACCCAGATACTGCTAACATTTGGATTTGTAATTTAACTTTGTCATATACAGGGTGTTCTTGAGTGGATTTATAATGAATGTATAATTTAACTTTGTAATTTACATCGTGTTCTTGAGTTTGTTAACTTGTATTTAAACTTTATCAATAAGACAGTAACTTTTACCTAGTGTCCTGGTTGTTATCATTTTCAACTTGTACCTAAGAAGTTAGTGAAATGTGTCATATTCAGAATTATCAGATGATGACTAGCTCCTGAGGAGAAAAAGAGCAACCACTGCAGTAAAGGTATACTTTGATTGTTACATTGCAATTTGAGCAGTGCTGAAGTTTGAAAATAAAAATGTGGATCTTAGACTTAAGGAAATACATCGATTTCCTAAAACAGCAGGCTAGTGATTCCCAAATGAGGTTGAGGGGAAGAGGTGACGAAACACTGTGTTTAACCAAGTCCACTTGGAGTTTTTGTGTTGCTCTCTCATACAGCAGGATTTCTCGGAACCTTTACTGTGGTCACGTGCACTGTGAGTTTCTGAAAGAGAAGATGATAGACAGACGTCTCCAACTTTGCTAGCCCTGGAGTCACTTTTCTCAAGGATCACCTCCAGGGATTAGGGTTTCCCAAAACACACTGTGGGATACTGACTTCCATTGTGTCCATACACCAGAGAGAGCAGGGACCTGTTCCTCCAAGGCCCTGTAGCCTGAAGAAACACGGCTCAGGGGTGGGGGCGGGGGGGTGTGGGTTGAAAGGGCTGTTATTTATTCTCTGAAAGCTTTTCTTATGTTTGGGGGCGGTTCAGGCGAGGCGGCCAGCAGTAGACCCTGCAGTGGACCTCTCGAGAAGGGCAGTTTCTCTGCTGGCACTGCCTCCTCTTCCTGCCAAGAGGCCGCAGCCCCCACCTGGGGTCCCTCCTGGCTCTGACCTGAGGGCACTAGAGCCTGCCCAGGATTCATGCGGGGAGGTGGTCTCCTTCTTCCTCCCTTTGCACCCCGAGGACGGCGGAAAGTGTCTCTGTTTACAGTGGAGGTTTAATCTTTATGGATCACCTTTTTGGAGTGTTTCTAGAGGACGAGGCACATAAACCCGATCTGTGCTACCAGTGAAAAGGATTGACTGAGAGCTGCATCCTTCTTACCACCCTTCAAGACTTCTTTAGTTCAGTTAAGCGGTGTGAACATCCTGCATCCTTCCAGTCTAGCTCAGTTCTGACCGGAAGAGACCTGCTTTCCGTGGAAATAGGAAGGAGATATTCCCTGTGAGCTCTGGGGAAGTAGAAGACACAGCCCAATGGCAGCTTTTTACAAACATGAGTTTATAGCGATTTCTGCCTTATCTGCCCTCCTCTTTTCTGTGAAGCGGGCACTTGGGTTTACCCACACCAGCCTTGTAGCCCCTCGTCTGGTAGCTTCCATAAGGATGAGTAGTCTCACAAGGTCGGTTTTTAGAGAGATACTAAGATTCAGAGATGTACCTTCTCAGAGCCAGGGTTGGGCATCCGTGTCCCTGGGTTTTCATTCCTGCTCCTCAGCCAGAGAACTTCCTGGGGACCTGCTGTAAGGACACAGAGCCTGGGCTCGGCCTGAATTGACAGTCCGAGGAGGGCATTTTTCAGTACATTGTGTTAATTTACTTTTTAAGCAGTTGAATATCTCAGTGCTTGAAATTTATGAATGAGAGTGACTGAAGGGTGCGTTTGTCAAATTCCATTCAGCATTTCCCGTTAGACAGTCTTTGCTCCAAGCTGATTTGAAAACATTTTTACCTTTACACCTCCTGGTGAGCTTCAGGAAAACAGAGTAAGAAAAATTTCAGGGAAGGATCAAAACATCTAGAATTTACCCAAGAGGCTAAAAAACAGCTTCTTCTGAGCTTTTCCAGTCTCCCAGGGACATGTGTAATTAGACCAAAAACAAAACAAAACACGTTGCCCAGGCCTAGGAGACACAATTTCAATCTCTTGGGTAAGTACTGCCATTAGGCAGGTTTTTCGGAAGCATAATTAAGAAAAAAAAAAAACTTTGTCCCCAAGGGACAAAAATGGCTACTTTTGTCTAATTATGCATTAGGGATCAGAGCTATTCACAGTAAAAGTCGTTCTGAAAGAATGTCTTGAGAAAGAATAAGATGAATATTCTGTGCCGCGCTGTGTAAAGGCTGAACATTTACGCAACCTTTTCCAGTCTTTTAAAACAAAAGCGGCAACCTAATTTCTTTCTTGTCTAGTGTCATTCCTGTTGTCCATGGAAACTGTTTTCCAGTTACTCAAATGTAAGAAATTAAAGCTGCACCAAAACCAATAAAACTCTCTTTTTGCTGCAGGAGATCACAGTGCCAGCAGATATGCCTCCTCACCCAGAATTCATAAAAATAAAATTGTCCTGGTTTGATTGTCATGATTCAGCCTGGAGGAATGATGTGTCCTTGAGCTCCGAGGCCCTCGGGATGGGACCTATACAGAGACTGTGGATACCCTCAGTGCAGTCCTCTCTCCCACGAACTGATTAATGACACTGTTTTGTGCCTTCTTTTAGCCTCTCTTCCTCCTCATCCCTCAAGTTCCTTAGTAAGTTTATAATACAGAGAGCAGATAGTACAGTTGCATCAAAACAAATCAACTAGGAGTTCCCGTCGTGGCGCAGTGGTTAACGAATCCGACTAGGAGCCATGAGATTTCGGGTTCGATCCCTGGCCTCCATCAGTGGGTTAAGGATCTGGCGTTGCCGTGAGCTGTGGTGTGGGTCGCAGACGTGGCTCGGATCCCGCGTTGCTGTGGCTGTGGCGTAGGCCGGCAGCTACAGCTCTGGTTAGACCCCTAGCTTGGGAACCTCCATACACTGCGGGTGCGGCCCTAGAAAAGACCAAAAAAAAAAAAAAACCAAACAAATCAACTAGCTCAGATGCTCCCAGTGTTAACCTAGACCTTCATTCCCAAAACGTTTATACTCTTTACTTGGAAAATAGGAAGTTTTTAGACTGAATTTGGACCCAGGGTCTCTAATGCTTTGTTTTCCTACCCTAAGACTCCTAAGCCCAGCCGCAGTAAAATGGAACTCCATTTGTCCTTTTCTAGTGAAAAGGAGGCCTTTGGTTGACCCTCATTCAGGAACAACTAGTGGCAGAGATGTTGGTAAAAGTCACCGCAGGGCTCCTTTTCACAGCCCAGTGGGCCAGTTGGAATACCCTGCTGGGCTGGTGACAGTGCTTAAATAGAAAAGACTGCGCCTCACCCTAGTCTGGCTCTAGATAAAAGGATTGCAGGAATTTTAAAAGCTCTGTGCCTGTTGACTCCAAGTAGAGAAATGCATCGTCATAAAGGTGGGTGGGGATGGCTTAAGGAACCCTGATCATGGTCAGGGTGGGGGACAGTTGGAGGATGTGGGTCTATTCCATATCGCCGTCTTTCGGATAGACCTTAGAACGCGAATGGCGTCTGTGCAAGTCATCTTAGCCGTCTTCATTCCGGCCCTCGAGGTATGATTGTGGTTTCTCATTGCAGCAGTAGCCCTCTCATGGTCCGTGCAGGTTTGTTCCGGTTCTCCAATTCCGTGACAGTACAGCCCAAGAGAAGAGCTTCAGCAGCGGTCAGCTCGGCGCTCTTCCCGTCTGAGCGCAGCCCTGCTTGTGTTTTACAGTATGCCTTGGAGCGTTTAAAGGTCATGTGTGAGGATGCGCTCTGCAGTAACCTCTCCGTCGAGAACGCCGCCGAAATTCTCATCCTGGCTGACCTCCACAGCGCAGATCAATTGAAAACTCAGGCAGTGGATTTCATCAACTAGTGAGTTGGCCCCTTCAGAATTCTTTCAGGGTAGCTGGAATAGCTAAACACACGAGCAAGACTGAATTAGTGAATAAAACAGGTGGAGAGCTTGGCTTTTAGTAGTGCATAGAGAGTATTTATCGTTTCCTTCAGCTCGACAGTATGGAGAAGGATTCTGCTTTCGTCAGCCTTAGCTGATGGGTGAGGGAAGTGCTTTACTACCTTGTAGGATCAGAGGTGATGAAAGAGCTGGCCTGAAACAGCTTTGTCCCCTCAAGTGAGAGCATCTTTATGTCACACTCATCAGCTTAAAAAAAGATAGGTAGGTCTCTGCAAGGATGAAAGTGTGGTTTTTATGAGTTAGTACGCGTGTCTAGTGGTCAGTTGTAGAATGAGGAAAAGAAGGCTAATCAGGAGGTGAGGTCGTTTCCAGTAGGCCTGTCCCTTCATCCTAGACAGCTGACCTGGCCATATTCCTTTCAGAAAGAATTCTCGGGGGGACGTGTCCTGCTCCTTTGCTGAATTAGGGGGACAGAAACACCCGAGGAAGAGAAGCAGGCCTTAGGAAGCCCTCACAGCTGCAGTTCTGGGGTGAGACTGCAGGTTTAAGAGGTTGCCGGGTAGATGAAGAAACATTATTCACTATAGAAAATGCCCTGAAACAGGAAACAGTGTCCTCTAAGGCTGTTTATAAGATTACTTCAAAGGAGCTACCAGTTGAGGCAAAGTGCTCCCTGCAGTGAGCGCTCGCTCTGTGCTGGGCGCTTGCTTGGTGCTTTTTAGATGTTACCCATTCAGTGCAGTGTGGCTCTTATCCCTCTTTTGGCATTAACAAGTAGGCCCCGGGCTGCGACCTGCTTTGTGGGTACGGGACGAGTAAATGGCAAAGCCAGGCGGAAGGTCAGAGCGGTCAGACCCAGAGGACTCTTGTTCTTTCTCTGCGTCAGCATCACCACATCGGCTGGTGTAGAGAGGAGCCTGAGGGACAGTTCGCCTTTTGTAACTGAGGATGTGGTGGCTCAAAGTCCTGATTTCCAGAGTCACAGCGACCATAGCCTGGTCACCTGTCTGCCTCTCGTCTAACAAGCAAATTCTCATGCGTATTCAGGTTCCGGCTAAGGGTCTTACACTGACTCCCGTTACAGCAGCAGAGCCTGGGCAAAACTGGGCTGTCTAGGTGGCCGTGTAATCCACCCTTCACGCAGCCCTTTGGTAACCGTCTCTCACGTCTCTCCTAGTCATGCTTCGGATGTCCTGGAGACCTCCGGGTGGAAGTCCATGGTGGTGTCACATCCTCATTTGGTGGCGGAGGCGTACCGTTCTCTGGCTTCAGCACAGTGCCCGTTTCTGGGACCCCCACGCAAACGCCTGAAGCAATCCTAAGATCCTGCCTGTTGTAAGACTCCGTTTCTTTTCGAGAAGCAGCAGCCACTGTTGCTGCCACTGACCACCAGGTAGACAGCGCGATCTGTGGAGCTTTTACTCTGTTGTGGGGGGAAGAGACTGCATCGTAGCCCCAGACTTTGAAAACAGCACTAAATAAACTTGGGGGAAGTGGGGGTGGGGGGAGGGAAGGGCCCGGGACTCGGGGCTGTTCAACCTAATGAAAACCCTGTTGCTGCGTCACTGTGTTCCCTTTGGCCTGGCCGAGGTTGGTACTGTGGGGATTCAGGTTAGGCGCTGGCCCTGAGGACATCCCAGCGGTGGTACTTTGGAGAAGCCTGTCTGCATCTGACTGAGCAGAACAGATCATCAGGTGCCTGGAGCAAAAAGAAAATTTAAAAAAGGACAATTAGTTTTAAGAGAAGGGAAAAAAAAAAGGAAAGAAGAAAGGATTTTTGCGGAATTTCTCAAAAATCTCTTTTGTGGATTCCAGTAGTATTTATGTTGAGAGAAATTTTAGTCCATCCAGCTGTGCTAAAACTTGGATATTTGCGGAAAACTCACCACCATGCAAATATCAGAAGAGCGCTCTTGTTAGCACTTACTGTTTGCAAGAACAGAACACGTCCTGTTAGCCTTTTATGAAGAATGACAAGCGGAGGTGAAAGGGGAAGGAGGTTATTTGATCTAGAAGATGAGTATTCTGATGTGGTGGCTTTTGGGGGAAAAAAATCTTTATTGGTCTTGACAACTGGAAAAAGTAATTCATCCAGAATTCATACTGTCTTGACAAGAACTGTGGTTCTCTGTTTTTAGATATTGTGGAAAATGTTTTTTGGCATTTTTCCCTGATTTTATTTCTTCTCCCCCTCCCTTTTCTAAAAAACAAAAAACAAAAAACAAACACACGCAAAACCAAAACGGAGCCAAAAGAAGAGAAAGAAAAGGAAATTTTATTATTCATGCTGTGTGAAAAAACTCCCAGCCCCGATTGCTCAGCTGTTCGTACCTGACCTGCCGCCTGCAGAGGAGCCAGTCCTGTTCCTTCCAATTCGCCCCTCTTCCTACAGGGGAGAACTTCCAAATGTTAATTTTTTTTTTCTTTTTGAAAATATAAATAATTACTATTTTGTACTGTGTGGTATCTCTGGTCTTTTGTCTCACTCACCGGGCTTGTCTTTTGGGTCTGAGTTCCTCAAGGGATGTTGAAGGCCTCGTCGATCCTTTAGCTTGCCGAGATGATGCGCAAAACGCCCAAGCGGTAGGGCTGTGTCGCATCTCCCCAGTCTCGAGTTCCCTTCGCGAGCTGCCAGCACCTACCCGCCAGCCCTCGTCCTTCCTGCGTATCTCGCGGTCCACATCCTTGGCTCGGGCGCCTGCCGCCAAGGCGAGTGATGGAAGCGGGCTCTCCTGCACCCTTCATGTTTCGAGCCCTAAGCTCCCTTCTCCTTAGCTCCATCTAAAAATATCCAGGGGACATGAATGTGGAGATTTAATAAAGGGAAATTCTTCTCTCTGACTGGTTCTGTCACTGCCTGCATGTGTTTTCAGAAAAGTTGATGTCTGACTTGCCAGTGAGCTCCCAGGAACGCCCGGGGCTCCTCCTCTGTGTCGGACAGGGCAGCGGGATACACTGGAGAATCCGTGGCCGTCGGGTCAAGGTGTCTGTTACTTTGACCTGAGGTGGAGACGCCAAGTATCTCCCCTGGCGTTTCCCCTCGGCGACTTTAGCCTCTGCGCATTTTCCAGTTTTC
Organism: Phacochoerus africanus; assembly: GCF_016906955.1. NCBI lineage: Eukaryota > Metazoa > Chordata > Mammalia > Artiodactyla > Suidae > Phacochoerus > Phacochoerus africanus. Next base: position 25,961,408 of record NC_062557.1, on the reverse strand, counting down.
GTTTATCTCGCCACCTCCAGAGTGGCGTGGACGTGACTACTCTAGGATAATCAGAGACAGGATGTGTTCGTGAGCAACCACTCCACTGCAGCTCTCGGTTTCCTAAGTGTCCCCCGTGTGACAAGTGCCCCTTGCTCCACGTTCTGGCTGCTGTCCTCTGCCTCCGGAGGCCTCAGCCTCCAGATCAGCATGCGGATCCCAGGACCTGAGCCTCCCCAGGTTCTCCTCTCCCCAAATTGTCTCTCAGATAACCGCACTGGCTCAGCACCCCCTTGGGTTTCCACAAACCTTCACATGCATTTGAACTTCACAACCTGCAGTATGTCACTTGAACTTCCCAGCAACTTGATGCATTTGGTAGGACAAGTGACGGCTAGGTAGCATCTTCCCATTTTATAGATGAGAGACGTTGAAGCCCAGGGGGATGTGCCTGAGGTCCCACAACTTGAGTGACAGTTCTTCTAATGTGATAACCCTACCAAGATTATGTAAGGAACCAGAGGAAGTTCCATTTCTGAAAAGTTCCGGTACGACATCTGAGGCAAAGCGTTCTTCCTGTGGGAATAGAAAGAGCCAAGCTCTGGAAAGTTGCCTCCGCTGGCCTGCTTTTCAGAGGGCCCAGCAGGACAAACCAGGCTTCAGATCTGCTCTTCCTTATTTTCAGAAAACCGGCTTGGGGGCTGGTAGGTTCAGGGAATACATCCTCAAGAGGGTAGCAGTTCTGGCACCCGGCTTCCGGCAAGGTGCAGGTCTCTTCTGGGATTTTCCCACTGTTTATGGGATCTTCAGTGTGGGCTTTACGATGGGGACAAAGCTGTGAGGATTTCAGGTCCAGGTGAAGCTGTGTGATGCTTCTCCTGTCATGATTATAGTCTTTCTGGACGTGTTTGTTTTGGTTTAAACGATACAGTTGAAGCCATCTGGTTATGACAACATCAGAGCCCCAGCATACTGTTCATAAACCTCCCACTGCCACCACCCCCTCCCTCAGCTCCCCCCACATCTGAAATTTAATTCAAGTTAACTCCACAATCTGGGGCATGTGCTGTCACTGCAGAGATGTCTGTGCCAGTGGAACAGTTGGAGATTTCAATTCCACAAGGATACGGCTTATTTATCAAAACAATATTTCAGGCAAGTAGTTTCACAGAACCTTCGAAGTTGCAGTTTCAGGTCCAAAGAGCGGAGCTGGCATTGCCCAGCACCCCTCCTTCTGTGTTGTCAGCCCCCCTATATCTAGCCATCCACCAAGCATTTCTCCTGTTCCTTATGTAGGAGGAAACCTCTCTGTGGTGGTCTTAGGCATCTCAAACAATTTAGGTACAAAGTGTCTCTCTTCCTTCTTACTGGTAAGTCTGCTGGCCTTTGAGGTGGTTTTTTTGTTTATTTGTTTGTTTGTTCGTTTTTGTCTTTTTAGGGCTGCACCCATGGCATATGGAAGTTCCCAGGCTAGGGATCGTGTTGGATCTGTAGCTGCCAGTGTACACCACAGCCACAGCAACACTAGATCTGAGCCGCATCTGCGACCTACACCGCAGCTTACTGCCACACCAGATCCGGAGCCTTAACCCACTAAGCGAGTCCAGGGATTGAACCGGCGTCCTCATGGATCCTAGTTGGGTTCTCTACCGCCGAGCCACGATGGGCACTCCTTTTGGTCTTTAAAGGGGTTCCTTTTTTAAAAAATTCCGGATGTGACGATTCCTAGGCCAAAAGATCTCTGGCTCGACCACCGCTCTGCACCTTCCTTTTTAAATCTGCCTTAAACCTATTGTGGGTTCTCCATATTGTGTGAGCCTGTGCAGACGACAGGAAAGAGCTTGTATGTTTACAAGCAGAACAACAAACAGGTGGGGGGTGGGGAGTAGAGCTGCACTTTGAATCTGACTATTGCTTTGTTCTGGCTCTTCAAGCCCTGTGAAAGAACAGCAACTAAATCCCCCCACCAGGACTGTATGGGATCCTTGGGTTTGTCTTTGTCAAAGACGAATTCTTGGCTGAAGCCCAACCGTATTTCCCACAACGAATTATCTTTGTCATCAGCCTGGGCCCTGTGTGTTGCCTTTATCTCGTGACTCATCCCTGACTTGTGCCTTCCATCCCTGAGACTCATTTCTCATGGCTCGCGGACAAATCCAACATCCAGGTGAGTATCGGCGCACCGCCCTTTACGGATGTGTGCGCGCAAGGTAGATGCCTTCCCTTCCCTTTTAATTTCAGAAGTAACCATGCCGTGTTGGGGCCTTTGACCCAGGAGGCGGACACCTTCTGGAGACGGGTGAGCAAGGAGGCATGTGTAGGATGATCGGTATTTGGGATCCCGAGCTGGGAGAACCAGAAGCGTTGCCCTCCAGATGAGCATGGGGAGACTTGAATATTGTTGACCCTCGGGATCCTTATGCCACTAAGCCATTCGCGAGCTGATCACTCCGCCTCTGTAAATCCCGTAATGCCGGCGTGGAACATGGCATCTGGAATGCTGTTCGGTTCTGATGCCTGCAGCTCTAGGAGAAAAGGATTTTAGACTTGAGGGAATTCAGTACAAGCAACAGAAGTGACTCACGAGTTGAAGGGGATCAACTCTAGGGGCGAAACTTTATGAAGGTAAAATACGCATTCCCCAAGCAGGGGAAGGTCCCACCAGGACCTGTCGTTTACAGATCTCCCAGGAGTTCCGAACGCCTGCAGACTTGTCCTGTGTGGCTCCCATTCATCCCAGTTGTACAGCTTGGAAAGGTGATACTGTAACATCCTCAAGGTCACGCAACCTGGCTGTGAACCAAGAAGCAGCAGAAGGCGAAGGAATAGCTTTGGAGCTGAGGCCCCGGGACCCAAGAGCGAGTGAAAATCTGAGCGTTTACCTGGCAGTAAAACAAATGCACCTGCTCATAAAGCTCCGTTCAAGTGGGGCGAGCTTCAGCCCGCTCAAGACCCTGAAAGGTGAGCCCTTGACAAACTGCAAGGAAAAAAGGGGGGCTCTCACATAGTCATCTTCTTTTCATGTGTAAGAAGACAGACATCAGAGAAGAGAGGACTGTTTCAAAAGTCACAGCATAAAACCCAGGCCACAATGGAGCAAATGAGCTCTAAGCACCTAGAACGTGCCAAACACTGTACTAGGCTGGGGGGGGGCTGAGGGAACAGGGTGTCCATTCCACTAATACAATCTAATGGAGGAGGCAGGGGAGCCGCCCACAGAAACAAAGCCGGGGGGCGGGGGGTGGTTTGTAGCATTGAGGACCGAGAAACAATTGGGTTTAGCACTCAGGAGATCAGCAGTTTTCTGTCAAGTGGTGGAGGCAGAAGGTAAGCACACATAGCTTGAGCATATGCTACTTTTTGCAGAATTTTAGCAGGGAAAGGGGGAGGGAATTTCTCCCACACACTCTTAGGAACTTAGGTCTCTGTTAAGTCAACACATTCATTTTTATCCAGAAGTAATGGTATACAGGTTGTTCCGTAAAGTCACACTTTAGTAGAAGTTCCCATTGTGGCTCAGCAGTTAACAAACCCGACTGGTAACTATGAGGACTCGGGTTCAATCCCCGGCCTTGCTCAGTGGGTTGAGGATCTGGCGTTGCCATGAGCTGTGGTGTAGGTCGCAGATGTGGCTCAGATCTGGCGTTGCTGTGGCTGTGGTGTGGGCTGGCAGCTGTAGCTCCGATTGGACCCCTAGCCTGGAAATCTCCATATGCCGTGTAGCAGCCCTAAAAAGACAAAAAAAAAAAAAATAGTAACTGATTTTTGTAATAAAAATATCTGTAGAACAATTATAGATAGCTTCACAGTAAGGAAGCAATCACCTTCAATCCTTACAGTCTTGCAGATGCTTTCCAAAAGGCAAGCACGTTTCCATACTTCTTTAGCTAACAAGGATGGACCTAGAAATTATCATGCCAAGTGAAGTTAGTCAGACAGTGAGACACCAATGTCACGTACTATCACTTACATGTGGAATCTAAAAAAAGGACACAATGAACTTCTTTACAGAACAGATACTGACTCACAGACTTTGAAAAACTTACGGTTTCCAAAGGAGACAGGTTGGAGGGGTAGGGGGATGGGCTGGGGGTTTGGCATGGAAATGCCATAAAACTGGGTTGTGACGATTGTTATACAACTCTAAATGTAATAAAATTCATTGTTTTTTTTTTAAAAAAAAAAACCTGGAGTTCCCATCGTGGCGCAGTGGTTAATGAATCCGACTAGGAACCATGAGGTTGCGGGTTCGGTCCCTGCCCTTGCTCAGTGGGTTAACGATCCGGCGTTGCCGTGAGCTGTGGTGTAGGTTGCAGACGCAGCTCGGGATCCTGCACTGCTGTGGCTCTGGTGTAGGCCAGAGGCTACAGCTCCGATTGGACCCCTAGCCTGGGAACCTCCGTATGCCAGGGGAGCGGCTGAAGAAAAGGCAAAAAGACAAAAACAAAACAAAACAAAAAAACCCCTTCAACTGACCCATCTTCCAAGTAAAAGTTTGCTTCACGTTTACTGTAGACTGTTAAAATCTTTTTGTGGGAGTTCCCGTCGTGGCGCAGTGGTTAACGAATCCGACTAGGAACCATGAGGTTGTGGGTTTGGTCCCTGCCCTTGCTCAGTGGGTTAACAATCCGGCGTTGCCGTGAGCCGTGGTGTAGGTCGCAGACGCAGCTCGGATCCCGCGTTGCCGTGGCCCTGGCGTAGGCTGGCAGCTACAGCTCCGATTCGACCCCTAGCCTGGGAACCTCCATATGCCACAGGAGCGGCCCAAGAAATGGCAAAAAGACCAAAAAATAAATAAATAAAAATAAAGGCATTAGTTTAAAAAAAAAAATCTTTTTGTGGACAATGGTTTCGTTCAGTGGTGTACTACTAACGGTATGCCATCTAGCTCCCAAAAATATAAGCCCTGATTGGTAGCATTTGCCAGGTTTCATGGTGTAAATACTCCCACTGTGGCCCATTTCAAACTTCGCAGTGACATGACTGAACACGGAGTCGGACGGGAACGTGCAGCTCGCCGTTATCTCGTACTGCTATCCTGCCATAGGCACTGGTAAAATGTAAGAAAATTAGGAAGATGAATTTTGAGTATTTATTACCTCTGCTGTGAGTCGTATGTAAATACAATTTATTTTTTTTTATTTATTTATTTTTTTAGGGCCACCCCCGTATAGAAGTTCCCAGGCTAGGGATCGAATCAGAGCTGCAACTGCCAGCCTATGCCAGAGCCACAAGACTACCAGATCCAAGCTACACCACAGCTCGTGGCAACACCAGATCCTTAACCCACTGAGGAAAGCCAGGGATCGAACCTGCCGTCCTCATGGATGCCAGTCAGGTCGGTTACCGCTAAGCCACAATGGGAACTCCACAATTTAATTTTTAATTGGCCATTTAACAGCTAGCTTGCAAAATTTCTGAAAACTCAACGACTGGCTCTATAGAGCCAGTGTGAACCAGCTCCAGGCCACCACTGGTGTGGTTTCGAATTCGTCCTTCATCATCTGTGGGCTTCATTTATTTCTTGCTATCTCAGAGCACTTTGTTTTATTTATTTATTTTATTATTTATTTTGTTTTGACGGCGCCCGTGACATGCAGAAATTTCCCTGGCCAGGGATCGAATCCTCACCACAGCAGCCACCCAGGCCACAACAGTGATAATGCCAGATCCTTTAACCTGCTCCGCCACCAGGGAACTCCCATCCTACAGCACTTTAAAGTGTACTCCCTAGTTTAATGGTAAAATAATGTACTGCCTTTTTGGAAGTTTATAGATCAATTGACATTGACCCACAGGTCAATAGTCATATTACCCCTTTTAATCTCTCTGGGTAGATAACATTTTTATTTCTATCTCTTACCAGTATGGGAAGTGTATATTTTTTATGGAAACCTAATGAAAAGTAGGCACATCCCCCGACATGTTGTCCAATACAACCTTCAGTCATTCCAGGGCACATGGTCTCCACAGTGTACCCTCAGTGCCTCCGTTACCTCTGAACAAAAGAGTAAACGGGGCATTTGAGCGTGATCAGCATGCCAGTGGGTGAGCCCTAGGGTCTTCTACCCCCACCAAAATTTAACAACCCTTGCATTGGTGTGGCCTTTTAAGCATGAATTTTAGAGCCCTCTCTGTTTTCTTTGCTGGAAATGCCTTTGTACCGTCAATGTACGGTGTGCCAGGGACTGTGCTAGTTTCTAGGGATAAATAGAAAAACTAATTGCTGCCTGCCCTCAATGGACCCTACAGTCGAGCAGGGAGCGTGTGTCCTTAGTAATCCCACAAATACATGACTTCAAGTCACGGGGGTGCTCTGAAAGAAATGATAGGGCACCATGCGAGCCTGGAATGGGGAGTTAATCTCATCTGGGGCATCCAGGAAGGCTTCCCTAAGAAAGCAGCTTTTGAAGTGAGCGCTGCAGGACGAAGAGCTGTTGACTTGGTGAAGCTGGAGAGGCACGTTTCACGCCAAAGAAATGGGATGCCTAAAGCCCAGAGTCAGGAGGGAGTATGGGGCATTGTAGGAGCCCCTCGAAGGCTGGGTGGCTGCAGCGCGGAGAAGTGTGAGAGCAGGTTAAGCCAGACCTGGCAAGACCTTCATAGGTCACTTAAAACAGTGGGGAAATCCTTCCTTCCTTCCTTCCTTCCTTCCTTCCTGCCTTCCTTCCTCTCTCCCTCCCTTCCTTCCTTCGCTCCTTCCCAGTGACAACGTTGGATCCTTCACTGCTAGGACACCAGGGAATGCCAAGATTTTCTTTTCAATGCAATCATTAGCTAGGCTGTAGGAAAGTCAATGTTGAGAGTTGGGGTGGAGGAAGGCAAGAGGTAACAGACCTTGAACTAGAGAGGTGACAGAGTGGAGAAGAGGAGACATATTTGAGAGAGATTCTGGGGGGCAAATTTGGTAGAACTTGATGATTGGACAGAGGAAGGACAAAGAGGTGACTAGGACTGATTCATCAAAATGCAGACCAGTGGGCAGATAAACAGGGAAATGAGATCATTAAATTCATTTTACTTGTCGATTATGGGTTGCCTGGAAGAATCCACATGGGGGTATCACGTAGGCTATTGAATTTATGAGCCTAGAATTCAGAGGACAGGTCAGGACTGGAGAGAGGGTTGGGGGTATCCTGGTTTATAGGTGTAATTGTGGAGCCCTTGGTGTGTTGGATCACCAGGGGAAGTATAGACTGAGGACAGAAGCGGGGCCAGGGCTAAACCTTAAGGTACTCAAGGGTTCCTGTCGTGGCGCAGTGGTTAACAAATCTGACTAGGAACCATGAGGTTGCGGGTTCGATCCCTGGCCTTGCTCAGTGAGTTAAGGATCCAGTGTTGCCGTGAGCTGTGGTGTAGGTTGCAGACGTGGCTCAGGTCCCAAGTTGCTGTGGCTCTGGCGTAGGCCGGCAGCTCCAGCTCCAGCGCCGGTTAGATCCCTAGCCTGGGAACCTCCATATGCCGTGGGAGCGGCCCTGAAAAAGGCAAAAAGACAAAAAAAAAAGAATTCATATTTTAGGGCTGGAAGAGGAGGATAAGCCACAAAGGAGAAGAATTAACTAGAGAGAGAGGATAGAGGAAGGGAATATATGCCAGGAAACCAGTACAGAACCATTAGAAGTGTCAAAAGCCATAGACTAAGAGAACAATAATATTGCCCATTGGCACTTTGGAAGTCATTAGCGACCTTAACTGGGACCATTTCAGTGAAGGGACCCCAACTGGGGCCAAGTGAAGAGTGAATGGACAGGAGCAATGAGAGTTCAGGGAAGCCTTTGAGGTGTGGCTGTGAAGGGAGGGGAAAGTCAGGGGCCATGACTGGAAGAGGAAAATGAGTAAGGGTGGGGTGGGGTGGGGAGCATTCCGTTTCTCCCCAGAGTGTAGGAGAGACAGGAGCACTTTAAAGCTGATGGGAGGGATCCCGCAGAGAGGAAGCAGCCAAAGCTCCCAGGGCCAGCAGAGAAAGAGCCTCTGTGCCAGGAGCTTCGGCGAGAGCTGGGTGGCCGGCCAGTGGGCATGGGTGGGAGGGGGAGGAGAGTCCTGCAGAAAGGGGCCTTGGCTCCTGGTGGAGAGTCGAGCAAGTTTGCATCCGGTGACTCGTATGCTTTTCTGTGTGAAGTAGGAAATAAGGCCCATGGCTGAGAATTCCTGGGTAAGGGTGGGGGTGGAGGTGTGATGGCAACTGGCTGCTGGGAGCGCGTCTGTGAGAGTGCAGGCAGCCAAGGTTAGCGTGCAGACAGCACAGCGTCTCGAGTCCAGGATCCTGGCTCTCATCTCCTGCCCCGACTCATGATCCTGGCCAAAGCACCTGCCTGTGTAAGCCTTAGTTTTCTCATCAGTAAAATGGGTATATTTCATAGAGTTCTCCTGGAAAATTAAATACATATCAAGTCCTTAACATGATGACTGCCATTCATGGGCTCCAGAAAGGTAAACTGCCACTGATTTTATTGTTATTGCTGTGTACTTCTCCCTTTTTTTGGGGGCCACACCCACGGCATATGGAGGTTCCCAGGCTAGGGGTCAAATTGGAGCTGTAGCCACTGACCTGTACCACAGCCACAGCATCTGAGCTGCGTCTGCAACCTACACCACAGCTCACGGCAACACTGGATCCTTCACCCACTGAGCCAGGCCAGGGATTGTACCTGTGTTTTCACCGAGCCGCGATGGCAACTCCTGCTTTGTACTTCTTGTTGGTCCTAGCCCAAGCCATGCATAGCCATTTGAGTCCATTCCCTTTCAGGATTTCTTGGAATGGAAGGTAAATCTGTGATGAGACCCTCTGGGAGTGTGGGGCTCTCCTGCAGCAGAATCATCTATGTACGGGAGGGCATCCTGCAGGGGCCGGCCGGCCCGTGTCCTGCGGGCTCCGAGGCTCTCACCTGCTGTACTGTCCCCTGGAATGGCTCTTCCGTTCTTCGTCTGTGATCGTCACTGTTGTCATTGTTATGATCTCCAAAAGCCAGGAGCCCTTGACCTTAGGCATTCCAGAGAGGCAGGGCAGAGGCAGGGCAGAGGCACTGGGGCTTGCAGATGTGAACCTAGGGCTTGGGGAGAGGATGTAAATGACCTTGGGAGCCTGGGGCCCTGTTTCTTGGGCAGCAGCTGCCTCCTGAGGGGCCGTGGAGAGAGGAGGATGCATACCTGCAAAGCCAAGCCTGTCTTTTCCACACGGTTTTCCTTCTTTGGCTTTTCTTTTTTCCTTCCTTTTTTGCTCTCTGTCCTTCCCTCCTCCTGGAGCATGGACGCTTCCATCCTTTCTCCCCTGTTCTCCTAGACATTTCTCTCCCCCATCTCCAGTACTGCTCACTAGAGTGACATCTTGAGCCTGATCCTGCTGCATTAAAAAACAACAATAACAAAAAAAAAAAACCAAAAAAAACCCCACTCTGCCTACAACGAGCCCTCCAGAGCTGATCTCCGCTGAGACGTGGCAGATGGCAGTGCCTGACTGAGCAGCGGCAGGCCCCCTCCTATCCCAGGCCTAGGAGCTGCCCAGACGGGTAAATGGGGCATTTATATACCTTTCCATACTCTCGTATCCTCCACCTACCCCTGAAGTCCCCAAACAGCATCATCCTCATTTATTGCAGAAGCTGCCCGGCAGGGTTTTCATCTGCATCTTCCCTTCTCCTTCTCTTCTCTGTCCCTGAGAAAGACTCTCACAATAGAAAAAGCGTTCAGAGTTCATCTGTGAGTCACAAGATTTACGGCCAGGCTCTGGGTCTACCCTGTGCCCTTGGCCCTTCTCAAAGCGTAGAAGTGGGTCATACAAGACCCAGCCCTCAGGGGTACAGCCAGAGAGGGGCATGTTTCACACACACAGTTCCCAGGGGTACCAGCAAGGGACCACGGGCCATCCAGGAGGATGAGGCGTGGATGCGCTGGGTGGAAGTGGTAAAGACAGGTAAGGTGGGGCTGGGGCCTGGGGAATGGGCCTGGCTGACTTCTCTGGGTGTTTAACTCTGCTTCTAAATAAAGACTCTTTGGCCATCTGCGATCCCCAGCCTTGTGTTATATTTACAGCAGAGGTCCCGGGGAGGGGACACAGGGACTTCTGGAGTGCCCAAGAGGGATTCTGGGCCCGAGGAGCAGCAGGAATGCTGCAAAGGGCTCTGCTTCTTAATCAGAAACAAAAGAAAACTAGATTCCCTTATATGTGTCATCTTTTGGAGACATGACAGATTTCTGACCTTCCCTACGGGTTTTTTTGTTTTTTGTTTTTTTCCCTGAACATTCTTCCTGCTGCAAGGAATGGGCTTACCTATGGCTGCGCTTCTCCCTCCCTCTCACCCAAGGTTGGCCCAGGAGAGGGCTATAGCCTGGAGCTGTACTCAGAGCAGCTGGGTCCAGCACAGTTTCAGCTGCCTGACATGTTCCAGCTCACAACAGCCCTCTAAAGTTTACCCCCATTTTACAGATGGGGAAGTTGAGACCCAAAGAGGTTCCATAACTTGCCGAGAAGTCTATAATCAGGAAGCGGCAGAGCAAGGACTTGAATCCAGGCAACCTGGCTCCAGAATCCATGCTCCCAACTGCTGCTCTCCACAGCCTCCCCCGAAAAAAAGAGAAACCAACCCTCTCCCGCTGCCCCCGCAAGCTGGAGGGGTGAACCTGCGCTGACACGGAGATGCCGCTGCCGGAGCAGGTGGGGGAAGATTGGCCATCTGGGCCCAGAGGGGAGAGGGGACCAGAACCAGATCACATGGCACCTAAGACTCAAACCTAACTCTCTCCAAAAGCATCCTAGCTGGGGAATGGCCCTGCTCTGACCCCAAGGAGGGGGAGCCCGGTCAGACCATCCTTTCCCAGATGAAGCCACCCTGAAAGTCATGTAGGGGATGCAGGGCAAGGAAGCCTGATGCCAGGAAAGAGCAGGTGCCGGGGTAGGAGCTAAGACGCTGGCTTCGCCTGTGACAGGGCCTCTCCCTGTGCCCTGGAGCTAATCCGGGTCTCCGAAGATGGTCCCAGAGAGGACTACACACCCTATGGGGACAGGTGGGAGGAGGGGTGTGCCAGCCCCTACCTGCTGCCCTCCTCCCCTGCTGTGCTCACCCTTCCCGGCCACCTTCTCCTCCAGCCGGGAGAACCTGGGCTGCTGGACTGAGAACAGAGTGGCAGCTTGCCCCCCTGTTGTCACTTCCTCTCCCAGACTGGCAGAGTGAAGGCTGTGACCCCGCCTCAGTGCACCGTCCAATGGGGCCCATCCAGGATAACCCTGCCTGCCCCCCGCACCCGGAGGGGTTTGGTGTGCAGGCCTCCCGGGCTCATGCAGCAGATACGCCTCAAAGAAAGGTCCTCCTGCCTCCGGGGAGCCCCCAGGCCAGCTGGACCCAGATACAGCCCCTGCCCTCAAGCGTGTCCAGTCTGATGGAGAATGACATCTCCTGTGGCCAGTCTCTACTTAATCTGGGGGCACATCCACATTTCCTGCTGTGACAGTCCCCAAACTGGCAGTGACATCGCACTCCCGACTCAAGCTGAGTCAGAGGTAGGAGTAGGCTCTTTCAGAAGAGCTGTAGATGGGAGTTCCAGCTGTGGCACAGTGGGTTAAGAATCCAGCTGCATGGAGTTCCCATCATGGCACAGTGGCTAACAAATCCGACTAGGAACCATGAGGTTGCGGGTTCGGTCCCTGCCCTTGCTCAGTGGGTTAACGATCCGGCGTTGCCGTGAGCTGTGGTGTAGGTTGCAGACGCAGCTTGGATGCTGCGTTGCTGTGGCTCTGGCATAGGGCGGCGGCTACAGCTCCAATTCCACCCCTAGCCTGGGAAACTCCATATGCCGCGGGAGCGGCCCTAGAAAAGACAAAAAAAAAAAAAAATCCAGCTGCAGCGGCTCAGGTCACTCCAGAGGTGCATGTTCGATCCCCAGCTCAGGGCAGTGGACTAAAATGATATGGCAGCTGCAGTGTAGGTTGCAGCTGTGGCTGGGATTGGATCCCTAGCCAGGAACTTCCATATGCCACGGGTGCCGCTATAAAAAATAAAAATTAAAAAGTTTTTTCAAAAGAAGTGATAGCAGAGGAAGCAAGATGAGGTGGGGAGTTGAGACCGGATGCTGGAAGTGAAAAAGGGGACGGGAAATCGGGAGACAAAAGGCCTGGGTACCAGAAAGCATGTTCAACAGAGAGAACTACAGTGCTCCCTCTTCAGCTCTGAAATGAGAAGATTTGGGGCATGGAATTGTGGGGGCTCATGGCTCCTTTTCCCCCTTGAGTTTTTCCTTCTTTGGGGGATTCTTGTTTCAATTCTAGCCACTGACATCACACTGACCTCAAAAGAACATGTCCTTTAAGGCTATGGCTCAGGGAGTTCCCACTGTGGCACAGCGAAAACGAACCTGACTAACATCCATGAGAACGCAGGTTCAATCCCTGGCCTTGCTCAGTGGGTTAAGGATCCAGCATTGCCATGAGCGCTGGTGTAGGTCAGACTTGGCTCAGATCCCTCATGGCTGTGGCTGTGGCTGTGGTGTAGGCCGGCATCTACAGCTCTGAGTTGACCCCTAGCCTGGGAACTTCCATATGCAGTGGGTGGGGCCTTAAAAAGCAGGGGGTTGGGGGGGGGGGCTACAGCTCAAGTGTGAACTGAAACCTCTTCCCCTGATGATCTGGCCCCACGCAGACCAGTTGGAACTTTCAGAGTCTTTATTAACCACATTTGTTGAATGAATAAGCACTAAGGGAGAACAGAAGAGTATCGGCATATGATGTCCACAAGGCTTAAAAATAGCCCAGCTCACGGAGTCTAGCTTTCAGAGTCGTCCCCGCCAAGGCTTGGCAGGCTCTGGTCTGGCCTGAGCTACTTCCTTCTGCCTTCACAGGAAAAAGTCAGTTGAGGGCCAGGACCATGCTGGGGGCAGCCGGGGGCTCTAAGTCACTCCCTTTCGTCTCCCTCCCCAGATGGATGCCACCTTGAGTTTACAGGGGCACAGCTTTTCCTTGGTGGAAGCAGAGGTACCCCTGGTTTCTTCAGCCAGGCCAGTTCAGGAGGAAGCAGAACCATGCCTGCTCTTACCTAGAGTATCGTGGGCACGGCCAGGGACTTGGGGAGCTCAGACTTGAGTTTCAGCCGTCTGTGCTGCTCTCAGTGGAAGCACAAAACCAACACTGACAGCTTCAGGTTCAAGAGCCTGGTATGCTGCTCCCAAGGGCCTGGTTTGCCTCCCTCCCTGCTTGGCAGTCAACCAAGCCAGGAGCATGGGCTACAGAGGCTGCTCTGTTACAGTCTGTGCCCACCCCGGTGGGAGAAACACCTTACAACCCCAGGTTCCCGGAGTGATGAAAGGGAAACCCCTCCTCTGCCCTGTCAATGATCCCCCTCTAGTCACAGGCCCCCTTCCGCAGTGGACTTCCAAAGCTGTGTTGTTGCAGGTAATTAAAGGGTTTTAATTAAATTAGGATCCCATCTGGCTGGGATCAGCCAGGCCCTTAACGACGATTGTGTGTCACCAACATCAGAATGTGGCTGGGGACTCAGGCGGGTGGGGGTTGAATTTGGGGACCGGTGGCCTTTCAGACCGTGGCAGAGGATCCTTCCAAGCCTCTCAGGAGCCCCCTGCACCGCCGCAGCAACTTGTTCCACCTCCCAAATGGTGGCTGGGCACCTCAATGCCAGAGAGAGGGCAGAGAACCACAGCTTCCCCAAATTCCTTCTTGCCTGTGATTCAATAAAACCTCTCTGAAGTGAGGCAAGAGAGGGGAGCATTTTCTCATTTCTACAGATGAGGAAGCTGAGGTCCTCAGAAGAGAAGTGCTCAACCGCATCCAGTAAATCAAGGGGAGTTAGACTCAACTGCAAGAAATGGAAACTCGAGAAGATAGACTTTGAGAAATAAGATAGAAATTTTATTTTTCTCTCACATGAAAGTCTGAAGGTAGGAACCTAGATCTGGTATGATATTTGTATTCTACAAAATTTTCAGGGACCAGGACTTCTCCCAGCTCATTGCTCTGCCACGTCTCGGGTATGGCGCTTATCCCTCATGGCCTAAGATGGCAGCTAGAGCTCCAGCAATCACACACATATTCCAGGCAGCAGGACAGAGGATGGAACAAAGAAGGAGGGGCAAAGGGTGTATATCAAGTGTCTTAAGAGTTCTGGAAGTTGCCTAGTAATTCTTTGGTTTACGTATCACTGGCTAGATCTTTGTCACATGGCCACATCTAGGTGCAACTGCCCAGCTCAAAATGGAGAATTCCATTACTCTGGAGAAAGGGGAACTGGATATTAGTGGTCCCTGCGGCAGGCGCCGTGAAAACCCAAGTCTCCTGCCTCCAGCCTGGGGTCTTTTCACCTCTCCACACCAGGAGCAGCGCTGACGTTAACACAAACCCATCTCCAGAAACAAAAGAGGAGGAAGTAACAGATGAACAACTCATTTAATTTTCCCAACAAGGCTCCAAGGTAGGTAGTAGATGCCTCGTTCTTCACATAAGGAGTCTCTGGGAAATGACGATGCCTTTGGCTCAAAGGCACTCAGCTAAGTACAGACCCAGCCCTGGGGTCCAGATAGAGCTTCCTGAAAGGCTCATGTTGCCAGTCCACTGGTGGCCTCTGTAGTGCAGGAGGTGCTAACTTGTCTCTTGGAACCATCTCGCCGGGTGGCCCTGAGATGATGAACTAGCAGGCTTTGAATGAGGCCCCTTAGCTTTGATTGTTGTCAGGTCAGCCTTTGAGGCTCGCGGGCCAATGAGAAACAGATCTCCTGTGGACCCATAACCCAGCTCCTAGGTACTGAGTGCCAGGTCCCCTCTGGCATTTGTGCCTTGGTGACAGTAGCAGGTGCCATTCCAAGACTTCTGTATAAGCGGCAGGTGCTGCCGCCCCCTGCCAAGGCTGGTGGTGCTTCTTCTCGCCCATCACCCCAGCCCCTGGTTCTCCCGGCAGTACCAGAGGACTCAGAGCCTTCGGAAGCAGCATTTCTCCCTTCCGGTCCCAGCCATGCCATTACATCCCTTCCCAACACAGAGCAACCGGTTCACTGTGTCCCCCACAACCTTCTACACATACCCGCTCGATAATCCAGAACCTGGTCACTCCACCCGCATACACACCCTTCCCCCAGCTTCCCCGCCCACCCAGCACCTTGTGCATCTCTGAGCAATGGGCCTCGCCACAGAAGTCTGCCACATGCAAGGTCACCAGCATTCCTGCCAAGGATGGAAGGTGGGGGGGGGTGACTCAGTTCCTGCTTGCTCATCCCTGGAAAAGAGAGTAAGGAGGGAGGGAGGCAAGAGGAGGGAGGAGGGACCCAGGGACCCATTTGCTTTTGCCTTAAGCTTCATCAAGAGGAAGACACAGCCTTGCTGCCGGTTGACCTAACAGGCACCCCCCTCCCTTATTAGCTGCACGGACTGCTGAGAAGAGTCACGCCTTGGACATGGAAATGCTGAGGCCCAGATGGGGATGCGGGTCCAGATGTGTGCAGGGCCGAGGACAGAGGTGACCTTCAGCTGTTCCGATGCTCGGAAAAGAACGAGCTTTCCCTACTGCAGCTCTGGCCCTCAGAGAGACTCCAGTCTGATCAGAGAGGCATAGATCCTTTCATCTGATGTGGGAGGTACAGACCCCGGCCCCAGGGGCTCCCCAATCTGGTAGGGAGATACTGTGGTCACATCCACAAAGAACACGGGTAGGCTGCTTCCACAGGCTCCACTCAGACAGAGGAGACCAAGCTCTGCCCTGGGCCCGGTCCCCAGCCAAGTGGAGTGGGCGGGGGTGTAGGGCCATGAGACAAGCAGGCCAGCCACTCCCCCACTTTGGGGGAAGGCCGAAGGTTGGGGGCGAGGATAGGAACTTAAAGCTTCTCTCTGGGAGCAGAGACAGGTTTGTTCCTGAGGAATCCGATCTGTGAGGTTTGTTTTGTTTTTTTGAACGTTAGAAATTATTTAGTCCACTCCATTTTATTTATTATTATTATTATTATTATTAATTTCTTTTTAGGGCCGAACCCACGGCATATGGAAGTTCCCAGACTAGGAGTCGAATTGGAGCTGGAGCTGCCGGCCACAGCCACAGCCACAGCAATATGGGATCGGAGCTGTGTCTGCAACCTACCCCACAGTTCAAGGCAATGCCAGATCCTTAGCCCACTGAGCGAGGCCGGGGATTGAACCCGCATCCTCAAGGGTACTAGTTGGGTTCTTAAACCGCTGAGCCACACTACAGGAACTCACTCCTGTGAGTTTTGAATGGCAGGAGCTGGAGGTCCAGGAGTTCCCATCATGGCTCAGCAGAAATGAACCTAACTAGTATCCATGAGGACGCAGGTGTGATCCCTGGCCTCGCTCAGTGGGTTAAGGATCTGGCATTGCCATGAGCTGTGGTGTAGGCTGGCAGCTACAACTCTGATTTGACCCCTAGCCTGGGAACTTCCAGATGCTGCAGGTGCAGCCCTAAAAAGACAAAAAGGCAAAAAAAAAAAAAGAGTGGGAGATCCAAGCCTTCGGCAGGGATGGGGGTCCATCTTCCAGGGGATGCCATGGGCATTGCTCACCGAAGAGAGCAGAGGCTGGCACTTTGGTAGCCAGAGGCTTAGCTGGACTGCCTCCCTTTGTGGGGACCAGGGGAACAGGTAGTGTCTGGTGATGGCCAGACTAGTAGGGCACGAGGGCTCATCCAAAAGAATTATGACGCGGGAGGAAATCTGTTAGTGAGACCCTGACTGCGAAGAGCTGCTGGGTTACTGCTGGAAGGTGGAAAAGGAGGGATGAGGCGGCCGAGCGTGCGCGCGGGTGAAATGAAGTTATTAAAATGAACCCACCCCCTGTGCAGGCAGAACTGTGTGCCAGGCAGGCCAGCCCTCCAGCTGTCGGCAGCATCTGGCTCTCCGCAGGAGGAGAGGAGCCGGAGGGTCTGGGTCAGAGTGTCCCCAGGTCCTGCTGATGGTTCAGCCTGGCCAGATGGAGGCGGGGGGGCCCAGGCGGCCACCCAGTGCTCCCTCCCTCCCTCCCCCTCTCCCTCCAGCGCCCACAGGTCACTGGGTCCCATGCATGTCCACCAGAGCCCAGCAAGCCCCAGCTCCCCATGGCAGGGCCTGTGCCCCTGTCCCCAGGATGGAAAGGGAGAGGGTGGCATGGAAGAGTGTCTCAAATCTCTGCTCAGGAGAGGTGGCCCCATAGGGCAGGGGCAGGGCGGAGACGAGCCTGGGATGAGAGGGTGGGCTGAAGTCACTCACCATTTCTGGGTCACTTATACAACATGGGACTCCAGCAAGGTGGCTTCTGAGGCCCCGTCCAGCTCTGCTCTGCAGAGTGAAGGTGCTAGTCCGTGCTGAGTGTTGGTGGGCAGGGGGGACAGGCTGGGGGTGGCGGGAGCATCCTCCCCTCAAGCTCCATCACTCCGCGCTCCAGCTACCTGCCCAAAAGGGACCACCACCCTCCCAAGAAAGCAGACCTTGAATGGTCTCCGGAGAGGGCACTATGATCTTGGTGGGGAGCCCCAAAGGGCCCAGCTCTTCCCGTCCCTTCTAAGTCCCCCGCTACAGGCTGCAGCAGCGGGATGGCTATGTCCAAGCCCCTTCTGTCCCCACTGCCCCCTGGCCTGTCCCCCCACCCCCACCCCAGTGTGTCATCAAACTGGAAACCCAATTACCCCCGATTCTCTGAAGGGACCCTCCCAGGAGACCTCCTTGGGAGAAGTGGCTGAAAATCACACTGGGAGAGAGCATTAGGGGTGTTCCCTTGTCCTAAAAAGTCAGCGCCAGAAAGGAATTCAGAGGACATGTGATGTCCTGGGCTGGGACCATTGGCATCTACCCGGGCACCTGTTAAAGGCAAATTCTTTGGCCCCGCCCCAGATCTATATTCTGCGGTGAGCCCCAGAAATCAGTGTTTTAACCACCCTCTTGGCGATTCAGAGGCCTGCTCATCTTTGAGAACCTCTGGGCCGGGCAAGCTCCTGATTTTATAGAGAAGAAAGGAAAAGAGAACAATGGACAGAGAGGACAATGGACTTGGCCAAGGTCACAGAGCAAAATCCTGCCAGAGTGGCAGGACCCCAGTGGGCCCACCCAGATGGTGATCCAGGAAGGCAGCAGGGAGCCCCCCCTCTGTGGCCAATCCCGCCTCTGAGCTCTTCCTCCCCAGAGACTTCGTAGATGCCCCCCCGCCCCCCAACCTGGAAACAGGGCAGAAAGGAAGGTCCTGCAGCATCAGCTTTGGCAGCTGTTGGAAACCAGCAGCTCCGGCCTCCAGGAAACATCCAGCTGCCATTTGAGAAACGCTGGCTGGACTGCGGGGCACCCGCATCCCCACCCTCCAGCCTCGGACAACTCAGAGTCCAGTGCCCTGGGAAAGCTTTATTCTCTGCTCCAAGAACAAAATTCTGCACACAGACGTCGACGGTCAGGTGATTTCACGAAACCTCCCCCCTCCCCCCTACAGACAGACACGACGGGGCAGGTCCAGCACGCCCTCCACAGCCCGGCCTCCCTGGGCTGAGCTGCTCCTGGTCCTTCTGGCCACGAGGGAGGCAGCATCTCTATCCTGGCCAGTGAAATCCCAGGCTCATGGGCAAGGCTGGCTATGGAAGGCGCCTTCGCTGGACCAGGATGCTCCCCTGGGGAGCGGGGAAGGGGTGGGGGTGGAGGAGGGGCACGTGGCTGAGGGCGGGCTTCCACCTGCGGCCTGGGTGCTGGATTGCCCTCGGGATCAGCTTACGGGTGGGGGAAGGGGCGGGGTGTCAGCACGAGGGTGGGAGCGGGGAACAATGGCAGGAGAAGGAATTTTGGAAAGGGGTGGCCTGGCTGGGGGCAGATGGTCCATTTGTCAAGACAGCAAAGACTCCCAGGGTCACCACTTCAGCCTTAAGCCGAGCTCCGTCCACAGTCCAGGATGAGGGCTCAGGGCTGCCCTCTGGGTGCAGCCAGAGGATTCCCAGGGCTGGCGCCCTGGACGCCCCAGCTCAGCCATCCTGCAGGGGCCCCTTGGTATCCCCACTGATGAAACAGCTCTCTCCTCATTGCCTGTATTCTTTCTCAGGATGGCAGGGAGGGAGCCAAGGTTTTAGGCTCCTCTCGATGACACTGCGGGCCTCCTGGACCCAGCAGGAGGTCAGCGAGGAAGCCCCAGGAGGCTGCCCGGAGAACCCACTCCTCGGCCTGGCGCTCCTGTGTCCTGGTCACTCCACAACCTCACGTTGGGGCCCGCACCTGCGCCCCGTTCCCCGCCGCCTGAGACTTGGCCCTGGCCCTGCTTGGCATCGCCTCCTCTCCGCCCCCGTGCTCCCTGCCTGCGGCCCCTTCCCCTCCCTGCCCAGCATCCAGACAGATGGCTTCCTGCGTGGGCAGGCCTGTCCTTCCAGCCCTGGCCCGGCCACTGTGGCCTGTCCAGGGTCACCCGGAGGGGTAGTAGGGAGTATCGCTGTGGTAGTTGTAATCCGGGCACACCTTCTGGACCAGCCTGTAGTCCGTGCTGTAGAAGGCGATGTAGACGCAGACGACTTTGAAGGGCTGCGAGCAGCTCCAGGTGGCAGAGCTCTGAGCGTGGTCTCGGGAGCAGGTCTTGGCCGGGTCGTGGGTGCAGAGGGAGATCCGGCGGCCCCGTTCCACCTTCTCCCACTCCATCCGGCAGTTGAAGATTTTGGAGGCCTTGGCTTCAATGAAGATCTGCTGCTCCTGGTGGAACTCGACAGCTTTGCTGGGGGGCACGAGGCTGATGGAGATGTTGCCCTGGCCCGTGGCATTGTGTCGGAAGTGGACGCTGAAGGTCCCGTTGCCGTGGTCCACGATCTTCCCCGTGACCAGCAGGTTCAGGGCCACTGTCTTGATGTTGGAGTAGAAGTCGCCCCAGCCAAAGATTTTCTTCACCTTGGCTGACGGGGGCGCGCTGTGGTTCGGGCGACTGGGGGGCTGCCCGAGGACGCCCCATGCCTCCCCAGGTGGAGCCAGCAGCCCTAGGAGAGGAGAGTTGGCCACGGGGCGGGACTTTGGTGAGATGTGGCCTCGCTTGCGAGGCATCCGAGGCCGGGGCTGGCTCTCCCGGTCTTCGTGCTCAGTGTCCTCTGAGCCAGGGGGACCTGTCATCCTGGCCGCAGATGACCTGTGGACAGAGTCGGGAGGAGAATGAGCGCCCTGGGTCCCCAGAAGACCCAGGAAGGCTGGCCCGCCGCTCCCCACCACCAGCATCGTCTCTCTGCCCACCCTTCCGCTCTGACTGAGGGCAGAGGGGCCCCTTTGCCTTGCCCACTTCTGCTGGGGTTGGGCGTGCACTCTGGCCTGTGTCTCATCCATCTCATGTTCTTTTTGTGGGTTTTTGTTTTTGTCTTTTCTAGGGCCGCACCTGTGGCGTATGGAGGTTCCTAGGCTAGGGGTCCAATTGGAGCTGTAGCCGCCGGTCTATACCACAGCCACAGCAATGCAGGATCCGAGCCACATCTGTGACCTACACCACAGCTCACGGCAACACCGGATCCTTCACTCACTGAGCAAGGCCAGGGATCGAACCCGCAACCTCATGGTTCCTCGTCAGATTCATTAACCACTGAGCCACAACGGGAACTCCTCCATCTCATGTTCTGGCCTTCTGCTCACCCCTCCCTCCTCTCCCCACTGTCTTGCCTCTGGCCATTGTTCAAAATCTGGAAGGACAGTGGAGAAGACTCTCCAGGGGACCACGGCAGCAGAGGTACATGGTCCGTACTCCTGGTCCCCAGCCTGATGGGGGTGGCTCTGCTTCTGATCTTGGCAGAGCCTTCATCTGATGGCAGAAGCACATCCTTGTGCTGACAGAGCACCCTTGTCTGACAGGAGAGACAGAGTCCCTGCCTTTGTGAAATTCCCTGGCCGATGGGGAGAGGCTTAGTCTCTGGCCTCAGAGAGCCCCAAGTCAGACAGGGGAGTTCCATCCCTCTGCTGGGAGAGCCCTGAGTTTGGCAGGGGAGGTACAGTCCCTGCCTTTGGGGACTTCCCAGTCTGCTGGATGAGATACCATCCCTACCCTGGGAAAGTTTTACCCTCAGAGGCAAAGAGAATCAACAGATGATGGAAAAGAAAAAGGAACTCAGTGAAATTCTCCCTCAAATACAAATGCGGTTTAGGTTTTGGCAGGACGACGAGAGGGAGACGCAGGTGCATTCCACACCCAAGAGGATGGCCAAATGCTCCTCTGGGGACAACTGATGGTAACAGGCCAGATCATTCCTTGTGCTAGGAGGTAAGGAGTTCGTATTATGCCCATTTCACAGATGGGGACACGAGGCTCACAGATACCATCATTCACGGCTACGTCGCACAGACTCAGCCCTCCCATCCCTCCACACTCCCAGTCTCACAAACCAGATGGGTCCTCCTATGGGGGTTTTATCCGACCCCCATCCCCACCTGGAATCTCCTGTAAAGCTCGGCGGAGCCTCCACTGGCCTCTGCGGCATCAGCCCCAGGGACAGGCAACATCTGGGGATGTTTCCTGGAGGAGCGGTGGGGAAGGCCAGCAGGACAGACAGCCTGATGAGCTCAAACAGAGGACACAGCTCCAGAGGGCACCAGGGTTCCTGAGGACAGCCACCTGGTGTGGGTGTGCTCAGCTTTTGAAGCAAGGATTGGCCCTGTGTGTCTCGATACCAAGACCAGGGGCCCCAGCACACAGCTGGGCAGCATCTGGAATTGCTAGTGACCCTGGGGTGAGGACATAGGATGCCTACGGGCTGGGGTCTGGAGGGCTCCAAAGGGGGTTGGGGTCCTCTGGCCCCCTGTTCTGCTCTGGCCATGACCTCGGTTGTGTGCAGTGGCCCTGTCCTGCCAGGATCCAAGGCCAGGGCAGAGAGACGGCAGGAGGAGAGACTCTGGGAGTTGGGCTCCCGGCGGCAGACCTCTGTGTACTTGGCCTCCTAGGGTCACAGCTGAAGGCTGGAGGATGGGGAGAAGGATTCGCCCACCCAGTGGCAAAGGGGATTATTGTTTTGAGGAGAAGGGCAGACCCAGATGTGGGGCCGAGGCTTCTCCACGACAGGATTGCTAGGTAGCCGTTTGGCGGGCGCTGGGTCGGAGGGGAGTTGAGCCCTGGGCTGGGGGGGCAGGGGTGGATTCCCCCCCGTCCTGGGCCGCAGGGAAGGCGCGAGCGAGCGCACGGGGAGCCGGCTCCGGGCGCTCCGCTCAGCTACCGCGAGCGCCCGGGGCGGGAGCCGCCTGCCCAGGTCCTGTGGGGCTCGGGCTGCGCGCAGCCGGGAGCGGAGAGGAAAACAACAGGCGGGGAGGGAGGGAGGGAGGGAGCGGGAGGGAAGGCGGGAGCGAGGGACGCAGCGGCGGCCCCCCTCCTGGACAGGCTGGTGCGCTGGGGAACCCAGAGCCCGGGGTCCTCCGGGTCCCCCGAGGTCAGAGACGAGCCCACGCCCCCTGCCCTGGCAGGTCATCGGCTCCACAACCACCTCCCACTCCCCTTCCGCGGGGCCCCGGGCGCCGAAAGGGGTCAAGTAACCCTTGGCGACGGCTGCGGGCATTTTCCCTCGTGCCCGTCGCACCTCCTGCCACCAGCGGCCGAGTGGGTGGGCCAGCCCAGCACCCTCTCCCCGCCCCTCTTAACCCTTTCTGTACAGTCTCCGGCCTCGGACCCGCCCTCTCCCCCAGCCTCCAGGCTACCCTTCCATCCCCGGGATGTGGGGGGGAAGGGAGAAAGTTTCCGGGCTCCGGAGCTTCCCGCTGCTCTCCCCCAATTCTCCGGGCCCCCGCCCCTCCGCGCCGCTCCCCGCGGACCACTCACCAGATAGAGGCTGCCCTGCACTAGGAACACGAAGCAGCAGCGAGTCAGTTGCATCTTCGTCCTTTGCTCCCGTGCCCCTTTCTCTCCTCTTTTCCCTTCAGGGTCCCAGGCCCTTCTTCACCCCTGCTCTTTCAGGTGCGCCGTCCCATGCTCCAGTGCCCGGCCACTCGCGGCCCTCCGCGCTGCCAGCCGCCCAGGACCGACCCCGCCCTCTTCGGTCCAGCTGTGCAGCCGCAGCCCCCCCTCCCCTGGTCCAGCTGCGCGCAGCGTGGCCCCCTCGCGAGGTCCCAGATGTGCGCCCCGAGCGCCTCGAAGGGCCCCAGCTGCGCGGTGGATCCGTCGCTCCCGATATGCCCCCTCGGTTCCAGTGGCAGCGGCTCTCGCCCAGATGTGTGGGGGACCCGCGCGCGCGCTCGTCCCTGCGCTAATTCCCCAGACCAGACGGCCCCTCCCGCCCCGTCGCGGCGCGCCCCCTGGCGGAAGCCCCGGGCCGAGGCGAGCCACGCCGCCGCTCGCCTCGCTGCGCCCCGCCAGACTGGAGCGCTCCCGGCGCCCAGGCGGCTCCGCTTCCTCGTCCCTCCCACCCGCGGCGGCGGCGGCGGCGGCGGCGGCGGCGGCAGGTACTGTGAGCCCAGCCGGTACCTCCGGAGTTAACTCCTCCCCTGCCGGCCCGCAGCCCCGGGACCTGGGAGGCCGGGGACAGACGCGGGGGCGGAGTAACGCTTGGCGAGGAAGGGAGAGGGTGGTGGCCCGGGGAAAGGCACCCTACTTTTTCCACCCTTCTGGCAAGGCGCCTGTCCCCGGGAGCGGGCGTTTGGGGATCTGCTGCCAGGCCCCGAACCCCGAGAGACCTGGAATTTGGAAAGATCATTTTTTCCCAACCGTTACAAGAGCCAGAAAAGAACATCCTCCTATCCCCACAGCCCAAAGTCCAATTTCCTGCTTTTGTGCCAAGGGAAGTTCTTCTAGGTGTCTAGCCTGTAGTCCTTTTGGTATCATGTCAGTCCCTTTCCTCTTCTACTTTACTCAGAGGGGCTGAGATAACCCTCCATGCCTGCCCCCTGCACCTCTCAGTCCAATCGCTGTGACAGGAAACTTTTGGCTGGAGGTCTGGGCTGAAAGGGCTGCGCCGGGTCAGGCTGGATTCTGAATCTGGGGTCAGGGGATAAACCTCCACCCCCGCCCCAGAAGGCTGTACCAATAGCTGTACCTCCATTCTTTGCTACTGCCCTCCCCCGAATCCAGGGCATCACAGGTTGGGATGTGGGGCTCCTCTGCCCAGCTGAGTCTCTGTCTGTCTCTGGTCTCTGCAAGCCTCCAGGGCAAGAAGGAAGAAAAAGATCCTCATTTGAGAGTTTCCAAGGAGGGGCTCATCCGCCATCACCTTACAGCTCTGTTTTCTGCCTGGGTTTGCAGGGCCCTTTTAGTCCTTAGAAAAACCAAAGGTCAGATCCTACAATCCCTTAGAAGCTGTGAGGGTGAGGAGGCACCCCAGCATTTGGAGTGGGTCCAGCCTGGGCTGGGCCCCGTGGGGCAGGGAGGGTGGGCACTCTGCCCTGGCCCTCGAGGCCCAGTTTGGTCTCTGGCTGCAGCCCCCAGCACGCACCCAGCCTCCTCCCCCACCATCTGCCAGGCGGGTGCGCGGGGAATGCAGATGAATCTTAATATCAGCCTGGGCCAAGTGCGATGAGGGAGACAGATTCTGCAGAACCCAGGCAGCGTCTCAGAGCCCCCTGCATTCCTCAGGCACCCTGGGCGGTACAGGATGCAGCAGCCCTTCCCCGGGGGTGGGGGTGGGAATGTGCTTGTCTAGTCAAAGACCCCCACCCCCCCCCACCCCAAAGCCAGGGGAGGAAGGAACAGATAAATCCTTGTCTGGCCTCTGAGCCTCTGGTCCGGCTGGGAGGAGGAAGCTGTCGGCCTGAGCGTGGGCAGCTGGTTCCGGCTCTCAGCGAGGCAGAGGCGTAGCTGGGCCCACTCCCTGTCCATCTCCAGAAGGTCTTATCCCCAGGAGAGCGGTGTGACCCAGCAAAAAGAGCACAGGCTTTCGGGCCAGACAGTCCTGGATTCCACTCCAGGCCTGGCTGTGTGACCTTGGGCAGGTTGCTTTGGTTCTCTGATGCCAGTTTCCTGATCTGTAGTTGTAAGAATTCAAGGAGACAGAATGTGCAAACCGAGCACAGGCACAATGGCTGGCGGGCAGTCGTGGCGTACAATAAAGGGAAGCTCTGGCTTTTCCACTGCCCACACATTTGCTCTGGCTGCACCTCCTGCCAGGCTTGCCCTCCCTGCCCTCTCAGTCCTTCCTGCCTCTCACTTCCTTCAAATTTCCCGTCCGCATTCATCCATCAACCACCAGCCAAGCCTGTCCTCGGTGCCAGGCACCAGGCCAGGGGTTGGGACACAGAGATGAATGGGACACCCTTCCTGGCCTCGCGAATCTCACTGGCTAGCGCAGAACCAAGGCGCGAAAATCAATGATAACTCAGTGTAGTGAGTGCAATAACAGATCCCTCCCTAGATGCAGAGGATCGTCGGGGCAGGAGCAGACAGGGGTGGCTTCCTGGAGGAGGTGATGCCGAAGTCACAAGAAATAAATGGTCAGAGGTCCAGAGACTAGAACCGGAAGCAGTTTGCTGTCGCTGGAACTCAAAGGAGAGAGGAGGATGCTTGGAGCAGGAAGCTGGGGCCACCTGATGGAAGGTCTTATGTGCAGGTCAAGGGGTTAGGACCTTGAAAATCCTTTGAAGAGTTTTAAGGAGGCTGGTGATTACAGTCAAATTTGTAGTGGGGGGCGGTGTTTGGTTTTTGTCTTTTTAGGGCTGCCCCTGTGGCCTATGGAAGTTCCCAGGCTAGGGATCGAATCGGAGCTACAGCTGCCGGCCTACAGCACAGCCACAGGAATGAGGGGTCCGAATGCAACCTACACCACAGGTCACAGCAACGTCCTTAACCCACTGAGTGAGGCCAGGGATCGAATCCGCATCCTCCTGGATCCTAGTCGGGTAGTTCGTTACCACTGAGCCAGATTTGCTGTTGATAAAGCTTTTGGAGAATTCACCGGAAAGAGGAAAGACTAGAGGGAGGGAACCAGTTAGGGGGAGACTGAAAACATCTTTAGCAGGCAGATCAGGGTTGAGTTATTGCTGAAATGAGGGAGGAAGGGAGACAGGGAGTCATGTATGATACCCAAGTTTCTGGCTTGAGCAGTAGGCAAGATGCTGGCTGAGGTGGGCACTATGGGGGCAGGGCAAGGGATGAAGGGGTCAACTTTGGTCATGTCAAGTCTGGGGCTTGTGGAGTTCCCATCGTGGCTCAGTGGTTAACGAATCTGACTAGGAACCATGAGGTTGCGGGTTCGATCCCTGGCCTTGCTCAGTGGGTTAGGGATCCAGCGTTGCCGTGACCTGTGGTGTAGGTTGCAGACATGGCTCAGATCCCGCATTGCTATGGCTCTGGTGTAGGCTGGCAGCTATAGCTCTGATTGGACCCCTAGCCTGGGAACCTCCATATACCGTGGGAGCAGCCTAAGAAATGGCAAAAAGACAAAAAAAAAAAAAGTCTGGGGCTTGCTGTTGGCCAGCCGAGGGCAGGAGAAAGTCTAGCCTGGGGGACTGAAGGGATGGATGCGTGAGAGGAACAAGGGGCTTGGATGGAGGAGCCTGGGCACCCTGGCATTTAAGGGGTGGGCAGAGGAAGAGCAGCCCCCAAAGGCTCCCAGGCAGGAACCGGCAGCCAGGGGCACGGACGGCGTGTGGGCTGATCCCAGAAGCAACAAGAGCAGTGGGGCGCTCACACTGGGGTGCACCAAATGAAGGTTATGGTACGAACGCAGATGCTAGGGGCCCACCCAAGGGTGGCAGCGGGGAGCCCAGGACCATCCATGCATTTTTTGCCCATATCCCAGGAAATGTCCATTGAGGCAGCCCCTGGACTTCACTTTGATAGAGTGGCGTGTGGGGAATATCAGGAAAGACGGAATTAGCAGCAGCTCAGAGGAGCAGAGCAGCCTGGCAAGAGAGAGACAAAAAAGACCACTGCGTTTGGCTCCTCCGGCAACTGTACCCAACCTGGGGCCTCCCAGCTGCTCCCAAGGAGGAAAGACAGCCCGCAAACTCAGTGAACTCTGGACACAGCTGTGCTGGAGGTAAGGAACCCCCGGTGTGTCAGGCAGGCAGGCTCACCTCTGGGGTCTCCCCAGCACCCCCCCTTACCCCCCATGGCAGATGCTCCATGAAGGAGAGCAGATCTCAATGCACTAGTCCCGCCCCTGGGCCCTCAGCCTTCTTGCACCCACCTGCACCTGCCCACCTGCACCCTGGATGTGGATTGGCTGGGCATCTGCTTAGCATTTCTGATGCTTTTACCTGCTTCACTTGATCTCACCCTGGGAAGAAGCCTGTTTATACCCTCCCTCCTCCCTGCCTCCCCAGTGCCCCGGGAAAGAAAACAACACAGGGGTGCCTGATCGGTGCTTATTGAATGAATAGGAAATTGGGTTCCTGATGGTTTGAAAGCCAGAGAATGGATGCTTTTGAACCAGCTGGAGCAGAGGGATCCAGGGGAGAGGTGGGGGTAGAACATTACCACTAATAATCTCTCACGTTTCCCCTGGACGTTTGCAAGGTGTGAGTGTCAGGAGAGAGACCTATGTCGAGGGGACCAGGGGAATCCAGGGGGGGACCCCTAAGTCTAATGAGGTGGCGAAGGACGAATCCCAGAGAAATCAATCTTGTGAAATGTGGATCAGCTCAGGTGGGGAGGGGAAAGAAAGAAGCTTCCAGGCAGAGGAAGCAGCTCATGCAAAGGCCAGAGATGAAAGCAAGCCTGGGAATGGGGTTTTGATGAGGATGAGATGAAAGACTCATTTGTTCCACAAATAGTTATCGGGTGTCTACTTTTATGTTGGGTCCTGGGCTGGGTGTGGGGGTACAGCTGTGAATGAGAGACGGCTGTCCTTAGTCAAGCGGACCAGTGGGCTCTGGGACAGACACATGAAATAGCTAAGTGTCCAAAAACAAACTCTGAGATGCTGGCAGGTGGTATGAAGAAAGAAGACCACCAAGCTGGGGTGGGGGAGGAGCTAAAGAGGGGTGGGCAGTCCCAGTTGACCTGGAAGTGGCCAGGGAAAGCTCTGTGAGATGTGACATTGGACACTGGATGGAAGGATGAGGAGGCCTCGAGCCGCCATGGAGCTGGGGGAGCCCTTCTAGGCAGAGGGAACAGCGCCTGCCAGGACTAGGAAGATTCTAGAAGCGTGAGCCAGAGAGATGGGAGGGGGCTGGATAGCCAGGGCTTTATGGGTCTAGTGAAAGTTTGGGCTTCCTCCTGTGTTAAGGTGTTTTTATTTTTTGTTTTTAAGGTTTTTTTTTTTTTTAATGCATATATCTTTTGGGGGGAGGTTACAAACATTTTTAAAAAATGATTGGAGTTGAAGTTCCCCATGTGGCTCAGCAGGTTAAGAACCCGACTAGTATCCCTGAGGATGCAGGTTTGATCCCTGGCCTCACTCAGTGGGTTAAAGGATCTGGCATTGCCGTGAGCTGTGCTATAGGTCCCAGACGTGGCTCAGATCTGTCATTGCTGTAGCTGTTGTGTAGGCCGGCAGCTGCATTTCTCATTCCAGCCCTAGCCTGGGAATTTCCAAATGCTAAAAAGACCGAAAAAAAAAATTACTGGAGTATAGTTGATTTACAATGTGTCAATTACTGTAAGTTTTAATTTTACAAGGTTTTTTTTTTTGTCTTTTCTAGGGCTGCTCCCTCAGCATATGGAAGTTCCCAGGCTAGGGGTCGAATCCAAGCTACAGCTGCCGGCCTACACCACAGCCACAGCAATGCTGGATCCAAGCTGCATCTGTGATCTACACCACAGCTCACAGCAACACTGGATCCCTGATCCACTGAGCGAGGCCAGGGATGGAGCCTGCGTCCTCATGGATGCTAGTCGGATTCATTTCCGCTGTGCCACGACGAGAATTCCAAATTTACAAGTTTTAAACAGGGGGCAGATTTGCACTCTTGAACGATCTCTAGAAAGATCCCTTAAGTAGATTTAAGAGGTGGACCTGGAGGCTTGGAGGTGATGATGGCCTGAATTAGGGCAGAACCCCTGGGGATGGGAAGGGAGGGATGACCTCAAAAGACCCTTTTTTTTTTTGTCTTTTCTAGGGCTGCTCCCTCGGCATATGGAGGTTCCCAGGCTAGGGGTCCAGTTGGAACTGTAGCTGCTGGCCTGCACCAGAGCCACAGCAACTCGGGATCCGAGCCGCGTCTGCAACCTACACCACAGCTCATGGCAACACCGGATCTTTAATCCACTGAGCAAGGCCAGGGATAAAACCTGCAACCTCATGGTTCCTAGTCGGATTCGTTAACCACTGCACCACGATGAGAACTCTGTGAAAGACCTTTTAAGGGATGGAATGGAGAGAAGTTAGACTCTAGGACTGGGCTGGAGGAGTCAGGTGACCGCCAGCCTTCTGGAATGGGGGATAGAGGGCAGGTTTGCAGGAGGATGCAGCGCCCCGCCACGGACAGCGAAGGGCTGGGTGCCGAGTGGAGGTTCTAGTGGAGGGACCGGGCTGGGAGGTGTGTGAGCCTCCAGAGTTATCAGAGGTGAGAATGTGAGGAGCTCAACAAGAACAGAGCACAGTGAGGGTGCAAAATGGGGCTGCCAGGGCCAGTCACACAGGGAGGAGCGATGGAAGAGAGGGGGTGGGGGTCGGGTGGGGACATGCCAGCCAGGAAGCAGGTGGGAACCTCCTGGCTCCAGAGGCCGGAGGGGAGCTGCCCACTCACATCCCACACGGTGCCTGCCTCCTGCCTTGGGCTTTGCGGGTCGTCTTTCTATGCCCCTGCCTCTCCTGCCAGGAGGGCCCTCCTTCTGGCTGTAAAGGCCCCCCCATGCCTGCTCTTGTTGAGCACAGAAGGGAAAGACGTGGGGTCCAGCAGCCTTGGATTAGGGTCTGGCTCTGAGATCTGCTGTGTGGGTGATCTTGGGCAAACCTCTTGTTTTGGGGGGGCCTCCGCTGCCCTGTCTGTAAAAGAGCCCTCCCCTGGGGCGAGGACTTGGTGCCTGGCTTTCTACTGGGCACGCAGCACACCTCGATCTTTTGTCTGCTCTGAGCTGGTGGAGAGTGTTTCGTGAACAGGGAAGCGCTGGAACAAAATGAGTCTGGCAGCTCTCCTTCCGCTACTCAGGATCTTCCGAGGTGAGAAGCAAGAGGGAGAAAACAGGCCCTGAACTGAACGGCTAGACTGCAGAGCACTTGGCAGGGACCTGGCACCAGGTCATCTGTCCTCCACCTGTCGCCTTGGGCTCAGGTCGCTGTGGTTAATGCCACGGCCCCCGCAGGCACCGGGCGGGCATGTGGTGTCTGAGGGGCGTGGGGTCGGCGCGCCGCCTGGTGGGCACTTGGGGCACTGCGGGCGCTTTGCCCCGCGAGGATAGCTGGGCTGAACCCGCCAGCCGCGTTGTCCCCCCACCTCGCCACTCTCGCCCCCGCTCACCAGTGGCCAGCGCCCAGGCGCTTGATGAAGACCGCCCCCCCCCAGGACAACCAACAGCCTGTGCTGCTCAGAGGCGTTGTCGCGCGATTGATCTCAGGAGCCAGATCGCTTGAGTCCCAATTCTGCCTTTGCTGCTCTGTATTGGCAAAAAAAATGACTATCTCATTGTGCCCAGTTTCTTCATGGGGATAATAACAGGATCCACGTATAAGCTTGTTGGGAACAGCGTCCGGCACATAATAAGTGCTCAATAAATGCTGTCGATTATATGCACATTCAGTTTCTCTTTCATCCCCAGATTTTCACGTTGCTGTCGGACCAGGAGCTTGCAGAAGGCAGTTCCGGAGTGGAGATGGCCTCAACTGGGAGAGGGAGAGGGAGAGGGATCCTGCCACGTGGGGCACGGAAACAAGCCTCGGGTTCTTTATTTCTGAAAGAGTCAAGGTGACATCTACAGAGAGTTCCCGCTTCCTTCTCACAGAGAAGGTGTGTGTAGGCGCCAGGGGCTACACGTTCCCACGCTCGAGTTTGCCTCCACTCCCGGCCACAGCTGCCAAAATTCAAGGGTGCTCCCTCCTGTGGACCCCCATCGGACCCTGGGTCCGGAGCTGCCAGTGGCAACCACCTCGGGAGGTCGAGGCTTCCATCCTACAGAGTCCCCCGCGTAGGGCTGGTCTGGCGCGTCAGCTCTTCACCTGCTGACTGTCGCCAGAGGGTCAAGACGGCCTGGCAGCATCTTCCATTTCCAGGCCGGTGGTGACGCCTGGCGGTGGAGAGAAGAACAGCCGCGACTTCTGCTGCAGGAACTTCTATCAAGAAGCTCGTAGGCACACTGGGCACCACTGAGGGTGGTGGGGAGTTTGGGGGGGCGGGGATGGGAGGCAGAAACTTTCAGGGGGTCTGGGAGACTGAAGGGCTTCCCAGAGCAGCACTGACCTGGGCTTCTGTTAGGGAGATGGAATCAAGACCTTCCGATTCCAAATCTGATCAGAAAGGGTCTGGGGGGTGGGGGTGGGGTGAAAATGAGGAGCACTGAGGGAGGGGTAGGGTTGGGGTGGCCCCATGAGACCCCAGAGAGTTCAGGAGGAAGGGTTCCCTAATGTACTCCCTGCAGCCCAGCTCATTTGGGGTCATTATTCCCCTTTGGGGCCCCAGACACCCCTCCCTGCTAAGATTTCAATATAAGGCAGGGCATGGGAGGGGGGCAATGAGCCTGGGAAGGGCCACAGTCTGAAAGAGACCTCAGTGGAGGCAACTCCGAGAAAGGGTCAGCTGTGGCCATGAAGAGGCAGCAAGAAGGAAGCCACTAGAGATGCTTTTCTGACCCCTGTTCCGCCCTAAACCACCGTGGCTGCCCCCACCTGCCTCGTGCAGACTCAGCAGCCCCTGCTTCCAAGCCTTGCCTGCTGGTGGGGGTGGAAGGGGTGGCCAGAGCCTGACATCAGCCTAAAGTCATAACCTACTCATTCTTTTTTTTTTTTTTTTGTCTTTTGTCTTTATAGGGCTGCACTCTTGGCATATGGAGGTTCCCAGGCTAGGGGTCTAATCAGAGCTATAGCTGCCAGCCTACGCCAGAGCCACAGCAATGCCAGATCCCAGCTGCATCTTCGACCTACACCACAGCTCAGGGCAGAGCCGGATCCTTAACTCACTGAGTGAGGCCAGGGATCGAACCCGCAACCTCGTGGTTCCTGGTTGGATTCGTTTCCGCTGCACTACGATGAGAACTCCCAACCTACTCACTCTTGAATGCCAGACCCAAAGCCAGCCAACTCTGGACCTGGGATGCCACAGGACTCTGCCAGCTCTAAGTATACAAAATCACGCTCCTCCTAGCCTGACCCAAAGACCGGTGGCCTCCTGTGATCCCCCCACCTTGGGGGGCCCCCCGCCATCCACCTCATTAGAATCTTGGTGCCAGCCTTGCCTCCAGCCTCTCTTCCCGATGTCCAGCTGCATCTATCTCCTCCAACCCACTGCAGTCTTCAGGTCCCATCATTGCTCCCTGGGACCACTGCCACCTGGACTGGTCTCTCCCTGCCATTCCCTACTCACCCTACAGCCAAGATGCAAACAAGAGGGTGTCTCTCTCCTGTTTCAAATCCGTGGAAGGGGCCCCACAGCCCCAAACTAGCCAAGACATATTGGGAACACTCACTAAATGGCACCCCAATCCTCACATTTAATCACACAACCTAATGAGGCAGCTTCTGTAATTGCCACAGTTTGCAAATGAGAAAACTGAGACTGCAGGAGATAAGGAGACTTCTCCAAGGATCCACAGCTAATACTCTTCAGAACTGGGCAGGAAGTGAGGTATTTGTGGTGTTGGCTAGGAGATTCAGTATAAACAATTTTTTTTTTCCTCTTTTCGGGCCACACCCACGGCATATGGAGGTTCCCAGACTAGGGGTCGAATTGGAGCCGAGATGCCAACCTACGCCACAGCCACAGCAACATGGGATCCGAGCTGCGTCTGCGACCTACACCACAGCTCATGGCAATGCCGGATCCCCAACCCACTGAGAGAGGCCAGGGATCGAACCTGCAACCTCATGGATTCTAGTGGGGTTCCTTTCCGCTGCGCCACGACAAGAACTCCACATGTAGTCTTTTTAGTCTTTTCTTGGCCGTGACTTTTCCTCGGACTATTCTTATTTTATTTTGGGGGCTGTGCCTGCAGCATGCAGGAGTTCCCAGGCCAGAAATCAAACCTGAGCCATAGCAATAACCTGAGCCACAGAGTGACAATGCTTAGTCCTTAACTGCTAGGCCACCAGGGAACTCCAGACCATTTCTATCATTTGTTTGTTTGGGGGTTTTTTGGCTGTGCCTGTGGAATGTGGAAGTTTCTGGGCAGGACAACACAGGATCCTTTAACCCGCTGTGCCACAAAAGAACTCCCAGACTGTTCTTTTTTTTCCTTTTTTTTTTTGTCTTTTTGCCATTTCTTGGGCTGCTCCCCGAGGCATAAGGAGGTTCCCAGGCTAGGGGTCCAATCGGAGCTGTAGCCGCTGGCCTACACCACAGCCACAGCAACACGGGATCCGAGCCGCGTCTGCAACCTACACCACAGCTCACGGCAACGCCGGATCCCCAACCCACTGAGCAAGGCCAGGGATCGAACCCTCAACCTCATGGTTCCTAGTCAGATTCGTTAACCACTGAGCCACAATGGGAACTCCCCAGACTGTTCTTATTTTTGATGACTTGACAGTTTGAGGAGTACCAGTCAGGTTTTTTGTAGAATACACCCCTCCACTGGAATTTGTCTGATCTTTTTCTCCTAGACTGGGGCTGTGTGTTTTGGGGGAGAGGAGGATGATCACGGGTGTGGAGTGCCTTCACATCATGTGAAGGGTACATGTGTAATAGGGAAGAACAAATCCGACTCCATATTAGATCTGTTTCGTTTACTGACTTCGTCTTCTGCTGCTTTGGCTCCAAGTTAATCACTTAACAGCTCTTGCCTAGAGCTTAAAGTACACATAATGGCCCATTTCTGGGAACTCCCAGCTTCCCATGCTTGAGGTTTTTGCTTTTTTTTTTTTTCAGGGCCACACCCATGGCGTATGGAAGTTCCCAGGTTAGGGGGTCAAATCAGAGCGGTAGCTGCCGGTCTACACCACAGCTCCTGGCAATGCCCCATCCTTAACTCCCTGAGTGAGGCCAAGGATCAAACCCACATCCTCATGGATACTAGTTGGGCTTGTTACTGCTGAGCCACCACAGGAACTTCCATCCCATGCCTGAGCCTTAAGCTAAAACACCTTTGTTCACGGGAAGCCCCACCTGTGAATGGCTGCAGGAAAGAAAAATTGAACACATCCTCTCAGAGTCTGGGCTGGAACCAGGAAAAATTTGCAGCAACTTATAATCTTTATTTTTTTTTTTTAAAGTTACCGCCTCAACTCCTCCTCTTTGTTCTAGAAAAGAAACAAGCAGCCAAGGGAAGTTCCCGTCATGGCTCAGTGGTTAACGAATCCGACTAGAAACCATGAGGTTGCAGGTTCGATCCCTGGCCTTGCTCAGTGGGTTAAGGATCCGGTGTTGCCCTGAGCTATGGTGTAGGTCGAAGACGTGGCTCGGATCCCGTGTTGCTGTGGCTCTGGCGTAGGCCGGTGGTCACAGCTCCGATTGGACCCCTAGCCTGGGAACCTCCATATGCCGAGGGAGTGGCCCAAGAAATGGCAAAAAGCCAAAGGAAAAAAAAAAAGAAAAGAAAAAAAAGAAACTAGCATCAAACTTGGGCAAGATGGTTCTTTGGGACAGTAGTCCACCATCTGCTCAGTCTGCCAGCTTTCTGAATAAAGTTGGTTCATGGGCTTGTTGTGCAGTGAGCACTATGAGGCAATTTGGACTTGGTAACAAATACTGTCACCATGACTTATGACAGTTGAGGTGAACTTTGATCATCTGGCTGCAATCGTGTGTATCAGACCTTTTCCCCGTGAAATTACCCCACACTCCCGAGCCTGCCTCTTTCCTTCCTTCGGCTTTGGGAGGAAGTTGTCCTGTGCAGTCCACGGTTAAGGAGGGGAGGATTACATGCCCCTCTTCAAACCCCTCTTCATTTACCTCGAGTTCTGCACTGGAGACCTCGCTCTTCTTTCTCCATTTATTAATTTATTCAGTTGTTTATTTATATCAGTATGGACTCATGGTTATTCATTTTATACTTTCAGGTGTTTTTTTTTTTTTTTTGTTCGTTTGTTTGTTTTGGCTCTTTAGGCCCAAACCTGAAGCACATGGAAGTTCCCAGGCTAGGGGTCGAATCAGAGCTTCAGGCCTACACCCCAGCCATAGCAACATGGGATCTGAGCCACACTGGCGACCCACACCACAGCTCACTGCAGCGCCGGATCCTGAACCTACTGAGCAAGGCCAGGGATCGAACCTGTGTCCTTATGGATACTAGTCAGATTCGTTACTGCTGAGCCATAACAGGAACTCCCTATACTTTGAGTTTTGATCCAATACTATTTTATTAGTATTGCTATGTTCCTCAAATTGCTATGATGTATTTTTCACCCTTTGGATGGAAAAATTAAAAGACTGATTAACAATAAGGGCTCTGGGAGCTGCTGGGTGCTGCTGCTCCTTTGTAACTGGAGCTGCATTTTCTGACCTGGAAGCAGCAGAAAGAATAAGAACAAGGGGGCATTTAATGTATGTAGTCTAAGCCCATTGTGTGTGCATGTGGATGCTTTCTTCTAGGGCCACACACATGGCACATGGAGGTCCCCTGTCAAAGGGTCTAGTTGGAGCTGTAGCTGCCAGCCTACACCACAGCCACAGCAGTGCAGGATCCGAGCCACATCTGCAACCTACACCACAGCTCACGGCAACACCGGATCCTTAACCCACTGAGCGAGGCCAGGGATCAAACTTGCAACCTCATGGTTCGTGGTCGGGTTCATTAACCAGTGAGCCATGACAGGAACTCCTAAGCCCATTTTTAATAAAAAGAAGGAATATCTAAAAGAAGTTCTCCCTCTCTCTCTCCCTCTGTCTCCCAGCAACCATACTGGACCACCCTCAATCCATTTTCCCAAGGGGTCCTTGTGCACCCCTTTCCTAAGCTCAGTGGCTTTATGGTGCCCTCAGAGTAACATTCAAACACTCAAAGAGTGGCCTACAGTGCCCTCTATCGGGCCTCCACTCAAATTTCCCTCCTCGGAGAGCCCTTCTCTGGCGATTCCACCCAAAGCAGCCTGGCCCTTGCCCCAGAACCCATCCCTCCCAGCCCATCCAAAGAGAATTCATCACTACCTGAAATATCCTCTTTACTCTCTACTGCCTCCCCTCTCCTCATTAGAATGTAAGCCTCGGTTGCTGGGGCTGTGGTGTAGGCCGGTAGCTACAGCTCCGATTGGACCCCTAGCCTGGGAACTTCCATAAGCCATGGGTGCGGCCCTAAAAAGACAAAAATAATAAAATAAAATAATATAAAATAAATAGAATATAAGCCCCATGAGGGCAGAGAGCCCTGTGGCTATTGTTTTATTTTCCCCAGTAGCCCAGGCTTAGCACAGGGTCCAGCGCGTGGTAGATTTCCATTCCTCCTACCTGCGGAGTGAGCATCCTTAGAGAAATAAGGAAAGACAGCCTCCTTCCCCCGCGTTAGTGATCTCAGGGCTGTGGGGCTGGAAAGGGAGAGCGGAGACGGTCCATTTTTTCTTCAGATCCTTCTGGTTTGTTTAGCCGCTACAAAGAACATGTAGTACTGTGGTTTGTAATTAAAACGAAAATCCAATAAAGTTAATAAAAAAAAGAAAGAAATTAGAGTTTTCATTTCCCAGGGGGAAAAAAAAATAAGAAAAAAAGCACGCAGCTTTCTGTGGGAAGCTGTTTGGTTGTCTGTCCGGGAGCAAAGGTAGTCTCCGGAGATGGGGGGTGGGGGCGCTGAAGAGGCTGGAGGACCAAGGTGGCAGAGGAGGGCATTGGTAGCGAGACAGGGAGGCTCTAGAATGGTTATAGGAAGGGTCTGGGTAGAAGGGGTGAGAGGCAGTGATGGGACTGGGAGACCTTTCTGGTTTGAGGTGGCTGGTGGGACGCGTGGCGGGTGGGGTTGACCAGGGAATCCCGGGCCAGCCCAGGGTACCACCCCTGGCACTTAGCCCACTCCATAATCCAGTCCCTGGCCCATCATCTCTTGGGGCCCATCATCTCCCCTCTCTTGGCTTCGGTTTTCCCAGCAGCAAAAGAGTGATTGACACAGGAGTCGCCAAAGTTCTCCCAGCTCGGTTGTCCACTTCAATGAGCGCTGACTCTTGGGTCCCTAGGAAACTGGCGCTGGATCAGAGTTTGGCCGGCGGCCCCCTGCTCCCCTGTCAAGGCCGAGCTCTGGGAGGGCGGCTTCCGCCTCTGGCCAGCAGAGGGCGCTGCGACGCCGCCGCTGCAGGCCGGGCTCAGCGCGGTCTGGAGCCGCCTGCTTAAGCTGAAGTCCTGAGTTTGCCTCACCAGACACTGCCCACCCAGCCACTGGATCTTTGGTTGTTCAGCTCTGGTCGCACTAGTGTCTACAGCACTCTGATGCCCAGGTCTCTGAGCCTAGGCCGAAGAGGGTGGCTAGATTTGGAGCTTGAAGGGGTTCAAGAAATCATTGCTTCCACACCCCTGCCTCTCATCTCTGCCTCCGCTCTCTCTCCCTGTAAGCCGCCCCCAACACAGAGCCCGTGGGGCCCCAGCCTAGATGTCCCTCCTGGGATTCTGGCCATCTCTCTAGAGCTAACTGGACGCACGGATGGAACCTCCAAGGACACTGGCTGCCTGGGGAAAGGGGAACCGCTGATTCTGGGAGCTGGGCTGTGTGACTTGGAGGAATCCAGTTGTCACAAGGGAACCCCATATGTCCCTGCTTCCCTGGACCTCTGCTGCCCCCAAGGCTTTCCCAGCAGGACGGGGGGCCCCAGTTAGACCGTTGCATCGGAGTATGTAGTGGACCACGGTGTGAGTGAGGCCTGGCATGCGGGGCTGCAGGGAAACACATTCTAGGGCACGCTTTCCAGGACCAGCATCCTGGCACTCACCGTATGACAGCGTCTCTCCAGCCAGGGGCTCTGGGCTGGAATGCTGAATGGATATGGGGGGAGGGGCTGAGGGAGGAGCATCCTGGGCCCGTGTGGACAAAAGTTTCCCTCCAGGTGGTCACCCTGTCTCCCCATCCCCACATGGACTCATGATGGTACCTATGCACGAACCTCAGCTGGCTGTGGGGATCGGGCCAAGGGGCTGCTCTTATTCAGGGTGCCCCACGCTGCCATCAGTTGCTGAGTCTAGATGGAACATAGGCCTATGTGCTATAGGAACACAGTAAGGGGTGTGGGCATGTGCAAATAAGCTTATCAGGAAGTCCTGGGCTGGACATTTGATCTGTCTGCCCAGAACTGTCACATCCTGACCTGTGGTTGAGACTCTGCCCAGTGCAGATGCAAATCTGGATTCTGATACTTTGCTCACTGTGTGACCTTGGCAAGGAATTCCCTAGAGGTTCTGAGCCTCTCTTTTCCCAGCTGTAAATTGGGATAAGAATGTCTCCAACAGAGTTCCCATGGTGGCTCAGTGGTTAACGAATCCGACCAGGAACCATGAGGTTGCGGGTTCGATCCCTGGCCTCACTCAGTGGGTTAAGGATCTGGCGTTGCCGTGAGCTGTGGTGTAGGTCGCAGACACGGCTCGAATTCCAAGTTGCTGTGGCTGTGGTATAGGCTGGCAGCTACAGCTCCAATTCGACCCCTAGCCTGGGAACCTCCATATGCCACGGGAGCAGCCCTAGAAAAGGCAAAAAGACCAAAAAAAAAAAAAAGAATGCCTCCAACAACACAAGATTGTTGTGGGAATTAAATGATAAGAGTATATAGTAATAACTGTAGGGGCAAACACTGAGAAGTGCCAGGAAATTCTGTTAAGCGTATTCCATGAGTTAATTCATTTAATCCTCACTGTAAGCAAATGCCAGCTGACCTAATATTATCCCCATTTTGTAGATAGAGACATAACCCTTGCTGAAAAGGAACTTCTAGTCCAGTGGAGAGACAGAGAAGTGAGCAAAAACCTTTTGAGCCAAACTAGTCTGTACCATTTGATGAAATGAGAA
Organism: Phacochoerus africanus; assembly: GCF_016906955.1. Taxonomy (NCBI): domain Eukaryota; kingdom Metazoa; phylum Chordata; class Mammalia; order Artiodactyla; family Suidae; genus Phacochoerus; species Phacochoerus africanus. The sequence goes on along the minus strand of NC_062557.1, from coordinate 25,922,617 downwards.
TTCAGGCCATAAATGTTCCTTGTAACCCCTCCCCGGCATGGGCCCATTTTACAGATAAGGAAACGGAAGCCCCCAGTGGCTGCAACCCAAAGGCACACAGCAGAAAGGATGGACGCAGCATTGTCTGATTCTGCCGCCTATTCTTTCTCTCTGAAAATAAATACAACATATAATTTAAACCCAAATGCTCACCTTGTAATTGTAGTTTTTGGAAAAGCCCCTTGCCCATCCTTACAGGTGAAGGGTTGCAGCCCTCAGGCCCCTAAACATCCCCTACACGCATTCAGGGCCAACCCTGTCTTTCCACCCCGCTGCTCTGTGTCTGGATGCGCAGAGTGAGGAGAGAAATTACTTCTGCCTGGTACAACTAGAGAAGGATTCACCCAGGAACTGACATTTGAGGTGAGGCTTTGAAGGACGTATAGGAGTGTTCTGGGTGGATAGAGAAGGAAGCCCATCCAGGAAGAGAGACCAGCAGAGCACGAGGATGTGAGTGTTTCTGGTGGAGGGAGGCAGGGAGGTGTTCCCGGTGGGGAGCAGGGCAAATAAAGTCAGAAGGCAGGACCACCCAAGGAAACTGTGTTTGAGGACCAGTAAAGGGCAGGTCTGGGATGGGGGCAGCGGAGATGATGCAGGAAATGCAAGTTGGAGCCATGTTTCAGGGAAGACAAAATTCTGACTAAAGGACTGCAACTCTGACTGTGGTATCCCAGTCACCTGCTGGTGGGAAGCCACTAAAAACAGCCACCTGAGCAGTCCTGCCTCCTCCCAGCCAATCACACAGGGGTGCCCTTGCCAGTCCTGCCCATCTCAGGGTCTGGGTGGAACCCATTGCTTAGGGCACTTCACTGGCAGCCCATCCCTATATGAAGCTGAGTTGTGTTGGCTTGTGCATGTGTGGGGGTGTGTGTGTGCAGATGAGTGTGGACAAATGTGTGAGTTTTGCATGTGTAAGACAGAAATGTGGGCATCTGCGCTATTGCACGTGCGAGAATATCCTTGGTGCGTGTTCCACAGGGCGAGGGTGAGGGTGCACAAGGCTAGGACCCAGGAGTCCGCCTTTTTGCATGTAGATATATGCCTGCAGAGGCCGATATACCCTTGTGCCTGTGCACAAGTGCAGGTGTGGTCGGGAGGGGACTCTGTGTGTGAGCGACTGTCCCTTAGGAGGCACCTGGGTCAAGGGGAGATGGAGAGAAGCGGGCGCCTAGCAAAGGCTCAGCATCCTGTGAGAGCCGAATCCAGGGTTATTTAGAAATGGCCAATCAGGAGGCTCATGCAAACCAGATGTAAGTGATATGCAAATGAGCAGACATCCTCCTGATCCGGGCTCTGGGGCCCCAGGAACCATACCTCATTTCTAGCTTTGGGGGCAGGGGCAGGGGAAATTGGGGGTCTGGAGGTGCTGGGAGCAGAACTCCTTGTCGTCCTGGTTACTCACTGCTCATGAATTAAGACTCAAAACCCCAGGAGACCCCGTGGCCCCTGGAGGCTTCCAGGTGCCACTTGGCTTAATTCCCAGCTGTGGGTGCAGCGGGGAGGGAGAAGATGCGAGAGGAGAGGAGTTGGGGGTGCTGGGTGGGAGCTCCCGCCTGCAGAGAATGGATGTTACAGTGACAGCTGGCTCGGTCAGCATTCACTGGTCAGGAGCAGTTGTTTGGGCGCCAAGGCGAGGGATCAAGGGCAGACAGAAGGTCTGGCAGTGGGCGGGCAGGCCCCTGGGCCTCTCCTAGGGCTCAGAGCACAGACTGATGGAGCTAGCCTCTCACGGCCCACCGACCCCTCCCCGTGTACAGGGGCCTCGAGGTGCAGGGAGGGTGTGCAGGTCACCCAGCATGACCTCAGGGGGCAGACACGGGGCCCACTCCCCCAGGGGTCTGCATCCTGACTCAGGCACACGTGTTGTACACACACACACTTGCCCCTCACACCTTCGGGCCAACCCTCCGGGACCAGGCTCACCAGCACCCAGGACCCCGCGCCCGGCACACTCATCTCTCAGGTCTGAACACAGGTACCGAGACATTTGCCCCTTGCTGTGGGCAGTGCCCCCCCTCCCCCAGCCCTCTGCCCTTACACCCGTGCCAGGGGCAGGGGTTTTTCTCATCCCACTAGCTCCCCGACACATGGCCCTCACTGCTGGGCACGCTGCCAGCTCTGCTTCCCTGATCTAGTTTCAGGTTCACACACAGTTGGGGGGCCAGCTGCCTCCAGAGGAGGGGGCTTTGCTGTTTGTCTGACTCCTGGTCATTTCTCCATGGGACAGGTCTCTTGGCTGAGGGAGGGGCTGAGTCTCCCCCTCCACTGGGCTCCTGAAGGCAGAGGCTGCGTCTGCCCATCGGACAGACGGCCCGCCCCGCTGGGAGCCAGCCCTGGGCTTGGCACTGCCCTGGGGGTGTGGGGTCAGTGGACAAACGACCTGGTCCCATGATGTACCCAAAGGTCAAAGATCAAACCTCATGCATGCCAGGAAGGGAAATCCAACCTGACCAGGACCGTCCTACCATCCTGGTGACAAGGGCAGGAGATGCCTCCTGCTGCTGCCTTGGTCACAAGTCCCTCTTGCTGTCCATCCAGATGGAGCCCTGGTAAGCACGGTCACAGGGTCTGGACAGGGGCTCATGTCCCTTCCTTCCAGGAAGTCCTTCTCAGTGTCAGCCTCAAGTCCTTCATGCTTTAGGGCATGTCCACTCATTGAACCTCCTGACCTCACAGTTTCCCAAGATGTTGCTCTAGTTGGAATAAAAAAAAAGTGAGGGCCAGAGGGACCGCAGTGACTGTTTCAGGCCCATCACCTTGTGGGTTAGCAGGCTAACCAGACAGAAGCGTCCCAGCCTCGAACATTCTCTCCAATAGCCCCAAGGCCCATAGGAATGGAGGGCAGGGGCTGGGGATCGTCTCCCAGCTCTTGCTCCTAGACCCTCCTTGCTCTAGCAACTCTCCTGAGTCTTCTTCCAACCCTGGTCCTGCCCTCGAGCCCTTCCTGAGGATGGGTGTGGACCTTTGGCTTCTGCCCAGTGCCCTTCTGGCTCCATCCAGCCGTCTCCCTGGACACAGGCAGATGAGTGAGTTTACTGCAGAGAGAGAGCATGCAGTTAAGGTTGGACTCGAGCCGGGGGTGGGGGTGGGGGCAGGGGGAGGGTCGTGACCCCAGCAGAGACCCTGATCGTACCCTGAGAGGTGCTTCTGGATAGAGCGGGTGGCCCGCCACCTTGAAAGCAGTAGGCTCGGTTCAGGAAGTGGTGGGCGGCTGGCCGTGTTTCAGGATGACATGACCTGCTCCCTCTATTCCTGGCCCCTCGGAAGGGGTGGGGAGCGGGCAGGTGCTTGGCTGCTGGACCACAGCCCCAGCACTGGCCGGAAACAGACCCTCTCCGAGGGAGCCTCCAGCCTCATGGAGAAAACCCTGCCTCAACCTCAGGCATCTCCAGTGTGAAGGGGGGATGTGGCCCCTGCCCTCAGGGAGCTCAGGTCTAAACTTTCCTTGAATAATTCAGAAGCCACCACTCCCAGTGCGGTTTGTGTAATGTACGTTCCCCCACCGGCTAGGGTCTCCGCAAGATCAGACGTGGCTTGTCCATCTCAGCCCCCAGCAGATGCGTTGAAATGCGCTGAACCAAATGAGATGGGGAGAGTCAGAGTCCAGCTTAGGGAAGCCCAGCTCTTCCCTCCTCTGCAGGTCGAGTCAGTCGCCAGGAGCTACCGATTTTCAGCCAGAAAAACACAGGCTGGGCCCCCGCCTGGGCTCCCTGCCTCCCTCCCAGGCCAGCCCTTCCAATCTCTTCTTCGCCCTGCAGCCAGAGAAGTTCTTCCAAAAAAAAAAAAAAAAAAAAAGCCATCTGAACAGTCACTTCTGGGGCCAAAACCTTCCATGGCTCCCCACTGTCCCAAGAGTCGGTCCCAACTCCTTGTCTGGCATTCAGAGCCTTCACACCTGGTCACACAAGCCTTCCCTACCACATCCCAGGCTTGAACGTGCCCTCCAAGAGCCCCAAGCCTCGCTTCTCCCTCCGCCTGCCCAGGGATGATGGATGCCAGCTCTGTGCTGCCGTAACCTCGCGTCTCTCTGAGCGTTTGTCAGGACTGGGAGGTCGTGGGTGCAGGGTCTGGCATCAGCTTAATTTTGAGTCTCTGTCAGCATCTCAGGATACAGGCTCAGAAAGATGGACAAACAGCTGCTGTCTAAAGCCCCAGCCCTCCCCCCGCTGCCTCCTACCACCTGTCTGTCCGGACCCCACTTCTCTGAGGGCTTTTCTCATCACCTGTCCCAGGCTGGGATGACCTTGCTTGCTGATTGCCTACGTGCTCAGTGCCTGCCTTGGCCACTAACGTGTGAGTTTGAGATGCCTGGGACTCTGTGTCTGCCTGGAGCTTGCTGGCCCTACTGTCGTCCAAGCAGTAGCAGGCAGCCCTGGTTGAGTAGTCACCATATGCCAGTCTAGATGCTTTGCACACCCAGCCTCTTTCTTCCTCTGTGTCCCAGTGAGGCAGCTTCCACGCTCACTGCCACCTTACACACAGGTCATCAGAGACCTCGGTGACTTGTCTAGGGACCCACTGTGAGTGGGTAGGGAGCCTCGATGGGAGCCCAGGCTTCACCCACTGCGCTGTGCCTCCTCTTGCGACACCAAGGCTCTGGCGCCTTCTCCAGCCTCTGCCTCCGCTGCTTCTGCTCCTGCTCTTCCCGGACCCGTTTCTCTGCTTGGAGCTCAGAGAAGGGCAGGCAGCAGCTGCCATTACAGATGGACAGCAGTGGCCAAGTCAGAGAGCAGGACTAGACCCGTGTCTCGTTTCTAGGAAGATAAAGGAACCAGGGAACAGTTCTCAGAGCTTTCCAAGATGCTCTTCTTGGGTCATGATCTTCAACTTTGGCTCAAATGAAATTTTCCAGTTCTTTCTCTCTCTTTAAGGGCCAAACCCGCGGCATATAGAAGTTCCCAGGCTAGGAGTCAAATTGGAGCTGCAGCTACTGGTCTATGCCACAGCCACAGCAATTCGGGATCTGAGCTGCATCTGTGACCTACACCACAGCTCACTGCAATGCCCGATCCTCAACCCACTGAGTGGGGCCAGGGATCGAACTGGCATCCTCATGGATACAGGTTGGGTTTGTAAGCCACTGAGCTCCAAGGGGACCTCCAAAATTGTCAAATTTTTATTTTATTTTATTTTATTATTTACTTATTTATTTTTGGTCTTTGCCTTTTCTAGGGCCGCTCCCGCAGCATATGGAGGTTCCCAGGCTGGGGGTCTAATGGGAGCTGCAGCTGCCAGCCTATGCCAGAGCCACAGCAATTCGGGATCCAAGCCGCATCTGCAGCCTACACCACAGCTCATGTCAACGCCAGATCCTTAACCCACTGAGCAAGGCCAGGGATCGAACCCCCAACCTCATGGTTCCTAGTCGGATTCGTTAACCACTGAGCCACGATGGAACTCCAAAATTGTCCAATTTTCAGAAAGACAGAAAGAAAGAAATAGAGGGAAGGAGGAAGGGAGGAAGGAAGAAAGGAAGGAAGGAGAGAGAGAAAGGAGAAAGAGAAAGAAAGAAAGAAAGAAAGAAAGAAGAAAGAAAGAAAGAAAGAAAGAGAGAAAGAGAGAAAGAGAAAGAGAGAAAGAAAAGGAAAGAAGGAAGGAAGAAAGAAAAGAAAAAGAAAAAGAACCTACCCCACAGGGGGCAGGGAGAGCCTTTCCTTGTCCAGCCTGGATGACTGGGGCGGGGGGGACATCTAGCTGGAGGCAGGGGAACGGGAGAGATGAGAGTGGCGGGGACCCCCTTGGAGCCCTGCTGGAGAGGAAGGGTTAAGGCCACCCCCAGGCCAGCCTGCTTGTTCAGGCCTCTGGCCGGTGTATGCTTTGGCTCAAGGAGCCAGCCACGTGAGGTGTCCCCACTTCGCCCTCCTCCCCAGAGCTGTTGGCAGGCTGGCTGTCCCACAGGCCAGCCAGCTGTGCTGCTGTCTGGAGCTGTGTCTGGGGCAATGGGGCGTGAGAACATCTGGGGCTGGGTGTGCGGAGCAGCAAGACAGTGGGGCAGGGCCCCCAGACCAGCGGTGGTGACGGAGAGAGTCTCCCACAGCCTGGGGACACACCGTTGGGCCCCATAATGGGCAGGAGGGCCGCACAGGTGCTTTTTTTTTTTTTTCCCCCACTGTACAGCAAGGGGGTCAGGTTATCCTTACATGTATACATTACAATTACATTTTTCCCCCAGCCTTTCTTCTGTTGCAACATGAGTATCTAGACAAAGTTCTCAATGCTATTCAGCAGGATCTCCTTGTAAATCTGTTCTAAGTTGTGTCTGATAAGCCCAAGCTCCCGATCCCTCCCACTCCCTCCCCCTCCCATCAGGCAGCCACAAGTCTCTTCTCCAAGTCCATGATTTTCTTTTCTAAGGAGATGTTCATTTGTGCTGGATATTAGATTCCAGTTATAAGTGATATCCTATGGTATTTGTCTTTGTCTTTCTGGCTCATTTCGCTCAGTATGAGATTCTCTAGCTCCATCCATGTTGCTGCAAATGGCATGATGCCATTCTTTTTTATGGCTGAGTAGTATTCCATTGTGAATATATACCACATCTTCCGAATCCAATCATCTGTCGGTGGACATTTGGGTTGTTTCCATGTCCTGGCTATTGTGAATAGTGCTGCAATGAACATGCGGGTGCACGTGTCTCTTTTAAGTAGAGTTTTGTCCGGATAGATGCCCAAGAGTGGGATTGCAGGGTCATATGGAAGTTCTATGTATAGATTTCTAAGGTATCTCCAAACTGTTCTCCATAGTGGCTGTACCAGTTTACATTCCCACCAACAGTGCAGGAGGGTTCCCTTTTCTCCACAGCCCCTCCAGCACTTGTTATTTGTGGATTTATTAATGACGGCCATTCTGACTGGTGTGAGGTGATATCTCATAGTAGTTTTGATTTGCATTTCTCTTATAACCAGCGATGTTGAGCATTTTTTCATGTGTTTGTTGGCCATCTGTATATCTTCTTTGGAGAAATGTCTATTCAGGTCTTTTGCCCATTTTTCCATTGATTGATTGGTTTTTTTGCTGTTGGGTTGTATAAGTTGTTTATATATTCTAGAGATTAAGCCCTTGTCGGTTGCATCATTTGAAACTGTTTTCTCCCATTCTGTAAGTTGTCTTTTTGTTTTCTTTTGGGTTTCCTTTGCTGTGCAAGAGCTTTTCAGTTTGATGAGGTCCCATGGGTTTATTTTTGCTCTAATTTCTATTGCTCTGGGAGACTGACCTGAGAAAATATTCATGATGTTGATGTCAGAGAGTATTTTGCCTATGTTTTCTTCTAGGAGTTTGATGGTGTCCTGTCGTATATTTAAGTCTTTCAGCCATTTTGAGTCGCACAGGTGCTTTTGCTTCCCAGGGTGCAAAAGCAGAGGGAGCGTGGAGCTGGGCACACCGGAGGAGCTTGTGCTGGTGGCCTTTGCTTTTTATTAATTAAAATTTTTAATTAAAAAAAGTTTAACTTATTTTTTTAAGGCCATACCTGCAGCATATGGAAATTCTCTGGCTAGGGATCAAATCGGAGCCAGATCTTAGCCAGATCCTTGACCAGCTGAGGCCAGGGATCGAATCCACATCCTCAGAGAGACTGCCTTGGGTCCTTCACCGCTGAGACACAACAGGATGGATCTCTGGCCTTTGCTTTGCGAGAGGACGAGAGTGGGGCACACACAGGAGGCTGCTTTCAGACTGAATGCGGGAGGCACTCCTGTTCTTGCTCTTTTTCTCCACTGGAGTGTGATATACCAGACACCTTCTCCCCAGCCCTGGCCACCCAGGCTCCTGGGATTCACCAGACTAGGTCAGGGCCCAAATCTTTTTTTTTTTTTTTTTTTTGCTCTTTAGGGCCGCACCCACGGCATATGGAGGCTCCCAGGCTAGGGGTCTCATCGGAGCTACAGCTGCCAGCCTATACCACAGCCACAGCAACTTGGGATCCAGGCTGCGTCTGTGACCTATACCACAGCTCACGGCGAGGCTGGATCCTTAACCCACTGAGCGAGGCCGGGGATCAAACCCACGTCCTCATGGTTCTGAGTTGGGTTCGTTTCCACTGAGCCACAAGGGAACTCCAGGGCCCAAGTCTTTGCTTGTACGGTACCCTGTTCTCTTCTGAGCTCATATTCCAGATGCAGTGGAAGGTTGGTCTGTGTCCCTGACTCTCTCAGATCCCTGAAACCCTCTCTCTGCTGATTCGACGTCGTATGCACAGTGCCAAACTCTTGTGTCCGGCTCGTGGTGGGGACTCGGTTTAGAGAGGGAGATGGGCCTCCCAGGAGGTGCCCATGCGAGATATCATTGTCTTTCCCCGGCTCACAGAAGTTCACGTTCACGGCTCCCCATTGTCTCCTCAGCCTGGCGCTCTCAGCACCCCCCCCGCATCAGCTTTCTAGTCTGATCACTGCATCTAAAGTCCTGCAGGGGAATTCCCATCGTGGTGCAGTGGAAGCGAATCCAACTAGGAACCATGAGGCTGTGGGTTCGATCCCTGGCCTTGCTCAGCGGGTTAAGGATCCAGCATTGCCGTGAGCTGTGGTGTAGGTCACAGACGCAGCTCAGATCTGGTATTGCTGTGGCTGTGGTGTAGGCCGGTGGCTACAGCTCTGATGTGACCCCTAGCCTGGGAACTTCCATACGCCATAGGTGTGGCCCCCAAAAGACCAAAAAAGATAAATAAATAAAATACAGTCCTCCAGTCAACAGCCACACAATTCACCTCCATCTGGCTGTCCCTCAGCCAAAGCAGCCCCTTCCCCACCCACTCCCAACCTGGCTTGCCTTCATAATCCCACCAGAGCCAGCTCAGAACGCCCCTCCCTCCAGAAGCTTTTCTGGATTCCACGAAAAGTCTAAAGGGACTTCTTTATGGTGTTGGCCTCAGCTTGAGGACAGAGGTCCCAGGGATGGGTCTCAGCCTGGATGCATCTCTCCCCACCTCACCCCAGCCCCGCAGGCCTCGTGCACACTTGCAGCCCTTTGCCGACAGTCAAACAAAAAGAGAAGAGTCCACACTGGCTCCTGCCTCAGCTACTGGCATTCTCGGTCCAGAGTCCAGAGATGCCACAGTCCAGAGATGGCAGAGCTCTGAGGGAGGAGAGCAGACATGTTACCAAGGCCCTCCGTGGATGGTGTGTCAGAGGCAGCGCTAAGGGGACATCTAGTGAGTTGAAGCCCTCCCCTTGCGCATGGACAGAACCTGTGACTTGCTTCTAGAAAACAGAATATGAAATTTTTTTTTAGGGCCACCCCGAGGCACATGGAAGTCCCAAGGCTAGGGGTCAAATTGGAGCTGCAGCTGCCAGCCTCCACCACAGCCACAGCCACGCTGGATCCAGGCTGTCTCTGTGACCTACACAGCAGCTTGTGGCCAGATCCTTCACCCACTGAGTGAGGCCAGGGATCGAACCTGTATCCTCATGGATACCAGTTGGGTTTGTAACACACGGAGCCACAATGGGAACTCGCACATGTGAAGGGGTTTCGCAGATGTAGATAAGTTCCCAATCAGTTGATTATGAATGATCAAAAAGGAGCTGGGAGTTCCCGTCGTGGCGCAGTGGTTAACGAATCCGACTAGGAACCATGAGGTTGCGGGTTCGATCCCTGGCCTTGCTCAGTGGGTTAAGGATCCGGCGTTGCCGTGAGCTGTGGTGTAGGTTGCAGATGCGGTTCGGATCCCGAGTTGCTGTGGCTCTGGTGTAGGCCGGTGGCTACAGCTCCGATTGGACCCCTAGCCTGGGAACCTCCATATGCTGCACGAGAGCGGCCCAAGGAAATGGCAAAAAGACAAAAAAAAAAAAAAAAAAGGGAGCTGATTCTGGGAGGGCCTGGTTTAATCGGATGAAAATTCTTGAAAAGGGGAGGGAGTGGAATGGACTGGGTGTTTAGGGTTCATAGATGCAAACTATTACACTTAGAATAGATAAGCAAGGCGGTCCTGCTGTATAGCACAGGGAACTCTATCCAATCACTCGTGATGGAACATGAAGGAGGATAATGTGGGAAGAGTGTGTGTATATGTATGACTGGGCCCCTTTGCTCTACAGCAGAAATGGACAAAACATTGTAAACCAACTGTAATAAAAAATTGTTTTTACAAAGAGAGTTCTTAAGGAGTTCCCGTCGTGGCGCAGTGGTTAACGATTCCGACTAGGAACCATGAGGTTGTGGGTTCGATCCCTGGCCTTGCTCAGTGGGTTAAGGATCCGGCATTGGCTGTGAGCTGTGGTGTAGGTTGCAGACGCAGCTCGGATCCCGCATTGCTGTGGCTCTGGCGTAGGCTGGTGGCTACAGCTCTGATTCGACCCCTAGCCTGGGAACCTCCATACGCCGCGGGCACGGCCCTGGAAATGGCAAAAAAAAAAAAACCTAAGTAAATAAATAAATAGGTGTTGTTGTTTGAGGCTGCTGAATTTGTGGCAACTCAGTAACTCTAGGTGGGCTTGAGAACAACCAGCCTCAGGGAGACTGCTGGGGGAAGGGTCAGGGGCTGTGTGAGAACCCTGGAGGAGAAAAGGCTGAATTCAAGCCCTCACACCCTCTGCCACTGGGTTCACCCTGCCCAGCCCCCACCCATCTCTGCCTCCAGACCTGGCCTGGCTGAAGCAGGTGCTTGGCCCAGTGAGTCTGTCTGGAATCCAAGGGGTCCCAGCTGAGAAATAGGGGGTCACATCCTTTGGGGGATCCTAGTCTCCAGATCTCCTTGAATTCCGACCAAAGTTGGATAAGGTGAACTGTATCCCCAAGATACCCCAAATTTCACACCGACCGCAAGGCCCCAGATCACCTCGGAGGTGGGTGAAACATGGATCCTGTCCCCACCACCCCCCTACAGAGCCCCGGCGCCCGCCTGTGGCCCAGACGGTCCCCAGAGCAGACAGCTGCTGCTCCCTCGGCTCTTCCTCTGTTGTTGGGACCAGGCAGGCTTGGGGGGAAGAGTTCAGAGCCTCCTTGGTGGGTCGGCAGCTGGGGCTCCAGATGTGGGGGAGCCCCAAGCCCAGGGATAGTGTTACACCCAAGTGACAAGTCTGCTTTCCCAGGAGAGGTGGGGAGGTCGGGCGGGGCGGGGGGGGGGATGCTGTCTGGGATTTGAGAATCTGGGAGGGGGGGCTACTTCCTACTCTCCCTCCCTCCAGCTTTGCTCCTAGGGCCCCTCCTGGGTGTGAGTAACTTGGAATCAACTAAAAGCAAGGGCTTAGCAAGGGGTCCTGGATCCCCAACAAATAGGCGGACAAACCATCACCCTCTTCAGGTCCTTCCCACCCCTGAAGAGAATCTGACCCAGATGGCCCCAGACCTTTCGGGAAGCCTCCAGCCAGAGCAGCTGTGAGAGGAGGCTGAGCCCCTCTGCAAGCCCTTCCTTTTGTCCGCAGTGAATGCACCAAGATTTGGTTTCTCCTCCCGCCCCCTCCCACCCCCTGGCCCAGGGCTCCCATCCATCCTGTCTCAGGCTGGCCTCTCCCGGCCGCAGACAAAGAAGTCATCTCAGGTTCCCTTGTTGGGGCGCCTGTCCTTTGATCTGTCCCTCCTCCTGCCCCCAGGGATCCTGAGGTCCCCTGGAGAAAGCCCCATCCGGGGGACAGCACCCAGCGATAAGATCTGGGGTGTGAGGGAGCCTGGGCACAATGGACCTTAAAGGGGATGCTGACAGCTGCCCCTCCCAAGTGCACCTCTGCTCGCCTACTGGGCCCCTTCCCTATGCCTTTGCCCATGCTCTCCCCAAGCCTCCACTCCTGGACACTCTTGGGAGAAGGATACCCCTTCGCCTCTCAAAATGGAATCTCAGAACACCTGCTGCCACAGAATCACTGGGACTTGGAGGCTCAGCCCCACTGAATCTGGCTCTCTGACACGGGACAGGGGCTGGCATGCCGGGGAGGCTGGGCTTCTGCATATTTGGCAAGTGGCAAGGTTGACACTTCAGGGCCACACCGGTTCCAACCCCCAGAATCCTTAGGGGCACAAGAAGGTATCTATGAAATAGGACAGAGATGCCCCAGAATGCCTTCAAATTTGCAAGTATTAATTAAAATTGGGGGGATTATACATTTTACTATGTAGTTGAATTATCACATCCAACATGCTGCTGGGTGTTCTCCAGCTGTCATTCATATACAGGTATGTCTGTGTCACATTAAAATTGAACATTTGTGAAAAACATAAAAAAGGAAGGTATTTAACGTGAGATGCCTGCCCCTGACCCGCAGCCGCGGCACCACACAGGGCACTGGGTGGAAGATCTGGACTCCTGCGAGGCCTCCAGGGCCAAGCCTTTCACCTGACAGGAGCTCCGCTCAACCTTCTGGAGGGAAGAGACCCTTCTGGGCCCCGGAGAACCCAGTTCTGTCTTCCCTTTCTGCTCCTCCTGGGGGTAGCGAGCTTCCAGCATGGTCCCTTGGCTTGAGCCCCGTGCAAGCCTCTTTCTGTCTGTCTGTCTGTCTGTCTGTCTTTTTTTAGGGCTGCACTTGTGGTATATGGAGGTTCCCAGGCTAGGGATCAAATCAGAGCTGCAGCTGCTGGCCTGCACCACAGCCACAGCAACGCTGGATCTGAGCCACATCTGCGACCTACACCACAGCTCATGGTAATGCCAGATCCTTAATCCACTGAGCGAGGCCAGGGATCAAACCTGCGTCCTCATGGATGCCAGTCAGATTCTAAACCACAAGAATTAAAGCAGGAAGAGACTTTAAAATGCTTTAGCTTCTGCCCAAGATGGAGTAACAGGGGTTGTATTTGCCTTCCCTCTCAAAACAACTCAAAACATAGCCACAGCAATCATACAAGAAAAAGAAATAAAGGCTATCCAAACCGGAAGGGAAGAGGTAAAATTGTCATCATATGCAGATGACATGATACTATACATAGAAAATCCTAAAGACTTTACACACACACAAAAAAATACTAGAACTGATAAACAAATTCAGCAGGATACAAGTAGCAGGATACAAGATAAACATACAGAAATCTGTTGCATTTCTTTACACTAACAATGAAATATCAGAAAGGGGAAGTTAAAAAAAAAAAAAAAAAAACTTAGGAATAAACCTGACCAAGGAGGTGAAAGACTGAGAACTATACAACATTGATTAAGAAAATTGAAGATGATTCAAAGAAATCAAAATATATTCCATGCTCTTGGATTGGAAGAAGTAAGATTGGTTTTTTTTTTTTTTAATTTAATTTTTTTTTTCTAAGGCCACACTGGAGGCGGTTCCCAGCTTAGGGGTTGAACTGGAGCTGGAGCTACAGATCCTGCCCTATGCCACAGCAACACCAGATCTGAGCTGCATCTGTGACCTACACCACAGTTTGCGGCAACACTGGATCCTTAACCCACTGAGTGAGGCCAGGGATTGAACCCACATCATCATGGATATTAGTAGGAATATTAACCCGCTGAGCCACAACGGGAATGCCCTGAAGAGTTAATATTGCTAAAATGGCCCTACTACCCAAAGCAATCTGTGGATTTAATGTGATTCCTATTAAATTACCCATGAAATTTTTCACAGAATGAGAACAAAGCCCATCCTAAAATGTATATGGAACCATATAAGACCCAGAATTGTTAAAGCGATCCTGAGGAAACAAAGCAGGAGGCAAACCCTCCTAGACTTTAGATAATACTACAAGCTACGGTAATCAAAATTGTGTGGTATTGGCACAAAAACAGGCATATGGAACAGACCAGAGAGCCCAGAAACAAACCCACACACCCATGGTCAATTAATCTTTGACAAGGGACAAGAATATACAATGGAGAAAAGACAGACTCTTCAGCAAGTGGTATTGGGAAAACTGGACGATTACATACAAATCAATGAGATTAGAACATGCCTTCACACCAAAAATAAATATAAACTCAAAATGGCTTAAAGTCTTAAATATTAGACATGACACCATGAAACTTCTAGAAGAGAACATAGGCAAAACATTGTCTGACATAAATTGTAGCAATATTTTCTTAGGTCAGTCTCCCAAGGCAAGAGAAATAAAAGCAAAAATAAACAAATGGGACTAATCAAACATATAAATCTTTGCACAGCAAAGGAAACATGAACGAAATGAAAAGACAGCCTATGGAATGGGAAAAAATATTTGCAAATGATATGACCAACAAGGGCTTAATTTCCAAAATATACAAACACCTCATATAGCTAAATAACAAACAAGCAACCTGATCAAAAAATGGGCAGAAGATCTAAATAGACATTTCTCCACAGAAGACATTCAGATGGCCAATGGGCACATGAAAAGATGCTCCATATTGCTAATTATTACATAAATGCAAATCAAAACTACAATGAGGTATCACCTCGCTCCATTCAGAACGGCCATCTTCAAAAAGTCTACAAATAATAAATGCTGGAAAGGATGTTAAGAAATGGGAACCGATCCTATTGGTGAGAACGTAAATTGGTGCAGCCACTGGGGAAAACGGTATGGAGTTTCTTTAAGAAAAACTAAAAATAGAGCTACATATGATCCAGCAATCCCACTCCTGGGCATTTAACACTGAAAAACTCTAATTTGAAAAGATAAATGCACCCTAATATTCATAGCAGCATTATTTACCATAGACAAGACATGGAAGTAACCTAGATGTCCGTCAAGAGATGACTGGATAAAGAAGATGCGATATGTATATTATGGAATATTATTCAGCCATGAAAAAAGAAAAGAAATAATGCTCTTTGCAGCAACATGGATGCAGCTAGAGATTGTCATACTAAGTAAGTGACTTAAGCCAGGTAGAGAAAGACAAATATCATATGATATCATTTATATGTGGAATCAAAAAAAATGGTACAAATGAACTTATGAAACAGACTCACAGACATAGAAAAAAAACTTATGGTTACCAAAGGGGAAAGGAAGGGAAAGGATAAATTAGGAGTTTGTGCTTTGCAGATATACACTACTACATATATAATAGACAACTAACAAGGACCTACTGTATAGCGCAGGGAACAATATTCAATATCTTGTAATAAACCATAATGAAAAGAATCTGAAAAAAAAATAATATACATATATTTGTGTGTATATATATGCATAACTGAATCACCTTTTTTTCTTTTTATGGCCACACTCGTAGCATATGGACATTTCCAGGCCAGGGATTGAATCTGAGCCACAGCTGTGACCCACACCACAGCTGTGGCAATGCTGGATTCTTTAACCCACTGCACTGGGCAGGAAAACGAACCTGAGCTGCCACAGTCAGATTCTTTTTTTTTTTTTTTTGTCTTTTTAGGGCCCCACCTGCGGCATATGTAGGTTCTCAGGCTGGGGGTTGAATCAGAGCTGTAGACGCCAGCCCACGCCACTGGCACAGCAATGCCAGATCTGAGCTACATCTATGACCTATACCACGGTGCATGGCAACACCAGATCCTTAACCCACCAAGGGAGGCGAGGGATCAAACTGAGTACTCGAGGGTACTAGTCAGATTCATTTCCTCTGAGCCATGATAGGTAACACCCACAGTCAGATTCTTAACCCACGGCGGCACAGCAGGAACTCCCATAACTGAATCACTTTGCTGTACAGCAGAAACTAACACTACATTATAAATAAAATATACTTCAATTTAAAAAAGAAGAGAAACAAACGAAAGAGAAAGAAAGAAGAAAGAGAGGGAGGAAGAAAGAAAGGAAGAAAGGAAGGGAGGGAGGAAGGAAGGAAAAAAGAAAGAAAGAGGAGTTCCTGCTGTGGGTGCAGCAGAAATGAATCCGACTAGGGCCTAGGAACCATGAGGTTGCGAGTTCGATCCTTGGCCTTGCTCAGTGGGTTAAGGATCTGGCATTGCCGTGAGCTGTGGTGTAGGTCGCAGATGCAGCTGGATCTGGTGTTGCTGCAGCTCTGGCCTAAGCAGGTGGCTACAGCTCTGATTAGACCCTTAGCCTGGGAACCTCCATATGCCACAGGTGCCGCCCTCAAAAGATAAAAAAGAAAGAAAGAAACAAAGAAAGAGAGGGAGAAAGAAAGGGGAAAAAAACAGCAACCCCAAACAGCCAGACAGCATATGTAAAACAAGTTAATCAAGGCACTGGGCATCAGGCAATGCAGGCAGTCATTCCTGAAGGATAAGAAAGCATGAACTGGGCCCTGAGATTTCCCAGCTACTGCCTGGAGAGGGTTTGTAGGCTGTGCATGGGGAGACTGAGGCAGAGCCTGAGCGGCTCCTGACAGCTCACATGACCGTATTAATAGGTATAGAAAAAAGCATTTGAGGAGTCCCCATTATGGCTCAGTGGTAATGAACCCAACTAGTATCCATGAGGACCCAAGATCCCTGGCCTCGCCCAGCAGTTAACCTGCTGCTCACAGCTTTGCGGTGAGCTGTGGTATAGTTTGTAGATGAGGCTCAGACCTGATATGGCTGCGGTTGTGGTATAGGCTGGCAGCTGTAGCTCCGATTGGACCCCTAGCCTGGGAACTTCCCTATGCTGCAGGTGTGGCCCAGAAGGAAGGAAGAAAGGAAGGAAGGAAGAAAAAAGCATTTGACAAAATTCAACATCCATTTATGATAAAAAACTATAAAACAAAACAAAAATGAAATTGAAATGCTGTAGTGTTAGAGAAAGGTTTGACAAATAGATCAAGGAATAGAATAGAGAGCCCAGGAACTGAGCTATATAAACACAGTCAACTGATTTTTTTTTTTTTCCTGCTTTTAAGGGCCACACCTGTGGCACATGGAGGTCCCCAGGCTAGGGGTCCAATCAGAGCCTCAACTGTCAGCCTATACCACAGCCACAGCAATTCAGGATCCAAGCCTCATCTGCGACCTACACCACAGCCACAGCAATGCAGGACCCAAGCCTCATCTGTGACCTACACCACAGCACACAGCAACGCCGGATCTTTAATCCGCTGAGTGAGGCCAGGGATCGAACCCGCAACCTCATGGTTCCTAGTTGGATTCGTTTCTGCTGAGCCACGATGGGAACTCCAGTCAACTGATCTTTAACAAAGAAGCAAAAGCAATACAATGGAATATAAACAATAGTCTTTTCCACAAATGGTGCCGGAACAACTGGTCAACCACTTGCGGAAAAAACAAAAAACAAAAAACAAAAAACAAAACCCTATAAATCTCCTAGAAGATAACGTAGGAGAAAAGCTAATTGACCTGGGGTATGGTGATAACTCTAGGTAAAATACCAAAGGCACAGGTTGAGAAAAAAATCATTAATAAGCTGGACTTCTTCAGAATTACAAACTTCTGCTCTGTGGAAAACAACGTCAAGAGAATCATAAGACAAGCCACTGACTGGAAGAAAATATTTGCAAGAGGCATATCTGATAAAGGACTGATATCCAACATATACTAAGAACGCTTCAAACTCAGCAACATGAGGAGTTCCTGTCATGGCTTAATGGTTAATGAACCCGACTGGCATCCATGAAGATGTGGGTTCGATCCCTGGCCTCGCTCAGTGGGTTAAGGATCCGGCGTTGCCATGAGCTGTGGTGTAGGTCGCAGACGTGGCTCAGATCTGGCGTTGCTGTGGCTGTGGTGTAGGCCGGCAGCTGCAGCTCCGATTAGACCCCTAGCCTGTGAACCTCCATATGCTGCAGGTGCAGCCCTAGAAAAAGACAAAAAAGACAAAAAAAAAAGAAGAAGGAAAGAAAAGAATTGAGCTATCGAGCCTTGAAAAGACGTGGCACAAACTTAAATGCATGTTGCTAAGTGAAAGAAGCCAGTCTGAAAAGGCTACATGCTATATGCCATACATACCACCTCCTGGAAGAGGCAAAATTACAGAGACAGGAGAAGGAGAAGTGGTTGCCAGGGGCTGAGAAAGGGAACGGTCACTAGGAGGGGTCACTAGAAGATCTTTAGGGCAGTGGAATGAGTCTGTGTGATGCTATAATGGTGGATATGTGTCATGATATGTTGTCCAAACACATAGAATGTACAGCACTAAAAGTGAACTCGTGTAAATATGAACTCTGGTGATGAAGGGTCAGTGCAGGTTCATCATTGTAACAAATGTACTACTGAGGGGTGGGATATAGACGGGGATGCAGATGTGTTTGGGGAGTGACCGAGAGGACACGGGAACTGTTGGTACTTTCTTGGAACTTCCCACTCACTTTTGCTGTGAACCTAAAACTGCTTTATGATTTTACATATATATATATATACATATATATATATATAGTGGGGTTTTGTGGGTTTTTTTTTTTTTTTTAGGGCTGTGCCCACGACATATGGAGGTACCCCAGGCCAGGGGTTCAATCCGAGCTACAGCTGCCAGCTATGCCACAGTCACAGCAACACAGGATCCAAGCCGAGTCTGCAACCTACACCACAGCTCACGGCAACGCTGGATCCCCAACCCCTGAGCGAAGCCAGGAATTGAACCTGCATCCTCATGGATACTAGCCAGATTTGTTTCTGTTGCGCCACAAGGGGAACTCCCTATATACAGTTTTTTTAAAAAAAATAACAAAGCACTGAGCAGGAACTGTGATTTTATTTATTTATTTATTTATTTATTTATTGTTGCTTTGTTTTTGGAGGGGCGGCGCCAATAAAGAAGGAATTCCTATTGCATTTTGAGCACATGGAGTTGGAGGTGTTGGTAGAACAAGCAAAAGGCCGTATTTACAGGCAACCAGAAAACTGAGAAAATCAAGAGCGAGATGCTGCTGAGGTCACAGACTTGGGAGCCATTTAGAGCAGGGATGTTGCAGTTGGTGATGTGAGCCAGCAGGACAGGTGACCTCAAGAGAGTAAAGGGCCTAGAAGGGCACAGAGAAGCTTTGGCTCTGGGGCAGAGGGCAGAGGAGCAGTAGCTGTGTCCTCACATCTGTGTCCTGGCTGCAGGGGAAGATGGCTTTTCAGGGGTCACCAGGTCCTTAGCGCACAGGGGCAGGGAGGCTGGGAGGGTGAGGCCTGCAAGCACCCACAGGTCCCACAAGGAGGGAGGCCAGCTGGGGGCGGGAGGGGTGGGGAGGTGAAGGACAGCCGGGTTGGTGAAGGGGGGGAAGGGGGTGCACTTCTTTCTCAGGAGTCGGCACAGGGGAAACCGGAGGACAGAGGCTTGAGAAGGTGGCAGGGCCCACAGAAGGTGTTTATAGGAGAGGGAGGTGGGAGAGTGTTTATAGACTGAGGGGACAGACCAGGCAAAACCCAGAGCACAGGTGGAGGGGTGGGGGCTTTTTCTGGCTTGTTTCCATGTATCATAGGAAAAGTCTTACACCAACTTTTGAAAATGGGGGCGGGGGGCACGTATAATTCCACCCTTCAACTTCGCAAGGATTGATTCAGTTGTAGTTTGAAATCAAATTTTTCCTGGCGGCACCGCCCGCTCCCCCCCGCCCCCCCGCCCGCCCCAGGAGTCCCAGAAGGTCCTGTCCCGAGACCTCATTTTAGAGACAGTAGAGGAGGCGGCGCTGGGGTGGGGGATGAAGATTGGGGGGTGGGGGTGGGGGGCTGGGGACTGGGCGCTGGAGACTCCCAACCCCCCGCGAGGGGATTGAACCCTGAAGCCATCAGAAGTCAATAAAACCGTCGACAGGACCCCTCCACCCCCGCCCCCTCCCAGGGCACCCCTGACCCCACGCATGGGGGAGGCGCGGGGGAGGGGGGGGCTTGCCTCCGCGCGTGGGGGAAGCGGGGTGGTAATTGAATCCAGGGGCCTGGAGACGGGGGGGCCAGTGGCTTTTCCCGGCCTAATGAGGACTTTTTTTTTTTTTTTTTTTAAATCCAGGAAACAAATCCATATGGTCTGCGATTCGTTTCTCAGGCTCTTTACCCTCCCGAAGTCGTAAATGTCGTGGGCTTTTTAGCACCCGGGGCTTGGGAAGGGGGAGGGCCCCCGGGCTTAGGTTTCCCCGCTGGAGTCTCCGGAGCTCGGCCCAGGATGGGGGTCCTGCCCTCCCCCAGCCGCTCAGCCACCCGGCTCCCTCGGGGGGGGGGGGTCCTGGCAGGCGCCTCCGCCCCCACCCACGTAGGCTGGGTCCTCCCCAGGCCTTTCCTCGGGCCAAAAACGTCCGGCGGCCCAGCCCCTGCTTCCGAACCCGCGCTGCTCCTCCAAGTCGCCTTCCCTCTGTCTCCCCCGCCCCGGGTCCCCCGGCCCCGACGCCCACTGTGCTTCCTCTCTCTGCGGTCATCCAAATGCTACCTGTTTCCACCATCAGAGTGCAAGCGGATCGGAGACCAGATCATGCCTTTCCCATCAGTCTAGGGGCTGCTTAACGCTCGCTGCAAGCACTTTTTATCTGGTCCAAATAGCAGAAGCCGTTAGACCTAAGGCGGCAGGAGGGAGAGTGCAGAGCTTTGCTGTTTCTACAGGGATCGCTGGGGTGCCAGAAAGACGGGAACCTGGGAGCCAGAACCCCGGAGTCGCCTTCCGCAGGCATCACCGGCCTCACCCTGGGGGTGCGGGCTCACTGCACCCCAGGACCTCAGGCCCTCCTCCGCAGATCTGGGGCAGCCAGCAAGGGAGGAGACTAGGGGTTTGCTGAAAAAGCAGGACAGAGGCCCTTCTGGCCGGTGGCCAGTGACCTTGCTCAGGGCCTCCCAAGCTAGGAGGTGACTTTGGGAGACCCGGGCATGTGCGGTGGGAGAAAAGGAGCCTGTTTTCTTTCTTTTTTCATTGCAATTTCATTTTATTTTATTGTATTTTTTTGGCCACACCAGCGGCATGTGGACGTTCCTGGGCTAGGGATGGGATCCCCACCGCAGCCTGATTCTTAACCCATGGTGTCCCAGCGGGAACTCCAAGCCTGCTGTCTGTGCCTAAATCTTCCAGAACTTGCTGGCTTTGACAGTGTGCAGAGAGTATCTTGCCCTTGAAAACTTGCTTCCCAAAGAGGATTGTGAGAAGATTCCTGTGTATTGAAGGCCCAAGGTCTCAAATGGTTCCTGTCCTGTGGTGTGATCTGAGTCACTATACCTCTTGGAGCCTCAATTTCCTCATCCGTACAATGGGGTGATTGTACAAATTGTTGTTCATCAGGCACAGTACTGGCTATGGGGGTAGGAGCCAGTCCCTTGTTTTCAAGGAACTTACAGTTCAAGTGAAATGAAGAAGAAGGGACTTTCCTAAAAATATGAAAGGGGTTGGGGGGGATGGTTGGAGGGGGAGAGCAGCCCAGAAGGCAGACAGGTGTCTGATACATTCATCTCCAGCCCTGTGTCAGCTGCAGCCAAGTTCAGTGACTATCCCTGACTTTACTTCCTCTGACCCCACAGCCTTCCCCGAGGCCCCCCGTGGAAGACCAGGCTCTATTGGTGCCTGCAAATTGGTGTCTGTGGATGGCTTCTCTGTCTCCACGTGGTCAGAGTTGGCAGCAGGTATGGGCTGCTGGCCTGGTTGCAGCCAGAGGGACAACCGTGAGTGGCTTTTGCCAAACTGTGTCAAGCTGGATTAAGACACGGGCTGGCCCCCATCAACAGGCTGCTCCTGCACTTTCCTGCTCTCCTCGTCCTATCTGACTACAGTTGGGTTCCGAGTCCTCTTTGAATGGCAATGCTCTGGCCTCCCCAGAGGGTGTGAAGGCTCCATGCGGAAGTGGGTCCGAGCAGGTTGGAGGGAGATGGGCTGAACTTGCTTCTCGAAGGAACACAGCATTCCACAGGCTTTTGGGCATCTACTGTGCCCAGGCACTGCAGGCAGGGGTGGTGGGGGGGAGTCTGCCTTGGGGATAGGGAGGATTACAGAGATAAGTCAATTTACAATTTTTTTTTTTAGGGCCACACCCACAGCATATGGAAATTCCCAGGCTAGGGGTTGAATCAGAGCTGCAGCTGCTGGCCTACGCCACAGCCACAGCAATACCAGATCCAAGCCATGTCTGTGACTACACCACAGCTCACGACACTGAATCCTTAATCCACTAAGCAGGCCCAGGGATAGAACCCATGTTCTCATGGAAACTAGTCAGGTTCATTTCCATTGTGCCACAATGGGAACTCCAGTTTACAATTTAATGAGAGGTAAAAGCAAAGACCCAAAATGGAATAGAGTCCTTTCTTTGCAAGGCAGAGGGGCCATCCTGGAGGCAATGGGAGCAGGAGATCTGGGAGGACGTCCAGGAGAAGCTGGGAAAGGGCTGTGGCTACAGGTAGGGCTGGGAAGAGGGTCCCATGGGCAGCAGTAAAAGCCTCAAATGGGAAGCGTAGGCTGGACTCAGGGAACACAGATCACCCAGTCTGCCTGCAGGGTGGGGGTTAGGTTGGAAGGGCAGAGGGGGTTCGAATCTCCAAGGGAGCAGCTATTTATTCCCATTTGATGGCTGAGAAACAAAGGTGCAATAAGAATGTGTGACTACCTTACCCAGGATCCCAGAGCTGGTAAGTGGCAAAGCCAAGATCTGAACCCCGGACTGTGTGACCCAGGACATGTGTCCCTTGGGAGACGGAGCCCAAACAACCAGCAGCAAAGATGGGAAGAGTGTTCTGGCCTTGGAGCTTCATCGCAGGGATCTCAAGAAAGGAGGTGCCTGGGGGGTTACCCCGTGGGACCCAACAGAGCCCAGGGGGGTGAGGTCTTTCGAAAGAGCGAACTTGTCTGGATTCTAGACTGAAGTTCAAGTTCTGAGGACTCTGCATGGCTGATCAGAGAGATGGGCGGCTGGGGATAGGAGAAGGGTCCAGGCAGGGGTCCCCCAGGTTGAGACTCGGCTTGCAACGTGGCCAGGCTGATCTTCTGTCCCCTCCACCAAACCTGGCCTATACAGCTCTATGCCAGGCTCCCTGTGGCACCAGCCTCCTGCAGCCTGGTTTGGGGGGCTGGGGGCAGAGGGGAGGGGGTGCTGGTTGCACATCAGCGTAAGACACATGGCTCTGGATGGGGATCCCCTTTCTTCCCCTTGTGGGCTCCAGCTGTCCCTGCCACTCTTGGCAGGAGGCGGGCAGGGGATTCTGGAAAGGGAATGAGCTTTCAGAAATACCTGAAGGGGGTCAGCTTATCTTCAGCCTCCATTCCCTGTCTGAATTCCAGTCCCTACTCCAGGCTCCCTGCCTCTCCAGACCAGCCCCTTGCCCCTGCTCTGGGCAAACGTTATCTGTTATCATTAAGCTGTGTCTCCAGAGGCCCCAGTGTACAGGCAGCTGTGTTGCTCAGTTTGGCCACTTCAGTGGATTGGTCCCTCTCCGGTCCCCTAGGGCCTCCAGAGTCTCTTCTCCACTGTGAGGCCAGACATGGGGCCCAGAGTCCAGAGGATCGCATGGTGGCTCCCACTGACCATCGGCACCCACCCCCACCTCTACCCCTCTCCTCCCAGGCCTGAGGGGCCGGTCCCCCCAGGCTGGACTATGGCTGCCCTTCGTCCTGGGTGGAAGCTCTTCATTGATGGAGGGCTGCCTGGCACTCAGGATGTCAGCTCCTTTTGGTCGGCCCGAGACAGCCAAGCGGACTTCCCTCCTGCCAAGAGAGGCATCACCCTGCTTCCAGATGGAGTCAAGCCCCTGCCCCTGGCACCTGTGCTCCCTCCCCTGTCCCTTGGCTGGCCAGACACCACAATCTGGCCTAGACCGCAGCCATCCCTCCCCAGCCCCAGCCCTCCCCCAAGTCACCACTCTGGCTTTGCCCTGGTCCAGGGTTTCTGGCAGCCTCCCTGGAGAGGGGTGAGGCAGGCCCCAGCCTGATGGGCATGTGGTCCTCTCTGGGCACGTGCCCAGCCCATGTGCCACTCCAAGAAGGGGTGGGTCTTGGTGCCCAGAGCTGCCGAGGTAGTTTCTGCATGAACTTAATGTGATGCTGGCAGCTTCTTCAGTCCTGGAAGGCACAGAGTGAGGCTCTGACTTGCAGGGCTTAAGAGCTGCTTATTAAAGTCTCAAAGAATCTTTCTTGGTAGAGGATCTAGCTTGGGGCCCTCCAGGCAAGATCTAATCCCACTTAGAATTTTTAGACAATTTTCCTCTTCCTTTTAACTGTAGTTTGAGCTCCTTGCTAACTGACAGTTGCTCAGGAATGCTGCATGGGTGGTGGTAAGATGAGGGAAGGTGCTGGAGACTGAAGAATGGGTGGCAGGAGAGGGCAAGATGATGGTTAGGGCAGCAGGAGGAGCAGGACTCTGAGGACCAAAGCAGACACCCCCGCTCCAGCTGGCCTGGGCCCTCGAGGCCACACAGAAGGGCTGGAGTGATGAAACTAGGCTGCAGAGTCCAAGATGACAGGGATGGCTCAAGGTCACCTGGCTTTTGACCTTAAAGCTCCCTCCAGGTGGAGATCACGTCCTTCCTTGAAAGCCCCTCCCTGTCCCGGGGCAAGCCCCTAGCTTCCGCTCAACCAGGCTTCTAGGACAGTTACACTGGGACCTCTCTCCACTGTGTCACCTGCCACCCTCTCCTCCGACCCCTGCCATCTGTCTCTTGCACTCTCCCCGTCCAAGCCGGGGGTTCTCCCCAGCCTTTCCTTCCCAGGCCTCCGTGCAGCACCTGCATTGGGAATCAGCTGCTCTTCCTCCTAGAAACTTGCTTTTTTTCCTTTTCTTTTTTTCCCGTGGGCTGGGGGGCGCACCTGTGGCTACAGAAGTTCCCAGGCTAAGGGTTGAATCGGAGCTATAGCTGCCAGCCTACACCACAGCCACAGCCGTGTAGGACCTGAGCCATGTCTTCAACCTCCACCACAGCTCACGACAATGCCGGGTCCTTAACCCACTGAGCGAGGTCGGGGATCAAACCCACGTTCTCATGGATCCTAGTCGGGTTCATTACTGATGAGCCACAACGGGAACTCCGAAACCTGTGCTTTTCTTAGGCTTCCTTGACATTGCAAGATCTAGGCCTTTCAACTCACTGACAGGCCCTTCCTGATCATCTGCCCCCTCATTCTCCTTGGTCACCTAAGCAGGAAGAGCCCAAGGTCTCACCTCTACAGACCTCACCCAGGGCCTGGCAGGTGATTTTTAAATGTTCTCCTGTAATCTGATAAAGACTGGATATGTGTGTATATATTTCACGGAATCACTTTGCTGTACACCTCCAACTAACACAACATTGCAACTCAGCTATACTCCAATATAAAGTAAAAAAGGAGTTCCCGTCGTGGCACAGTGGTTAACAAATCCGACTAGGAACCATGAGGTTGCGGGTTCGGTCCCTGCCCTTGCTCAGTGGGTTAATGATCTGGCGTTGCCGTGAGCTGTGGCATAGGTTGCAGACGTGGCTCGGATCCCGCATTGCTGTGGCTCTGGCGTAGGCTAGTGGCTACAGCTCCGATTAGACCCCTAGCCTGGGAACCTCCATATGCTGCGGAAGTGGCCCAAGAAATAGCAAATAGACAAAAAAAATTTAAAAATTAAATAAATAAATAAAGTAAAAAAATTTTAAGACATTTATTGAGCACTTAATACTAAATAAATAAATAAATAAATATCCCATTGCGGCCATGGATTTTACTGTTTCTGACTTAAAAAAAAAAAAAAATGCCGCCTGCCTTTCTCCTCTGACTGTCCCACAGGCTTTTCAAACTCAACACATCAATTTTTTTTTCTTCCAGATTTTTTTTTTTTTATTTTTAAGGCGGCACCTGTGGCATATGGATGTTCCCTGGGCCAGGGGATGAATCAGAGCTGCGGCTGATGGCCTACGCCACAGCCACAGCCACAGCAATGCCACATCTGAGCAGCCTCTGTGACCTACACCATAGCTTGTAGTAATGCCAAGATCCTTAACCCACTGAGCGAGGCCAGGGCTTGAACCCACATCCTCAGGGCAACTATGTCGGGTTCTTAACCCACTGAACCACTCCTTTTCTTCCAGTTTTATTGAGATATAATTGACCTACACCACCGTGTAAGTTTAAGTATACAGCATAATGATTTGATTTACACACATCATGAAATGATTACAAGTTTAGCGAACACCCATCATCTCATACAGTTACAAAATCAAGTAGAAAATTTTTTTTGTTCGTTTTTTAGGGCCGCACCCACGCCCGTGGCATATGGAGATTTCCATGCTAGGGGGCGAATCGGAGCTGTAGCTGCTGGCCTGCACCACAGCCACAGCAACACCAGATCCCAGCCGCATCTGTGACCTACACCACAGCTCACAGCAACGCTGGATCCTTAACCCACTGAGCAAGACCAGGGATTGAACCTGCGTCCTTATGGATACTAGTTGGGGTTGTTAACCACTGAGCCACGACAGGAACTCCTAAATGGAAAAATTTTTGCCTTGTGATGAGAATTAAGGATTTTTGCTTGATTTTTTTATTGCAGTATAGTTAATTTACAATGTTGTGTTAGTTTCAAGTGTACAGCAAAGTGATTCACTTATACATACATACATATATATGTAAATATATGCACATATATATATATATACATATATTCTTTTTTCAGATTCTTTTCCATTATAGGTTATTATAAGATATTAAGTAAAGTTCCCTGTGCCATGCAATAGGTCCTTGCTGTTTATCTGTTTTATATAAAGTAGTGTGCAAATGTTAATCCCAAACTCCTAATTTATCTCCCCCCACTCCCCACTATCCCCTTTGGCAACCAAAAATTTTTTCCATGTCTGTAAGTCTATTCCTGTTTCGTAAATAAGTTCATTTGTATCATTTTTTAGGTTCCACATATAAATGGTATCATATGATATTTGTCTTTCTCTAACTTCACTTAATACCATAATCTCTGGGTCCATCTATGTTGCTGCAAATGGCATTATTTCATTCTTTTTGATGGCTGAGTAATAGTCCATTATGTGGTAGACACACACACACACACACACACACACACACACACACACACAACATTCTCTTTATCCATTCATCTGTCAATGGACATTTGTGAGAACTCTTAGGATTTACTCTCTTAACAACTTTCATATATAACGCAG
Source organism: Phacochoerus africanus (assembly GCF_016906955.1). Classification (NCBI taxonomy): domain Eukaryota; kingdom Metazoa; phylum Chordata; class Mammalia; order Artiodactyla; family Suidae; genus Phacochoerus; species Phacochoerus africanus. The sequence goes on along the minus strand of NC_062557.1, from coordinate 25,895,777 downwards.
TTAAGTATATTTATCATGTTGTATGTCTCTTTTTCTATTAGTTTGAAGCATAATTGACCTACAACACTAGTTAGTGATTAGATATTTCTACACATTTTTTTTTTGTCTTTTGTCTTTTTAGGGCCCCACCTGCGGCATATGGAGGTTCCCAGGCTAGGGGTCGAATCGGAGCTGTAGCCACTGGCCTACGCCACAGCCACAGCAACGCAGGATCCACGCTGCATCTGTGACCTACACCACAGCTCACGGCAACGCCGGATCCTTAACCCACTGAGCAAGACCAGGCATCGAAAGTGCAACCTCATGGTTCCTAGTCGGATTCATTTCCACTGCGCCATGACGGCAGCTCCCGATATTTCTACACATTTCGAAATGATCACCAGGATAAGTCTGTCACTATCTGTCACTCTACAAAGATATTACATAATTTTTGACTATATTCTCCACACCATACATTTTATATCTGTGACATTTATTTTGCAGCTAGAAGTGTGTACCTCTTTTTAAATTTTCTTTTAAATGTTCTTTTATGAAAGTATCGTTGACTTACAATGTTTTGTCAGTTTCTGCTGTACAGCAAAGTAACCCAGCCATACATATATAGACATTCTTTTTCTCACATTATCTTCCATCACGTTCTATCACGAGAGATTGGTTATAGTTCCCAGTGCTCTACCATAGGAGGAAGTTGGTACCTCTTCATTTCCCTCACCTATTTCTCTACTCCCCTTACCCACCTCCCCTCTGGCAACCACCTGTTTGTTCTCTGTTTCTCTGACTGTTTGTGTTTCAACATGGAAATCTTGATCTTCCATGAAAGGCTCCTCCTCCTCCAGGGTCAGGGCTTTATCTCTGTCAGCAGTGCCATTGTCCCTTCGGCTGCCAAAGCTGAGATTGGAGGCAGGTACTCCTGTCTGCCTTCCTATTTCCCAGCAGAGCCCATGCCAAGGCAAATTCATTCCCCCTTCTTTTTTCTTTTTCTTTGTCTTTTGTCTTTTTAGGGCCACACCCTCGGCATAGGGAGGTTCCCAGGCTAGTGGTCTAATCAGAGCTACAGCTGCCGTCCTACACCACAGCTCACGGCAACGCTGGATCCTTAACCCACTGAGCCGGGCCAGGGATCGAACACGCGACCTCATGGTTCCTAGTCAGGTTCGTTAACCACTGAGCCATGACAGGAATGCCTCATTCTCCCTTCTTAATATTTTCTGAATTGCCTTTCTCTTTGCTTTCCCACGGCTAATTCCACTGCCTGAGGCACCAACCTCCCAGCTGGTCTTCCTGCTTCTCCTTCCAGATGACTCCTGCTCAGAGAACCTCAGTAGCTCCCTGTTTGGTCCAAATTCCTCAGCCTGGCATTCAAGTCCCTACTAGACCTGGCCTGATTTTCACCTTGTTCCCATCATTATTTGTGCCAAAGTCAACTTCTTCGCTCCCTCCCCATTGTTGTGATTCTGCTCCAGGTCTTTCCTCTGCCGGATGTATTCGCCCCACCTACACTCCGTTATCACAATCCAGATCCCATCCATCCTCCAAGGCTCAGATCAAGGCCTTCCCTCCAGGACCTTCCCTGAATCCCCAGCCTCAAGGACTTGCTCCTTCTTCGCAGCCCCTGTGTTCCTGGACGCTCTAGTGCCACCACGTCCCTGCTGTTTCATGGTGATTCTTCCTAGAAAGATGCATTTGGTCTGGGGGTGGAGTCTCGCTCGGGTTGCCGGGTGAAGAGGAAGGAGCCCAGGTGTTTATCTAGGAGAGAACCTTACATGTGTTGTTTTTTGGGGTCCCCTTTTGGTGACTGTACCTGTTACGTCCCTTCTCGGTCCCAATACTCTTCAGGCGGGGCGACACCCCTTGCCCCTGTGGATGGAGCATGTGACCTCTGTCTTACCCAATCAGTGATCCTTCTTCCCCAGATGGGCCAATCAGAACCAAGGATGCTTGGAGACTTTTGCTGACTGCTAAGTGTGCCCAGGTGTCCTCTTTCTCAGGGTCTTGAACCCGAAGCCTTGCAGGCGCAGCCGTTTTTTCTACTGCAAGGGAAGAGTTTATGCGAGGGATTGGAGGCACGAGATGGAGGAGAAACTGGAGGCTGAGATGTCATTTGAATCTCTAGATCAAGCTGTGCCTAGAGCCAGCCCTACCCTCAGACCTTTCGCTTCGAACCCGACTGTAAATTCCTGTAAACCACCCAGGGTTGGGTTTTCTTCCTTTTACAACACAAAAGAATCCAAAATGGTACGCAGGGTGAGGAGAGGGGAGCTCCCAGGTGGCTGGCTTCTGGGCTCTCGGCATCATCTTCCAGGAAGTCATTGTGTGATCTCCTGCAGATCCAAGGTCAACAAATGGAGACCTGACTGCCGCGTGCCCCTGGCCCCGCACATCCGATGTGGAATGCTGGCATCCCAAAGTGTGTAGGAGTAGAATGAGAACCATCTGGACTGTTGATTGAAGCCTGAGGCTCTGGAGCAGGGCTGGGCCCCCGGAATGTGGATGCTGAGCCCCAGGCCCAGGCCAGAGAGTGTTGAGGGCTTCTCAGGAGGGAGTCAGGCTCCAGGGTGGTGGAGAAGGACCCCTAGATGCTGTGAGTCACTAGACGATAGGAAGGAGATGGGACCCTTCGTAGATTCTTCCAAAGGGAATTGTCCCTGCCCAGGGAGGAGACCCAATCCCATCTTTCCCAGGAGCCCTTTGGGAAAGTTGCTGGCAACTGCTGGAGTGGGGATTGCCAGAAAGAGAGCACAGGGATTGGGAAGTGCTGGCATGCGGTGGGAAGAGGGTAGGACCACACTCTCTGGGAGGGATGGGGGTGAGAATTGAAATAGTCCTTAATGTTCTTCCATGACAGAGCCTTGGGGAGATGATCCTGGCCTCACCTCTGAGAGACTGGAGGATGGGAAGAGGTAGTGCTGGGGTGCAGAAACTGGGATATTGTGGAAACCCAAACTTTCAGTGGGCCCGGGGGAATCGCCCTGAGTGTGGCGGTGAAGAGGGCCACTTGGGGTCTGCCTTGAGAGGAATCCTGGGGGCCCATCTCAAGGCTAGCGTTGCATCAGAGATTCCCCAAGGACATGTGCTGAGAACTGGGGGTCTTTGTTGGAGCTGGAGTGGGATCTGGAGCCTGAGGTGGGGCCCAGGGGAGCCTGGTATAGTCGGGAAGCATCAGCATGAGGACAGGAGTGCTGGGGGGAGTCAAGGGGCTGGAGGCTGAAGGAGCTCTCCTGGCCTCAGCCCTTCCGAACCCAGATGCCTGGGGGCTCAGCCTTGTTCCCTGGCCTTCTGCCCACCAGCTGCCACAAAGCTGGGAGGAATCTGCTTTGCATTATCTGAGGAGCTGCCTCCCCCAGGCATATGGTCAGCAGACTCTATGGCCCAGAGCATCCTGGGAAGTGTCTTCTGACCCCAGCTCTGGCTCAGCCCCTTCTTCCCCTGGAGCACAGGCTCGGTGGCCCCCATCACGCCCCTTCCCACTGGGTGAAGAGGCCTCTCCTATTGTTTCAAGTCATATCTCAGCTTCATTGCACCAGATGAACGAGGGGAGGGAGGTGCTAGGGGAAGAGAAGGGGCCCTGATGGGCGGACAAAGATAAAGGGTCTTATCCTCTAACCTAGAGAATGAAAGAGACAGAGTGGTTCCCCGGCCTGAGGGGAGAGGCCTTGGGGGTGGGGAGGGGAGAACAATTGGCCTCGGGCCCAAGAGACTGAGGACACAGGAGGAAACTAGGGAGTGTCTATCCACCCTCTGAGCCCACTGGGGGCTCAGAGTGAGGTCTGACTCTAGAGCTGGCTGCCCAGTGTGGCAGCCGCCAGCCAAACACAGCTACGGGGTACTTGAAATGGGGCTAATCCAAACTGAGCTGTGCTCTAAGAATAAGGTCCACGCTGGAAGAGTTCCCTTGTTGGTGCAGTAGGTTAAGGATCCGGCATTGTCACCGCTGTGGCTTGGGTTGCAGCAGTGATGCATATTTGCAGGTTTGATCCCTGGCCCCGGAATTCCCACGTGCCTCAAGGGTATGGCCAAAAATTTTAAATTTTGAAAAAATAGAAAAAAATCTTAGTATAGGCGTTCCCATCGTGGCTCAGTGGAAATAAATCTGACTAGCATCCATGAGGAGGCAGGTTTGATCCCTGGCCTCATTTCACTCATTAGGTTAAGGATCCAGCATTGCTCTGAGCTGTGGCGTAGGTCGCAGATGCAGCTTGGATCTGGCGTTGCTATGGCTGTGGTGTAGGCTGGCAGCTGTAGCTCTGATTGGATTCCTTGCCTGGGAACCTCCATATGCTGTGGGTGTGGCCCTAAAACGACAAAAGATAAAAAAAAATTCATAGCGATGATTAATAATTTCAAAATATTGATTATATGTTGAAACGATACGTTGGCTATATTCGACTCAGTAAGGTATATTATTATGCTTACCTCACCTGTTTCTTTTTGCTTTTGTCATATGGTTTCTAAAAACTCGAAAATCACCTATGTCACTTGCATTGTATTTCTCTCAGACAGTGCTGCTTTAGAGCACATTCATTCATTTATTCAACAAATTTTTTTATTGGGTGCTCGCTGTATGCCAGGCGAGGTGCTGAGGATTAGATGGCGAGCAAAACCAGACCCCGACTCTGGTTTCTTGGAGTTTACAGTAATCAAATAATCACTCGGACAGGTGCCTAATCGCTAAAGGAGATAAGTTGTCTAAAGAAAAGGGGTGGACTTTGATATTTTCTGAACCTGGATTCAAGCAACCTGGTTTGTGCCCAGAGTACAATGAGGTTCCGTTCCCCTAAGGAAGCACTTCACTGGGAGGAAATTTGAGAAAGAGGGGTACCGAAGGGACTGCATGTGCAAAGGCCCTGTGGCTAGAGGGGCCTGTGACTTGAAGCCCGAAGAGGTCGTTGTGAGGAGGCCGGTTTGGGGAAGCACAGTGTGTGAGGAAGAAGACAGCTGGAGCCAGGCAGTGAGTCTGGAGGGGTTGGCAGGGGCCTCACACAGCCTCCGAGGCCACATTAATGAGGGGAAGCCAGAGCTCCCGTTGTGGCCCAGCAGAAATGAACCCGACTCATATCCACGAGGATGTGGGTTCGATCCCTGGCCTCGCTCAGTGGATTAAGGATCCAGCATGGCCGTGAGCTTCGGTGTCGGTCACAGAGGTGGCTCAGATCCTGCGTGGCTGTGGCTGTGGTGTAGGCTGGCAGCTGTAGCTCTGATTCAACCCCTAGCCTGGGAACCTCCATATGCTGCAGGTGTGGCCCTAAAAAAAAGACGGGAAGCTGATGAAGCATTTTTGCTCCTGCAGGGGAATTACAGGAGGGATGGAGATTAGGCTAAAGGAGGGCAAACAGGGTTCCATCACAATGTGGTGTGTTAGGGGGTGAGTCTCTGGTACAACGACTTTTTAAAAATTTATTTATTTATTTTGCCTTTTTTATCTTTCTTTTCTTTCTTTTTTTTTTTTTTTAGGGCCACACCTGCAGCATATGGAGGTTCCCAGGCGAGGGGTTGAATGGGAGCTGTGGTTGCCCGCCTACACCATAGCCACAGCAACTCGGGGTCCGAGCCACGTCTGTGACCTATACCAAGGCTCATGGCAATGCCGGATCCTTAACCCACTGAGCAAGGCCAGGGATCGAACCCGCAACCTCATGGTTCCTAGTCGGATTTGTTGACTGCTGCTGAGCCATGATGGGAACTCCTCCACCCCCACCCCCACCCCCACCCCCCGCCCCAGGAGTCCTAGGCCATACCTCCTACCAAATTCAGGGTGCTGCGAGGAGCTTTCTTGATGCCCTCCTCTCACCATCCCTGGGGCCCCTCCTCTACCTCACACTGCCCCTTGCCCACTTATCCTGCCCTGTCCTCACCCTGCACGCTGCAGCCAGAGCTGGAGCTTTCTGAAAAGGAGATGGGTGGATGGTACCCCGCTGCTGACACCACCTCAGGGGCTCCCCAGTGTCCTAAGATATCATCCAGATGCTCTAGCGTGCCTCTTAGTAAGCCCTTCCCTTCTGGCCCCAGCGACCTCCGCTCCCTCTCTCTGCTCCAGGCGCAGGAGTCTCCCCGGGGCCCCACGAACTCTCTCATCAGGGCCTTTGCGGAGCTGATTCCTCTGCCAGGAACTCTCTCCTCCCCCAGCTCGTTGACTCCGCTTCAGCTGGGCTCAACTTCAGTATCTCTTTACCGGCAACCCTTCCCTAACTCCCAGAAGGAGGGAGCCTGGACTGGGAGTCCCCCGCACTGACCCCGAGCACGGCACCTCACACCACACGGGGCCTGTCTGCTGCCCCCCGGCTCAGGAGATCGTAAGATTGCAGGAGGCAGGGGTTTGTGTCTCCTTATTCCTGTATTCAGCATCCCGCTCTCCCCCACTACATCAGAGGCATGTCCCCCATCAGAATGGGGCCTCTTCTAGAAAAGGCGTCGTGCCTCCCTCATCAGATAGGAGATATATCCTCAAATCTGCGGCTGTGTCTCCCCCATTGGATAGGAGGGTCCCTCAAGACAGACTGCCGCCCCCATCCCACTGGGGGAGTCATTTCTCACACTGACGCTAAATCACCGCCCCCCTCATCCCTCCACCCCCCGCCGCCCACAACCCTCACAGTCAGGGACGGGAGATGGAAGACTACCTCCTTTTTTTTTTTTTTCCGTCTTTTTGTCTTTTCGAGGGCCACACCCGGGGGCATATGGAGGTTTCCAGACTAGGGGTCTAACCAGAGCTGTAGCCGCCGGTCTACACCACAGCCACAGCAAAACGCGGGATCTGAGCCGCGTCTGCAACCTACACCACAGCTCATGGCAACACTGGATCCTTAACCCCCTGAGCGAGGCCAGGGTGGAACCCGCAACCTCATGGTTCCTCGTTGGATTCATTAACCACTGAGCCACAACGGGAACTCCGGAAAACCACCTCCTTCCACCTCATGCCTAACTCTTATCTGGGGCCCGACTGGGCCCTCCCAGGCTCCCAAGATCAGGAAGGCTTGTTTGCTCTTCTTTCTGGGCAAGCAAGCCTCCCGTGGCATTCCCTAGCAACCGCAAGCCAGCCCCCTCAGAAGACACAGCCAAGTGACCAGCGGTGGCCCAGTGGCTCGGACCAGCTGCCTGGCAAGCCTGGGAGAGGGGCAGAGGCCCAGGGCCTGGAACCCTGCAGCTCCCGGACCAGGCAAGGCTGAAAGCCAGGCTGGCAGGAGCTGGGCTTGGGACCTGCCTGGGAGAGCCACAAGGGAGGGAGCCTGCCCAACTCCAGGCCGGGCCAGCCAGGCTCCTGCCAGGCCATCTGGAGCCAGGCCTTGCGTGTGTCCATGTGCCTGGTGGGGGGTGGGGTGCCTCCCAGGCCATGTGGGTGGCTGGGAGCTGTGGGGTTGTGACCTGGCGCTGCTAGCAAGCCTCTGGTTCCCCTGTGGTCAGTTTCATTTCTGACATCTGGTCAGGTTCACAGCTGGCCAGCTCCCTGCATGGCCTTTTTGCACTTTCCCTCTCCAAAATCTGGGGGCGAGGGCCCCCACTCCTTCCTTATCCCACTTAAAGTAACTCCACGGTGACATGTGTGAATTTGCTGGATTTGGGTTAACACGTCCCTATTACCTGGGGGGAAAAATAGGACAGGAACTCACCAAGTTGGAAATTATACCCAGGTCCCGGCCATACCCACAAACAACACCGGCCCCCCCCCAACCCCCACCAGCTCAAATAGCATGCATTTCCAGAAAACCTCTGCATGATTTTTCTTTCTTTGCTATTTAATGGTCATCATTTACGTTTTATGTGTAGGTTTCAGGAGGGCCCAAGAAATGATTACACAGGATGCAAAGGGCAGGGGACAGGGCAGGGGACAGGGAGTCTGGAGCTCACATGGCCTCCAGCTGGGGGGAAGGGTGGGTGCAAAAGGGTTCCATCTCGGCCCAAAGGGAGGCAGGAGGAGGGGCCCCAGAACCAAACACATGCTGAGACATATTTGCAACCTCCCGCCCCCTCCCCTGCTGCTGGGGAGGAAAATAAATACCTGGGACTTGGCCTCACTCCCCAGGGTCACAGGTGAGGGGCCAGCAGGTGAATTTCCTCCTCCTGTCACAGAATCAGATGGAAGAAATACCATCCAGGTACGATGTTTCCAGTCCCTTATATAGGGATGGGAGAACCTTGGGCTGGGGACAGGGTGTGGGGGGGGCGGCGGCTGTCCCTGTACACTCTGCTCGGGGCTCGTTCATGCTAAATAGAGGGGGTCCACACTCATTCCAACATCAGGCAAAACAGAACAGGCCAGGGAGGGACCGCCCGGCCCCTTTCTGGTACCAAGCTAGGGGGAAAACGTCCTTCACGGGGTCCTTTAAACTCGCGAGAGACACGCTCTGGGCCACCGTGTAACTCAGTTCCTTCCTGCTGCGTTCCCACGCTGGTCCGCTTTGCGTCCTTGCTGCCTCCGGGGTGCAGCCAAAGCCGGGCTTGCGGGGAAGGGGGGGAGCGGGGAGCATTCCTCCGCGTGCAGGCTCTTGGAAGGCAGGCGCCAGCTCCAGCCTCAGCCGTCCTTGGCCCGCCAAACCCGGGGGCGAGGGGAGACAGCAAGCAGAGTTCAAATCCCTTCGATGCTTCTCTGGCAGCTGCCCCAGCAAGATCCGGTCGCAGTCCAAGAGAAAGAACTCTTGGAGAGAAGCAAGATTTCTCCTCCCCTGTGTGTGTGTGCCTGTGAATGTGTGTGTTGTGGGTTGGGGTGGGAGGGGTCCTTAGTCCCCAGACCTCCAGGGCTGGCTCCGGGGGAGGGGGGAGGGGGGGGAAGAAGATGCTGCCTACGTTGGCTTGGGGTCTGTGCTGGAATGGCGGGTACCTGCAGACTGGGCCACACCAGGGATGCCACGGTGACATGCCTGTGGGGACAGGTAGGGGGAAGCAGCACCCTAGGCCACAAACCCCAAACCTGATCGTGATCATGACGCCTCAGGGGACCAGGCCTTCGGTGAAGCATCCCCTGTCCACAGGGACTAGACAGGCCTGGAGATGGTGACGGGCAGACTGGGTTTGGCTTCGAGACCTTTCCCAGAGGGTCGCCTGGCCCCCGACTCCCAGCAAACCGAGGCCTGCGCCCCTCATTTGGCGGGGGGGGGTGGGGAGGGCAGCCCATCTTTGGCCTCCCCATTGCTGTGTGGCTTCGGGCAAGTCCCTGCCTCTCTCTGGGCCTCACTGTCCTGTAGATAAAAGGAGGGGGGTGAGCTAGATTCCAACCCCCCCCTTCCAGCTCTGACAAACCTCTGATCCTTTTCACTTTAGGCCAGAGGGGAGGAGGAAGGGGGGCAGAGGGAGGTCTAGGCCATGATGATGCTCCTTGTTCCCCAAGTTCACAGTGTGAGTCCATGGCTCTGGTACCGCAGTCTCTCCCTCTGCGTCTCTGGGGCCTTGTCATGCCCCCAACACCATCCCTGGTGTCAGCCCCCCTGCAATGACTACCTGTTAAGGGGGGAGGGGCTGTTCCCCCCCCTCCGCCCCCAGAGGTGGGGGGAGATGGGAGCGAAGGCCTGAGATGGTGATGGGGCCGGGAGGGGTGGGAGAGGCAGCAGGGGCGCTTCTGGCACTGTGATCAGAGCGATGGGGCCACACAGGAGTAGTGACAGGGCTGTGGTTTGGGGGGGGGGGGGGAGCGGGCCGAGGCTCCAAGGCCCTGCCCAGAGGTGCACAGCTCTGACGCTGGCCCGTGGGGGTTGGCTGGAGCATCAGTCATCGGAATGCGGGGGCAGGGCGGGGGCTCCCCGGCTGGCTGGCTCACACTGGGGACGTGGCCGTGGACTCGCTGCACAGGCTCTCCACGATGTCGGCTCGCTGGATACGGCGCAGGGCGGCCAGGAGGGTGTCGAGCGTGGCGCTGTCCTGGGCGGCCCAGCTGGCCAGCAGGGCGCGGACCGGGCAGGCCTCATGGGTGAAGGAGTCTATGTGCTCGGGCTGGTAGCCCAGCTCGCCCGCCAGGTGCCGCCAGGTGTCCCCTGCGGAGCCATTCAGCAGCTTCTCCACCTCCTCCCGCTTGGCCAGCGGCAGGCTGCTGTAGAGGCCTCCGTCACCCTTGAGGCCTGCAGAGAACCCAGGCGGAGTCAGGTGTGACCCACGGGACCCCCCCCCTTTCCCCCCACAGTCGGCCCGGGAGGCCTAAAGCCAGACTCAGGAAGGGCTTAGGCATCTCTCCTCCCAATCTGGGGAACACCCAAGGGTCCAGAGACAGAGGGATGCCCGAGAGGAGGTCCTGGATAGGGGGAAGGGTGGTGGGGGGATGTGGGGGATGCTGACTCACCTGCCTTCCTCACCCACAGCTCCAGAACCATCCCCGCCACCTAACGTCCCTGCCCTCCCCTCCCTGCAACCCCAGCAATTAATCAAGGAGGAGACAGGACTTCTGGTCCCAGACTCAAGAGCAGCAAGGGTCCTGGAGCTGGGCTATGGGCCACTAATTAGGGGACCTAATTAACTACTTGTTCCCCAGAAGTCCTGGGTAGGAGGCTAATTGCAGCCACTTTGGGGAGTAATTAGCCCTGGAGGACAATTAGCTTGATGAGTCTAGATGCTCCAATTTGGCGAAGCTTCCATTTCCCAAGCCGTTCCCCTGGAAAGGAGCGCTCCCACGCATTCCCTCCTCCTACCACTCCCATCCTTCCACACAGAGGGGCCCCCCAAACTGCCCCCCCCACAGCCCTCCTACAGCGAATCCTAATCGCAGTCTCCCCCCCGCCCCCCTGCCTTGCCTCGCTGCTCACCCTGGCCTGCGGCCGTCTGCGTGTGGGGCTGCTGGTCATGCAGGCTCTGGCTGTCCACAGAGATGCCGCTGTCACTGTGGAGTTTCTCTCCCTCGGGTGGCGGCGTCTGGTTCACGGGCCGGCTGTTGGCTCCTTGCTTGTTCTGCTTGCAGCTGTTCCACCTGGAGCCGGAGGACAGACCCAGTCTCAGGGCTAAGGGGCCACATGGGCTGTGCGGCTAAGGTATCTGTGTTCTGGGGTTGGGGGGAGGCTAGGGGCCTGGGGGGGGGCAGCTGTAACCGCCCCCCCACAGTCCCCGAGGCGCTCCTTTCTCCCCACACCTGCCCCCAGTCCACGCCAGAGGTGCTGTGAGGGCAGAGTAGCACCCAGCGCTTGGTATACCTGGCAAGTGATCAGTCCCTGTGCACAGGACAAGCGGTGTACAAATAAATGACTTCCCAGAAATTCCGCTTTTCCCCATCTACCCTTCTAAAGCACTCCCACATGTGCGCAGGGATATGTGCAAGGATTTCCTCTGCTATTATAAAGCAATAAGACAAAAACTGAAAACAAACCAAACATCCATCAACAGGAGACCGGCTACCTCAACGCTGATCCACCCATAGGATTGAGGGAGCCCTTAGAAATGATCAGATAATCTACAAGTTCAGAGGAAAGCTCCCCCAAGGGAGACTAAGGGAAAAAAATAAGCCGTGGAATATGTATAGTGTGATCCCACTGCAGCTTTAAAAAAATCAAAAGAAAAAAAAAAAAAACCCTGCGTGTGTACGTATACCTATAAAAGGTTTTACACGCGTTTTTTTAGAAACACACAGAAAATGGCTGGAAGGGATCCATTCCCAACAGATTGCAGTGAGGAGAGGGGTAGGATTTGGGGAGGTAAAAGGGGGCTTTATACTTTTTGCTTTACAAGCCATTGGTCCTGTTTGCGTTTTCCCAAAGAAGCATACCGTTACTTTGGTGACTTTTTTTTTTTTTTTTAAGAATGGAAAAATGGAAAATGCACTTAAATGCTTTCCACGGAGTTCTCGTCGTGGCTCAGTGGTTAATGAATCTGACTAGGAACCATGAGGTTGTGGGTTCGATCCCTGGCCTTGCTCAGTGGGTTAAGGATCCGGCGTTGCCGTGAGCTGTGGTGTAAGCTGCAGACAAGGCTCGGATCCCACGTTGCTGTGGCTCTGGCGTAGGCCGGTGGCTACAGCTCCGATTCAACCCCTAGCCGGGAACTCCACATGCCGAGGGAGCAGTCCAAGAAATGGCAAAAAGACAAAAAAAAAAAAAAACTTTCCAGGACCGTGGGAATACATGGGGTGCAGGGGGTGAGGACACAAGCAGTTGGTGAAGAAAGCTCTGTGGGGAGTTGGGGGCTGGGGTGTCAGGTAGGGGAGCAGAATGGGAGAGAGGAGGTGCTGGCACCAGGACAGGAACGGTCCCCCCTTCCCTACCTCCAGCTGACCTGCCGCACTCAGGAGTGGGGAAGCTGGTGGTGAGTGAGGATGACCTCAGTTTGGGGTTGACTTAAACGAGTGTGCGTAGGAGTTCCCGCTCTGGCGCAAACGGATCATTGGCATCTCTGCAACGCCAGGACGCTGGTTCGATCCCTGGTGGGGCACAGTTCGTTCAAGGATCCAGCGTTGCTGTAGCTGTGGCACAGGTCCCAACTGCAGCTGGGATCTGATCCCTGGCCTGGGGACACCATGTGCCGTCAGGCAGCCAAAAAAATCAAAATCAAAATCAAAAATTAAAAAAAAATCAAAAAGGGCGTTCCTGTTGTAGCACAGCGGAATCGAATCTGACTAGTATCCATGAGGTGTGGGTTTGATCCCTGGCCTTGCTCAGTGGGTTCAGGATCTGGCATTGCCCTGAGCTGTGATGGAGGTTGCAGATGAGGCTGGGATCTGGCATTGCTGTGGCTGTGGCATAGGCTGGCAGCTGTAGCTCCGATTAGACCCCTAGCCTGGGAACTTCCGTATGCCATGGGTGTGGCCCTAAAAAGCAAAAAAAGAGAAAAAAAAAATGAAAGAGTGTGTGTATTTTCAGGTCATGGTCACAGCAAAGCCCTCCTTGAGGGCAAAGATCTGGCTCCCTGGCCCCTGTTTCCCGTCTCACCTCTTGAAGGCGATGTAGGCCACTAGGCCCACGACCACGGCAGCCAGGATGGAGCAATAGACAGGGATGAGGTTGTCGGTGGTGCCTCGGGTCACCACGGGCTGGGAGCTCCCCATCACTGTGGTCACCACATCGGACACCGTGCTGGTTACGAAGTCTTGCTCTGGAGGTACCTCAGGCTCCTGGGTGCTGGGCTCTGTGCTGTCGGAGCCCTCGGCGGGTGTAGCCCGTGTCATCCAGCGGCCCGGGATCTCTGGGAGAAAAGGGCTACAGGAGTGAGGACCCGTCCCCTCAAGCCCCTCCCCTATGTTCTCACCCCTTTAGCTTCTTCCCCAGACCCTGTCTTGCCCCCAGGTATTTGCAGATCCAGCTGCTGCACATGGGGTTGAGGGCTGGGAGTCGGGGTGTGATGTCTTGATGGCGGAGAAGAGCAAAGGCCCTGAGAATCGGGAGACCCGGGTCCCCTTCAGCTCTGTCGCTGACGTGCTGTGTGACTCTGCACCAGGCCCTTCACTTCTCAGGACCTCAATTTCCCCATCTCCAGAATAGGGCTATTTTTTTTTTGCTTTTTTTTTTTTAGGGCCACACCCATGGCATATGGAGGTTCCCAGGCTAGGGGCCGATTCAGAGGTGTAGCTGCCGGTCTACACCACAGCCACAGCAACAGAGGATCCAAGCCACGTCTATGACCCACACCACAGCTCATGGCAACACCAGATCCTTAACCCACTGAGCAAGGCCAGGGGTCGAACCCTCAACCTCATAGATACTAGTCGGACTCATTACCACTGAGCCACACGGGAACTTCCTCTAGGGTGGGGCTATTAAAAGAGATGGTTTTTAATCTCCCTTCCATCTCGAGTATAGCTGTGGTCCTAGAATTCTACTCTGCCTGGGTACCCAGAAGGCTGGCATGGAGGTAAACCCACAAAGAGAGTGGGCCCCAGGAAGCCTCCAGCGGGAATCAGGCTAGGGAATGTTGTAATCTCTCTGGCCTCAGGTTGCCCCAGCAGCCCCAGTCATCCTTGTCCTAAAGGGGGGTGAAGGTGGGAATTCCCATTGTGGTTTAGCAGTCACAAACCCAGCTAGCATCCATGAGGACTCCGGTTCAATCCCTGGCCTTGCTCAGTGGGTTAAGAATCCGGCATTACCATGAGCTGTGGTGCAGATTGCAGGCATGGCTCAGATCCCATGTTGCTGTGGCTGTGGGGTAGGCTGGCAGCTGTGGCTGTGATTTGACCCTTAGCCTGGGAACCTCCATATGTCTTGGGCACAGCCCTAAAATGCAAAAAAAAAAAAAAAAAGAAGGAGAAGGTAATTGGGTCTGGCAGAGAGGTACCTTCCCCCTGTACCCACCCCCAAGAGCTGGCATGCTGCCTCCCTCCGGTCTCTGGTGTCCTAGCTCTAGGCTCAGGCAGGGTGGGGAGGTGTCCAGTTGGCTGGCTTCCTTCTGGCCTGTCCGTGGATAGTGGCTACCCTCAATTTCCTGCCCCATGTGGCCCCCGAACCATCTGATCTTGCCACCGGAAGAAGACAGTGCCAGGTAGCCCAAACCCAACTTGAGAAGGATAAGAACTGAGGGAGAGAGAACCTACAGAGCCCCACTGCCACTGCCTCAAGGGACGGAGACTGCCCTGCCACCCACCTAGGTTCTTTCATGCCAGCTGGGCACTGCCAGCCACCCTGGCAGGAGACCCAGCCCCCCCTGGCACGGGTGAGTGGGATTTTCCACTCTGCAACCCAGCCGGGGACAGCACCCGGGGATGTGGGCTCTGAACGACCTGGGGGGACCTGTCTGGGCAAAGCCGCCTGCCCCATCTGTCTTCACGTCCCACGCCTGGGGCAGGGAGGGTGAGCAGACAGGACATGCCAGTGGGGTGAAGGGCGGGCACTTTGCTACCGAGCGCTGCCTCATCCAGTCCCCAATTTGCCCACCCAGGTTGGAGTCCAAGCTGCCCACCGGTTTCCCTGGCCTCCTTGGCTGAAGACAAAGATGCTTCAAAGGCCCTCATTTTCAGCACCTTCTGAGAAGTAAGGTCTCCAGATGTGAATCTGGCATCCATCTGGCTGGCGTTGGGGAGGGAGCTGCCATCTCTGCCACCCTACCCCACCCCTCCGCCATCTCAGTCTGGGGAGGGAGGGCGTGGAAGAGGTGGGGCGTGGAGTGGAGGAGACTCAGCTCTCCTTTGGGGCAGCCCCAGACCAGGCGCTGGCCCGCCGAGGGTCTTCTCTGGCCCAGCTGGGGGACTGCGCCAGCTCCGGAGGGGCAGCTTGAGCCTCCCCAGGCTGAGGGTACAGTTCTGCTCAACCCGCCAGAACCCAGAGGCTGAAGGTATGGTGGGGGGCGGGGGGGGGCCGTCAGGGAATCGGGCGTCACAGAGATTGGAGAGAAGTGGGAAAGAGCTGAGAGAG
Organism: Phacochoerus africanus; assembly: GCF_016906955.1. Classification (NCBI taxonomy): domain Eukaryota; kingdom Metazoa; phylum Chordata; class Mammalia; order Artiodactyla; family Suidae; genus Phacochoerus; species Phacochoerus africanus. The sequence continues at coordinate 25,880,535 of NC_062557.1, read as the reverse complement.
GGCGGAGGATGGACCAGGCTGAAGACAGAGCCTTCCAAGGTGCTTTCCCCACATCTCTCCAATCTATACCCCCCCCATGGGAGGGAAGCAGGGGATGAGATCCAGATGTGGCCATGTCCACTAGCATTCCAACCCACCAAGCCCCTCGGCAGGTCCTGACAGCCATTTCCGGAATGGGAGCTGTCAGGCGTGGGGGTGGAAGGAGGGACCAGGTTACCTTTCCTAAACCCAACTTTCTTTGGTTGGTGGTGGTGGTAGGGGGGTGTGTTTCTGGCCCCAGGGTGGGTGAGTCACCATGTTGACACCTGAAATGTATGCGCAAGGAAGTACCCTGCACTGGGGCAGAGCGGGGGCAACCAAACCAGGAATCAAATTCCAGTTCCAGAAATGTTCCCTCTGCCCTAGAGCTGACATTGACCCCTTCAGAGGCTAGAACCGGGGGCGGGGGGGAGGGACAGGGATAAATGCCCCCCTTCAGGGTGGCTGGGAAAGCCCACTCCCCAAAAGCAGAGCCCCCCCCTCCCCCAGCCACCACCTTCCTTTGCTCTAACTGAGCCCCTGCCTGCCCACCTGCCAGCTGGTCAGGACTTGCCCGCAGACCGGTGCTGCCCGCCTGCCCGCCTGCAGGCTGCTGAAACTCCCTCCCTGCTCTGCTCGGTGCCTGATGCTACTTGCCTGTCTCCTGGCCCAGGGCAATTGCTACCGGAACCCCCTTGTTCTCTTCCCCCCCCCCCCCCCGCCCCTGCTCCTCCACCCTGACCCCACATCTGAATACAGGAAGAAGCTTCTCTCACACATACCTGGCCTCAGCCCAGCTTAATAGCCTTCTCCACCCTGAGGTCCCTGTGCATGGGGGGGGGTTCACAGGATGTGGAAGGAAGGCATGGGTGTGTCAGACTAGAGGCTCCCTGGGCAGGCTTCTATCACTCCCTTCCGACTCGGGGCTGACTGGGGCAGGGGGGCAATGCAGCCTCCGCCAGAATGAGGGATCTCCCGGGAACTAAGTGCTGGGACCGCCTCTCCCTCATCAGACTCGGGCAAAGGCCGTCTGTGTCCCGTCCAACTCAGGGCTCCTTGGTGGAGGCTCGGTGTCGCCTGCTCAGAGTGAGGGCACCACCCTGAGGGTTGGGTCCCCAGGGGAAAGAGCGAAATGTGTGCCCAGCCATGGGGTGATGGACAGAAAGCAAAGGCCCTGTCAGTCTCTCCCCCAAGATGGATGTCCCCAACCAGAGACCAAAACAGTTCTGTCCTGGCTGCCACAGGGTGTCCTCCTCCCACCCCAGGAACTGCCCCCATCTGGCGAAGGTAGGCACCCTCAGCTCCCATCCACCCCAGGGTGGGGGGAGTGGGGGGGAGGCAGAGGGCCGTCTGTGTGCACCTGCCTCGTCCTCTGGCTCCCAAGCCCCAGGCCTGCTGCTTCCTTTCTTTCTCTGTCCCCAAGCTCCTGTCCCCACAACCACTTAGTGTGTGTTCCCGGGGTCCAACTTCATCCTCGACTCAACTGTACCAGTGACTGCTGACCCCTCTCCCACCAGGGGAAGGGAGCCAGCCCCCTTCCCTAACCCACAGTAACCCTGGAAACCCGATGACCAGTAAGGAGACTGAGGTCCAGAGGCAGGAGTGACTTCCTTGACTTCAAGCAGATAGTAAGGGACAGGGTGGATTCTATCCCAGGTCCCAAAACCATAAACCACCAAGCGCCCAACCCCCGAGGACCCTCGGGCCCCTCCTCCAGTTCAGAGAGTCGGCCTCAAGGATCCAACATGTCCTATCTGTGCCTCTGCACACAGAGGCCACCTCTGGGCTGCTTCACTGTCACCCCTCCAATCCCCAGTCAGTAGCCACAGATTAATAAAGCCTTGGAGAAGGAGTGGGGCCTGGGAGGAGGCGCATGGCTTTCCAACCACTTAGCCCAAAGGCGGAAATAGTGGACGGGGTCCCTTGGTAGGAAGGCTTGGAAGGATGCCCGCTGGCTCGAGGCCACGGGGCTATCCTGCCAGCCAGGACCCAGCCTGCCTGCCCCAGGTCCGCTCCGCGCACACTCACCCTCGCACTCCGCGTCGGCCCAGCGCGTGCACTCGCGAAGCTGGCGCTCGGTGTCCTCGCACACCGTGCAGGGCAGGCACGGGTCCACGTGGTTGGCCTCGTCGGAGTACGTGCCGTCGGGGCACTCTTCGCACACGGTGTTCTGCTTATCCTGGCACGAGAACACCAGCCCCGAGCCCGCCTCGCACACGCGACACGCCTCGCAGCGGCCGGTCGTCTCGTCCTGGTAGTAGCCGTAGGCGCAGCGGCACACGGCGTCGTCCGCCTCCACGCAGGGCGCTGACATGCTCTGCAGCCCCACGCACTCGGTGCACGGCTTACACGGCTCGGTGGCGCTCACCACGTCCGAGAAGGTCACGCCTGAGGACAGATGGACGCGCGGGGAAGTTGCGCCCCAGTTTAGTTTCCTCTCCTTGGGGGCACGTAGGATGCAGAGGCTGGAAGCCTTCCTCCCCCATCCCTGGCCAGGGCCAGGGCTCTGACCCCCTCGTTTCGCCCCGCTCCCCCCCCCATTGACTCCCACCCCCTCCCCTGGGGTCAAAGCTGGTGGCAGGCGCCTGGGAAGGAGGAAGGGAGCCGAGACCCCCCCAGCTCCAGACCCCGGAAGCTCTGGCCCTGGGGTTTCCAGGGGGTAACCCAGCCACTGCTGGTACATTTTTTGGACAAACTCTTTTAAAGAGTTCCCAGCGTGATTAAGGCATAATCTGAGCGTGGTTCCCATCCAGCCCTCCCTGCAGGCCAGAGTTGAGCTGTGAACCCAGCCCAGGCACAGCCGGCCTTCCCCAGAGAGCCTCCTTCCACCCCTTTCGGCACAGGTGGGAGCAGGTGTGTCCTGAATGGGAGTGACTGGGGTTAGACAACAGAATTTCCCACCCACGGCGCTGCTACTCCTGGCTGCTAGAAGGGCTTGGCTCTTGAGGGCAGGGATGGACTCCTGGCACGAAAGCTATAGCAGGAGGGATCCGGGCTAGAAAGAAAAAGGACTTGCACATATAGTCCAGTGCCCTTTCAAATGGCACGAGGGAAAGATTTTCAAGCTCATGCTTGACTCACGCTCAATTAATGGGCGGGAGCTCCAGAATCAGGGCATGGATGTGCTGGGGATGCCAGAGTCCTTGCATCCTCGTGCAAAGAGGCAGGAAGGCACAGAGCCAGAACGTCACCCCTTCCAGCCCAAGGTGGAGAAATCGACGCCAGACTGAATCCAAGAGGCTGGAAGAGCACAGGTTTAGAACCTGACAACTGGGGTAGGAGGATTGCCCAGAAGGCAGAAGCAGGGGTAGAGATATTAGGAGCCCACTGGAGGGAAACTGAAGCTTGCTGGGGGGGGGGGGTTCCTAAATCTTAAGCTTCTCTAAAGGCATCAAGAGCCAAGATGGAGCCCAGGGTCATTATTTTGGCGGCTGAGGGTGGGGCTGGAGAAGCAAAGAAGAGAAAAGCATCTCTGCTTTTCACTTCTCTTGAAATGAAAGGGACAGTAGCTTAAGAGGGGCGGGGGTGGGGAAGAGATTTGGAAGAAAAGGCAGAGATGGGCCTGGAGGGAGACTTTGGTGTCACATCAGTTCTGGCAGAGGGACCCCTGTGTTTCTCTTCCTAGGCTTCTGGCAGACTTGGATTCAAAACCTGCTTCCATCACTTTATTTAGCTGTGTGACTCTGGGTGTTTTACTTAACCTCTCTGAGCTTTTCTTCTTTCTCTATAAAACAGGGAGTAAAGTCTTCACTCCCTGTTGTGGTGAGGAATAAGTGAAATTCCACTGTAAAGTACTTGACACCCAGCAGGGGTCCTGTAAAGGTTGGGCTTCCCCAGGGTGGGCAATGAACTTCATATTAGTCAGACAGCAGAAAGGATGTCCAAACCTAAATGGCCAAGGCAGGATGTCCAGTTTATACAAGAGGCTCCTATCTGGTTGGCAAGTGGCACGGGGGTGGGTCTAGTCACAGGGGAAGGGAAGGGGAGCTTCCTGGCCATGGGAACATACAGAAAATTAGCAGCCAACTCCTGGGAAGAGAGTTTTAGGAGGTGGGGAAAATGTGGTCTTTTTTGGCAGAGAATGAAGGCAGGAGCTTAATGGGTTTCCTTGTGGAAACGTTTTGAGGATAGAGGGAAAGTCCACTGGGGTCTCGGTCTCATAAAGTGGGCTTGTAAAGGCAGCTCGTTAACACAGCTGGGGCGGGGGATGGGGAAGAAGGGGGGCAGAGGGAGGGGAGGGGGGCAGAGGGAGGAAACGGGAGGGAAAATTCCGAGCTGGTCTCTGGTCCTGTCTTCCCTCCCCTTCCCTCTCTCAGCCTCTTCTATCCCACCCCTTGCTTCAGACAGAAAGGATTGCGGTCCCATCCTAGGCGACTTAGGACCCAAGGAGAGGCGATCCTGGGCGAGAGTCTAGGAACTGAGAGAGGCAAATACCGGAGGTCGCAGGGCAGCTGATGGTTGGCCAGCGCTGCACTGGGATGGAAACTCTGCATGGCCAGAGCCAGCGGTGGTGGCCAGAGGGCAAGGTAGCAAAGGCATTGCAGGATGACCAGCCTCCTCACCTGGCCCCAGGCATCCCTGTGCTGGGGGATGGAGTTATAGGATCCACAAGCACAGAAATAGGAAAACTGTATGGTCGGGACATCAAGGAGTTGGGGTTGCCTGAAGGGGAGAGAGAGTGTGTGCCTTGCGATGTTGGTGGTGGGCTGGCTCCAAAGGTTAAAGACAGGCTGGTGGGTGGGTTCAGAGTCCCCAGTTCCTGTAACCTTGTTCCCAGCACGATTAAAGAACAGTCTGAGTAGAATTCCCACTGGCCCTGCAGATGGGCATTGAGTAGCCAGTTAGAAGGCAGGATCTGACAGTCAACAGTGAGGAGAAGTTTCCAGGCAGACCTGCCATCTTTCTGCCTCCCTCATCCAGCAGCGCTGGAAGACTCCTCTTCCCAAGGAAATCCCAGATAGGAATGGCCACAGCGCCCCTCCCCCATCCTGACCTCAACCCCCCTGTAAGGACATCCTTGTAGGGCGCCAGCCTCCATCCCTGCTGTCTGGGGAAAGCTCTGCTTCCTCGGTCAGGGCTGGAGAACCGTTGGCCTGGGGGGAGGGGTAGCCACACCCTCCCAGGATCCCCCAAGGTCAGTCTCCAGGGCAGCCAGGATTTGATCTTCCTCCCCTCCCCACAAACACGCGGAGGGTAAGTGGCAGCCATTGATTTTGCAGTGCAGCGGATATTTTTAGCTGGTCTTAGCATCAGCTACTCCTCCCAGCTGGCCGGTACACTCTTCTACAAGGCTTCTCTGCTAGGGGTCTCTGGAAGGGGCACCCCCCCACCCCAGGGATTCCCCCCTCAGGTCCCCCTCCTCCCTCTGCATGCTTCTTTCATCCATTCGGAGCTTCCCCTCTCTGCCTCCTATCCTGGGGCAGACTCACTCCTGGTGCCCAAGCAGTGATGGGCAGGAGTCCCTGCCAGGACTCGGAGTGTGCCCTCCACCCCCTTCCCCACGCTGGTCATCTATACTCACTGTCCAGGCAGGGCTCACACACGGTCTGGTTGGCTCCACAAGGCTGGGCCACGCCCTCACCCAGGTTGCAGGCTTTGCAGCACTCGCCGCTGTGAGTGTACATGCCTGTGGGACAGGTCTCCTTGGCACCTCCAAGGGACACCTGAGTGGGGGAAGGTCGGAAGATCAGACTGGCAAGAGATGGAGGAGGGGTGGATTCCGACGGAGCAAACATCCCCTTCTAAAGCCTTCTATTGGAACCACCTGGGCCCGGATGAGCTCACCAGGGAGGCATTTGGCACTTGAAAGCTGGTGGGGAAGAAAGGCCACGGGGGACAGTGCACCCCTGCAGGCTGCTGGGAGTGTGAGGTCAGAGCCTCAGATGCTGACTTTCTGCAAAGTTCATCTTGGGGTTACAGCGGCTCCTAGAATCCCAAGGATACATCATGGGGGGAAGGCAACCTGAGGTCCAGCAGAGAGACTTGGAGCAGCTGAAGCGGCAGGCAGGTTGCAGCTTGCATAGGACTCCCAGCCAAGGAGGTGACTAGAAACTGAAATCTAGCCCATATGCCACCTGCTAAGCTGCACACCTGCAAGGATGCGTGTACCCAAAGAGGAGTCTTTTTCTAACAAAGGGCAGCCGGGCTCCGGGTCCTTAATTCTACCATTCCACATATTAAGTATGAAATGGGAGGGGTCTGTACCCAAGAACAGAGGTGGGACCTTGGGTTCAAATCTTGGCTCTGCTCTGAGAGTTCTGACCTGCCCTGCTTTCCCTTCATCTCTCTGGACAGAGAGAGAGAGAGAGAGAGGGAGTCACCTTAGGGCCAAAGCAAAAGAGCAGCCAATCATCAAGAGTCTGGCGCCAAGACGGGAGAAAAGGACGTCTGTTATCAATGATGGGAAAGTGGCAGCTCTCACCATCCAGCAGCCCTGCTCCACCAGGGTCTGATTTCCAGCCACCAGCCCGCCCCTCTCCCTGCCCCCCAGGTAGCCAGTGGGAACTGCACTGGAAACAGGGGAGAGGGGAGTCAGATTCCTGCCGCTGAGGCATCTTTGCTCATGGATGGAATGATTTAGCACCAGATTCCCTAGAGGGAGGGGCTGCTGGCAGCTTGCTTTGTATTTCTGTTCCTTTAAAAAAAAAAAAAATCTTAATGTCTAATAAAATTCCAAAGCCTGTTTCCCTGGCTCCAGACCATGCAGCCCTCATTTGATGCTCAGAGGAAACAGGGGCTTTGGATCATGGGACTAGAGGGGCGCTGTCCAGGTCATTTGGGGCATTCCCCTGCTGCTTCCGTGTTGGCCCAAAACATGTCTTTCCCTCCAGTCCTTTCAAATATCCTGAGGTCTCAGCAGGGTTTGATGGAGGTAGGGGGATGGCCAGGTTGGATCAGTCGAGGAGGCAGCCACTGGTTCTCAACAGTCCAATGGGGAGGGTGCAGGCAGCCTAGGAGGGGAACCGTGGGTGCTGCCACCGTCTTCTCCCAGGTGGCAGGGACAGGGTGCTGGGAACATCTGCAGACCAGAAGCCCAGCGGGGCGGGTGGGGGTGGTGTAGTCCCCGACGCGAGCTTTCCCCCAGGAGGTGAGCTAGACTCCAGATTCCAGAAGGGTCTGTTCAGATTTCTTTTCATCCTTCAGGACTCTGCTTAAATGTCACTTCATCAGGGAAGTGGTCCCGTGGTCCCAAGCCTTCCTGGATCAGGCGGAGCCACCTTGTCCCATGTCCTCCCTGTTCAGTCTTCCTGTCTGGTCTGAGTCTCTGCAGACACCCCCATGGGACTGTCAGCTCCCTGAGAGCAGGGACTGTGCTGGCCTCAGTGCCTGAGACAGAACCCGGCACATATTAGGGACCCAACGTGTATATTTCTGGAATTTAAGACAGTGAGACAATATGGCCTCGATTAATGAGAACTCCAGGGACCAACTCTCTCTGTAGAGAGCTGAGATTCTGGAAAGTCAAGGATTTGCTGCTCTTCTCATCTAATGGTTTTCACTTTAACTACGGGCACTTCCCCTTCCTCTGTCTCTGAAACACACTTTCACCGTTTCCCTATGACTCAGGGGCTCAATAGTTACACGAGCGATTTTTCTGGGCGGCGATGCAGTGATGCCCTATGTTTTTTTTTATCGCAAATGGCCACACTTTTGTCTCTTGGAGTTCTCCTGTCAGCTTTTCTTACCGTTTTTCTGTCTCCTCCTTTCCTGTCAAGGTATCAGTTGTCAATTCTCGCTGCTCCCAGTGTGACCAGAGCAGTCCCTCCCCTATTCTAATGTATTAGGTCTGATTGAATCTGTAGAAAGTACGTAACTAGCCCTGGTGGGAAGATGTATAAAGGGAGTGAAAGCAGGATCCGAACCAAAAGGGGGGCCCTTCTCAGAGTAAAAAGTGTGAGTTCTCCTGCCTTCATCATTGCGCTGAATCCTGGCTCATGGCTTAGAGTGAGGTGACCTGGGACGGGTTTGGAATTTCTCTGCACCTCAGTTTCTTCATCATTAGGTAATTATGACAGGACCTGTCTCAGAAGGTGGCTGTAAGCATTATGTAAATGAGTAAGCTGTGTATTTACTTTGAAACCCCTCCTTTCTCTTTTCCAAGGTCTTTCTGGCATTCTTTTGGCTTTGGGCTGAGTTCCTGTTAATTGGGGTCAGTAGAGACCTGGGCCGGGGATAGTGGAAGGGTCTGTCGTGGCAGTGGGAGGAGTGGCAGCCCTGTGCCCCGCCCTCCTCTCAAAGCCCACTGGCCTTACCCCAGCAGGTGGTCCTCTCTCTTCTCCCAAGTCTTGCATTTGGAGTCAAGGCTACATAATTAGTAACCATGCATTTCCTGTGCTTGTTTTGTGTTCTAGTTCAAAACATTCCAGATCTGCTACTGAATAGCATGTTGCTTTGGGTAAATTCTCTATCTCTCTAAGCCTCAGTTTTCCCAACTAAAACACTGGGTTGGTGATATCTACTGCCCAGGGTGGCTGTGAAAAGTAAATGAAGTAATTTATGCAAATCTGTCTGGTGCACAGTAAGAGTTTAATAAATGTTACCTTTATTTATTTATTTATTTGTCTTTTAGAGGGCTGCACCCTCAGCATATGGAGGTTCCCAGACTAGGGGTCCAATCGGAGCTACAGATGCTGGCCTACACCACAGCCACACCAGATCCGAGCCGCATCTGCAACCTACACCACAGCCCACGGCAATGCCGGATCCTTAACCCACTGAGCGAGGCCAGGGATCAAACCTACAACCTCATGGTTCCTAGTCAGATTCATTTCCTCTGCACCAGGATGGAAACACTAAATGTTACTTATTAAAGAAGTGTCTTGTCTTAAGGACAAGCTGAGCTGCTGAGCCTGGGCAGGGGATGAGGGGAGGGGAAGAGAGTAGGTAGCGGGAGGGGAGAGGTTTTTATTTTTATTTCTATTTTTTTGTCTTTTTGCCTTTTCTTGAGCCCCTCTCGCAGCATACGGAAGTTCCCAGGCTAGGGGTCTAATCGGATCTGAGCCTGCAACTACACCACAGCTCACAACAACGCCGGATCCTTAACCCACTGAGCAAGGCCAGGGATCGAACCCACAACCTCATGGTTCCTAGTCGGATTCGTTAATCACTGCGCCACAACGGGAACTCCAGGGAGGGGAGAGTTTAGCCATCCCCAAAGAGGGAAAACCATCTCAGAGCAGGGGGGCAAGACAGGAGTGAAGAGAGACACCCACCAAGAAGAGTCTGAAGGAGGATGGGGACCAAAGGAGGATGGGGACCTGCTCTGCTCAAAGTTAATTAAGTCAGCAGCTATTTCCTAAGCATTGGACTGAGTTTCCAATGACTGAGGCACTTTGCTGTACAGTAGAAATTGGCAGAACATTGTAAATCAACTATCATTTTAAAATACTTGGAGTTCCCGTCGAGGCGCAGTGCTTAATGAATCCGAATAGGAACCATGAGGTTGCGGGTTCTATCCCTGGCCTTGCTCAGTGGGTTAAGGATCCGGCATTGCCGTGAGCTGTGGTGTAGGTTGCAGATGTGGCTCAGATCCTGCGTTGCTGTGGCTCTGGCGTAAGCTGGTGGCTACAGCTCCAATTAGACCCCTAGCCTGGGAACCTCCATGTGCCACAGGAGTGGCCCTGGAAGAGGCAAAAAGACATAAATAAATAAATAAATAAAATACTTTAAAAAAAAAAAGGAACTAAGAGTGTCTCTTAAGACAAGGTCTCTGAGTCCTGGAAGGAGTTACGGTCCCATGATGGAGAGAAAATATCACCCCAAAGAGTTGCTCCAGAAGCTGAGGAGGAAAGACTTGAGGGGTTCCCGTCATGGGACAGAGATGGAAACTGAGGCCCACAGAGGTCATGCTGCTCACCGGCCTGATGCACCACCCGGCCACACCCCCTCTGGGTTCAAGGCTCAGCAATCCTGGGAAGGAGGGAGGGATGGCGAGGATTCAGGCTAATGGCTCCAAACGATGGATTTGCCAAAATGACAGACACATTTGCTTGAAATTTACATTTATTACACTTACTCATTTCCATGTCTGATGGAATGATTTCATTCCATTTTTGAGAATGTTTGCAAATCTTTTCCTTTTTTTTTTTTTTTGTTCTTTTTGCCATTTCCAGGCTTTCAAGAAATTAAGGTGGAAATACCCTTACGTGAATGGACTTTTAAGATTTAATTTTTCAAAACTGGACCCAATAGAGAATACGCTGAAATAGTTGAAAGAATCTGAAACTACAGGCAGGCTTCAGTGTGGTGAGTCCTAAGCATTCACAGCAGCTTCAGCAAAGGGTTCCTTAAGTGAATGGAGCCATTGGCCACTGTCACGGGGTTGGAGAGTTTTCAAACATGGGAAGGGACTTTGAGACCAATGCAAACCCTGGGGAGGCACATGCCCCCTCACCCCTTTAGACAGGGGTGGAGTTTGGGGTCAAAGACAAGAGCGAATTACTGAGGAGGATGTTGCACTAAGAATTTGAATGGGGGCGGGCTGGGGGAGAGGGGCTCAGCTATAACTTTATGGTGCCAAGAGCACCGGACACTATCTAATGTGTAATTCAAGGCCACGTGTCCTTCCGTGATCTGGAAGGTTGGGGGAGGGGCGGGTGCCTGGCATAAGGAGGACAGAGTAAACTCCAAGCCAGGCACCCTAGGTTCCAATAAAGGCGCCACCATCTACTAAACTGGGAGAGCCTGATTTCGCGTCTGAAGGTCCGGGAGGTTCAGCTCTCTCAGCTGTAAATGGGAATAACTAGATTGACTCGGCTGGGACCTTATAAGGATTAAATAACATAAGAGAAATTACTCAGGGCCATGCATGGCACGCAGTAGGCACTCAATCAATTTTATTATTCCCGCCTCCCCGCCCCGCCCCCCCCAGGGAAGAATCTAGGCGCGTGCAGGGGACCTGGCTGGTACAGCAGGGTGGGAACCCCTTCCCTTCCGAGGCGCCTCCCCCACCCGGCCCCGCTCGCGTGCTCGCATTTGCTGCCGTCGCTGCATCCCTATTATGCGCATTAGCCAGTCCAGCGGCTCCTGTTACAGACGTCTGAATGACAAAGTGCCTCCATTACCGGCGCGGCTCGCCAGCCGACCCGCCGGGACGCGCTCTGGTTTCAGCACTCTCTCGCCGCGGCCCAGGAAGAAACTCGGACCGCTGCGGTGCGCAGAGCCAGCCCCGAGACAGCAGCCCCGCGGCAAGGCGGAGGCGAGAGTCCCAGGGGCTGCAGGCGGCAGATTCCGAGCGCTGCAGAGGGGTCCACCTTTCCGAGCCCCCAGGTCCTCCACGCGCAGCTCCCCTCCTGTCTCGCCTTTTCTCTCCTCGGCGGACACCCTCCAGCCCAGATCCGGAGCCCACGCCCTCGCCTCTCCGGGATCCGCACTACAGTCCCCCCCACCCCCCTTCCCGCTCCCTTCCTCCCCGGCTGAGAAGCATCTTTAACCCGCGACGTTAGTCAGCAAACGTGCCCGCAGTCACTCCCACATGCCCGGACGAAGCCACAGGTACTAGCATCCCAGAGAACTGGGGCTGAGCTTCGAGGATAGGGCCAGCACCCGCACCCGGAGAGGCTCTCTGCCCATCCCAGCCCCCAATATTCCGTCGGCCGGACTCTGTCACGCCGACCCGCCGCCGCCGAGCCACGCAGCTCTTAACCCAAACTGGGACGCCGGGCAGCCCCTTTTAAGAGGTACGGGGAGTACCGGGCTGGGAATCAGGTGAGGGGCAGGCCAGCTAGGATTCTGGCTCTACTTGCTTGTGGGATCTTGAGCAATTGGCTTCAAGTCTCAGAGCCTCAGTCTCCCTGTCTGTAAAGGTGGGATTTGGAGATGCGAGGCTCCGATGAGAGATGAAGATGGCAGGGAGGGTGAGGACACCTCCTCCATTGCCAAACCTCCCAGGGCACTCGGTTCATGGCCACACACCAGGTCACATCTCCTGAATGTCTCGGCAGAACTTCCGGGCGGACTTTGACGCTCACGAGGACCCACGGTCCTTTGCCGGGACAGAATCCCAGGCGTACAAGCGCCCCCGTTTCGTTCCTTGCCCGGTGTCTTTCACCGAAGGCTGGGCGGGGCGCGGAAACAGAGCGAACCACCAGCGCGGCGCCCGGGCTGCTTAACTTAACTGGAGGTCGGGGTGGCGGTGCGGCGCTTAGCCACAGTCGCGCGGGTAGCTGCGACGGCTCAGCCCTCGCGCCGCAGCGCCCCCTGCGGGCCGCCTTCGCCTGCGCGCTACCCCGACCTTCCCCGCCTTGCGCGTCCCGCCTCTCTGCACCCCAAGAAGTGGCGGCGACCAGAACCCGTCGGACGACGCCTAGCTCTGTCCCATCCTGTCCGCCGCTCTGCTTCAAACTGCGAGAATAAACGAGGAGGAGGAGCCCGCCGGTCGCCGGAGAACCCGGAGAGCGGGTTCGCCCCGGCGAAATGGGCACTCCCTTCCTAGCCTCGGACCCCAAGCCACAATTGCCTGACCTCGCGAGGCCGGGAGAAAGAGCGCGCGACAGGCGCGGGAAGCGTCTGTGCCTCTGCCCTCTCTTCTCGTCCCACTGTCCCTCCGCGGGCAGGCGGGGCCCCGACCACCTTAGGGTCCGTTCTCCCTTCTCCGTCCTCTCGTTTTGCTTCCATCTCTCTACCTCCCTCACCGCCGTCCCTTTTCTGCCCTCTCTTAACCATTTCTCTTTCTTCAACAGAGCCCCGCTCCACGAACGTCTCCCTCCCACGCCCCTCCCCCCCATTGTCTGGCTGGTCCTCATTGTCCGATGCCCAGTCCCCTTTGCCTCCAGTCCCTGCAACCTCCTCTCCCATTGTTCCATCCCCTTGTCTCCGGTTCCCCGCCCTAACCACGCTCGCCCCTCACTTCTCTAGTTCCCGTCCCATTCCTTCTCCTTCTCTAGCCCAGGTTCCGTCCCATGACCCTCCAGAGATCAAGATGCTCAGGGGGGAAGTCGCCTCGAGATCTTGGCATTCAAGCGCCTTCTTCCAAGGAACCCAGGCATCCGAGAGCCCCACGGTCCCCTTCTGAGAGATCCTTCCCAGCTCCTCCACACATACACCTCCTGGTACCTGAGGCCCCGTATCCGTGCGCCCCTCTTATCCGCATCTCTACCCTGGATCTCAGGGTCGCCTCTTCGCTCTGAAATCCTTAGATGCCCCTCTGTGGATACTGGCATCGGAGCTTCTCTCCCGCCATCTGCCCCCAGCATCTAGGACCCCAGCCCTCTTTTCTGTTTTCCCTCGAGGAAACCTGAACTCATCAGGGTTCCGGTCCTGGGAAAGGGAGCGGGCTCCTCTCCGGCTAGCACTCACCCCCTGGAGCAGCAGCAGCAGCAGCAGGCGCGGCCAGTCCATGGCGCAGCCGGCGGCACCTGCCCCCATCGCCCGCCTACCGTGGCAGCGCTCGGCTTCCAGTGGAGTCCGCTCCGCGGACCGATGGGGCTGCTCTGCGCTGCGCTCGAGCGCCCGCCCCCCGGAGCTGGCCGAGGCTCGGCTCCCTCTGGCTGAGGGCGGGAGGGGCTGAGGGAAGCCAGTGCGGCGGCCCCGCCTCCTCCCCGCCCCGCCCGCCCGCCCGCCCACCCCCGGAACCGCTCCCGCCCGCCCTGCCGCCTCCGGGAGGGGAGCGAAGGGGAGGGAGGGCTTGCGGGGAGCCGCGCCCGCCTGCCCCGCTGCCGCTTCTCCGCGCCCCGGCCCTCCGATTCTATCCCCCACCCCGCCCGGGTACCCGGCGCCTGGCCAGCGCTGCAGCGCGTCTGTCCCGGATGCTGTGGGCTCGGGGCGTCCCCACTGCGGCTCCCATTCCCTCGGGCTGCGGCCCCCCGCAGGGTTCACTCTCCTACCCGCCTTTCCCTGCCACTGGCTTCAGCTTCTTTCCCGGTGCCCTGCTCCCTACCCAGCCGCATCAGCAATAATACCCACTGGCCTATAGGCCACCCCTCCCTCTGCCCCTGCCCAGTGCTGAGGCGGAGCGGGGGTACGGGTGTTGGGGGGTGGTTGTCTGTGCGGAGGCCTGGGAGGGGGGGTCAGCAGGTGGCCTGACCCTGACCGCAAGCAGCGGGGATGTTCAAGGTGGAGTCCATCCCGCTATCAACTGAATTCTCAAAAGGTGGGTTTGAAGGGATCCCAGGTGTGTACACGCACAAAAAGGAACACACCCACTCCCAAGCTCCCATGTATATGTGCTTGTGCACTCACACGTGCCCACACCATGCTCAAGCAGTCCTGTAGACCTGAGCATGCGACACATACGTGTGCACCTCCACACATGCACACTCGTCTCCCATGTGCTCATAACACGCAGACACACGTACTCACCTACACACACACACCTGTGTACGGATGCAGTTATGTCATGTGGAACACACGCACGGTCATGAACACACACACTTACACCCAAACAAGAGCATAGAGGCATCCTAAACACTTAGCCTTCATTGGATTGTGTTTACATTAGCTGATAAGCACCGTGCAGGTGGGGACTAGGGTTTCTTATCTGAATGCCTCGTACACAGTAGGCGTTTGGAAAAGGTCTGGAGAAGGGAATAGAGGTAAAGTTGGTTGGATGGACTCACCTCCAGGTACCCGTCCATATACTATGGTCGCCTTCCCCGGGACTGCACTCACCATGCCTTAGAAAGCTTGGCAAGTCCTAATCATAGCACCCCACCCCACCACAGCACCCCAGGGAGTATGCTGCCAGTCTTTGGGTGGGAACCACTCCCACGTCAACCTCGATGCCTCCCCCACACTACCTGTTCCCACCCTTTCCTAGTTCCCAGACAGGAAGGCCCAGGAGGAGAGCTGGGGGAGGGGGGATAAGTCGACAAAGTCCATCCCCTCACCCTGATCTTGGCCAGATGTACATCTCAGTTTAGACTTGGGAAAAAAAAAAAAATAGGGCTACTCTCCCACATTCAGGGAGAAGGGGCAGATTAAGACACTTACGTCTCAAGAGGGCATGCTCGCTGCTGGTAGGTGATGTCGCAGCTGTAATGATCAGCTGCAGCTATTTCATTCATTCATGGGGGACAAAAATCTTCCTTGCAGATTTCTTTCTTGTATAACCAACAAAGGACATCCCCAGAAAGGACAGGCAGACATCACTATGGCCTTGACTGTGAATGTACATGACCCCCCTTGATGGCTGGGCCTGAGAGGCCAGGCGGCTAGCGCCCCTTCAGAAATCCCCAAGGATGCCCTCCTCCCAGACCGGGATCACTTTGTTGTTGTTGTTTTGGCCACACCCAAGACATGCAGAAGTTCCCAGCCAGGGATCAGACCTGCACCCCTGCAGTGACAACACCAGGTCCTTAACCTGCTGCGCCACCAGGGAACTCCCAAAGGATCGCTTTGAAGCTTTCTCCTCCTGCTGCTTTTAGAGCCTTGCCTTTCCTCTCAGCTGAATTCATGGAAGGCAGGAAAGGGGCAACATTAGTATTAACAGCAGCGCTGAGCTGCTTACTACCCAGGGTATCGACAGTATGGCATTAATTTAAATACTCCTGTTATTAATTTATGATCCCGGTTACTATTATTGCCGAGGTTATCCATCTCAACACAATTTAATCTGACCCGCACCACTATGGCTGGGCCTGGGTTATTAATAATTTCCATGGTCTTGATCATTTAAGCCTTACTTGAACAATTACAAACAGCAATGGTTACTATTATTAGCAGTATTTCTATGATTAAGCCAGAGCACAAGACCATGATGTCATGCTGAGTGCTGGTCAGGAGAGTGGCTATGAATTGCGTAAAGAAGAGAGCACTGAACTGAGAGTCAGAGCTAGCCACAAATCCCTACATCTCCCACCCTCCCCTGCATCAGGTACTTCTGCAGGGTCTGATGTTATGTCATCTCTCTCAGCCTGTTTCCTCATCTATAAAATGGTAATTTTTTTTTTCCCTAAGGCTGCTCCTGCAGCATATGGAGGGTCCCAGGCTAGGGGTCCAATCGGAGCTGTAGCCACCGGCCTACACCAGAGCCACAGCAACTCGGGATCCGAGCTGCGTCTGCAACCTACACCACAGCTCACGGCAACGCCGGATCCTTAACCCACTGAGCAAGGGCAGGGACCGAACCCTCAACCTCATGGTTCCTAGTCGGATTCATTAACCACTGAGCCACAAAGGGAACTCCCTATAAAATGGTAATTTTTTAAAAAGATCCTATCTTGGAGTTCCCTCGTGGCCCAGTGGGTTGAGGCTCTGGTGCTGGTCACTGCTGTGGTGCCAGTTCAATCCCTGGCCCTGGGAAGTTAAAAAAAAAAAAATCTTACCTTAAAGGGAAAATAAAGTTCATCAAAGAAAAGACTCAAAGAGTTCCCACCATAGCACAGTGGGTTAGGGACCCAGTGCTGCTAGCAGCGGTGGCATAGATGGCCGCTGTAGCTCGAATGCAATCCTTGGCCCAGGAACTTCCATATGCCATGGGTGCAGCCGAAATAAAAAAGACACTGCATCCCCTTTAATCCATTCAACATGTATTTATTGCCCATCTACTATGGGCCACACCCTGTTCTAGCAGTGAACAAAAGCAGCTACCCTCATGGAGCTGAGGTTCTGGTGTGATAGTGAAGTGATATGAAGGATTATTTTAGAATGTGACACCTTGGCTTGATCATTAGCGAGATGGCATGGCTCTGATCAGAGTGCTCCTTTGCAGCAGGGATTCCTGTTCCTCGTGAGTGCTGAATACTTGAGTTGGTCCCTTTTCCCAGGAACACTATCAGAGGCCCTATGGTGCCCCTACCTGTCAGATCCCAACTCCCCCACCTTTTTTTTTTTCTTTTTGGATCTCCCCGCAGCATATGGCGTTCAGATCCGAGCTGCAGTTGTGACCGATGCCAAAGCTGCAACACTGGATCCTCAACACACCGTGCCGGGCCAGGGATTGAACCTTCATCCCAGTGCTGCAGAGACGCCACAGCAGGAACTCCCCAGTTCCCTAACTGTCTCGATTCCTAGCCCCAAACATGAGCATCCTTCAACAATTTCTTCCTAACTCCGCTCCCTTTCCCCTAAGCCTCAGCACGTGCAGCAGCAGCAGCCGTGGGAGGGGGCATGGGGAGAGGGTTCTTAGGAGCTGACCGGCAAGTGGGATCAGACGGGCAGCAGCAAGGGGGCAGCAGTTTTCACTGGAGGGTCCCCGGGTACCATCTCCCATAACTGAACTGCACGTATAGAGGGCTCCTCCTCCACCACCACACACATGCCAGGGCTTCCTGGACCTAATAGGGACCCCAAGGTGAAAGGGTGAAGAATCTCAAAGCCAATCTACATGGAGCTGGGAGTGGTACTGGTGGGTCAGACCGCATCTTCAGGAGGTGAAATGCGAGGGGTGTGGCCCTCTCTGCTTCATCTCACCGTCGCTCCATCACCCTGCCCCTGCAGAAAGGCAAGGTCCTAACCCATATTCCCTGGCGTCCCTTTCCGCTGGGACTCCTCGCTTAGGGCCCTCTGCAAAACATTGCTCGGCGCTCCCTGTGTCCGCCCGCAGCCCCTCTTCCCCATCCCCCTCCCCCGCAGTCACTAGGGAACCAGCCTGCAGCGCCAACTT
This sequence comes from Phacochoerus africanus, assembly GCF_016906955.1. Taxonomy (NCBI): domain Eukaryota; kingdom Metazoa; phylum Chordata; class Mammalia; order Artiodactyla; family Suidae; genus Phacochoerus; species Phacochoerus africanus. The sequence goes on along the minus strand of NC_062557.1, from coordinate 25,862,975 downwards.
ACTTCCAAGCAGAAATGCGGGTGCAGACAATGAGCTCACATTTATGGAGAAATCCTAGGGGCCGGAAGATCCACATAATCTTTTTTTTTTTTTTTTTTTTTTTAAGGACCTCAGATGCAGCATATGGAAGTTCCCAGGCTAGGGGTCAAATTGGAGCTGCACCTGCCTGCCTATACCACAGCGACAGCAACACCAGATCCAAGCCTCACCTCATCTTTGACCTACACCACGGCTCGTGGTAACCCATTGAGTGAGGCCAGGGATCGAACCTGCATCCTCATGGATCTTAGTCGGCTTCATTACCACTGAGCCACAATGGCAACTCTCTCACCCACCCCCACCCCCCGTAGTGTCATGAAGGAGGGGCTGGGTTCACCACATACAGATGAAGAGACTGAGGCTTGAAAAGGTTAAGCCACTTTTTCCTTCTGGGGGAGACGCCGCCCCCAAAAGAAGCAGTGGTGCCATAAGTGGCCACTATACTGTAGAAGGCACTTCACAGCCACGTGTCACCATTAAGCCCCGTGTCCCAGCCTCTCCTCTCCCTCCACCACCGCCCCTCCAGCCTTCACTCCAAGAACCTGCATCTCAGAACAAGCATCTCACTTGGCCCTTCAATACTGGCACTCAGATAACCCCTCCTGACACGCCTGCACACGAATCTGGGATTCGGCTGGGGTTGGATGGCCTGAGGGAAGCCGAGGTATGGTCTCTGTCTTTTAACTGAAGGCACAAGTGCCGAGCTCTTCTGGTGAGCATTCACTGTTTCTTTTTTTATTTATTTTTTCTTATTTTTTAAATTTCGTGGTATTCTTTTTAGGGTCATGTGAAATTTATGTAACTTTGAAAGACAGGAAATTTTTTTAAGGGAAATAATAATTAATTAATTAATTTGTCTTTTTAGGGCCATACCCACGGCATATGGAAGTTCCCAGGCTAGGGTCAAATTGGAGCTGTAGCTGCTGGCCTTCGCCACAGCCACGGCAACGCAAGCTCCGAGTCAAATCTGTTACCTACACTGCAGTTCGAGGCACCGCCAGATCCTTAACTCACTGATCAGGGCCAGGGATGGAACCCACATCCTCGTGGATACTAGTCAGGTTCATTGCCAGTGGGCCACAACGGGAACTCCGAGCATTCTCTTTTCCTGCTTTGGGAGCAGCACCTCGCCTATCCTCCAGTTCCACCGTCCAGCCAGAAAAGGGGCGAAGGGAGATGGGCAAGGAGAGAACAGTTTTTGAGGGGAGGGGGCGGGAGGTGCTGGGCCTCCCTCAGCTGCATCCCTTATGCCCCCGGGCACTGGGCCAGGCAAGGTAAGTGAAACCCGCTACCCCCCATCAGGGGTGATCTCAGTGGCCTTGAAGAATGATGCAGTGATTACCTCTGGGCTGACTCGCCAGCTGCAAGGGGCACCTGACCAATGAGGGGGCAGAGTGGGGGCTGGGGACTAATTTGGGGTCAGCCACATTGGATTCCAGAGCTGCGTTAGTAGTGAGATGGGCAAGAGGTATTAGTCAATTTTGGAGTCCAGTTAGATTAACTGGAGCATCAAAGTGGGCCAGTTCCACGGTGCCCTCCCCCACCATCTGCTCCAGCTCAGAGGCGGGTCCTCTTCCCTTCCTGCCTCCATCCTATCCTGTAAGGGGTGTGGACTGACCCGTGTGTGTCAGCTTCGATCACCTCTGAGCCCTTCCGGGGGTTATGCTCCCATGAAGACAACTCTTTTCAACTTCCATACCTTCGGCATATGGAAGTTCCCAGGCTAGGGGTCTCATTGGAGCTGCAGCCGCCGGCCTACACCACAGCCACAGCAACGCCAGATCCGAGCCGCATCTGCGACCTACACCACAGCTCACGGCAATGCTGGACCCTTAACCCACTGAGGGAGGCCAGGGATCCAACCCTCATCCTCATGGATCCTAGTCAGGCTCACTACCACTGAGCCACAGTGGGAACCCCCATCTTCTCTCGTCTTTCACCCTAACTGTAGAGTAGGTCCAAGTCTTCCATTTTCCGACCTGCAGTCCTTTGCCTTCAAAGGTCACCCTCCCTCCTACGTGTCTCGTTCTGCACCCATACCTGTGTCAATTACATCTGATTCATTTCTTCACACATAGACGGTAGGGACTTAATCTCCCTAGACTTTGGGTCCTGGAGAAGAGTTACCTGGAGGCACAATGCTAGACCCAAGTGCTTGAAGAGAGAGAGAATTCCAGGCCTGCTGCTAAGGGCACAGGGGAGAGAGTCGGGGTACCTGTGCCTCTGGGCAACCATCCTCCCTGCCGAGGCGGGGGCCAGCCCTCTCTCCAGCCTCTGGCTTCATCTCTGGGGCACAGTTCCCTCAGCTAGTCTTCCTCTAGGCAATTCCTCCGACCCTCCACTTTGACCGCCCAGCCCTGAAGGACTGCAGAGCTGCCCTGTAGGTCCGAAGGTTTCGGTCAGCCCTCTCGCTTTTGTATCCTGCATCCCAGGACAGTCAGGACATTTTTTTGGTCTTTTTGTCTCTTTTTAGGGCTGCACCTGTGGCTTATGGAGGTTCCCAAGCTAGAGGTCTAATCAGAGCTGTTGCTGGCGGCCTACGCCAGAGCCATAGCAACGCCAGATCCGAGCTGCATCTGCGACCTACACCACAGCTCATGGCAATGCTGGACCCTTAACCCACTGAGAGAGGCTAGGGATCGAACTTGCAATCTCATGATTCTTAGTCAGATTCATTCCCGCTGCACCATGATGGGAACTCGAAGTCAGGACATTTTCAAAGAAAACCTGAGTAGGGCTACACCTGTGCTGGAGCAGCATGAAGGTGAGAGGATGAGGCATCAGAGACCCAGGGGCCTCATTAGCTGGGTGCCCTGGGGCCGGTCCCTTCCCCTGCTCTGAGCCTCAGTTTCCCTCATCTGTAAGATGGGCATAAGATACCAGTCTCAGAGTTATGGTGCAGAATCTAAGAGGTCTTGTGTGTGAGGGTGTCACAGGAGTTGGGCCGGTGTGAATTAGTCTTACTCTGTTTGCTGCTGCTGCTGCTGCTGCTGCTGCTGGTGGCTTCTGGCCTGCAGGCTGGTGACCGGATGCAGAGTAAGATGACATCGCAGCCCTGGAGACTCAGGCTCGGGGGCCTTCCTGCTGCCAAAGAGAGCCAGAGCTGTGACAGGCCTCCGGCTCCGGCACAATTCCCACGGGAATTGTTGGAGGAGTGACACCCCAGGCCCCAGCTTATCTTCAGCCTGGCGCGTCTGGGAAGTGGGGTCAAGTGCGATTGTCTGGGTTGGTTTCCAGCAGAGGAGGATAAAGGGCATGGGTGGAGTCTGTCAAGCCTCCCAGTCAGAGAAGACCCCCCAAGAGAGAAAGGAGGAGGGTCCTTTCCTGCTCCCACCCATCCCAAGGCCATGTCCACTGGGTTGGGGGACCCCCGACGCAGGGCAGAACCATTAAGAACAGGAGGCTGGGAAGTTCCCGTTGTGGCTCAGTGGGTTAAGAACTCCACTAGTATGCATGAGGATGTGGGTTCCATCCCTGGCCTCACTCCATGGGTTGAGGATCCAGCGTTGCTGTGAGCTGTGGTGTAGGTCGCAGATGCAGCTCAGATCTGGCATTGCTGTGGCTGTGAGGACGTAGGCTGTGATGGAGGCCGGAAGCTGCAGCTCTGATTCCACCCCTAGCCCCGGGGAACTTCCACATGCCACAGGAGCAGTCTGAAAAAGAAAAAAAGAAAAAAGAAGGAGTTCCCGTCGTGGCACAGTGTTTAACGAATCCGACTAGGAACCACGAGGTTGCAGGTTCGATCCCTGGCCTTGCTCAGTGGGTTAATGATCCGGCGTTGCCATGGGCTGTGGTGTAGGTTGCAGATGCGGCTCGGATCCTGCGTTGCTGTGGCTCTGGCGTAGGCTGGTGGCTACAGCTCTGATTCGACCCCTAGCCTGGGAACCTCCATATGCCGCGGGAGTGGCCCAAGAAATAGCAAAAAAAAACAAAAACAAGAAAAAAGAAAGAAAGAAAAAGCTGCTTGGGCAGCCAGCTCTTTCTGCACTGGCTCTCACAGGCCCACCCACTCCTGAGAAGACTCCTGTCTGAAGGGGGAGGAGACCCCAGTCTCAGGGCAGAGGCAAAGCCCTCACCCTGGAAGTCTCATTCCCCTGAGGAGGGAGGTGGAGCAAAGTCTCACTACCCCAGGGAGCACAGAGGTGGGTCTGGAACGTGGAGAGGGACCCCGTAGTCCTGTCCTACACCCTCAGGGCTCAGGGAGGGGGACATGGCTCAGGGCTGGGGCATCTCCTAATCTAAGGGGTTCCCCAATCAAACAGGACTGTTTTGCACCCCTGGGCAGGAGCACAGGCGAGTTACATGCTCTAGGCCAGGACTTGGATTCTAGAAGTGCAGATGCGGCCATCCCCGAGGCCATCTGCCATTGGGGAAAATGAGACCCAGCAAAGCATATAAAATGCTCCAAGTGGGTCTCTTGCAAAGGAGGGGATTAATTATAGAGCAGTGTGAGCAGTGCCGCCTGGTGTAGCCGAGAAGTTCCTGGGTGGGCAGCGGGGTGGGGGGGGTGGTCTCCCTGAGGCATTGCCCCACCCCCCCCACCTCATGTGACCAGGACCACTGCGCCTCCAGGTCTGTTCTCACCTGTGACACAAAGACAAGTGTCCTTCCCAGACGGCCCCTGCTCTGGCTCCCCGTGGAATCTGAAGCCAGGTTCTTGCACGGCCCCACCCTGGCCCTGCCCAGCCCATGGGGTGCCCGGGGGGAGGGGAGGCAGGTGCGGGTGGGTGCACCTCCTGGAGGAGCCAGCCCAGGAAAGTGCTGAGTCGGCACTCGGAGCCCCAGCCGCCTCCGCTCCTGCTCCATTATTCATCCCTGTGAGAGGCTCTCCCTCCTCCTTCCCCACCCAGACCCACTCTCAAGAAATGCCTCCCCCGACTCAAAAGCCCCCCTCAGCACCCCCCCCCCACCAAAGCTGGAAACTCTTAAGCAAAAAGGTCGTCAAGATGATTAAATGCGAACAGATTTTTCAGCTCTTTTTCCACTTTAATTAAAAATGGGCTCTCTTTTCAGAGGAAGCTGGAGACAGAATAGCAGCTCCCCGAAGGCCCTTGGGTTGAAAAGAGGGGGAAAAACACTCAGAGATGGCTGAGGGTTGGCCTGTGGGGGCCAGGGGTCAGGGGTCGGGGGGCGGGGGCTGGACTGGTGCTGCCATGTGCCCAAGGCTCTGCCCGGCCAAGGGCAGCAGGAGCCCAGAGGCCTTGGGCACTGGAGACAGAGCCGGTCAGAGGCAGGAGGTCTGCACCCTGGGGCAGGGGGTTGGAGTGGGCAGAAGGAATTCTATTTCCACAGACCCTCACTAGGGGGGACCCCACGGTCTGGGGCCGGAACAGGTCACTCTCCCCGAAAAGGACCGGGGGCTGCACAAAGAGATGACGAATGGATAACGTGACTTCCAGAACACCCTAGAAGCAAACACAAGAGTGGCCCAGTGCACCTATGACGGTGACGGCAGGCCAAAAAAACTAGGGGTGCCTTGGGAGGAAGACTTCAGATCCCAAGGAAAAGGTTGGGTGCAGGGATGAGACAGGACACAGTGTGTTTGGTTAGGAAGATGGGGAGCAGGGAGAAGCTGCCAGGAGAATAAAGGCTCTATGTAGGCTCTCTCTTTCTCCCTCTCCCTCCCTCCCTCCTCCTCCTATCAGGGATCCGGAGCCAGGAGAGAAGGGGAGGGGGTGGCAGGGGACGGGATTTGGTCGAGACACCTGAGAACATCCGCAGCGGGAGGAGGGATGCGGGGAGCTGGCACCGGCTGCAGGAACCACAGGAGCCCAGGCCCCTGGTCACTGCTCAGATCCCATTTCCGGTCTGGCCCCAGTCCTTGGCAAGCCCTGAGCAGAAGTCCCCTCCAAGAGCCTGGGAGAGGACGGTTGCTTTGGAAGCTCCTCTCCTTGTTCCGGACTGCCTTTGTGCTCCAGGAGGACAGGACACCGCGGGAGGGAGAAAAGCCTCCCACTGCTTCCTGTACCTGCACTGCTGGGTGGTCCCATCTGCCCTCCACTCAGGGGGCGGGAGTTGGTCTTTAATCCTGGGAAGAAAAAGGGATCCCTTCTTGGGGAACCACGCCAGTGTCAGGGGGCGGCCCAGAAGCCACTGCCCAGGTCCCAGGCAAAGAAGCTGTTCCCAGCTTCTCCAGGGAAGGGGCCCCGGGGCCCTTTAAGGTCCATCCCCATGTCTTTCCGCTGCCAAATCTACCACCAGCTCTCCCTCCACCTCTGTGAATTCCACCAAAGTTAGGCGATCACAAGAAGGAGGTGGGGAGAGGGGGTGGACCAGCAACTGGGCAAGGCTCCTGGAGGAGGTCCCCTGTGCTCTGGACCTTGACCTCATCCAGCCAAGGAGGGGAGGCCTTGACCTCGTCCGACCAAGGAGGGGAGGCCGTTCTGGGCAGAAGAAGGGCCATCTGAGCAAGGGTGCAGGAGAGTGGGAGGGGACACGCGCACGGAAAGGCTGAGCCGTCAGCTTAGGGGCAGCATAAGGGTTGGGGGAGCAAGTGGATTGAGATACAGCTGGCCATGCACCCTGGGGGCGTGCTGAAGGCCCCTTTTCTGTGGGCTGATGGATCGCTCCCTCTCCTTGAAATGCCCATCCTGTCCTGGGGGCAGACAGCAGGCTCCCTGTCAAACCTTCCTGCTTCTCTGAGAATCTCTCCCTGTTCACCCCCCATCTCTCTTTCCAAACCAGGTGGCTCAAGCCCGACTGTCTCTGGATCCCATCACCCTGGTCCACAGGCCTCTCTCTCCACGGCTGCTTTGGTGGGAGGGGCACCTATTCCCCAACCTCCATTGCAGCACCCCCCCCCAACTTGCCCCTGGTTCCGGGGCTACAGCGCAGCATGCAGCCCAGCCCAGCTGCCTGGCACCTGCTGCTCCAGGAAAAAATCTGTGTTTTTTTCTTTGGGGAGTTTTTTTGGTCTTGTTTTGTATTTTCTAGGGCTGCACCCTCGGCATATGGAGGTTCCCAGGCTAGGGATTGAATCAGAGCTACAGCCGCTGGCCTACACCACAGCCACAGCCACGTGGGATCCAAGCTGTGTCTGCGAACTACACCACAGCTCACAGCAACACTGGATCCTTAACTCACTGAGCGAGGCCAGGGATTGAACCCACATCCTCATGGTGCCTCGTCGGACTCGTTAACCACTAAGCCACAACAGAAACTCCTTTGGCCAGGAGAAGAGAGGGCTGCTGGCCTGGTGCTAGGCAAAGGGGAGACCTGTCCCCACCCCCCCCCCTCCATCTGAGTCCCCCCCTGCTTCTCAGAAATAGCTGTTCCCCCAAGCAGCCCTGTGCCTTTGGCCTTACCTCCTTCGTTCTACTTAGAAAAACCAGGGACTCCGCCGCAGAGAGTAGCCTATTTTGACAGAGTCCAAATAGAGCAGCGTGGGGAGGGGTAGCCAAAGGGGCGGGAAGCGTGTCTCTGTTGGCGGCCGCTGCCTTGCCCGGAACTCGCCTTTCCTCCCCAGTGTTAATTATCAAAATTAACCGAACACTATAAATAACCCAACTCGGAGACTTGAAGAGCCTCACTTCTAATTAATTCATTTCCAATCAAGACACTTCTGCGGCGGCCCCCTACCCTACAATCCGAGGGACGGGAACCTCATTGTGTAGCTTTTCAAATATCGAATCCCCGACGCCTGAGATGTGAAAGCTCAAAGGGAAAAACGGAGAGGAAGGAAAAACACGCTCCGCTTTCTTGGAAGGGGCTGGCCTATAAATAACCCCATATTGGTGCTTTTGATGGACGGCATTTGTGTCTAGATTGGCTTTTGTTGGGATGAGGAGATGGGGAGGGTGGGGGTGGCGTGCAGAGACTTCCATCTGCCGCCTCCTTTACTGGGCAATAAATTTCAAGCAAGACGGTGAGCACCTTCCAAGGCCTCCGTGTTGGCTGGAGCTGGGGAGACTAATCGATAGAGGAGGAGGAGGAGGAGGAGGGATGGGGATGGGGGGAGAGAGAAAAAAGAGAGAGAAAATGCAAGCTTGAGGATGAGTGCAGGGAGGGGGAGAAAGAGAAGGGAAGAGGCAGAAGAAAGAGAGGAGGTGAGAAGAGACAAGGAAGGAGGAAAAAAGGGGAAGATAAGAAAGGAGAAGGGGGGCGTTCCCATCGTGGCTCAGGGGAAACCAATCTGACCAGCATCCATGAGGACGCAGGTTCGATCCTGGACCTCGCTCCATGGGTTAAAGATCCGGTGTGGCCGTGAGCTGTGGTGTAGGTTGCAGATGCGGCTTGGATCCCACGTGGCTGTGGCCGTGGTGGAGGCTGTCAGCTACAGCTCGGGTGTGACCCCGAGCTTGGGAACCTCCATATGCCGCAAGTGCAGCCCTAAAAAAAAAAAGACCAAAAGAAAAAGAAAGGAGAAGGGCGAAAGGGATGACAGGGAGGAGGAGGGAGGGCTATTTCCAACCCCACCTTGTCCCATGACCCCTACCGGAGACCTGGGGTGCCCCTCCAGGGCTGTCCTGTCTTGCATCCAGCTGCCTCATGCCAGCATCTTCCTGTCTCCTCTCCCGGTCCTTGGAGAAGTCGTGTGGCCTGTGTGCCCCACCCAAGTGCCCTGTAGCCCCGGGGCAGACAGGCGCTGGCTCTGGCTCCCTGCCTTGAATGAAGGGTCTCAGGCCAAAAGCAACCCGGCCTCCCAAAGGGGTCTACTCATTGCCTTCCTGAACCAAGTGCCCTGCCGGATGGTGGCCTGGCCCTGCTGGATGGTGGCCTGGCTGAGGGACAGAGATGGAGTCAGAGGAGAAGGGAGGAAGGAGAGGAAGACCAGGAGAAAGGAGACAGAAGCAGAGGCACAGAGAGAGGAGAAAGATGGACCGTGTCCGAGAACAAACAAGGAGAGAAAGGCAGAAACTGAGAGACGGACCTACAGACAGAAGACGGAGAGGGGAGGGAGATGGCTCAGGTTCAGCAACCTTGCTCCCTTGGAGGGGGGGGTCCAGATCAAAGGCCTGGAAGACCAATGCTGGGGGGGGGGGGGTCCCTCAAGTGCCATGACCTTGGGCGAGCTATCGCCTTCTCTTCACACATCTGCAAAATAGCGGCAACATCAGCCTTTTCCTCCTCATGAAGACGAAATGAAGCTAAATGCTTACCAAATGCTTAACCAGGGCTCCGGCCCGAAGTGAGCACTCAGTCTGATGGCTGTTGTGGTTATTCCTAGCAGTACTCTTAGTAGAAGTACTAGTCCTAGGAGTTCCCATCGTGGCTCAGCGGTAATGAGCCCGACTGGTATCCATGAGGACGCAGGTTCGATCCCTGGCCTCGCTCAGTGAGTTGAGGATCCAGCATTGCCATGAACTGTGATGTGGGTTGCAGACACGTCTCAGATCTGGTGTTGCTGTGGCTGTGGTGTAGGCCAGCAGTTACAGCTCCGATTCACTTGGGAACTTCCATATACACCGCAGGTTCGGCCCTAAAAATACACAGACACACACACACACAAAAGTACCAGTCCTGGGAGCGGGTCTGGTTTTTCTTCCTCCCTTCACCCCCTGGCTGTGAGCACCTCCAGACAGACACACTCTCTTCTCCCCCATCACCACAATGGGGCTCCCAAGGACAGGGCTGTGTCCCCCTTCCCCAGGGTGGGGGTTCCCTGGATCCTGTCTCTTTCAGTGGGCTGGCAATCCCCCTTAGGGGAGGGGGAGGCCCATAGCCCAGGTTCCCTTCCACCTCTGAGTGCCCCACCCTGGCCCTTGATGGCCAGAGGGCCTGGGACTTGGATTGGGTTGTTGATTGACTGACTGAGCGGCCCATGGAACCCATGGCCAAGGGGGCTGACTCCAGCTGGCCTCTGCCTTCTCCCCCATCCCCAGCTGCCTCCAGTTGGAAACCGACCACCTGGTCCTCCTCCTCCGGCTTCCACGCTGTCCACACTAGCTGAGACTCAGTGAGGGACCAGGTAGAGAGTGGCCCTTCTCAGCTACATCCTGTCCCTGGGGCCTCTCCTTCAACAGGCTGGGGAAGGGGCTGCTGGGAACCAGCCCCCTGGGCAATCTGATCTCCATTAGCCCTTTCTCTGGTTCTCATTACTGTATCCCAGGAGGCTTCAGAAACGAGTAATTTCCCCGCGGCTTTTCTCCCCTTCCTCTGCCTTTTGAGGTCCCTCTTTTCCCCCAGTCCTCCTTAGACCAGCAGTGGGGGTACAGATTCGCCGGAGCTTTATGGGGGTGCCCTCATGATGGGACTCTCCATCTCAGCCCAACTCTGGGTGTCCGGGGGCAAAACTGCTGCCTTTCCTCTTTTTTTTTTTTTCTTTTTGCCATTTTCTTGGGCCGCTCTCACAGCATATGGAGGTTCCCAGGCTAGGGGTCGAATCGGAGCTATAGCCACCAGCCTACGCCAGAGCCACAGCAACGCTGGATCCGAGCCGCGTCTGCAACCTACACCACAGCTCACGGCAACGCCGGATCGTTAACTCACTGAGCAAGGCCAGGGATCGAACCCGCAACCTCATGGTTCCCAGTCGGGCTCGTTAACCACTGCGCCACGACGGGAACTCCTGCCTTTCCTCTTAAATAAAAAAATAACTCCTTCCCCTTGGGTCCGCTGACCCTCTCCTCCCCCACTCGCAGCATGCACCCCAGAGTCTGAGAGAGAGAGGGCTGCTGACTGCTCCCCTGGGTCTCCACAGCAGATCTCTGTTGGGCTGGGCACTGAGAGAGGCACTGAGGGAGGGGGGCAAGAATGAACAAGCTGCATGAATGGTCACGTAAACAAAGGCATGAAGACATGGCAGCAGGGAAGTGGAAAAGAACCCAGACAAGGAAAAAAACCCACAGCCAGTGATGCTTATGGCCCGTTTTTTCTGCAGCATCATCACCCCACCCTGTTCCCCTTTGGAACTGCCTCCCGCCCTCCTACATATCAGACTCCACCCAGGAATCGCCTCTTCCAGGAAGCCCTCCGTTGTGTTCCAGGCTGCGTGACCCACGTGGACCTCAAGCACTGTGCTTGCAGCCTCACCAGCACACCAGGGTCAGGGTTGGCAATTGCCTCCACTCTCCATCTGGATGCTGAGCTTCTTGGGAAGGAAAGGGAGCATGTCTGTTATCCATCTGTGTCCTCCTCGCCTAGTGCAGGCCTGGGTAGCAAGTACTTACTAACTGCGGGTGATTCAAGGTGTGGACAAGGAATGAAGGAAGGAGCAGATGAGCCAAGAGCAGCCTAAACGGCCCCCGGGAGAGGCTCCGAGAAGGTCACAGGAGGTGCGCCCTCAATGACCTTTTAGGTAGCCGTTGAAAACTAGTTAGGGGCCTTCCTAGCTGTGGTGCAATGGGATTGATGGTGTCTTGGGAGCGCTGGGACACAGGTTCGATTCCTGCCGCCAAGCGCAGCTTAGGTTGCACATGTGGCTTGGATCTGATCCCTTGCCCTGCAACTCCATAGGCTGCAGGGTGGCCAAAAACCAAAAAACAAAATAAACAAAACCAAACTGAATTAGGAAGCAAGGGGCAGCGTGGGGAGAGGAAGAAGTAGAGAAAATTGGAATTGCAACTCTAAATTTGATATGCCGTGTGCTCAAGGACCAGAAGGGAGCAATTGCAAATATTTTTCTTTTCCTCTTAAAAACCCCTCCTTTAGTGTCGGATTCGGATTATGATGAGACTTTTTAAGGACTTTCCAGTGCCATCAGGGGAAGGGAGGACTCCTCAGAGGAACAGGAGAGATTGTAGCAGGGGGTTCCCTAGCATCCCCTTCTCAGGTCTCTGGCTCCTCACGGTCCCCAGCTCCCTCTTCCGTGACTGGACCCTGGCCTAGCCCAGATCTGCTGGAGGAGGGAGAGAGCATCCTTCTTGCAGGGGAGGGGAGCTGCAGAGCCTAAACGGCCTTGATTGAGTGTCTAAATGGACGGGCAGGCATGGGCAGTGCCCAGATGGAGTGTGGCAGACACTGTCCCTGCCCTCTGGGGCTTCCAAGATAATCCAGACACACAAATGGGGACAGACATGCATGGGCAGCCAGGGAAAAAAATAAAACAGAATATAAAATCAGAATGTGCATGTGTATACGCCCCTATATAAGGGGACCCTCGCCTTCTCTTTGCTCTACCTGGTGAACTCCTATTCACCCTTCAAGGCCCAATTCATGTATCCGATCATTCATGTATGCATTTGTCATGGATATATATTGCTCAGCACCACTTTGCCCTTTTTAGCTTATGAGAAACCTCCTCTTCCCACCTCTTTTGTGGGGAGATGTTTATTTTCACTCTACCTTCACCCCTCTTCCCACTCTGGGAAGTGTCATGTGACCAAAGCCTGGTGAAGTCATGTGTACAATCACCTAACCATGTGATTGGTTCAAAGATGGGGTATATATCACTAAATCCACCCAATGAGAGTCAACCCTGGGCTTTCTTTCTAGAAGGAAAGAAGTACTTTATTTGTGCTGGGATGCCGAGCTAGAATTCTGTAAGCCTTCTTCGTATCCCTTGGGGAGATCCTGATGGAAAATAAAACCAACACCAGAAGAAAAGAGAGCCGGGCGGTATTCCATGGCGACCAATGCACCTAGCTGTGCCTGGATATTGACCCTAACGCCCTACCCCACTCCAGGAAATTTCAAATATGTTGGGCCATAGTCCCTCTCTCTCTCTTTCTCTCCTTCTCTCTCTTTTTCCTAAAGCCAGTTTGAGATGGCTTTCTGTCACTCACAGCCCCAAAACTCCTAACAAACACACTGTTTCATTTATTAAATACTTACGGTGCTCCCGCTCTGTGCCAGGCTGAGCTGGGCAGTGGAATTCAAGGATGACTAAGGCACAGCCCCTGCTTTCCAGAAGCTCAGAGTCACCTGAGCTTTGCCCAAAACTTGCCCTCTGTGCTACCTGGCTTCCTTTTCCCCTCCGCTTCCCAGCGATATGTTCACACGTATTCATTGACCGCCTACAACACGCCAGGTTCATTGACCGCCTACTGCACACCTCCTCTTGTCCTGTTGTTGTAGGCTGTGTCTACATCTGTCCTCACCTCTGCCCGTTACAGTGGGAGCACTTTGGTAATGGGCACCAGGTTGGTGAATCCCCAGTGCCTGATACCTGCACTCGCTCCTTGGTGTGGAAAGACTGAAGGAGCATGTGCCCCTTTGTGTGGGTTTCTATGTACTGGGGGGAGGCAGTGGACAGCCAAGGGGAAGGACCAGACCATATAGAGCAGGGGGCACTGGAGGGTTCTAGATCCAGCCAGGGCTCTGCCAACAAAGCCAGCCCACGGCGCTGAGCCATCCAGGAAGGCTTCCCACAGAAGCATCCCGCACAGTTGCCCCACAGGCATCCCCGTCTCGGTACCCATCCTGGAAATTCTTCCCTAAGCCCTGCCCAGACTGTCCCACCTGGCTACCACCTGACCCTGTGATGTGCCTTTGCAGCCCCTCCCTCTCAGCCCATCCCTCCTGCCGCAGGCTCTCGCCAGCTTGAGGATGGGAATCTCTGGAGAGGCTGGAATCTCTGGACAGACCTCCTTCTCCGGACTCCGTGCCTCCTTCGTCCTCTTGGGTCCCTCTCCTCCTTTCCCCTTCCTGTGTCTCCTGCATCCTCCCATCTTTGTCATTTTCTTATTGATTTCTCCAGCTCTCTCATCTTCCCCACTGGGTCAGTCCTCCCAGTGAAGTCTGCAGCTGGGTACATTTCTGTAAACAATTAAGTTTGTAATAAATTCAATTGTATTACATCCTTATTAGAAGTTTATAGCATTTGGGAAGAGGGACTCGGGCAGCTAAGAGGCTGATATCCTCTCTGCCGGCTGAGTGCCTGGAAGTGGAGTGCTCCCATTTTCAAATTAACTTGAGCTTCACATATTTCATTATCTCTGCACATTTCCCCCTGTTGAATTAGCCTGAGCCTCTCTCTTTCCTTCCTCTCTTCCTGGGAGAGTTTCTCCTCCTTTACCTTCCACCAGTCCCAGGAGATCTTCTCTTACAGCAGGAAGGATGCAGGTTATACAGCAAGAAGGACTTCCAGTTGGTAAAAGAATCCTTAGATGGAAGGGGAGGAAGAGAGGCAGGGGAAAGAGTCTCCATCCATGGAGAACTGGTGGCATGGATGGGAGAAAGGGGGACCAGCCCCCTTAGCCCCCAAACTGGGGACCTGGGACCCCCAGAGCAGCTGACATGATTCTCCAACCCAAGACTCTGGAGGGGAGGCGGGGAGGGGGGTGGCAGCGGTGGGGTGGGGAACAGCTGTACACATCTGGAAGACGCTTGCCCAGCTCCATTAGCCCAGGCACCAGCCAGACCGTGTTTGATGTTTGATCTTGCCCTCCGCGCAGGGAGGAAGCCAATGAAATGTCAGAGACCGTTCACGGAGCCACCCCCTGCCACCATCCTGGCTCCCCTCCCAAGATCCCCTGACAGCCCAAGCCAACTTCCAAGGCATAAATGAAATGCCAGAAAACCAAACGCTGACCCCCTACCCCCATCCTCGCAACAGTGGAGTCAAAGCCAATTCCCCATGGGTGGGGGTGGGATACTGGAGCTCCTACCCACTTGTACCCTCCCCATGCCTTTCTTTCGGTCCCAGGCCCTAGGGGAGAGGCTGAGTGCCAGACCACAGTCACGCCTCATTTTGGTGTGTGTGTGTGTGTGTGTGTGTGTGTGTGTGTTTCCCCCAGAGGGCAGGTAATTGGTGGAAGTTTTGGGGTGGGGGGAGGCACAGAGGCAGGAGTGAATCCTGAGGACTTATTTGGAACAGGAAGTGTCTGTGGAGCGCTGGGAAAAACAGCAAGCCATTATTAAGTAGGACTGGACAGGATAGCAGGGGATGCAAAGGTAATGGGCGTTTATTGAGTGCCTACTACATGCATACACACAGAGGTGAATAAAATGGTCCACAGAGGAGGTAGATATATAAGCAGACATAACTGACAGGGACAGGTAAGGCCCCACGAAGTAGATGGCGGCACCCCACCAAGAGAAGAAGCAGAGGGCTTCGTGGAGGCAGCGACCCTTGAGCTGGGGCTGAGAAGGGTGAATCGGAGCAAGCAAGGCAGAAATAAAAGGAAAGAGACTTCTAGGCAGTTGGCAGGAAACTAACATAACCCCTGGGCTTCGGCAAAGCATGTGAGACACCGGCGGAGTGGGTGGAAGCAGGGTTGGAGAAAGATCATGTCTAATAACCCTTCACATTTACACAGCACGTGGCCATTTGTTAGGCTTTTTTTTTTTTTTTTTTTTGGCTTTTTAGGGATGCACTCGTGGCATATGGAGGTTCCCAGGCTAGGGGTTGAATTGGAGCTGCAGCTGCTGGTCTATGCCACAGCCACAGCAACGCCAGATCCGAGTCATCAGTGACCTACATCACAGCTCAGGGCAACGTCGGAGGCTCAACTCACGGATCGAGGCCAGGGATCAAATCTGCATCCTCATGGATTAGTCAGATTCATTTCCACTAAGCCATGATGGGAACTTCGGGCCTTTTTTCTTTTGAAAAACATTTTACTGAAGCATAGTTAATATACAATGTTGTGTTGACTTTGGCTGTACAGCAAAGTGACTCAGTTACACATATAGCCTATTTTTACATATTCTTTTCTATTATGGTTTATCACAGGATATTGAATATAGTTCCCTGTGCTATACAGTAGGACTTTGTCATTCATCCATCCTATATACATATATAGGGTTCTTTTCTTTTTCTTTTCTTTCTTTCTTTTTTTTTGTTTTTTTGTTTTTAGGGACCCACACACAGCATATGGAAATTCACAGGCTAGGGAGTTGAATCAGAGCTACAGCTGCTGGCCTACACCACAGCCACAGCCATGTGGGATCCGAGCCGCGTCTGTCACCTATACCACAACTCACGGCAATGCCAGATCCCCAACCCAAAGATCTAGGCCAGGGATCGAACCTGCATCCTCATGGATACTAGCTGGATTTATTTCCGCTGCACCACAATGGGAACTCCCATATGCAAAGTTCTTTTCAAAGTCACAATCGCAACTGACCTTCCCCACAGCCTATGGGAGGCAGGTTTTTGAGGCCCAGTGCAGGAATGAGGAGGCTGAAACTTGGAGAGATGGAGTAACTGACCCGACGCCACACAGCTGTGGCTCGATCTGCACCTGAGCAGAGTAAGCCCTGTGTAGAGCTCTGGCCCTTGTGGGGCCTTTAGACTTGGGAAGGTGGGTTGCGGGGGGAGTGCTGTCCAGATGGATGCACCAGCTTAAACCAGAACAGAGAAGTCGCGAGCAGAATGAAGGCGGCAGTTCCGGCAGGCTTCCTGGCAGAGGGAGCCATAGAGTGTCATTGGGATGGAGATGGGGTGGAGGTGGGGAAATAGCCGATGTGAAACTTAGTGAAGGTGGTGGTTGGGAGACAGGGAGAACTCAACGAGCACCAGGGAGGTACCAGCACCGCGTGGTGGATCCAACTGAGCCCAAGTGGGATAAGTTGGGATGACAGTGAGGGAAGGGGCCAAAGGCAGTCCTGAGGGACACTAAACACAGGAGGAAGGGTGGCTTTGCATGGGGAATCGTGGTTAAGAGTGGCTTTTGGAGCGGGAAGGAGCTGCGTTCAAATCCTGGCTTCACAACTTTCTTGTACCTACCACCTCGGAGGAGTGAGAAATAGACAGGCTAAAAATTAACATGGTCCCTGGTATGGGGAATGTATGTTCCTTATGGGATGTCCCAAGAAGATAATGACAGACACTTTTGAAAAAAATCAATATTTAGTGAAGAACTACTACATGCTAGGAGCTGGTGTAAGAAGCTTCTACAGAGAGTTCCCCAGTGGCTCAGTGTGTTAAGGATCTGGTGTTGTCACTGCTGTGGCATGGGTTCTAAACCTGGCCTGGGAACTTCTGCATGGCATGGACACAGCCAAAAAAAAAAAAAAGAAGAAGAAGCTTGGACACAGGTTAGAGACTGTAGGTCATAAAACTCGCTGGGGCGACGTAGATCCTCTAGGGAATTAAGTAGTTTTATCTTTTCTCGGCCACACCCATGGTATGCAGAAGTTCCCATGCCAGGGATCAAGCCCTCACCACAGCTGTAACCAGAGCCACAGCAGTGACAACACTGGATCCTTAATCCACTGAGCCACAAGGGACTAAGTGGGGTTTTTTTTCAGTTTTTTTTTTCTTTTTTTTTTTTTGTCTTTTTGGGGCTCCACCTGCAGCATATGGAGGGTCCCAGGCTAGGAGTCCAATCAGAGCTTCAGCTGCTGGCTTATGCCGAAGCCTCAGCAATGCCAGATCCTTTAATCCACTGAGCGAGGCCAGGGGTTGAACCTGCGTCCTTATGGATACTGGTCAGGTTCGTTACCACTGAGCCACCATGGGAACTCCAGGACTAAATGTTTTTAAATAAGGGTCCCAGGTGACTGGTAAGTCAAGCAAGTTTGGGAGACACTCACAGGTGAGCAAAGCTCAAGAAGGCTGGTTTTTGCATGGAGAGGGTGGCAAAAATGGAATAGAGGGACCCAAGGCTTGCGGACGAGAAGGGCAGCTGCTGTTAGAGCCCAAGTCAGAAGGATGAGGGATTCTGAGGTATATTAATTATCTATTGCTGGACAACAAATTTACCCTAAATCTTAGAGGCCTAAAGCAACTTCAACCATTTATTATTTCATATAGATTTTGTGTGTTAGGAATTTGGGAGCAGCTTGGCTGGGTAGTTCTGGCTAATGGTCTGTCTTTTTTTGTTGTTGTTGTTTTGTTTTGTTTTGTTTTGTTTGCCTTTTCTTGAGCCGAACCCGTGGCATTTAGAGGTTCCCATGCTAGGAGTCGAATCGGAGCTGTAGCCGCCAGCCTACGCCAGAGCCACAGCAACGTGGGATTCGAGCCACGTCTGCGACCCACACCACAACTCACGGCAACGCCAGATCCTTAACCCACTGAGCAAAGCCAGGGATCGAACCTGCAACGTCATGGTTCCTAGTCGGATTCATTAACCACTGCGCCACGACGGGAACTCAAGGCTAATGGTCTCTTGAGAGGTCACCGTCAGATGTCACAGTGGTCCTCTGAAGGCTTGACTGGAGCTGGAGGGTCCACTTCCCAGGTGGCTCACTCGCCTGATGCCGGCTGTTGGCGGGGGGCCTCAGCTCCTCGGCACACGGGTCTCCCCATAGGGCTGCTTGAGTGTTCTCAGAACTTGGCAGCTGGTTTCCCTCTAAGCAAGAGATCTAGAAAAGAACAAGGAGGGAGCCACTTGTCTTCAACAACCTGACCTCCGAAGTCACACTCTGTCATTCCTGCAATATTCTATTGCTTTCACTCCTTGGCCCTACTCAGCGTGGGAAGGGACTCAGAACATGAAAACCAGGAGATGAGGTTCATAGGGGACCAGGCTGGAGCCTGGCTCCCACAGGAAATCGGATCACCTCCATTTCACAGATGGAGAAAACTGAGACTCACCAGAGGTACTCCAGGCACCCAAAGCAGATGCTTGAACTCTGATTTTTCTGCTTTGTAAGGTCAGCAAATACTCGCCCCCCCGCCCCCACCGCCACCGTCGCCACCACCGCCCCGCCTCCCAGGGTCCTTGAAGAAGAAACCGCTGGTGGTAAAGCCCAGATTTGTGTGCCCCCAGCTGGGCAGAGGGGAGGGGTGGCAATCAGGCCTCCTAGGCCTGTGAAATAAATATAATCATATGTTTGCCTCAGCAGAAAGCAAGCTTCCAGGCAGGGAGGGGGGAGGGGGGAGCGCTCTTCGTCTAAACATGCTTCTGCCCTCATGGGCTGTGTTTTCCATTTAAAACCGCACTTGAGATGGCTGGGAAAAGATGCGTGATCCCGGTGCATTCTGCAGGCATTCAACCTGTTGGATTTCTTGCCCCTTTCCCAGTGCCCCCAAGAAGTGGGCTTATCCCACCCCTCCCCACCCACAGCCTTCGTGGCTCACTCACAGGGTGGTCTCAGACCCCTGTGTCACCCTCTCTGAGCCCCCAGGAGCTGGGGCAGCTGCCAAGTCTCTCCTGGTGTTGAAGCAACATCATTCCTTGTGCTGATGACAGGAGACTTTGGGGAAGGGAGGTCTGAGGCCAGGGAGACAGACCTCTGCTTCCAAAAGGAGTTGGGGCTCCTGCATTAGACTGGGGCTCCCAATAAGTGGTAGCCCCTGAAACGGGGGCTGCCAGTGGGGTGGCGGGGAGTGGCCTGGAGGGATCCTCCCAACCCCATATCCTCCCAACCCCTCTGCTGCTTCCTTCCATAGCCCTCTCCCCAGTTTTCCTTCTCCCGGTTAGCAGGGGTGGGCTAGGGCAAAAATAGGGTCCGTAAAGAAATACAGCAAGGGGAGTTCCCATCGTGGCACAGCGGAAATGAATCTGACTAGCATCCATGAGGACGCAGGTTCGATTCCCTGGCCTTGCTCAGTGGGTCAAGGATCTGGCGTTGCCATGAGCTGTGGTGGAGGTTGCAAACCTGACTCGGATCCTGCATTGCTGTGGCTGTGGTGTAGGCTGGCAGCTACAGCTGATTCAACCCCTAGCCTGGGAACCTCCATATGCTGTGGGTGCAGCCCTAAAAAAAAAAGAAAGAAAGAAAGAAAAGAAATATAAGGAGGACCAGAGAGTGGTCAAGGTGTGAGGTCTCAGAATGGCACTGCAGTCTTCACTCGGGTCCCCTTTTGGTCACTTCCCATCCTCTTGTCTGTGCATTGACCCCCTCTTCCCCAAGTCCATCTCCAGCTAGATGGATTTCACAGAATAAAAAGCTGCCGAGGGAGTTTCCTGGTGGCTCATCATCACTGCTGTGGCACAGATTTGATCCCTGACCAGGGAACTTCCACATGTGGGTGGGGGGAAAAAAAAACGCTGCAGAATTGGGAGAAATCTTTGGGCTCACTATGTAAATGGAGAAACTGGGGTTCAGAGAAGGAATAAAACTTGCCTCCAGGAGCCACCGCCCACCCGCCCCATGGGTACTGGGAAGAGCCAGTAACCAGAATCAAAGGTTACCACATTCAGGAGTTCCTGTTATGGCTCAGTGGTAATGAACCTGACTAGGATCCATGAGGATGTGGGTTCAATCCCTGGTCTTGCTCAGTGGGTTAAGGATCTGACATTGCCGTGAGCTGTGGTGTAGGTCACAGATTCGGCTCCGACCCCACTTGGCTGTGGCTGTGGTACAGGCTGGCAGCTGCAGCTCTGATTTAACCCCTAGCCTGGAAACCTCCATATGCCGCAAGCATAGCCCTAAAAAGCAAAAAAAAAAAAAAAAAAGTCTTCACATACCTTCAGGAAGCCCAACCCTCCTGAAAGGAAAGGAGAAGAGAGGCGGAAGCACATGGAGCATCAAAAATCTCATGAGAGGGGAGTTCCAGTTGTGGCACAGTGGTTAATGAATTCTAACTAGGAACCATGAGGTTGCGAGTTTGATTCCTGGCCACGTTCAGTGGGTTAAGGATCCGGCATTGCCGTGAGCTGTGGTGTAGGTCGCAGGCGCAGCTCAGATCCCGAGTTGCTATGCCTCTGGTGTAGGCCAGCAGCTACAGCTCTGATTCAACCCCTAGCCTGGGAACCTCCATATGCCATGGGCGCGGCCCTAGGGGAAAAAAAAAAAAATCTCAGGGGATCCTCTTGGCTGCAGGAGGAGGGTGGCACGAGTTTGGAGTGGAGGCTTGAAGCTGGAATCCCTGGGGGATGGAGCAGGCAGGAGCAGCAGGAGGAACTGGTCCTCTGCCTTTAGTCGGGTGGAATCAAACCTCCAGACCTCAGTTTTTCCTTCCAGAAAATGGGAATTTCTTTCTCCAGTCTGGCCCCCCTGCTAATTATAGATAAAAGCCTTTCCCTGCTGGCTCTGGTCTCTAAGCTCTGAGGACATGAACTTGGCCTCCCCTCTCCTGACTCCTGGCCCTCAGTTTCCTCTGGAGTAGGGTCAGGGGACAGGAAATAAATCCTGAGGGAAGATTAGGGGAACTCGGGTCACTTGAGAATGGGGATCGCAGCAGAGACGATGGATTCTAGGTTAGAAGCACTTCCTGGCCTAGCGGGCAGTGGCCCTGCAGGGTGCCCCCCCCCCCCCCACTGGGACAGGGATCCTCTCTGTCCAACTCCTTCTGCTCCTCCTCCCTGGAAGCAGGGAAGGGCAGGGAAGGGGTGCGGTGGCATGGAAGGGACACTGCTGAGATGCCCCTTCCCACCAGCTTCACAACCCCACCAGCACCTGTCACATTATAAAGCCACTGAGACTCAAGCAGGCAGGGACCACCCTCTGGTGACTGCCTGCCCATCACAGCTCTGGTCCGAGGCTTCCCGCTTGGCAGAGGCAGTGGGGTGAGAGGAGGCAGCAAGAAAGAAAATGTCTGTGGATAGGATGGAAAGGCCATGGAGCAGCCTGGGGGCGGGGAGGGGGGAGCTGTCCCATTGTGGCAGGAAAGGCCTGGAGGAGACAAACATTTCCCCAAAAAGAAGAAGGAGAGGAGGTCCTGTCATGGCACAGCAGAAACGAATCCGACTAGGAACCATGAGGTTTCGGGTTCGATCCCTGGCCTCGCTCAGTGGGTTAAGGATCCAGCGTTGCCATGAGCTGTGGTGTAGGTTGCAGACAAGACTCACATCCCGCATCGCTGTGGCTCTGGCGTTGGCTGGTGGCTACAGCTCAGATTAGACCCCTAGCCTGGGAATCTCCATATGCCTCGGGTGCAGTCCTAAAAAGACAAAAGACAAAAAAAAAAAAAGAAGAAGAAGAAGAAGGAGAAAGAGTAGGAGAAGGAGAATGGGGGTGGGGGGGCAGGAGGGAAAAAAGAAGGAGAAGAAGAAGAGGAAGAGAAGGGGAGAAAGAGGAGAAAAATATTCCACAAGGAAAAGCTGGTGGTGGAGCTCCCGTTGGGGCTCAGTGGTAATGAACCCAACTAGTATCCATGAGGAGGTGGGGTGGACCCCTGCCCTTGCTTAGGGGGTTAAGGATCTGGCGTTGCTGGGGCTGTGTTGTAGGCTGGCAGCTACTTCTCTGATTCGACCCCTGGCCAGGGAAATTCCAGGTGCCATGGATGTGACCCTAAAAAGCAAAAAAAAAAAAAAAAAGCTGGTGGCAAGGTCTGCCTTTTGAGTCCTTCATTCAACCTTCAGAGAGACCCCTGGGAAACAGCAGCCAGTGCAGGCTCCAGAAAGGCAGGACAGATTTTTTTTTTTAAACAACTAAGAATTTGTCAGGTAGTCTTAAGAGTTTGAAAACTATAAAATAAACAGGTGTAAGAGAGAGTGCTTGGGAGTTGCAGCAGATGGAGAGGTCATGGGGGGGGGTCCCTCTGAGGAGGTGGCATTTGAACTGGCACCCAAAGGTGTCAGCCAAGAAGGAGCCAGCCATGTGCAGAACTGGAGGGAAAGCACTCTGGGAAGAAGGAGCAGCCAGTGCAAAGGCCCTGAAGTGGAAATGCGTTTCGTAGATTTTGAGCAGGAGCAAGAAGGCCAGAGTGAGTGGGGTGACACTGGCCATTGGTGGGGTCAGAGAGGTGGCCGAAGCCAGATCACAGAGGTCCTCGTAAGGTGAGACAAGGAGCTTGAGCTTTCTGCTCGATGTGACAGAAAACCACTGGAGGGTTTTGAGTAGGGGAGTGACAAGATCTGATTTAGGTGTTGAAAAGATCCAGCTGCTGTGTGGAGAATGGATTAGAGGTGCCAGCAGGAAGACTGGGAGGAAAGGCCAGACCAGGGCCATTGCAGTGTCACGCTGACAGCCGCTGGCGGCAGTGGAGACAGAGAGAAGAGCCCGATTCCGGGTTTGGCTTAGAATTAGAGCCAGCAGGCCCTGATGACAACTGAATGTGGCTGAGAGTCAACGGGAGGAGGGGATGATGCTTGGGCTTTTGGCTGGAGCAGCTAAGTGGCTGGTGGTGCCTTGCTGGGGAATGGGGGACCGTATTGTCCATTCATCTCCTTCTGATGCCAGCCCAGGCCTCTCTCTGCGCAGGCTGCAGGACAGTTGTTCATTCACAGATTCCCGCAATAGATATTTCTAGAGCTCAAGCCTGGCTCCTTCCAGGCCCCAGCCCTGCCCTGAATAGACCCTACCCTGCTTTGTTTTTTCTTTTTTCTCTCTCTTTTTTTTTTTGTCTTTTTATGGCCACACCTGGCATATGGAAGTTCCCAGGCTAGGGGTCAAATAGCAGCTACAGCTGCCTGCCTACACCACAGCCACAGCCATGCAGGATCCGAGCCACATCTGCTACCTACACCACAGCTCACGGCAATGCCCGATCCTTAACCCACTGAGCGAGGCCAGGGATCAAACCGGCGTCCTCCTGGATATTAGTTGGGCTCATTACCGCTGAGCCACAGTGGGAACTCCGACCCTGCCCTGCTTCTGACAGTTGGGGTGGACTGCTGCCCTCCCCTCCATCCTGGTGGGTGTGGCAGATGTGGGGTAGAGACATTAGGGGCCTTCCAGGGGTTGAAAAATCTGTGTAGTGAGATATCCGGCGGGGGGGGGGGGGGGGGGGCACCAATCCCTGTTCCCCGGTGGGTAGCTCTGACAGACACTTGTGGTTCATTGCAGAGAATCATGAATGACAGACAATAGTCATAGGAGTTTGGGTACCTGGACAGAGACACTGCAGAGGAAGGTCCCCAAGAGGGCCTCTCCCTGGAGGTGATTGTTTTCTGCTAAACGTGCTGAACTGTGGAGGCTCAGACTGGTTAAGGAACTTACCAAAGGTCACAGCAGGTTCTCAAGCCAAGCCTCGGGTCTCTTTTGCCTCCTTCTGGGCAAATTAAGATGAAGCTTTTGAGTACTTTGCTACATATCTCTGCTCTGAGTCACTAACCGCATCTCACAATTGCCCGTTCCTTTCCAACCCAAGTCTCCCTTGCTTCTCAGCCCTTGCCCGAGTCCTTCCACCACATCCCCAGCGCTCTTCCCGTTTTTTTTTTTTTTTTGTTTTTGTTTTTGTTTTTTGTTTTTTTCCAACGGCATCCTGTCTCCCCTGCCTCTAGAAAACCCCTCCTCACCACTCACGCCTGCCTGGATCTCCCTACGTGTTGCTCCCCAGGACCCAGTCCAGTGCCCCGGCGGCCCTCAGAGGGTCCTCTGTGGCTGGGGCGGGGTCGCAAAGCCTCGGAGAGCAGCTCTGCGCCCCTGTCCCCGCCCCCAGCTCGGAGCCCCAGTCTGTCAGCAGTGATGGATGCCGGGCAGCAGTCCCTTGGAACGGATCCTGGATCTAAAAGCCTCACGCAGCCATCCTGGGCGGGAGGCGGGGGAGGGACACGGGGGTCCCCGAGAGCCCGGCTCCCTGCCATGAATCAGGCGGCCGGCAGAGCCAATTAGCGCAGACAAGAGCCCAGCGATGAATCATGGGCCCATTAGAGCGCCGGCTTGCCCCTCCCCCCATGGGGCGGGGTGGGGGGGCGGGGGAGCCTGCCTCCCTCCGGACTGTCTCCTCCTCCCCAGGGCCCCTCCCTCTCAGAAGTGCTGAGAAGACCCTCATACCCCAGAAGCAGGTCATTTGCAAGGCAGAGGGCCCTGGATGCTCCTAGACGGGGCACCCCCCGCCACACCTGCCACCGCCAACCAGACTGGTCCACCCTGAGAAAAGACCACGGGCAACCCCTTAGCCTGGCCTTTTCCTCCTTCCCTCCATCAGCCAGGGACAGAGGGCTTAGACCTGGGTTGTCACGTGGTAAAAAGAGGCGCCCTGGACCCGGCTTCAGACCCAAGTCCACCTTCGCCATCCAAATCTGCCCCTCTTCTGACAGAGGAGGGAGCTGAAGGGCACAGAAGGTAAGGGCTTGTCTGAGACCCGGAGACAGCAGAGGAGCACACCTGGTCAGCCCAGCCAGCGCCTGGTCACCTCTCCTGAGCCTGTGTTGATATCAGACTACAGGGAGTTCCCCTCGGGGCTCAGAGGTTAACGAACCCAACTAGCATCCATGAGGACGCAGGTTCGACCCCTGGCCTCGCTGACTGGCTTAAGGATCCAGCATTGCAGTGAGCTGTGGTGTAGGTTGCAGGCTGTGGCTGTGGATGTGGCTGTGGTGTAGGTCGGCAGCTGCAGCTCTGATTCAACTCCTACCCTGGGAACCTCCACATGCTGTGGGTGCGGCCCTAAAAAGACCAAAAAAAAAAAAAATTACTGAAGCCTCAAAGCTGCAAAAAAAAAAAGCACACACAAAAATTACTGAAGCCTCAAAGCTAGACTAGGGTGACAGGTCAATGGTTGGCATCAAGTCCATGATGGGCAGCGGAGGAGGAAGGGAGTGAAGGGAGGGTCCCCGGTCTGGACACTCTTGGGTAGGATCAGAGCTGGAGAACCAGTGGTTGCCTTGAGCGAGTCAGAGAAGGTGGAGGGCGAAACAGCCAGTGCTTTGGATGCCATGTGACAAGTATTAGCCAAAGACTTGATTTCATTTATCCTGCCATTACTTTCTCCTTATTCACTCATTCATTCGTTCATTCTTCTTTGGCCTCCCTGAGGCATATGGAGGTCCCGGGCCAGGGATCAGATCAAAGCCGCAGCTGCACCCTACAGTACACATGCGGCCAGGCTGGATCCCTAACCCCCTGTGCCAGGTCAGGGATCAAACCTGTGTCCCAACACTGCAGAGATGCCACTGATCCCTTTGCATCCCATGGGGAACTCCACTTTCTCCATTTGTAGATGAGATTCCTAGGTTTAGAGAGGTTAAGGACTTGTCCAAGTTTCCAGAGCAAGAACGTGGAAACTGGATTTGAACTCCAGTCTGGCTGACTTTGGTGCTTGAGCAGAAAACCTCTGAGCCACATCTGAGACTCGGATTCTGTCCTAAACTTAGCCTCATTTATGCCACTGCCTAGTTAAGATCACCCACCAGCTGTCTGGTGGGGGCCTCTAAGTCAGTGTGTTGAAATCTGAGCTTATCCCTCCCTCCCCAGCCCCCTCCCCCCGACCACTCACAAAAAGTACATTTAGCCCAAGGTACCTTTAGCAACATGGAAATAATTCCTTCCTCCCCCCTTTCTTTCTCCTTGTCTGGCCAGGCATGAGAATACAGAATCAAGTCCCTTCTGTCTATGAAATGGGCCTGTCGCTGGGCCCCTCCTCCCCAGCTGTGTGGCAGCGGTGTGGCTTTCTCACCTGCACAACTTCAAGAGTCTCCCAGTGGGCCTCCAGCCTCCCCCCACTCAATTCCTTCCTTCCTGTTGCTGCCAGAATGCATGTCTCCAAATACAATCTAATCCTTCACTTCTTCCGTTAAATATCTTGGCTCCCCATCACTTTCGAGATAAAGCATTAAGACACGGATCCAGGAAGTTCCCCTGTGGCCCAGGGGGTTAAGGATCTGGCGGTGCTGCATCAGGGGCTCAGGTTTGATCCCTGGCCTGGAAACTTCCACATGCCATAGGGTGCGGCCAAAAAAAAAAAAAAAGACGAAAAAGAGATGGATCAAGATTCCCTTTCTAAACCTAACCTCTGACTGCTTCCCCCCTCACATCCAGTGAGTTACTGGCCACATACTGGCTCGCCTGGCCCAGAATGTGCTGAGGTTTTTCAGTCCCCTTGGCCTTTGCTCCTAGGGTACCTCTGCCCAGAATGGCCCTTTCCCCATCTCCGCCTGCCAAACATGTACTCCTCCCAAGATCAGTCAGATGTCATTTTCTCAATGCAGCTTCCCCTGCCCGGCTTGGCAGGATGAATTGCTCCCTCCGCTGTGCTCTCACAGCACTTTGCTCAAACTGCTAGCCCAGCACTTCCACGGCAGCAGAGCAGTGAGCAGGCTCTGCCCGCCCTTGCCTGCGAGGAGGGGGCCGGGGCCTGGTGCATCAGAGATGTTTCATAAAAGCATGAGAGATGAGAGAGGAGCCTTCCTCTCACTTCCTTCTCTAGTCTCTTACTTCTTATTCTTCTGGCCTCGCTCCCAGGTTGAAACCATGTGGTTCCAGGAGTCTTGCTGAAAGGCAGTCCTGGGAGTTGGCCATGGTCTGAATGACCCCTGGAACTCAAGTTCCTGATCTAGACCCGAAAACAGGTTGCAGAGGGTTCCCGTTGTGGCTCAGGGGGTTAAGAACCTGACTCGTATCTGTGAGGATGTGAGTTCGACCCCTGGTCTCACTCAGTGGGCTAAAGATCTGGTGTTGCCGCAAATGGCTCGGATCCAGGGTTGCCAGCCATCAAAAAAAAAAAAGAAAAAAGAAAAAGAAAACAGATTGCAGTCAGGGAATCTGGATTCTAAACTGAACTTCAAGACTTGATCAGAAGTGGGTTTTTTTTTGTTTTATTTTGTTTTGTTGGTCTTTTTTCTTTTCTAGGGCCACACCCGAGGCATATGGAGGTTCCCAGGCTAGGGGTCCAATCGGAGCTGTAGCCACCCGCCTATGCCACAGCCACAGCAATGCTAGATCCGAGCCACGTCTGCAACCTACACCACAGCTCATGGCAATGCCAGATCCTTAACCCACTGAGCGAGGCCAGGGATCGAACCCGCAATGGTTCCTAGTCAGATTCATTAACCAGTGAGCCACAGTGGGAACTCTGAGCTTCAAAACTTGAATATGTCACTTCTCTGTGGGCCTCAGTGTTCTTTTTGGTTGGACTTTTTAAATTTAATTTGATTTTAATTTCAATAACACTGATTTATAACATTGATACCATTATATAAGTTTCATGAGTACAGCATTATTTTTCTACTTCTGTGCCCGCCATACCCCACAATGTGCCCACCACTGAAAATTTCTTTTTCATCTGTCACCATACAGTTCATCCCTTTACCCGTTTCACCCTCCCCCGACCCCTTCCATGCCAGTAACCACTACTGTTCCCTGAATCGATGTGTTTGTTTTTGTTCAGTTTGCTTTGTTCTTTTATTTTGCTTTTGTTTGCAGGTTTATTAGTTTCCTGTATTTCACATGTGAGTGAAATCATACCATATTTGTCTTTCTCCATTTATTTCACTTAGCATAACACCCATCCATGTTGTTGCAAATGACAAGATTGCATCTTTTTTAGGGCTGAGTAGTATTCTCTCTGTGTGTGTGCCTCATCCTTTTTTTTATTGAAGTATGGTTGTTTTGCTATGGTATATTTGTTTCCGGGGTACAACAGAGTGATTCAATATTTTTATAGTTTAGACTCCATTTAAAGTAATTCTAAAATTTGGTTATATTCTCTGTGCTGTATATTACATCCTTGTATCTTGTTTATTTTATACCTTGTAGTTTTTGCTTCTTAATCCCCCACCCCTATTTTGCCCCTGCCTCCATCCCTCTCCCCACTGGTAACCCCTAGTTTGTTTTCCATACCTGTTGGTCTGTTTCTGTTTTGTTACATTCATTCTTTTTTTTATATTTTAGATTCGATATATAAGTGAGAATATACAGTAGGTGTCTTTCTTTGTCTGACTTGTTTCACTAAACATAATACCCTCCAGATCCACCAACGTTGCTGCAAATGGAAAAATTTTGTTCCCTTTTATGGCTGACTCGTATTCGATTATTTGTATATATGTCTGTCTTTTCCACACATCTTTTTTTTTTTTTTTTGGTCTTTTTGCCTTTTTTAGGGCTGCACCAGTGGCATGTGGAGGTTCCCAGGCTAGGGGTCAAATCGGAGCTGTAGCCACCAGCCTATGCCACAGCCACAGCAACATGGGATCCTGAGCCATGTCTGTGACCTACACCACAGCTCACAGCAATGCCAGATCCTTAACCCACTGAGCAAGGCCAGGGATCGAACCCGCAACCTCGTGGTTCCTCGTCGGATTCGTTAACCACTGTGCCACGACGGGAACTCCCTCCCACACATCTTTAGATGGACACATGTTTCTCCCATATCTTGGCTATTATAAATAATACCATGATGAACATGGGGGTGAACTTATCTCTTTGGATTAGTGGGGCTTTTTCGTTGTTTGTTTTTTAACGTTTTAGGGCTGCACCTGCAGTATATGGAAGTTCCCAGGCTAGGGGTCAAATCGAGCTGCACTTGAGGTACACATCACAGCTACAGCAAGGCCAGATCCAAGCTACAGCTACAACCTACGGCATAGGTTAGAGCAACCTGGGATCCTTAACCCGCTGCATGAGACCAGGGATCAAACCCACATCCTAGTCAGGTTCTTAACCTGCTGAGCCACAACAGGAACTCCCGGATTAGTGTTTTTGTATTCTTTGGATCAATACCCAGAAGTGGAATACCTGGGTCATATGACAGTTCTATGCTTAGTTATTTGAGGAAACTCCGTATGGTTTTCCACAGTGACTGCACTTGTTTACACTCCCATCAACAGTATTTGAGGGTTCCCTTTTCTTTTTTTTCTTTCTTTCTTTTTTTTTTGTCTTTTTGCCTTTTCTAGGGCTGCTTCCTGTGGCATATGGAGGTTCCCAGGCTAGGGGTTGAATCAGAGCTGTAGCCACCAGCCTGCACCAAAGCCACAGCAACATGGGATCCAAGTCGCATCTGTGACCCACACCACAGCTCACGGCAATGCCGGATCCTTAACCCACTGAGCAAGGCCAGGGATCGAACCAACAACCTCATGGTTCCTAGTCGGATTCGTTAACCACTGCACCACGACGGGAACTCCAAGGGTTCCCTTTTCTTGACACCCTCATTAACACTTGCTATTTCTGAGCATTCCCACTGCATTTCCACAGGATCAGTGCATCTCTGCAGCCCTAGGACACAGGTTCAATTTCTGGCACAATGGGTTAAGAATCCCGCATTGCCACAATACGGTATAGGTTGAAACTGTGGCTCAGATCGGATCCCTGGCCCAGGAACTCCATATGCCACAGGGCAGCCAAAAGAATAAAACAAACAAACAACACTTATTATTTCTTGCCTCAGTGATCTTATGCGAAGTGAGGCTAAGGGTAGAGGGCAGATAACATTTCTAAAGTCCCTTTGCAGCTCTGATTATGAATTTATTGCTTTAAGGTTCCAGGGCCTGTGGAGGATCCTGAATCCTTGGCATGGTGTGTGAATGAGAAGCCAGAACTGCATCTTTGGGGTGGACCCTCGGGGGAGGTGGCACCTAAGAGAAAGAGGCATCAGTGGAAGAGAAGTTCAGGGCAGACACACACGGAGAGAGAGAAGGGCTCTAGCTCTTCGGATTCAGTTAACTGAGAAAAATCAATGGTCTGGCCGGAGGCAGGAGCCAGGGGAAAGCCTGGGGGATGGAGACTCCCGGGGAATGAATGGATGGGGTATGGTATCCTTTCTGCATCCTCCCCCAGGGCTGGTCCAGGGATTACTATAGACAGAACAAGATTCAGGAGGGCTGGAGTTCAGGGAAGGAGCAAAATGCCAGGGGGAAAAGCCTACTGTTAGAATTGAGGGGGGCTGGGAAGGATGGGGAGAATTGGGATGCCATAGAAATTGTCATCATATGCAAATCAACAAGAACCTCATGGGGAGTTCCCTGCTGTGGCGTGGTGGGTTAATCATCCGGCTTGTCTCTGTGGCGGGGCTGGTTCAATCCCCAGCCCAGCGCACCGGGTTGAGGATCCAGCATTGCCGCAGCTGCAGCTCACATTCAGTTCCTGGCCCAGGAACTTCCACATGCTGCGGGTACAGCCCCCCAAAAAAAGAAAAAAAAATTTTAAATAAAGAGAACCTTATGGCTACATGTTTCAATGAGCACATGGTGCTGGAGAAAAGACCTCCTCAGCCATCAACCCCAAATCCAGACCTGGGATCTCGCCCTGGCTCTGCCACAGACTTGTGGTTGCAGCAGTTCCCATTTGCCTTTATGCCTCCATTTCCCCATCTGTAAAATAATGGGGAGTTTCTGACCTTTTTTTTTTGCTTTTTTTTATTTTTTAGGGCCTCACCTGCAGCATATGGAAGTTCCCAGGCTAGGGGTCAAACTGAAGCTGCAGCTGCCTATGCCGCAGCTACAGCAACTCGGGATCTGAGCCACATCTGCATCCTGCATCACAGCTCATGGCATCACATCGTTGCTGTGATGCATTAAGTTGCATCCTTAACCCACTGAGTGAGGCCAAGGATCGAACCCCCCTCATGGATACTAGTCAGGTCCCTAACCTACTGAGCCACAACAGCTACTCCAGTTCTTGGCCATTTCTGAGGACCACAGGGCTGGCACACTAACTACAGGGTCCCACTGAGGGTCCTGCCAGGCTTAGTTCCCAATCCCACGTGTTTACCACCTCAGACCCCCTGACCCAGGTGTCTACAGCCAAACTCTGGGTTCTTTCCATGCCTAGCCGGTTTTTCTGGGTTCCCCCCTACAAAGCGGCTGCTGCCCCCACCCCCACCCCCGGCCCTGGCTTCCTCACTTCCTCCTTCCAGGCAGGTCTCTCAGCCTCTCTAAGGTCCTGGTTTGGAATCCATCAGCCAGCATGGTTTTGATTTTCACAGTCAGGATGATGGGATCACAGGTCGTTATCGGCCAGACTGTCCTCCCACCTCCCCGCTGATACTGGCCCGTCCCCTCTCACTCCACTGGGAGAGGACAGCGCTGTGGGTCCTGGGGGAGGGGGGAGAGGTGGGCCCTGGTGGCAGCGGGCAGGAGGGAGCCATAGGGAGCTGGGACAAACCGCTTTCTGCATCAGCAGCCTCACGGTGAGACACTGTTTGCTGGGGCAGAAAGGAGGTGCCAGTGTTGACTCTGAACCTGGAAGGAGCCATTATCTTGGCAGTAAGCTCCCGACCCATCCCTTTGATCAACCTTCCCTCAGAGGCCATTAACATCCTTCTTTATGGGCCTGGGGATGTGGCCAAGACTCTCACCTCATCTGAGGCCCCGGGTGGCTGCCTTTGAACTTCTCCCCATGCCGGGGCACCTGCCACGGGGACCAGCCTGGCCCCCTCCACAAGGACCGTAAGTGAGCAGCCTTCCACCTTGGAGGAGTGAGGTGATCTGATGGGAGGAGGAGTCTGAGTTCCTGGGGAGCCCCCAGCATGATGGGGGCAGGTGAGACACTTACTGCTGCTGACAGATTGAAGAGGCAGTCCAGCAGGACAGAGCTGAGTGAGAGCCTCAGGAGGGCTTCCTGGAGGAGGAGGCAAGGAGTGGCCAGAGAAGCAAGGGCAAGGAAAAGAGGAGGGGTCAGTGGTGAGACTGGGAGAGGGAAGAGGGGCCTCTGGAGGAGGTAGGGGTAGTTTGTCCATCCAGAGTGTGGAAGGTGGGCAACTGCAGATGCTGAGGTGGCACCGCTGAGTCTCAGTTGACTCCTCTGTAAAAATGGATCGGACACCTGCCTCCCCAATTGCTGTGAGGATTAGCCGAGACCCTGTGTATAAAGGCCCTGGCTGGAGATCACACTTCTCACTTCCTGCTCTGCCTTCATCCACTCCCCCCGAAACCCCAAGAGGCTGGCTCCCTCCCCCTTCCCGGCATCTGGCCTCATCTGGAAACATCTGAGGCCCCAGTTCAGGCTCTGAAGGAAGAGCAGGTGGAGGCCGGGCCAGGCGGTGGCAGCGGCTGGAGATGCATGTCCCTCGCGCCTACCTCCCCCAAGAGCCTCATTCAACACAGATTTGTCCATAATCGCTCCTGAACCCTCCCTCCCACCGCCCCTTACACATACCTGTTTTCTCTCGCAGCATCTCATGTGACCCCCCCCAGAACCCCAGTCGGGCCTCTGCTTTGCTTCCTCCAGCTTTTCCTTCGGCGGCTGCCCCACGATGGATGCTCCAGAGTTGTTTCCAACATTCTAGGCAATTTTGTGTTCTCCTCCATAACATACATGATTCTATACAAAAATATTTTATGTTCAGTTAAATTACCAAACGTTTCCCTCAAAAATCTTTTTTTTTTTCATTTGTTAAAGGTTTATGGACGTATAGTTGATTTGCAATGCTGGGATCATTTCTACTGTGTAACAAAGTGACTCGGTTATTCGTGTACACACATCCATTTTTTTCAGATGCTTTTCCCATATAGGTTATCACAGAATAGTGGATAGAGGTCTCTGCGCCATACAGCAGGTCACTGTTGGCAGGCATTCCATATACCTCAGTGTGCATATGCCAATCCCAAGCCCCCAGTCCATCTCTCCCCTCCACCAGTCCCCTTTGGTAACTATAAGTTTGTTTTTAAAGTCTGTGAGTCTGGAGTTCCCATTGTGGCCCAGTGGTTAACGAATGTGACTAGGAACCATGAGGTTGCAGGTTCGATCCCTGGCCTTGCTCAGTGGATTAAGGATCTGGCGTGGCTGTGGCTGTGGTGTAGGCCAACAGCTACAGCTCCGATTCGACCCCCAGCCTGGGAACCTCCCTATGCCGCAGGAGCGGCCCTAGAAAAGGCAAAAAGATAAAAAAAAAATAAATAAAGTCTGTGAGTCTGTTTCTATTTTGTAAATATGTTCATTTGTATCCTTTTTTAGATTCCACAGATAAGTGATATCATACGATGTTTGTCTTTCACCATCTGGTTAACTTTACTTAGTATGATAAGCTCTAGGTCCATCCACGTTGCTGCAAATGGCATTATTTCATTCTTCTTTATGGTTGACTTCCAATCATATATTCCATTGTATACATATAGCCATATCTTCTTTATCCACTCCTCTGTCAATGGACAATTAGGTTGCTTCCATGCCTTGGCTATTGTAAATAGTGCTGCAATGCACATTAGCGTGCATGCATCTTTTCAAATGATGGTTTTCTCCGAATAGATGCCCAGGGGATTGCTGGATCGTATGGTAGTTCTATTTTTAGCTTATTGCGGAACCTCCATATTGTCTTCTTTTTTTATATATATATTTAATGATTTTTATTTTTCCCACTATAACTGATTTGCAGTGTTCTGTCAATTTTCTGTTTTTTGTTTTCTTTTGTCTTTTTAGGGCCGCACCTGCAGCATATGGAGGTTCCCAGGCTAGGGGTCGAATCCGAGCTGTAGCCACTGGCCTACACCTCAGCCACAGCAACGCCAGATCCGAGCCCGGTCTGCAACCTATACCACAGTTCACAGTGGCCAGGGATCAAACCCACAACCTCATGGTTCCTAGTTGGATTCGTTTCTGTGCACCACAATGGGAACTCCTATTCTGTCAATTTTCTACTGCACAGCAAGGTGACCCAGTCATACATACATGTATACATTCTTTTTTCTCACATTATCATGCTCCATCACAAGTGACAAGACATGGTTCCCAGTGCTATACAGCAGGATCCCATTGCATATCCATTCCAAAGGCAGCAGTTTGCATCTATTAACCCCAAACCTCCAGTCCCTCTCATTCCCTCCCCCTCCCTCTTGGTAACCACAAGTTTGTTCTTCATGTCCATAAGTTTCTTTTCTGTGGAAAGGTTCATTTGTGCCATATATTAGATTCCAGATGTAAGTGATATCATATGATATTTGTCTTCCTCTTTCTGACTTACTTCACTTAGTATGAGAGTCTCTAGTTCCATCCATGTTGCTGCAAATGGCATTATTTTGTTCTTTTTTATGGTTGAGTAGTATTCCATTATGTATACATACCACATCTTCTTTTTTTTTTTTTTTTTCCTGTCTTTTTGCCATTTCTCGGGCCGATCCTGTGGCATATGGAGGTTCCCAGGCTAGGGGTCCAATTGGAGCTGTAGCCACCCGCCTACGCCAGAGCCACAGCAACGAGGGATCCGAGCCACGTCTGCAACCTACACCACGGCTCATGGCAATGCCGGATCCTTAACCCACTGAGCGAGGCCAGGGATCAAACCCGCAACCTCATGGTTCCTAGTCGAATTCGTTAACCACTGCACCACGACAGGGACTCCATATGCCACATCTTCTTAATCCAATCATCTGTTGATGGACATTTAGGTTGTTTCTATGTCTTGGCTATTATGAATAGTGCTGCAATGAACATGCGGGTGTATGTGTCTTTTTCAAAGAAAGTTTTGTCCGGATGTATGCCCAAGAGTGGGATTGCTGGGTCATATGGTAGTTCTACATATAGTTTTCTAAGGTACCTCCACACTGTTTTCCATAGTGGTTGCACCAATTTACATTCCTACCAACAGTGCCGGAGGGTTCCTTTTTTCTCCACACCCGCTTCCAGCATTTGTTATTTGTGGACTTATTAATGACGGCCATTCTGACTGGTGCGAGGTGGTACCTCATGGTAGTTTTGATTTGCATTTCTCTAATAATCAGTGATATTGAGCTTTTTTTCATGTGCTTGTTGGCCATCTGTGTATCTTCTTTGGACAAATGTCTCTTCAGGTCCTTTGCCCATTTTTCAATTGGGTTGTTGGCTTTTCTGCTGTTGGGTTGTGTAAGTTGTTTGTATATTTTAGAGATTAAGCCCTTGTCAGTTGCATCATTTGAAATTATTTTCTCCCATTCTGTAAGTTGTCTTTTTGGAGTTTTTTTTATGGTTTCCTTCGCTGTGCAAAAACTTGTCAGTTTGATTGGTTCCCACTGGTTTATTTTTGCTTTTATTTCTGTTGCTTTGGGAGACTGACCTGAGAAAACAGAGAATGTTTTGCCTATGTTCTCTTCTAGGAGTTTGATGGTGTCTTTTCTTACATTTAAGTCTTTAAGCCATTTGGAGTTTATTTTTGTGCATGGTGTGATGGTGTGTTCCAGTTTCATCAATTTGCATGCAACTGTCCAGTTTTCCTGGCACCAATTGCCAAAAAGACTGTCTTCTTCCCATTTTATATTCTTGCCTCCTTTGTCGAAGATTAATTGATCATAGGTATCTGGGTTTATTTCTGGGTTCTCTATTCTGTTCCATTGGTCTGTCTGTCTGTTTTGGTACCAGTACCACACTGTCTTGATGACTGTGTCTCTGTAATATTGCCTGAAGTCTGGGAGAGTTATGCCTCCTGCTTGGTTTTTGTTCCTCAGAACTGCTTTGGCAATTCTGGGTCTTTTGTGGTTCCATATAAATTTTGGATAGTTTGTCGTAGTTCTGTGAAAAATGTCATGGGTAATTTAATAGGGATTGCATTGAATCTGCAGATTGCTTTGGGTAGTAAGGCCATTTTTTACAATATTAATTTTTCCAACCCAGGAGCATGGAATACTTTTCCATTTCTTTGCATCCTCTTTAATTTCCTTGATGAATGTTTTATGGTTCTCAGCATATAGGTCTTTCACCTCCTTGGTCAGGTTTATTCCCAGATATTTGATTTTTGGAGGTGCAATGTTAAAAGGAATTTTTGTATTCCTTTTCTAATATTTCATTGTTAGTATACAGAAATGTGACTGATTTCTGAATGTTAATCTTATATCCTGCTACTTTGTTGAATTTGTTGACTGGGTCGAGCAGTTTTGGGGTTGAGTCCTTAGGGTTCTCTATGTACAGTATCATGTTATCTGCATAGAGTGACACTTTTACCTCTTCTCTTCTAATTCGGATACATTTTTTTCTTTTGTTTGTCTGATTGCTATGGCTAGGACTTCCAATACTATGTTGAATAAAAGTGGTGAGAGTGGACATCCTTGTCTTGTTCCAGATTTTAGTGGGAAGGCTTTCAGCTTTTCTCCATTGAGTATTATATTTGCTGCGGGTTTGTCGTAAATGGCTCTTATTATATTAAGGTATGTTCCCTCTATACCCACTTTGGTAAGAGTTTTGATCATGAAATGGATGTTGGACATATTGCTTTTCATAGTGGTTGTACCATGGTACATTCCTACCAACCGTGTAGGCGAGGTCCTTTTTCTCCACACCCTCTCCAGCGTTTATTGTTCCCAGATTTTTTGATGATGGCCAGTCTGGCTGGTGTAAGATGGTACCTCACAGAGATTTTGATTTGCGTTTCTCTAATAATTTGCACTAAAAAATCATGACTGAGAGCAGTGCCATTCTTTACCCCTTGGCTCTGCCCACTCAAGACACATGACGAGGACTCGGGGGGCCCTGTACCCCCTTTTTGAGCCATGCATCAGGCCTCCATGGGGACACAATATGCCCAGACAGAGCTCCCTGTCCAGCACCAAGAGAAGAAGGCAAGGACTCTGGGGTGGGAGGGGGTCCCTGGATCCCTGGCACCTGCCTTGGCACCGGGAGCAGCAGGACTCTGGCCTGATGGGTTACGAGGGTCTTTGACGGAGTCAGAGTTAGCATTGGAATGAGCAGGTGTCCCCTTTGGCAGGAGAAGTAGATGGTCCTCCTGCGGTCTGACCTCATTCCCTCCTGCTTCAGGGGCAGAATCTTGGCTCATAAAATGTCCCCAAAGAGGACTTTGGGGATCCTATAGTCCCATCACCTAGTTACAAATGGGGCCACACAGGGGTCTCATTGGAGACTCCAAAAACCTTTCTGGGAGTTCCCATTGTGGCTTAGCGAGTTAAGAACCCCTACATAGTGTCCGTGAGGATGCAGCTTCCATCCCTGGCCTCACTCAGTGGGTTAAGGATCCGGCGTTATCTTGAGCTGTAGTATAGGTCACAGATGCGGCTTGGATCTGGAGTTGCTGTGACTGTGGCATAGTCCGGCAGCTACAGCTCCTGTTTGACTCCTAGCCCGGGAACTTCCATGTGCCCCTTATGTAGCCCTAAAAAGAAAAAGAACAAACAAACAAACAAACA
This sequence comes from Phacochoerus africanus, assembly GCF_016906955.1. Taxonomy (NCBI): domain Eukaryota; kingdom Metazoa; phylum Chordata; class Mammalia; order Artiodactyla; family Suidae; genus Phacochoerus; species Phacochoerus africanus. The sequence goes on along the minus strand of NC_062557.1, from coordinate 25,825,578 downwards.
GGCAAAAACCTTCCTTCTTCCAATATTGACCTCTTCTCAGTTTCAAGGGTGTGGTCATGGTCGGCAGAATAGTTCCCTCCTCCCCAGCTGTCCATGTTCTAATACCTGGAACCTGTGGATAATATGTTACCTTCCATGGCAAGAGGGACTTTGTAGATGCTATTAAAATTAAGGCATTTATTTATTTATTTATTTTTAGAGTCACACCACGGCACATGGAAGTTCTCAGGCTAGGGGTCGAATCAGAGCTACAGCTGCTGGCCACAGCCACAGCCACAGCAACGTGGGATCCAAGCCACATCTGCAATCTACACCACAGCGGTCGCAGCCACACCAGATCCCCAACCCCACTGAGTGAGGCCAGGGCTCGAACCCACATCCTCATGGATCTTAGTCGGATTCATTTCCACTGTGCCACAAGGGGACCTGCCTAAACTTACGAATTTTGTGACGGAAATTATCCAGGATTATCTCATGAGCTCTGTTGTAAACACAAGGGTCCATATAAGGGAAAGTGGGAGGCAGAAGATTCATTGACACGTGACAATGGAAGCAGAGGCCAGCGTGAAGTGAGGAAGCGCCATGACCCCTTGTCCATGGCGCCAAGGAACGCGGGCAGCCTTTAAAAGCTAGAAATGGCAAGGAAACAGCAACTCCCCTTCCAAAGGATGCAGTCCTGTGGACAATTTTAGGCTTCTAATCTCTGCCCTGAATTTATATTTTTTATTTATTTACTTATTTTTGCTTTTTACAGCCACACCCGCAGCATGTGGAGTTTCCCAGGGCTAGGGGTCGAACTGGAGCTACAGCTGCTGGCCTACACCACAGGCACAGCAACACAGAATCTGAGCTGCATCTGACACCTACACCACAGCTCACGGCAATGCCGGATCCTGAACCCACTGAGCGAGGCCAGGGATGGAACCCACAACTTCATGGTTCCTAGTCAGATTCGTTTCCACTGTGTCAGGATGGGAATTGCAGTGCATTTATATTTTTTAAACCACTAAATGTGTGGTAATTTTTATAGCAGTGCTAGATAATTAATTGCTGATTAATTACTAATGGCACATGGCTTGGTTGGCTCAAGCAGGTGGGGGGGGTCGGGGGGGGGGGAGACTCTGAAGAGCCCTCCCCTTAAGTCCTTTCATCCTTCCTTCCAGAGCATTAATTGCCTACCTCTTCTGTGTCAGGCACATAACAAAGGGATTATCTGAGCGCCTGCCTTCAAGCAGTTTACAGATCCGCAGGACTACAGACCGGCAAGCACATGAAAACCAGAGAGTGAAAGACTGGAAACGTATGGCTACCAAAGGGGAGAGGGAGCGGGAAGGGACCAATTAGAAGTATAGGATTAACAGATACCCACTACATAAAATAAACAAGCAACAGGATTTTTTATATAGCACAGGGAATGATACCCAATATTTTGTCATGACTGATAAGGAAGTATAATCTGCAAAAAAAATTTAAAAAAAAGAACCATGAATCACTACGCTATACACCTAAAACTAACACAATACTTCCATTCAAATTTTCAAAGAGTGGGAGTTCCTGTTGTGGCTCAACAGAAACGAATCTGACTAGCATCCATGAGGATGCAGGTTCAATCCCCAACCTCCCTCAGTGGGTTAAGGATCTGGCATTGCTGTGAGCTGTGGTGTAGGTTGCAGATGTGGCTTGGATCCCACATGGCTATGGCTGTGGTATAGACCGGCGGCTACAGTTCCAATTCGATCCCTAGCCTGGGAACCTCCATATGCCACTGGGGTGGCCCTAAAAAGACCCCCAAAAAAATTTTTTTAAAGAGTGGCTTTTCATTGGGGAGCAGGGCATAAGCTATAACCTGTGTGGGGACAGGAGCTGGAAGAAAGAAGTAAGCTTCTATCCTGAGTGCTCAGTTGTGACCAGGGCAAGTTGCTCGTCCTAGGTCCCAGCTTCCATATCTGCAAAGTAGGACGAATCATAACACTTACCTTGAGAGATTGTGGAAATTACATAGTGGTGAACAGTGAGTGCTTTTGGCGTAGTGTGTGGCACAGGGTAAGTGCTCAGGAAAGGAAGGCTTTACAAAGCAGTTAGAATTTGAGCCCAGAATTGAAGACCAAATAGGAATTTGTTGGGCAAACCAGCTGGAGGAAGGTGTTCCAAGTAGAAAAAAAAAAAATAGCATGTGTAAGGCATGGTGGATTTTCGGGGGCAATTGCAATAAGATTTAGGAGGCTGGAGCCTAAAGCGACTGAGAAGCAGGAGCGATGCTTGGAGAGTAGGCAGGAGTTGATCAAGGGCTCTTTATGCCATTTCTAAGGATGATTTTATCCTGAAGCCATTAGGGAGCCCCTGAAGGTAGTTGAGAAAGGGAATGAACCAATCCGATTTGATGGTGGCAAACAATCCTGTACTCGAGGTTGGTTCCAAAGAAAGAGGAGAGACTGGGGAGGGGGAAATCCCATTCAAATTCAGGCTGTGGCACAGGGGGGAGAAGGCCCTTAACTGCCCTTAACTGTGAACCAGAGAGGATCTCCAAGGAGGAGGGGGGCTTCAGAACAAGTCAGAGGGCAAGACCCAGATACCCGTTGTCCATATGAGGTCCAAGGTACCCTAACAGCCATGACCTCTGGACAAATATCCAGGCTGGATGCACAGACTCATATAGAACTGACATCAGTGCTTTGGAGAGATGGTGAAAAGAATCTTTGCTCTCATCCAGTTTTTCTGGGGAACTGGTTGCTGCCTGACCTGCCCGAGGAGGGGGATGCTGCTTTAGCTCATTTCTCTGTAACTGGAGCTGCAGAGTCAGTGTGGGACTGGGCGGAGGCGGGGAGAGGTGAGGATGCCAGAATGGCTGTATCCTGCCCCCCCAGCCTGGCTGAATCCAAGCTGTCCTCAGTGCCCAGGGATTGGCCCTTTGACAATATGATAGACTAAAAATAAACCAGGCATTGCCATTTAAACTTTGGAACCAAGTCTCCTGACTTGAGTTTCAATCGCCCCAGTGAGGTGGGACACTGACCCCATGTTACTTTGGGAGGTGAATGCCGAGACTGTTTTTCACCCATTAATGGGGGGGGGGAACCAATAAAGGACCATCTGACTTAATCTCAAGTAATTTATTGATTCTTGAAAAGAGGAAGCAGAGGAAGCCAGCCAAAGCTATTGGCTGCCATTTGAATAAGTCATCAGGAGCCTTCTTGGATTGGAGATGCAGTTCAATTTGTGCATTTAGCATCTTCTGCCCTGGGGGAGAGTTCCTGATGGGACTCAGCCTCCCTCACTTGACTGCAAGCTCGCTGAGGACAGAGATCTTGGTTTGGCGCCTGACTGGCCGGTGAAGCGTCCTAAGTGCTTTCTCTGCCTCTGCCTTGGCTCCTCCCATCCACCCAACAGTCTTCCTAAACACAACTCAGATCCTCTGGCTCTGCCGAAATGCCTGCAGGACTCTCCACAGCTACAGCGACAATTCCCAGTGTGCCCTGGGCATTATCGGTCCTAAGAGATGCTCCTGAAGAACAAAATGGGGATGGGGGTGGGGAGCTAATAAGATTGGGAAATGTTCTATTGGAGTTTCCCATCCCTTTGAGAGTCCCATTCCGCATAAGCATAGCAAAGGCTCTGAGAAGTCCTGCAAGGTTATCATGTTTGACCCAGCTTCTCCAAACTTATTCAGTCATGAACAATCTTTTTTTTTTTTTTTTTGCAAGAAATACCTTTAAACAGCCCAAGAAACTTTCCCACACTTTGGGAAGCAGTGAAGTGAATGGTAAGTCCATTCAGGGAGGGGAAGGCCAGCTGTGACGTGACAAATCCCTGCCTGAGGGACTTGGGTCCGTAGCAGCAGCTGGGGAGCAGCACCGCCAAAGGGGAAGAGTGGCTGCGGGGAGACGTGACCAAGACTGTGACAGTGCAGCAAGAACTCTCTTCTCTAGGTTGTCCTGAGCGAGAGTGTGACCTGGCCCATGTTGAATGAATCGCAGCTTCTCATTGGACCCAGAAGCCCCTGACCACGGAGACACTGGGAAGGCAGGCCATGATGAGTTATCTCCCCCACCCAAAAGAATGTTCTAGCTTGTCAAGTAGATAGTCAAGGAGGCCATGTCCCAATAAATCCCCTACAGAGGAAACTATCATGGAAGGAAAAGCACAGGCTTTGAGGCACAATCTGGGCTTCCCATCCTGAGCCCATCACTTCCTAGGAGCAGTGAGGCTGTGGATAAGTCACCCACTCCCTGAGCCTTTTTCCTCATCTGTAAAATCTGTAGCTTTTCTGCAGGGAGACAGGATTCAAATGGGAATCCTGATGCCTCCTAAAGCAGTGTGGTTCATGGCCCCACGGTTTCAATCTCATCACCTCCAAGGTTCTAGACACCCTCAAGGCTAGGATTAAGCTTCATCCCTCATTCAGCCATCATTCATTCAATCCAAATATTTATCAGGTGCCTCCAATGTGCCAGGCACTGGAGAACTAACACCAGAAAAACATAAGTCAGGTCTCTGCCTTCGCGGAGCTCCGTCTGCTGGGGACCGACTCATTCAGGTGTTTATTCAACACTGAGCCACCGCCAAGCGCCAGGCACTGTGCTGGGCTCGGCCCTGTGTCCTGTGTTTACGAAGCACCCTCCCCGTCCTCCCTTCATTTGTTCCCCATACAGCCTGATGAGGAAGCAAGTACAAGGAGGACATTGTTTTTTAAAAAAAAAAATTGTATTAAAAGTTTGTTGATTTATGATGTTTGGTCAATTTCTGCTGTACAGCAAAGGGACCCAGTCATACACATATATACATGCTTTTTATCGTATTATCTTCCATCACAAGTGATTGGACCCAGATTACGTTTTGCAGGCAAGAAGCTAGAGATGCAGGAAGACCAAGTGGAAAGCTGATCTGGGAACCAAAACCTCCTCTCTTCACAGGGATCCACTGAAGGCCTGCTCTGGGCCAGATGCAGATGTCCAGTCTGGCTGCCTTTGTTTGCCTGTGTGTCGTCCCCGTCCCTATTTGTCCCCAAGACCTGATCCTCCCCCTCATCAAGCCCTCAGCCAGGGACCTTCCACACCACAGGGTGCATTGTGAACTGATTCCTCGAATTGCAGCGCCTCGGCTGTCCCCCTTTGTAGCCCAGGAGATCCTTCCTGCACTTGAACCTCCATACCTTACAGGTCAGGGCTGATTCCTCCTGGGGGCCTCCTTTGAGCAGAGCAATGCTCCAGGCAAGATCTTCACTTTCCTCCCAAATGCCAGCATGCGAGCGGAAGGCACAGCAGACCCTGCACTGCCAGCCAAGTGGGGGCTCACTCTGGGGCCCCCTGGGACTGCTGGGAGGAGCAGATCTTCCAAAAAGCCAGTGGCGCTAAGCAATCCGAGTGGGAGAGGAGGAGAGAGTCGTGGGGGAGGGGCACAGTGTAGTGAGCCCCCCACCACGTTCCCGGGAGTCTGGAAACTGGCAGCAGGATGGAATCCTGGAGGGAAGCACTGGGAGGGGGGTGGGGCAGTATCACCTAACACCCAACTTGCTGTCAACTTGAATGAGTACATCCCAGCTGCGCCAGATAGGGCTGACAAGCCCAGCAGCCCCAACCGCCCCCCACACCTTTTGTTTTTGTCTTTTTAGGGCCACACTGGCGGCATATGGAAGTTCCCAGGCTAGGGGTTGAACTGGAGCTGCAACTGCCAGCAGCCTCCACCACAGCCACAGCAACACGGGATCCAAGCCATGTCTGCGACCTCCACCACAGCTCACAGCAATGCCGGATCCTTAACCCACGAAGCGAGGCCAGGAATCGAACCCGCAACCGCATGGATGCTAGTCAGATTCATTACCACTGAGCCACAACAGGAACTCCCCAAAGCCCCTTCTGAGTACCCCTCCTCCTTCACTTCCACCTCCTCCAGGAAGACTTCTCAGATCATGTCCCCCGACCAGAGCATTCCCGGGGTGTCCACCCAGCTCCGGTACGAACAATCTCCATCTCTCTTTTTCCTGGGCGTTTTCTGTCCCCGTCAAGCCTGGGCTCCGGGTGGTAGGCCAAGTCTGTGGTGCAGGAGACCGTGGAGGTTTCTGGAGAGCATCTCCTTCCTCTGCAGGTACGGGATCGTCACTGCAGCTGAGACCCAGGCCAGCGCCGGCTTCGGAGGCCACCCCTCACCTCCGCCAGCTCCTGACTGTTCTGCAGCTGTTCACAGCCGCTCTCTCTCTCGTGCTCCTGTCACAGAGACCTCCGCCCGGGGTCTGGATCTTGTCTCCTCTTTCATCTCCCGCCCCTGGTTCTTACCAACGTCATTCCTCTAACCCCACGGGCAGCGAGCAGTCACCTCTAAATCACGCTCCCGGAGTTCCCGCCGTGGCGCAGTGGTTCACGAATCCGACTAGGAACCATGAGGTTGCAGGTTCGGTCCCTGCCCTTGCTCAGTGGGTTAAGGATCCGGCATTGCCGTGAGCTGTGGTGTAGGTTGCAGACGCGGCTCGGATCCCACGTTGCTGTGGCTCTGGCGGAGGCCAGTGGCTACAGCTCCGATTCGACCCCTAGCCCGGGAACCTCCATATGCTGCGGGAGCGGTCCAAAGAAATAGCAAAAAGACAAAAATAAAATAAAATAAATCACGCTCCCTGCGGTGTAAGGTGCATATCTTCTTCCCATCTGGGTTCTGCAGGGGTATCAAGGATGTGGGGGTCGATCCAAGGTACAACCATCGGGTTGGGGTGCGTAAGCTATTCTCAGAGCTCATGCCAATGCCTTCCTGAGGAGGAGAATTTTGATCTCCACGAATTCACTTATTGCCAGGAGAAAGTAGAGCTGTTTCTTTCCTCTTCACAGGTGGAAAACCCCACAGGCAGGAATCCAGGCATCTTCCTTGTCGCCACCTTCCTCCCCTTACTAATTCCCTGCCAGCTCCTCGTTGGAGCCAGCATCAGCTCATGCCTGAACCCCTGCCAACACTTTCTAACAAGTCTCCCCACCTCCACTCTCATTACCCCCAATATGCCAACCTAGACAAGCATGTCACCCTCCAACACAACCTCAAAACGTTAGGTGGCTGCGACTGCTCTTCCACCAAGGTTTTATTTTTTTATTTTTATTTTTTATTTTTTTAATTTTTTTTTGGTCTTTTCTAGGGCCGTACCCACGGCATATGGAGATTCCCAGACTAGGGGTCTAATCAGAGCTGTAGTCACTGGCCTCTGCCAGAGCCACAGCAACGTGGGATCCGAGCCGTGTCTGCCACCTACACCACAGCTCATGGCAATGCCGGACCCTTAACCCACTAATCGAGGCCGGGGAGGGAACCCTCAACCTCATGGCTCCTAGTCAGATTCGTTAACCACTGAGCCAAGATGGGAACTCCTCGATTAAGGTTTTAAAATGACCCAGGAGAACTTGCATGGTCAGTTTCTGTTTCTGCCCACCTCTCTCTCTGCCCCCCTTGGGTTTTTGTTTTGTTCTGTTTTGTTTTTTGCTTTGCCATGGCTGTGGCATGTGGAAATTCCCAGGCCAGGATCAAGCCCGAGTCACAGCAGTGACAACACTGAATCACTTAACCATTAGGCCACCAGGGAACTCCCCCCTTGCTTTTCAAAATCTAGCCACAACTACCTTCTCACAACCCCTTCGACACATTCCCTCCTACCACAGGGCCTTTGCATATACTGTCTTCTCTGCCTGGACTGTTCTCCCCTCCCCTTGGCTTTCAGCTTGAGCATCACCACCTTGGGGAAGTCCCTCAGCTTCCCTGGCTGAGCAAATGCTCCATGAATATTCTCAGGGCCTCACGTTCTACCTTTTCTTGGCACTGACCACAGTCGTCATTCTGACTGCATTTGTGTGGCTGTTGAATGGATGTCTGCTCTCCACTAGATCATGGCCTCCACGCGGGGAGAAGCCAAGCTGGCTTTGCTCTCTCTGTATCCCCATGGCTAGCACGGTGCCTGGACTCTCAATAAATAGTTACTCTTTGGAGTTCCTGTTGTGGCTCAGTGGTTAACGAATCCGACTAGGAACCATGAGGTTGCGGGTTCGGTCCCTGCCCTTGCTCAGTGGGTTAAGGATCCGGCGTTGCCGGGAGCTGTGATGTAGGGTGCCGATGAGGCTCAGATCCCGTGTTGCTGTGGCTCTGGTGTAGGCTGGTGGCTACAGCTCCGATTGGACCCCTAGCCTGGGAACCTCCATATGCTGCAGAAGCGGCCCAAAGAAATAGCAAAAAGACAAAAAAAATAATAAATAAAAATAAAAAAAATAAAGATCTGGCATTGCCACAAGCTCTGGCATAGGTCTTAGATGCAGCTCGAATCTGGTGTTGCCATGGTTGTGGTGTAGGCCTGCAGCTGCAGCTCCGATTCAACCCCTAGGTGCATAGCTGTGGCCATAAAAAGAAAAAGAAAAAAAAAGAGAGATAGAAAAGGCCAACTACTGTCCAGACAGAGCCAGTTAGCCCCCTCTGAGCAATCCTGGAGGGCTTCCTGGAGTAGAAAGCTTTATATAAGCCAAGCCACAGGCAGCCAGGGAAGGTACCTGAAGAGCCGGAGGCAGCAGTCAAGAAAAGGCAGTGTGAGCAGAGTGGAGGGGACAGTGGCAGGGAGGCAGGAATCATCCTGCGGCAGTAATATGTCCACTAGTGTCATTCGTTGCTCAAAACCATCCAGAAGCTCCCGTCTCACTCCGAGGAAAGCCAGAGTCACCTTCCTTCCTGCTCTCATCTCCTACTCCCCTCCCACCCCAGCTCCCACTGTTCCACAGCGCTGGCCACCTCCTTGCTCCTCAAACACATGGCCAGACTCCTTAGGCGGCTCCCTCTTCCCAGAACAATTTCCTCAGCCCCATGGCTCACCCCTGCACCTGCGAGGCTTTGCTCAAGTGTCAACTTCTCAATGAAACCTCCCCTGACTATGTGATTTAAAATCATAAAAGACAAAAAAAAAAAAGGAGTTCCTGTCGTGGCACAGTGCGCAGCAGAAACGAATCCAACTAGGAACCATGAGGTTGCAGATTTGATTCCTGACCTTGCTCAGTGGGTTAAGGATCCAGCGTTGCTGTGAGCTGTGGTGTAGGTTGCAGACGTGGCTCGGATCCCTGTTGCTGTGGCTCTGGTCTAGGCTGGCGGCTACAGCTCTGATTCAACCCCTAGCCTGGGAACCTCCATATGCTGCGGGTGCAAGCCTAAAATACAAAAAAATAAGTAAAGTAAGATAAAATAAAATAAAATAATAAAATCACACCCCTGGGTATTCCTGTTGTGGTTCAGAGGTAACGAACTCGACTAGTATCTATGAGGTTGTGGGTTCGATCCCTGGCCTTGCTCAGTGGGTAAAGGCTCCAGTGTTGCCGTGAGCTGCAGTGTAGGTCACAGGCACAGCTCGGATCTGGCATGGCTGTGGCTGTGGCTGTGGCTGTGGCATACGAACCCTAACTTGGGAACTTCCATATGCTCCCAGTGCAATCCAGAAAAACAAAAGAACATAAAATCACCCCCTCCCCCAGCCCTGCCCTTGGCAGTTCCCACTGCCTTTACCTTGCTCCCCCAGAACAACCCCCGTAGCACTCACAGCCTTCCAGCTATTCCACACCCAAGGTTCCCAGGCTAGGGGTGGAATCGGAGCTGCAGCTGCCAGCCTACACCACAGCCACAGGAACATGGGATCCGAGCTGCGCCTATGACCTACACCACTGCTCATGGCAGTACTGGATCTTTAACCCACTGAGCAAGGCCAGGGATTGAACCCGCCTCCTCATGAACACTAGTCAGGTTCGTTAACGCTGAGCCATAAAGGGAACTCCCCAACTGCCCTGTAATCTATTTATTCTCTCCCATGAGAGAGCAAATGTGAGTTCCAAGGGTAAGAAACAGTTGCCTGTTTGTTGCCATATCATCAGCACCTGGGACAGGGCCTGGCACATAGTAGGTGCTTGTTGGTTGCCATGTCATCAGCACCTGGGACAGGGCCTGGCACATAATAGGTGCTCAATACATGTTGATGGAATAACTCACTAATAGGGTAGACGTGGGGCTGGCAGCTTGGGAATAGGGTGGAAATTCATGTTTCCAGGCTTCTCAGTCAGCTAAGGGTAAGGAGGCCCAGAGAGGGCAGCCTGCTTCTGTGTAGTCACCCAGCCAGGAACAGAAGAGTCAACCCCCCTTCCTTGTCAGTCTGTCCCAGCTCTCCCTCCTCCCTGCCTTCAGGGCCTTCTCTGGGTGATTGTGCTCCTGGCATCTGGCATCCATCAGTCCCTTCCAGAAGCCTCTGGGAAACAACTGGGGGGGGGGGGTGGCTAAAGCGATCCCAGATTGGGAACAGGCAGCCGTGTGCAGGCAAACTGCCCCTGTCGGCCCCAGCCCTGCCTAGAGCTGCCAGCCCAGTGGCTTCACCGCCCCCAACACCCCATGAGCCTGGGAGGAGGGTTTTGCCAACCACACACCACTCCCAGCTCCAGATGCCAGGGGGAAGGAGGAGGGGAGCCGGCGGGAGGGAACAAGAGCAAACAAATGGGACCTGACAGGGCCGGGCACCCCGGGGAAAGAATGTAAATAAAGATCCGTAAATATTTAGGGGAAATGGAACGGGAAGTGGGAGAAGGAGGGGTGGAGGGGATGTGTTGGGTTTCCAACAACATCTGGAGGGCAGTCCCCCTCCGCATCCTCCCCCACAACCCATCTCACCCCATGTGGGGGCTCACAGTGTGTTGGCTCTCAGCTGTGTGTGTGTCTGCGCTGGACTGTCTGGATCTGTGTATACTCGGGGTAAGGCTGCGGGTCCGGAGGGCTTGCCCGGCCAAGTGTACACAAGGCCAGCCTCACCAGCCCCACACTGAGTGTCTCCCTCTGGGTCACTCGTGTCTTGCTTTCCACAAGGCCCTGCTGTGAACCCAGGCCATGGGCATTGTGGAAGGAAAAGAAGCAGGTCCCTATGCTCGATGAGTTTCTTTCTTCCTTCCTCCCCCCCTCCACCTTTTTTTTTTTCTTTTTTTAGGGCCACACCTGTGGCACATAGAAGTGCCCCCCCAACACCCCATAGCACTCACAGCCTTCCAGCTACTCCACACCCAAGATTCCCAGGCTAGGGGTGGAATCGGAGCTGCCGCTGCCAGCCTACACCACAGCCACACCACCACCAGATTTGATCCTCATCTGTGCCACCCATGCTGCAGCTTGCAGCAACGCTGGATCCTTAACCCACTGAGCAAGGCCAGGGATCAAACCCACCTCCTCACTGAGACTACCCACTAAGCCATGACGGGAACTCCCCTCAAGGAGTTTCTAAGTGACAGGATGATGACAACACATGAGGAGGGCCTTGAGAGAAGGGACTCTCAACCCAGGCCAGGGGCAGACCGACATGGAGATCAGGGAGAGCTTCTTGGAGGAAGAGGCGCATTATGGGATTATGAAAGTACGGGAGACAGGGATGAGGAAAGAATGGGTGTGTCAGAGGGGAAGTTCATTTTCAGGGAGAGGTAGGCATATGCAACACCAATGGGCAAGGTGGCAAAGGGCGATGGAGCGGGCAAAGAAACCTGACCCAGCCCTGGGGGAAAATGCAAACCAAGAAGCCCACTGTGCCACCAAGGGCATGAGAGGGGACATTGCCAGGTTCCATCTCACCCTCCTTCTCTTCCACACCTTTTCCCTTTCTCTGTAGCAACCAACCTTGGGCTTTGCCCCCGGCCCCTAACCCTAAGAGCATAGCTCAGGACCCTGGAGCCTTTGGAGCTCCTGTCATGGCTCAGCAGAAACGAATCTGACGACATGCAGAACCCTGAAGCCTGGAGTATCTCATCAGTCCTACTGCATCACTTTTACAGAGGAGGAAACTGAGGCCTGGAGAGGGCAGGTGACCTGCCCAGGAGTCCGTGGCAGTAAGTGGTAGAGCTGGGGCTAGAACGTGGGGCCCCTGGCTCATGTAGGAGGAAGTAAGAAGGCAAATCCCTCCTTGCTTGGGCCACCTCAGGCCGTCTTGGGGTCTCGACCTGTGTCTGGGCTGTTGGCAGGTGTGGGCCATAACCAGTGGCCAGCCCTCCCCCGCACTCTGCTTGCTACTTCATCAGACCCACTGATGTCCCTTGCTCTGGCCCTTCCGCCACGGACACTGGCTAGCTTTGGCATGACCAAGAGGGAGCCCTCGAACTGGGAATGGACACACCAGGACCTGGATTATGGTTAGAGCAGGGGGGTGTGGGAGAGGCCCCAACCCAGGCCCTTAAGAGAACCTCACAGCACATAAGCGAGGATGTGGAGACATCCATTTATTTACTTAATAGCAAGTTGTTGGTGGTAGTTTGGTTTTTTTGTTTGTTTGGTTGGGTTTTTTTTTTGGGGGGGGGGGCTGCACTAGTGGCATATGGAGGTTCCCAGGCTAGGGGTCTAATTGGAGCTATAGCTGCCAGCCTACACCACAGCTCACGGCAACGCCAGATCCTTAACCCACTAATTGAGGCCAGGGATCGAACCCGCAACTTCATGGTTCCTAGTTGGATTTGTTTCTGCTGCACCACAATGGGAACTCCCTTAACAACTAGATTTTAAGCAGCTATGGAGACCTGGCTCCTGGGTGCACAGGGAACAGCATGGAGCAAAGAAGTCTAAAGTAGTTGTTCTGGATTTCCCATTGTGGTTCAGTGGAAACGAATCTGACTAGTATCCATGAGGACACAGGTTCGATCCCTGGTCTGGCTGGGTGGGTTAAGGATCCGGGCATTGCCTTGAGCTGGGGTGTAGGTTGCAGATGAGGCTCGGATCCGGTGTTGCTGTGGCTGTGGTGTAGGCCAGCAACTGTAGCTTCAATTCAACCCCTAGCCTGGGAACTTCCATATGCCACAGGACTGGCCCTAAAAAGACCATAAACTAATTAATAATTAATTAATTAATAAGGTAGTGATTTTTACACTATGCTTTATGGACAGCCTCGCCCTCCCTGCTCCCCCCATCCACCCTGGCAAGATGCTACCATGGGAGTGGGGATTGAAGAGGTTTCTGCCTACCACCCCTCCAATCCCCACACTTCAACCAAAGTAGCTTTCAACTTTCACCTGCTTTACTAATCAGACTTCTAGGGAGATTTCATTTGAAGGTTCCCAATACTATTAGGAAAAAAAAAAAAAAAATATATATATATATATAAAGAGAGAGAGAGAAAAAAAAACCCACTGCTTTCCTAGGAAATAGAAGACAAAATCCCCACCCACCCCTTCCCCTGCCCCCACCCCCAAACAGAAATCACTGCTGGAACAAAAGAAAGCAGAGAGGGTCTGCTTTCAACTTCAGGTTCGAAATGGGTACACGAAGGAGGGGGCAAAAGTTCCAGGGTCCCAAGCATGAGGTTAGACCCTAGGAAGGACGTCTTAACAGATATTCCGGGCTTTGCTCTTGACATCCCAACTGGGTCAGCCTCCATCCGTGGGGCCCGCCTCACCGCACTGCTGAAGCAGCATCAGCTAAAAGTGCAGAGCCTTTAAAGAGGGTCCGAGGACTGGAGTGTCATCCTCCCGCCAACCACATCCAGGCTGGGAAACAACTGGGCCCTTTGTCCACCAGGAGGATGCCCAAAGGGTGAGGTCACCCCCAACATGGCTCTCTTTGTCCTAGAGCCAAGGAGACACCAAGGCTGAGTCCAGGCATCCTCCCCCTGTCCGCTTTCCCCTGTCCCCAAAGCCCTGGGTTCCCCTTCTCTAAGAAGGGTTTCCCCAGGGGCCCAGGAAGGAGCATCAACAAGGAGGGAGGCTGGTACAGCCAGCACTGGTAGAGATGAGGAAGGTTCGAGATGGGTACACCCAGGGAGGGGAGCTGAGCAAAAGTTCCCAGGCTAGAAGGTGACCCTTCCTCAAAGGATCTTCAGGATTCTCCTGGGGCTGGGTCTACAAAGATGGTTCCAGGAGTTCCTGTGGTGGCACAATGAAATGAATCCATCTAGTATCCGTGAAGATGAGGGTTCCATCCCCGGGCTCCCTCAGTGGGTTAGGGATCCCACGTTGCTGTGAGCTACGGTGTAGGTCACAGAAGCGGCTCTGGTCCCTCGTTGCTGTGGCTGTGACCTAGTCTGGCAGCTGCAGCTCCAATTCTACCCCTAGCCTGGGAACTTCCATATGCTGCCAGTGCAGCCCTAGAGGCAAACAAAAAACAAAAACAAGCGGGGGAAAAAAAAAAAAAAAAAAGCAAAGATGGTTCCAAACCCCATAAGAAAAACGAAAGGTCCCCAAGAGCTTGCCTCAACTTTTGATCAGGAGGCCTTTAGGAAGGGGGTGACCTGAGAGTCCCACAGGGACAGTCATAGGGTGGGCTGTGCGCACAGGGAAAGCTGGGGGTGCAGAAGGCCGGAGGAAGTGTCCACACTCTGGAAGGGCAACAGAGCCAGAGTCTGAACCAGAGTTTCTGCGGAGCTGAGCTGGGAGGCCTTCAGAAGCTGCTGCCTCCGGATGGGGTGAAGGCAGATAAGAGGGACAAGAGAGCAGGCCAGAGGAGGGGTGGTCTAAATGGAGTTTGGAGGGGGTGCCATTGTGGTGTCACTGAGCACTAGGCTGGGGATCAGGGGCACTGGGTTCTAGTCCTGGCTCTGCCTCTAACTCACCCAGAACCCCTGTGCTTGTTCTCTACTCTCTTGGACCAGTGTCCCCCATCCGTGCAAAGGGATCCTTCCAAAGCCAAAGGGTTTTTTTTTGGGGGGGTGGGTTGGCTTTTTAGGGCCGCATCCACGGCATATGGAAGTTCCCAGGCTCGGGGTCCAGTTGGAGCTACAGCTGCCAGCCTAGCCACAGCCACAGCAACGCGGGACCCCCAACACACTGAGCCAGGCCAGGGATGGAACCCACATCCTCACCGATACTAGTCAGATGTTTCCGCTGTGCCACAATGGGTACTCCCAAAAGTTCCTAGGAGTTCAGACTCAGAAGTTCTAGGAAGCTGGGTGCAGGGCTGCAGATCTGAGGCACAGGACAAGGGGGCCCCTGGCCATCTGATGAGACAGCATGCAACATGGCAGGGTAGGGAAGTGCCCTGAGAGCTTCAGCTAGGGGAGCTGCAGCTGTGAGGAGGGAGGAGCCAACTCTGACTGCGGAAGACCGCGGTGCCATTGGCGGGGAGTGGCTCTCCAAAGGCCACCAATGTTGAGAGGGTGGAGGGGTGTGTCCACTCGTGGGACTGAATGGCCAGCCAGAGAGGGCCAAGAGCACACTGGGGGCAGGGGCCAGGACAAGGAAGGATTCTCAGACTTTGGGAGCACCCTGCCTCCCTGCCCCTCCTCACCCGATGCATTCTCGTCCAGGCCCCACCCAGTCCTGGTGGAATCTTGTGGGAGCTGAGAACAGTCACTGCTGGGGTCAAGGAAGGGAGGGTCGCGAGGGACTAATTGCCCTAAATAAATGAGCAATTAAGGCTGTTAGAGGAAGTATCCAGACACACATACCCCCCTCCATCCGCCACCCTAAAAGATCACCATGGCAACTGCTGTTGGCTCCGCCCCAGGAAAATCTGAGCCCCTGGGTTGGCCCCCATGGCTGTCATTCAGACAGGGGGCAAGAGGGTGTGGCTTCCGTCCAGGAAAGCGGAAAGGGTAGAGGTAAAGACGGCCCTGAAAGGCTGGCAGAGGGATGAATGTGGTGACCGCAGGCGGAGGATTGTGGGTGGTTCTTCCCACTCAGGGGAGGTGGGGGGGAGAGAGGAAGCCTGGCGCTCCCTCTATGGCAACAACCTGCAGTTGCGATGCCCCTGTAGGAGGGGCTGGGGGCAGGGGTGGAGGGCGGTTGCCAGGAGAAGGAGCCCTTGCCAGGCCCCCATCTCCTCTCAGCACCCCGCCCCCTCTCCTCCACTTCCTGTAATGGCGTCTCCAATGGGGAGGCCATTAGTCCTGCTCAGGGCAGCGCCTAAGTACTGTGGCTGATAAATATAACATGAGCCCATCGATTAGAATCCGCTAGTCCTGCAGCAACTCCGCTCCCTAATGGCTCCCCCTCCCCTGCACACACTGACTGCCCACCCCCACCGCCACCCCGGCGCTGGAGGAGCGGTGGAGGCAACACCCAGAGGCCTAGCTCCAGGGGCTGCTATTTGGAGAGGGGCTGGGCCACTCTGGGCCAGTCCCGGCCCTAAGACACCTTAGAAGCCCCTCTGTCCTTTGGGGGGGGGGCACAAGGGGTGGGTGGCCCTGGTCCAGCACAGAGGACACGGAGTGCAGAAGGCTCTGCCCTCTCTGAGGTGGGTGGCACAGCCCCTGCCTTTGGGACTTCCCTGGTGACCGTTCAAAGAGGCCTGCAGTGAAACTAACCTACACGGTGTCACTACACCTTCTTTTCCCCTGCCATCTGCCACCACCACCACCCCTGCCACAAGGGTCCCAGCCCAGCCTGGTAGTCCCCGCCATCCACCGCCATCCCCCTCCCCCACGTTCCCACCTTCAGTTCACTCATCCGCAGAGGTGTCCATACTCCCTGGTCAGGTTGGGAACCCTGAGCACAGAGGCTGTGTCTCCCCAGTTGGCCTGGGTGGCCCCAAGCAGCAGACTGCCTTCTCTAGTAATGGGGCCGGGGTGGGGGTGGGGTTTTGGAAGTCCTGAGCTATCTCCCCAAACCCCCCAATCCAGACTAAGACTGCAGATGGTGAGCTGCGCCCTCCATAAGGTAGTCAGACCAATTAGACCTTTGGACTTCGTTAAGCGAGCGTGCCAGGAGCTGAGACAGCAAAGCCAAGACAGCTCTGCACACCTCCCCTGAACCTGAGACCCCCTCAAGGCTCCGGCCAGCTGCTCACAGACATCTGGAAGGCCTTGGCTAGAGGCACAGGAACAGCTCCTGCCTGGGCACCCGAGGGGGCTTGGGTGGGTGAGTGGGGGCCGAAGTCTGAGAGGGGGCTGTGGTTTTGTACAGCCGAGTCTCTGGGCAGAGGCAGCCCACAGAATCCTCTAACAGGAAGGCTGAGCCAGGCTGGCTGCAGCCAGGAAGTTAATCCTTAATGTGCCTCTGGCCTCACGGCTGTGCAAACTCACCACTTAAACACTCCAGGCTGGTGGGGACGAGCCACAGAGCCCACACTCCTCGGGGTGGGAGTTTGGTACCACAGCGAGCTGCGTTCCGAGGATGCTGTGCACGCTGCAGAGGTGCCTGTCTGCTTCAGTGGCTCTGTACAAGAGGAGTGGGTGTGCAAGAGGCCAGGACTGGGTCTGACCCATTCTCTACTGTGTTTCCCCCCACCCCCCAACCTCTGTGCCTCCCTTAAGCCTCTGGTAGGCACTCCAACAAAGAAATGTGGTTTTGCAGGTTTGGAGCACCAGTCTTCTCTCCCATGTGTCTAGTTGCAGCTGTAGAGATTGTGGCTAGATTGCAGGAAGAATTTCCTCCTGTGGTGGTGGGTAGGAGACTAGAGTAAGCCTCCTTTTTTTCCTTTTTTTTTTTTGTCTTTTTGCCTTTTCTTAAGCCACTCCCGCGGTATATGGAGGTTCTCAGGCTGTGGGGTCTAATCAGAGCTGTAGCTGCCAACCTACACCAGAGCCACAGCAACGTGGGATCCAAGCTGTGTCTGCGACCCACACTACAGCTCATGGCAATGCCAGATCCTTAACCCACTGAGCGAGGCCAGGGATCAAACCCACAACCTCGTGGTTCCCAGTCAGATTCTTTAACCGCTGCACCACAATGGGAACTCCGAGTAAGCCTCCTTTATGGAAGTGAAGGATTCCTTCCTCTTTGAATAGATTTCTGGAAGGGAAATTGATTCTGGGAGAAATGGATGAAAGCTTGGTAAGAGGAATAGGCAGGTAGGTTATGCTTCCAAGATGTCCTAGCACCAGCCACCAGAACAAAATACCATGGACTACGAGGCTTACACAACAGTAATTTATTGCATCACAGTTCTGGAGGCTAACCATCCAAGATCAAGGTCCCAGCCATCCTGGTTTCTGGTGAGACCTCTCTTCTAGACTTTCCTTTGCTGCATGCAAGCAGGATGCCAGAAAAGTGACTGATTCTCTGATGTCTGTTTTTTCCGGCTGCCCCCACACTATATGGAGTTCCTGGACCAGGGGTCAGGTCCGACCCACAGCTGTGACCTAGCCAGCATAGGTTGAAGCTGCGGCAACACCAAATCCCTTAACCCACTGTGCTGGATGGGAATCAAACCGGCAACCTGCAAAGATGTTGCCTTGCACCATAGCAGGAACCCCTCTGATGTTTCTTTTTATAAGGACACTAATCCTATCAGATCAGGGCCCCACCCTTATGACCTCATATACCCTTAATTACCTCCTTATATAAGTAATCTCCAAATACCGCGACATCAGGGGTTAGGGCTTCAGCATATGAATTTCTAGATGGAACACAATTCAGTCCAATAGGACAAGGTGAGGAATCTGCCTCCTTTTTTCCCCCCAACATTTCACCTTCTTTTCTTTTCTTTATTTATTTATTTATTTATTTATTTATTTATTTTATTTTTTTTTTGTCTTTTTAGGGCCTCATCTGCAGCACATGGAGGTTCCCAGGCTAGTGGTTGCATCAGAGCTATAGCTGCTGGCCACAGCCACAGCCACAGTAACTCGGGATCAGAGCTCAGGGCAACGACGGATCCCTAACCCACTGAATGAGGCCAGGGATTGAACTCCAGTCCTCATGGATCCTTAGTCAAGTTCATTACTGCACCTTATTTTTGACGTTGATGTAGCCTGGATTTCCCCTTCCAACTCCCCGCCCCCAACACACACACACACACACACACACACACACACACACACACACACACGATACCACCCCTTCCTTCTTGCCCAGCTTCTCCTTCTCCAGCTTTCTGTGGCCCAGGCCTGAGGCAGGGCAGCCAAGAGGCCTCTTCCCTCAATGGCCTGAATTCAGCCCCCAGCCCAGGCTATATTTAGCCTCGTGCCTCAAACACTGGACAAAGCCACTTTCCAAGCGTTGAGAGGGGGCTGCCCTTCCTGCCCCTTCCCCTTCCCGATATGGATACCCCTCCGCTGCCCTTGTGGAGTTACCAGGAATGCTGTTCACAGGGCACGGGCTAGGACTTTGTGTGACTTGCCTTCTATTTCTAGTCTATCCTCCGGGAAGGGAGTTCTGAACCCCCTGCTCCAGCCTGAACAGGCATGTTCTGGAGCAGTTTTCCTCTCGTGTCCTCACTGTGCCTCAGAATCACCAAGGGAGCTTTAAAACCATGAATGCCCAGGTGCTTCCCCTCAAAAGTCTGATTTAATTGGTCCGGGGTGAGTCCCTGGCCTCCTTTTATTCTTTTAAAAATCTCCCCAGGTGGGAGTTCCCGTCGTAGCTCAGTGATTAACAAATCCGACTAGGAACATGAGGTCGAGGGTTCCATCGATGGCCTCGCTCAGTGGGTTAAGGATCCGGCGTTGCCGTGAGCTGTGGTGTAGGTTGCAGATGCGGCTCGGATCCTGTATTGCTGTGGCTGTGGTATTGGTTGGCACTGCAGCTCCGATTCAACCCCTAGCCTGGGAACCTCCATATGCCGAGGGATCAGCTTCCCGTTGTGGCCCAGAGGAAACAAATCCAACTAGTATCCATGAGGATGCAGGTTCAATCCCTGGCCTCACTCAGTGGGTTAAGGACCCTGTGTTGCCATAAGCTGATGTGTAGGTCACAGGCATGACTCAGATCCTTCGTTATTGTGGCTGTGGTGTAGGCCAGCAGCTGCAGCTCCAATTCCACCCCTAGCCTGGGAACCTCCATATGCCGCAGGCACAGCCCTAAAAAACAAAAGTAAAAATAATAATAATGATTTTTTTAAAAATCTCCCTAGGCGACTGGAAATGTGCAGCAGGAAGGTGAGCCAGTGAGCCATCCTTCTGGACCGCCCAGCATAAGCATCAGTGAGAAGGGGAGCCTGGTTAGAAAGGCAGATTTTTAGGTCCCGCCCCAGCCTGTTGAATCAGAATCTGCATTGTAACAAGATCCCCACGGAATTCTAAAAAAAAAAAAATGGGCTGAAGCTTGAGAGTCAGTCTTCTAGAATCTTCCACCGTAAGTGGGCAAGACTCCAAACCCAATGCTTCTATGTTGTTTGAGGAGCCAAGGGTTTCAGTCAGGCTGGAGCAGCAAGAGGTTTAGTGCTCACTTTCCCCCCATCTCTGCTTTATCCTTAGGAGAGGAATTCTGATTTCTTAGGAAGGGCCAGCTCTCCTAGGTCCAAATCAGGACACAGAATGGCGTCTAGGTCCTTCCTTCATTCTCTCGTGTGTCTTCACACTCCTACAGGCGCGCACACGCAGACAGACACATACACACACGCACGCACACACGCACGCACGCAGTCTATACTCCCAAGGCAGGCAGGATCTCCGCTACACACAGGCCGTGCTCAGAGAGTCCCAGAAATGTGTCTTGACTCTTATTTCCATCCAAGAACCATCTACTTGTTCCTTCAGCATCAGCCAAAGGCTCCCATATTTCCCCTTTGGGGATTTCATTTCCCCAAAGAAATCCCAAGGCCCCCCAGTCATCACAAATTCTTACATCCAACCTCAAGTCTCAGCATCTACTCTACTGTCCTTTTTGTCTCTTCTATATGGAGGCTCCCAGGCTAGGGGTCTAATAGGAGCTGTAGCCACTGGCTTACGCCATAGGCACGCAATGCGGGATCCGAGCCGCATCTGCGACCTACACCACGGCTCACGGCAACGCAGGATCCTTAACCCACTGATCGAGGCCAGGGATCCAACCCGCAACCTCATGGTTCCTAGTCGGATTTGTGGACCACTGAGCCACGACGGGAACTCCTAATCCTGTCTTATATGTAATTCATGTCTTGCCCTTACTGAAAACCCTTCACAGGTTACCTTTGTCTGTAAGACAAAAGGCAAAATCTTGGGAGGAGCAGCAAGGCCCTGCTGGATCTGAAGGACCCTGCCTCCTGCCGCTAACCTATGCCACACCTAACACTGGAGCCAGACCCAGCTCCTCCTGCCTGCAAAACACGCACTGCTCCCCTCGTGACACTTCCTTTGCACAAGAGCACTTTGTATTCGCTGTGCCCTGGCTGGAATGGCTTTTATCTCTTCTTCGCTTATCTCCCTGACAGGTTCCTGTTTATCCTTCAAGTCTCAGATAAGGTCACCTCCGCCGGGAAGTCCTCCTTCATCGTCCAGGCATCGTAAGCGGCTGTTTGTACAGACTTTTCTCCCAGCACCTGTTCCATTTTCTATCCCTCTCTCTCTCTCTCTCTCTTCCACCAGTATCTTTAAGGGAAGAAGCAGTCCCATTCATCTTTGTAACTCTGGCATCTTAGCCAGCACCTGGCAAGGAGCAGAAGTAACAGTAACAATTGCTAACATTTATTGAGTGTTCATTCAGTACTAGGCACCATACAAACCACTTCCTATGAATTATATCATGTATTATTCACAACAACCCTACAAAATAAGTCCTTTTAGCATCTGCACTTTATCGATGCGGGATCTGAGGTTCAGAGAGGCGAAGCAACTTGCCAAAGTCACACAGAGAATCATGGCAGAGCTGGGATTTGGACTCAGTCCGTCAGTCTCCGGCACTCAAGCTCTTTACCGCTGCCCTCTATAGAGCTGCTTAGATGAATGAAGGACTCTGAATAAACAACGGAATGATCTCCATGTAGGCACTTCCTAGAGATCTAACCTCTTCATCAACACCTTCTTTATCCCTGGTACCAAGCTCCTCTCACTATTCTCCCTGTTACCTTTATCAGCAAGAATCCTTTGGAGGAGACCAGTATCCACTGGTCCTGGCACGGCTGGCCTGTCATCCCTGTGCTTTTTCTCCAGCTGAATGAATCCCGAGGGTTATACGGCTTGGATCCAAATCCTGGCTCTGCTACCTGCATGACCTCAGACAGGTGACTTCATCTCTTGGAGACCGTCACAGTACCTGCATGACCTCAGACAGGTGACTTCATCTCTTGGGGACCATCACGGTACCCACCTCCTAGGCTATGAGAGGCAATGCTGTAAAGGCCTGACCCATAGGGATGGCTCAGTTAATGTGAACTGCTGAGCTGTGCCCGCGGGGAGACAGGGCTGCTAGGGGAAGGCGGACTTCCTGGTTCAGACGTCCCTTCATCCTGCCAGAGGTAAGGGCAGTGGCCTTGGACACTGATCTTGATGAGGGGAGAGGGCTGTCCCCCTTGGGTGGAACTCCTTTCCTCACACTGAGTGGAGCTGAGTGAAGCCATTCCCCTGCCCGGATTAATCCAGGAAGACCTGAGAGAAGGAGGGGCATTTTGACAATGACGGAGATGTCATCCAAGAGATGGTCCAGAGGGCTGAGGATTGAGGATGCAGAGAAGGTGGCCTGGGTGCCCCCGGGGGCCCATGACCTGCTCCACCAGACTGTCCCCTGGATGGCTTCCTCTCCGGCCTCTACCTGCCCCTGTCCCTGGGGCACTGGGGGTGCTGTGTTCAAACCTGGAGGTGACCCAGACCCCATCCTGGCCTGAGGCCTTCCTTTGTGGCCCTGGTGGCACATTTCCTGGATGGGCACCAAGAGGACAGAGAGCAGGAAGAGGGGACCTTTGTCCAAGCCCCCCTCGGGTCAGGGGCAGGCCGAGGGGCCAATGCCCAGCCCCCTCCCTGCATCCTTCCCTGCCCCGTGAGGAATGTGTCTCCAAGGCGCACCAGCTTGGCGGTCAGCTCTGGTTCACAGAGGGGACTGTGTCCTGCCACCCGTCCCCTCTGAAGCCCCCATTGTCAGGCCGGGGGTGGAGGGTTGGGGGCAGGCTGGGGGCACGTCTCAAAGGCCTAATGTTCTCAGAGGTGGGAAGGCCGAGGGGCCTCCCGGAAGGACCAGGCCACGGGACACCTGGATCTTCTCCGCTTCTTCTCTGAGCCCTGGCCCAGCCGGGAAGAAGGGTTCCCAGAAGTGAGACAGTGCCGGGGGTGGGGGTGGGGTGGGCATCGTCTGCATTTGCCGGCCTTGTGCCAGGCTGTTCCCTAAGCCTGGCAGACAGGCTAGAGAGGATTAAAAAAAAAACAAACAAAAATCCAAGCAGATGGTTAAAATAATCCAAGCTAATGTTGTAGAGCCCGACGGAGGGCCAGGCCACCTGCTGCACGTTTCGCAACCATCACAGCCCACCTTGAAGTCACTGTGACTGTCATTGTCGTCCCTGTATCGCAGGTGAGGGAGGGACGAGGCCCAGAGTTGTTGAGAGACTGCCTGAGGTTACCTGGGCAGTAAGGGCAGAGCTGGCTGAACCCAGCAGTTTAGCCACACATCCGCAATGACTGTGGGAACCATGGACAGAAAGACACTTGTGGGGGAGACTAAGATATATGATGCCCGCTCATGCTCCAGGGAAGTACCCGAGGCACCTCCAAGGGTCCCTCAAGTCTCCAGACCACAGCTAAACCCTCTGTTCTAATTCTCCCAGGGAGCTCCCATCGTGGCGCAGCGGAAATGACTCTGACTGGTATCCATGAGGTTGCAGGTTTGATCCCTGGCCTTGCTCAGTGGGTTAAGGATCCCGTGTTGCCACAAGCTGTGGTGTAGGTCGCAGACACGGCTCAGATCCTGTGTTGCTGTGGCTGTGGCATAGGTCAGTGGCTACAGCTCTGATTCAACCCCTAGCCTGGGAAGCTCCATATGCCATGGATGCGGCCCTAAAAAGATTTTAAAATAAATAAATAAATAAATCTCCTCCCAGCATCCTTTGCTCAGTGGGGTCTCCACGGCCCTTTGATTGCTTCAGGCTGGGACCCACTCAAGGGGCAAAGGACCATCAGCTCATCTGCTCACCTGTCTGCCTTTACTTCCACCAGCTTCTACCCAAGGCTTCTCCAGGCTGGTTGGAAAGGAAAGTGCATCATTTCGGGGCTCAAGGCCAGCACGGCTGGAGGAAATAGGGGCCCTGAAAGGGCCCTGATGGTTTTGATGAAACACCAGAACTCACACATCCGACCACATGTGGGCCTTTCCAAGCCATCTTCCTAGAAATCCCTCCACACTTGGGGGAAACTCCTGCTCGGAGCCAAGCGTAGAGCTGCCAGCTCAGGCCTCTGGCTCTACAGGACAGAGGCAGAGCTAGTGGCTGTGAGGGGTGACCTTGACTTTGGGGGACAACCAGGAGCCCCTTGAATCCAATAGAGAGGAGCTGCCTCTATTTGGGCAGGAGAGCATCACTCAGCCCACAGCTGGCAAGCAGGCACTGACCAATGTCAGGCTGCGGTGGCATTGCGGGTGGAGGGCAAAAGTGACCAAGGGATCCAGGACTCTTGCTTTTCACTGGGGATGAAAGACCCAAGTGGTCCAGGGCAATGTGGACAACACATGTGGTGCCTCCTGCCGGGCAGGCCTTCCCTACTCATGGGGGCTCCAGGACAAGGGGAAGGGCAGAGGAAGTGTGCCACCATGAGGTTCAAAATCAAGTCCACACCTGAGAGATTCTCTCCAGGGTGTGGAGGGAGGCTTACAAAATCCCAGATGGCTTCCTGGAGGAGGCAGGCTTATGTCCTGGTCTTAAAAAGATGAATAGGGGCGTTCCTGTCATGGCTCAGCAGTCACGAACCTGACTAGTATCCATGAGGATGCGGGTTCGATCCCTGGCCCTACTCAGCGGGTTAAGGATCTGGCATTGCCATGAGCTGTGGTGTAGGTCACAGACGTGGCTCAGATCTGGCATTGCTATGGCTGTGATGTCGGCTGGCAGCTATAGCTTCGATTAGATTCCTAGCCTGGGAACCTCCATGTGCTGCAGGTGCAGCCCTAAAAAAGACCAAAAAAAAAAAAAGAGTTGAATAGGATTTGGACAGAGTTAAATAAGAAGGTGATTCCAGGTGGGGGGTGGGGAACAAGCTGGTTGGTGCCATTTTGATGAAAATAAGTCAATAAGTGAAACAACCCTTAGCCTAGCGTAGTTATCACAGGAGGGTAGGAAGTTCTGGCCGAGGACTTAGACCTGAGTTTATATCCAGCCTCGGTCATTTCCTAGCTGTGTGTCCTTGGCAAATGACTTAATCTCTCCCAGTTTTGGTTCGGTCATCTGAAAAATGCAATTAATAATAGTGGCTCCCAGCTAGGATACTTTTGAGTTTGAAACTAGGTAAGTTTCCACTCTTTTTTTTTTTAAGGATTTTCGAATAGCTTTTATTTTGATCAAGTTATATATGCACATAAGTAAAATGTCAATTTATTCTACAGTGCTTTTGTAAGAAAGAAAGAAAAGAAAGAAAGAAACAAACAAACAAACCAGTCCCCGCTCTTCAAACTACCCCATTTCTCACTTTAGGAAGTAACTCCCCCTCATCCCCCTTCTTGAGAAGTAACCATTTTTAACAGTTTTGGTCAGTTTTAGATATTTATCTCCAATTTCCTAAATAGCATGCCTATTTTGTTACTCCTTGATCTTTTTTCTTTTCTTTTTAGGGCCACACCTGCAGCATATGGAAGTTCCTAGGCGAGGGGTCGAATTAGAGCTGCAGCTGCCGGCCTACATCGCGGCCGCAGCAGCAACGCGGAATCTGAACTGCATCTGTGCAAGGAAAGTTCTCAGAAATGGGCACTCAGTTATGGGCCCACAGTAAGGGTCCAGCCAGTGTCTCGTGACAATGGCAACGGCTCCCTGAGAGACCTCCTCTCAAGAGACCAGAGGGTTAGTTCTCAAAAGGGATTCCTGGAGTTCCCGTCGTGGCTCAGTGGTAACAAACCCGACTAGGATCCATGAGGACGGGATTCAGGTTCGATCCCTGGCCCTGCTCAGGGGGCTAAGCATCTGGTGTTGCCCTGAGCTATGGTGTAGGTCGCAGACGAGACTCGGATCCTGCTTTGCTGTGGCTGTGCTGTAGGAAGGCTCTGATTCGACCCCTAGCCTGGGAACCTCCATATGCCGTGGGTATGGCCCTAAAAGACAACCAAAAAAAAAAAAAAAAAGGCTACAGAAAAAACATGTGGGATGCCCCTTGCCCTGCTCCCCAACAAGGCTGTCGAGGGAGGGGGTGACCCTTGGTGGCTTCCACCCTTAGCACCCAGTCCCCATGGATGACTCCTGCTTCTAATCGGTCAACAAATCCTGTGGATGCTTTGAAAACAATTCTCCCACTCCTCCCTCCTCAAATCAGCAGCCACCTAAGGGCTCTCCCTGACCTGGTCTCTCCTCCTCAAACCCCAACCTCCCCATGGCCCCACAGCAGATCTGATCATGCCTCCCCTCAGCTCTAAAACCCTCCGTGGCTCCCACTGGCCAGAGGATGCGATCCCACTGACACCCAAAGCCAGTCCTCCACAATCTGGCCTCAGCCTGCCCTCCCAGCTTCCTCTCCCGCCACCCACAGGCCAGACCCTCCAGGCCCACTGGGCCAACCACCTCCAGGTCCCTGAACTGCCCTGCCTCGGCCCTTCTTTTCCAAGCAGCCCTGTCTTCCCCTCTGCCTGGAATGTCCTCCTCCCCGTCTCTGATGGTTAAACCCTAGACATGCTTCAAGGCCCATCTCAGACATCTCATCCTTTCTGGAGCCCTCACAGACCCTGTTCCTCAGCGGGAACCATGGTTCCCTCAAGGCTGTCTCCTTCTAGAACTGGGCATGGAATGCTGTTGAAGGCTGAGGCCACACTCTGCAGCCGTCTGGGATTGTTGGGGACACTTATTTGCAGGGCTGAGATGGCTGCTGAGAGGTATTCTACCCTCCAGCCCCCTTAAAACAGAGCAGGGTGGGGCTGCAGAAACCCCCACAAGGCCTGGCATGGATGCCAGCAGCCCAGATAGAGCCCAGGCAGCAGCCTTGGCACGGCTCCGCCGCCGGAGATGAGGGTGAAACAAACAACAATTAGCCAAGCACAGGCTGGGCTCTCAAGGCTAATTACCAATTAGATGGGGCCGGGCGATTAGCGACATGAAAGAGACAGTCAGCAAATAGTCACTGGCGAGGCACAGCGGAAGGTGGGGGGTGGGGGTGTCTCTGTTCCTGCCAGCGGGCCTGGCCTCCTAGTGGTCAGCCCAGTCCTATGATGGAGAGAGGGTTTCCTGCAACAGAGGAGTCGAGCCTCCGAGGGGGGAATGTGGGCAGATTTGCCTTCTTTTTTAAATTTTTTTATTTTTTGTCTTTTTTTAGGGTCGCACCCGAAGCATATGGAGGTTCCCAGACTAGGGATCAAATCAGAGCTGTAGCCACCAACCCACACCACAGCCACAGCAATGCCAGATCTGAGCTGCGTCTGCGACCTGCACCACAGCTCATGGCAATGCCAGGTCCTTAACCCACTGAGCGAGGCCAGGGATCGAACCTGCAACCTCCGGGTTCCTAGTCGGATTCATTTCTGCTGCACCACGACGGGAACTCTGCCTTCTTCTTTTTGATTGCCAGAATCCTCTTGCCAGCGGGGCTCACAGCCTGTGTTTCTAGGTGGCATGGGGGCGATCGGTGATGGGTGCTTTGACACCCTCAGCCAGGTAAGCCCAGAAGGACCCTGCAGCAGTCTGGGGCCTCTGCCCAATAGGCTGCATTTGTGTCTGGAGCTGTGCCTGGCGTGGCCTGGCTGGAGGAGGGAGGGCGGGAAGGAGGCGGATAGCTTCCTTCCTTCCATCTCTTGGCTCAGCACTTTGCCAACCTCTCAGTGTCCTTTAGCCCCCTCCTCTGCTGCTCATTTTCTCTTCCCTTCTTTCCTCCTCCCTCTGGCCCCCCTGTCTCTCCTGCTTACCTCTCTGGCTCCCAGTCTTTGCCTCTGGCTCCCTGGGTCTCAGCCTCCCTCCTCCCTGAACTGCACAGCCCGCTGTCCCTGCTTCACATAGGGTGGGGCCTCCACGACTGCAGGCAGGACTGAGACCGGACAGATAGAATGACTCCCAAAGCCAGGCTGCTCCAGCCCTCTCTGGGTGGAGACGGTGGGAAAAAGGAATGGGCCCCTCTCACTTTAAGAAGCTCACTTTCGGCGTTCCCATCCTGGCTCAGTGGTTAACGAATCCGACTAGGAACCATGAGGTTGCAGGTTCGATCCCTAGCCTCGCTCAGTGGGTTAAGGATCCAGCGTGGCCATGAGCTGTGGTGTAGGCTGCAGATGCAGCCCGGATCTTGCGTTGCTGTGGCTCTGGCGTAGGCTGGTGGCTACAGCTCCAATTGGAGCCCTAGCCTGGGAACCTCCATATGCCATGGGAGAGGTCCTGGGAAAGGCAAAAAGACAAAAAAAAAAAAATTCACTTTCATGAGTGATCTGTGAATGGTCCTGCAAGGAGGCTTCAGGAAGAAGCCTGAACCCCACATCATACAGATCTGAGCCAAAATCAAGTTCAACCTACCCTGTGGCCATGCACTGCCCTTCAGTCCAGTCTGCTTGAAGCCTGGGGGGCCCTGCTGAGCCAGGAGGCCCAACCTGCTGAAATGGCTGATCCCAAATCTGTCCCCCTTACAGACCCAGCGGAGCCTTCAGAGGCTGGGCCTGTGGTGGGGGTGATGGGTGCCCTGTGGGGGGGGGGTGGGCCCTGAGCAGATCAGTGCCACTGTCTCGGCCACCATCTATGGGGTGTGTATTACAGACCAGACCTGCTGGGGTCCACAGAGATTAGAAGGAAAGGATGTGACTCTCCTGGAAAGGGGGACTCCGATGAGAGGTGGGGGGAGGAATTCACTCAGGAAAGAGAATTCAGTGCAAGGAGGAGAGGTTCCACGAAGCGAGGTGTTCAGTGGGGAGGGGAGGAGATTTCATTAGGGGAGGGAGCTCTGGAGGGAGATGAGGGCTCAGATCTGGAAACAAGCTTTGGGATATGCAGACCCGGCCAAGAGACCTGGTCTGTGCATCTCTGTGAGTCTTGGCAGCCCCCTTCCCAAGCACAGCCCAGAGGGGAGATCAAAGCACCCGGGGTCTCAACCCAGTGTGGGTGGGGCTCCAGGGGCTGCCGCTACCCCCAGGGACAGGTGCCACCGTCCCACTTCCCCTTGTTGTCGCTATGTCTGGAGTCCCCCGGAAGGTGGGGAGAGTCTGCCTGGATACCTTCCGGGAGGAAAGAATAGAGCATGTGCTGGCAGGAATGTGGAAAGAGGAGAGGAGGGACTGTCATCAGTTCTTCTGGGCTGTCCTGAGGGCAGGTGTGTGTGTGTGTGTGTGTGTGTGTGTGTGTGTGTGTGTGTGTTGGGGAGCCTCGGGAATGAACGGGGGCCTGGATGAGTGAGGAAGGCCGTGTCTGGGCACTGGCGTGTGTGCCAGCCCCTTTCCCCACCAAGCAGCCCAGCCATTCTCCTGGACTCCCGCCTGTTGCGGTCAGAAAGCCGGGGACCAGCCCAGTGGTCTACATCTCTGGGCTCTGAACTCACCCCTCAGCTATGCCCCCGGGGACAATGGGGCCCTTTCTACACAAGATGGGCACCAAGGGACCCTGTCATGGGCTTGTGACCTGAGGAACAGGGCTGCCGCAGGGCACATCCCAGCCGTGGTCACACTTGTGGACCCTGACTGGCCTGGAGCCAGCATCGACCAAAGAGCAAGAGAGGTTCTCCTCCCGGCCTGTCCCAGGAAGGCTCCCTGGAGGAGGGGGTCGGTGCTCCTCTGAGGCTCCCTGACACACCCACGTCTTAGGTTCTGGTGGGCATGCGTGGCCCGGGCTCCACTCAGTGCATTCAGGAGTCCGAACAGGCACCTGCCCTCGAGCAGAACCATCTCCCAGACTCCACTGCCCCATAAGTCAACACCAAGTGGAGGGCTGAGAGGCGCAGCTAGAGGAAGGAATCAAATGGGAGAGACAGCGCCCTGGGGGAAGGAGACGTGTCCCCAGCCTCCAGCCTCTGGGGAACCTCTAATCTAATGAGAGACTTGGCTGCTGCCCTCTCCTTGCTAAGTCTCCTCCCTCTCTGAGCAGGGGCAGTCTGATGGGGCAGTTGGCACACTTATACTCCAGAACAGAGACCAGGACGACCAGGGAGATGAGTGTGCTGACAGGGGTGAGCAGATGAGGACAGGGTCCATCCCAGCAAGGATCTCCAGGAGGGGACTAGGAGGGCTTCCTGGTGGAGGAGTTGGGCAGGGAAGGTGGGCAGGATTGTCTGGGCCTAGGGAGATACCTGGGTGGGGCTCAAAGGATGGGTGAGGGTGCAGGGAAGAGCTTCTGGGGTGACTTCCTTCCGGTGATCAGAAGCACCCCAATGACTGAAGGAGAGGCCACTCTCAGCCTCAACCGGGCTCAGCCCAAGAGGAGAAAGGGCACAAGGTTTTGGCCCAGATTTTTTTGTTTTTGCTTTTGGTTTTTTTGGTCTTTTTAGGACCACACCCTCAGCATATGGAGGTTCCCAGGCTAGGGGTCTAATCGGAGCTGTAGCTGCCAGCCTACGCCAGAGCCACAGCCACGCCAGATCAAAGCTGTGTCTGCAACCTACACCACAGCTCACAGCAATGCTGGATCCTTAACCCACTGAGCAAGGCCAGGGATCGAACCCGCAACCTCATGGTTCCTAGTAGGATTCGTGAACCACTGCGCCACGACGGGAACTCCCAGATGTTTTTTTTTTTCCCCCCTTTTTTGCTGCCCCTCGGCCTGTGGAGTGCCTGGGCCAGGGATCAGATCCCAGCCGCACTTGCTGCAAGGCAGGAGCCTTAACTCAGCCTTGACCCACTGCACCTGGCGGGGATGGAACTTGAGTCCCAGTGCTCCTGAGACACCGGTGATCCCTTTGCGCCACAGCAGCAACTCCTTTGCCCGGGTTTCTGACTCGGGACCCAAAGCCCTTCACATCCTCTTCCCCTTTCCCCTGCAACCCACACCCACTGGGGGGACAGGAAGCGAGGTTCCAGCCCTCAGCGGGACAGCTGTTCTGCGCAGCTGCTAGGGGCTCTGGGGGCTGCGGCGGATTTGATTTGATTCAGGCCCCAAAATAGCCCTCCTAGCAGGAAGCAGCCCCCTCCCCTGACCCCTCCAAGACTCTCCATCCGGAGGCTGAATTGACACCTTAGAGGTTCCGCCCCGCACGCTCCCTACACTCACCCCCTTGTCACCAGAGAGGCACTCCATTTTTTTCTCCTCTTAGCCCCAAACCATTCTCTTCCTCGAGGCTCCCCTCCTCCAGGAAGCCTGCCTTGGTCACCCCCTCCCCACTGTGCACGGAGCAGCCCTTCCCCACACACGATCCCCAGCTCGGCTCTTGTGGGGCAGGGCAGGGAGTGGGGGGAATCTGGGGCTGGGGGCCTGAGGCCAGGCACGGGCAGGCTGCGGAGGGCACACAAAGACGCGGGCTGCCCTGGCCTTTGATGAGTAATCGCCGTTCCCTGGAGCCACGATTCCATTCGGCCCCCTGCCCCCGCCCCACTCCGACTCCTCAAATAAGACTCGTTTTTGTTCTGAGGACACAATGAGAGAAAATGTCACCCAGGGGGCGTGCCCCTTGGCCCCAGCCCCGACAACCGACAACCGGAGCTCTTAATCACCAGGCCTTCTTCCTTCCCCGCTTCCCCCTCCAGCAGCTGGCTGAGCTGGGGGAGGGCGCGAGAGGGAGTAGGGGGCAACTACCACCTTCTGGGGTGGAGGCTTCTTGCAGCTTGAAGTCTAAGGCGTTCATTTTCCTCCTTTCTCTGGGCGCAGACCCCCCTCCAGCTCCTCACAAAAGCCTGGACCTCTGCACAGGTCTTGGCTTCCATCAAACCTGCCAAAGTCCCCCGGAAGCAGGAGAGATGGAGAGGAGGCTTGAAAGTGCAGCAGAAGCACCCAAGAGCTCTGCCAACGCTTTGAGAAATGCTACAAAGAAAGTAAAAGAGGAGTTCCCGTCCCGGCTCAGTGGTTAAATGAATCCGACTAGGAACCATGAGGTTGCAGGTTCGATCCCTGGCCTTACTCAGTGGGTTAAGGATCCAGTGTTGCCGTGAGCTGTGGTATAGGTGGCAGACGCAGCTTGGATCCTGCATTGCTGTGGCTCTGGCGTAGGCTGGTGGCTACAGCTCTGATTCGACTCCTAGCCTGGGAACCTCCATATGCCGTGGGTGCGGCCCTAGAAAAAGACAAAAAAAAAAAAGAAGAAGTAAAAGAGTCTGGTAGAGCTTGATGGGGTGGGGGGAGAGGGTGGACATCCTCTTCCCATTGAGAAGCTCCAGTGAGAGACTTCCATTCAAAGGCCCTGGGGCCTGTGTTGGTGTTAAGAGGCGGTGGGAGGGGCAAACCCTCTCCCTCATTATCTCCCTAAGCATCTCTCTTTACCTGCCCAAGTAAATACAGTTAAATACAGTCTAGACAGGAACAGTGGGCTTGAAGAGTTCCTGTTGTGGCACAGCGGAAACGAATCCAACTAGTACCCCTCAGGATGTGGGTTCAATCCCTGGCCTCGTTCAGTGGGTGGAGGATCTGGTGTGGCCACGAGCTGTGGTGTAGGTCACAGGGATGCGGCTCAGATCCCACACTGCTGTGGGAACTTCCATATGCCATGGGTGTGGCCCTAAAAAGAAAAAAGAAAAAAAAAGAGCAGTGGGCTTGCTATGCACACAGTTTCTAGCCAGGTTCCCTGGTCCCTCTTCTGACAACACCACTGTTCCCCAAACCCTTCTATATAGAGATTCTAGCACCTTCGTTGCAGAGGTCTTTTTCTCACTTGATCCTCACAACTCGCCCAGCAAACTATCTGGTCTGCTGCCCCTGCAAAACCTTCCCACTTTCTCTATCTCCACTGCCAGCCGCCCTCCAGCTCACACCATCTCACACCTGGATGGCTTGGGCAGCCTCTCGATGAATTCCTAGCTCCGCTCTGTCCCCTGCCACTCATTCTCCGCAGAGCAGACAGAGCAATCTTTGAAATGAGAGTCATAGCAGGTCACACCCTTGCTTGAAAGCCTCCGAAGACTCATTGCTTTGAGAATGAAACTCAAATTCTTCTCTAGTAGAAGTAAAGAGAATGGCAATTCGCATGAGACATGGATGTTGGTGGGCTTTCACTCTGTGTGAGAAAAGACCCCAAAATAGTTGGATGATAAGGACGTGGACAAGGATGGTGATATTACAGCTCTAAGGAGTATCAGCTCAATGACTAAATCTGTGGACTTGAGATCCAGCAAAGAAAAAAGAAAAGGATTTCCCGTCTTAGTGCGGCAGAAATGAATCTGGCTAGGAACCGTGAGGTTGCGGGTTCGGTCCCTAGCCTTGCTCAGTGGGTTAAGGATCCGGCGTTGCCGAGAGCTGTGGTGTAGGTCGCAGACGCGGCTCAGATCCCGTGTTGATGTGGCTCTGGCATAGGCTGGCGACTACGGCTCTGATTAGACCCCTAGCCTGGGAACCTTCATATGCCACAGGAGCGGCCCTAGAAAGGCAAAAAAGAAAAAAACAAAAAACAAAACAAAACAAAAAAACAAGAATGTATATTGTGTGTGTGAGAGAGAGAGACTGGGACACTTTGCTAGACAGCAGAAATTGACAGAACGTTGTAAATCAACTATACTTTAAATTTTTTTTTTTTAATTTAAACTCTTTATTTTGATCCCCAAGGCCCAGGCTGGTCTGGCCTCCCCCACACCCTCCCCACCTTGTCTCCTACCACTCCCGCCTATCTTTTGCTCAATGGGCTCCAGCAGGAAAAAAAGGAAGACTTCCGCCCAGCGTGCAATTTCCCAGGCCATTCATATATTTATTCATTCATTCAAACTCCTGTATTGAATCGCTGCCACACATGCAGCATTGATTAGATATGGAGATACAGAGCTAAAGAGGGGCTTACAGTCCAGTGGGGGAGGCAGACAGATAGTAGAGATAGGCAAGCAGGGGCCTGGGACACTTGGGAAAGGCTTCACAGCCTTGAGCGCAGACTTCAAGGAGGCGTCCAAGTTCACTGAGCAAAAGCCAGGGTCAGAATTTTCAGCTGAGGGGTTGATGTGTGCCAAGGCAATAACCCTGAAACAGTAGGGGCTGCTTGGTGGGTGGGGAGACGTGTGGTGTGTGTCGGGGGGGGGGGTGTTCCGGAGCATGCTGGGAAATGCACTGGGACCGGGAAGCAAGGGTCAGGCCATGAATGGATTCGGAAGCCTCATGAGGGCTTTGGATTTATCTTTAGGCCACCAGGCGACAGCCAAGATTTTAAAGCAGAGAGGGGCGTAATCAGATTTGTGTTTTAGAAGGAGCTCTCTGGCAGCAGCGTAGATGATAGATTAGAGAGAGGACAGACTGGAGTCAAAGAGCCCGACCAGTTCCGGAAAGAAATAATATAGACCTGAACTAGGGCAGGAACGGCCAGAGAGTGAGAGGTGGGCACATCCCAGGTAAGACTGTCTGGACCTTGGGGCCACATGAATACGGAAAAGAGAAGGCAGAAAAGAGGGAGGTGGAGGCTAATACCCTGAGGATGTCAGGCCAGGGTGACAGGGAGGGTGGTCAGCCTGGAGTGGGTGTGGAGCATTCAGCCTGGGCACGTTCTGATGCAGGCAGGGAGGTCTGGCTGACAGCTGGGGACCAGGCTGTGCTTGGGAATAAGATGCCAATTGAAACAGAGGCCCAAGTGATGCTGAGAGCACGGGTCTCAGCGGAGGTCCCGGGTCTCCCAGGGACTCTGCCTCTCACGACAGCCCCCAGAGGACTGTCCCTGAACTGGGGGCTGGGAGCGGGGACATAGGGGCAGGAAGCTCTATCGTCATCCCTGCAGAATTCAGGGGAGTCTGGAGGGCAGAGGGAAAGGGGCAGGGCCAGGAACCATGGACAGCAGGATCCCCTGGGTTATGGAATCCTTCCTTTAACTATACAGAGGGTCTCAGAAATCATCTCTAGCTGGAGTTCCCTGGTGGCCTAGCAGGTTAAGGACCCAGCCTTGTCACTGCTGTGGCTCAGGTCCCTGCTGTGGTGCAAGTTAGATCCCTGACCCGAGAACTTCTGCATGATGCAGGTGCAGCCAAAAAAGAGGGGAAAAAAAAAAGAAAAGAAAGAAAGAAATCATCCCATTGGCCAAAGCCTCACAAATGGGAAACAGGCCTGGGTGGGTACGATGGCCTGGCTAAAACTGCCCCTTAAGTTGGTCCCACTCTGAGTTGGGAAACTTGCTTCTCGTTCACGTGCAAATCCGCCCGTTTCCACAGCACCTGAAACCCCACTCCCCACCACTATCCCGAGTGAGACAGAGGAGACCGCCGGAGCCCAGGTCAAAGGGGAGGGTTTCGCGGAGGCCTGGAGACCCCTGAGGCTCTCCCTTCCCACCTTCTGAAAGCGCCCTCTCCCTAGAGAGCACCGCCCTGCAGGCCACCTGAGGACACTGGCTCCTCCTAGTGGTCACAAAGACCATTGCTCTGGGTCCCAGGTCAGCTTAGCGTCCAAGCCTGTGGATCACAGGACCTCAGTTCCCTCGGGACTACCCTCCAAAAGGGGCCCTGTCCCAGTTCCTGGTCCCCCAACAGATACTCCCTGCCTCTGTAGGGGACATTCATCCTCACCGGAGCTGCAGCCTGACCCCAGCAAGACACTCTCCTCTGGGCCAGATTCCTGGGCCACAACTGATGTGTTTCCAGGGCTTAGGACCCATATCCACATGCGCTCGCCAGACTGAAAGCTCCTAGAGGCAAGACCAATGCTTACTTCAGCTCTTAAGAGCCTGATATAAACCCCCCCAGGTACCAGTTGTTCAATGAAGGTCAACCCCACTCTGATCCCCCCCCCTTCCACGCACTCCCGGGACCAGCATCCCCTGAACCTCTCAGTTTCAGTTCATCATGAACCTCTCTCTTTTAAAAAACCCATACGACTCTGCGTGGCTGGTGCAATTCCCTCCAGGCTTCAGTGGAAGTGGAGAAGCACCTCTCAGAACTGCATCCAGCTATGGTCGAGGGGGGGAGGGGGGCAGGACGGGTGTGTTAAACCCAGCCCCCAGCCCTCCCGGCTCCAGCGCCATCCCCAACTCCTTCCCTGCCCCTCTACCCCACCTCAGAGGACAAAGGTGAATCAGAATCCTCACCAGCACTTCCCAGACCCCGCCCATTTCTTTTGCCAC
Source organism: Phacochoerus africanus (assembly GCF_016906955.1). NCBI lineage: Eukaryota > Metazoa > Chordata > Mammalia > Artiodactyla > Suidae > Phacochoerus > Phacochoerus africanus. The sequence goes on along the minus strand of NC_062557.1, from coordinate 25,789,766 downwards.
ATGGTCTTGTAAAAGCTGAAGATTTTTGCTTATTCAACAATTCTGGGACAGGAGATGGGGTGCAATTTTCATGATTTTTCCTCTTTTTTTGGTAAAGAGCCAATTGCATGTGGCATCCAACTGAGGTGGTCCTATGCATGAAAACAACCTAAATGTCCATCGGTAGATGAATGGATGAAGAAGATGGGGTATATATATACACAATGGAATATTACTCAGCCATAAAAAGGACAAAATCATGCCATTTGCAGCAACATGGATGGAACTAGAGACTCTCATACTAAGTGAAGTAAGTCAGAAAGAGAAAGACAAATACCCTATGATATCATTTATATCTGGAATCTAATATGAGGCACAAATGAAACTTTCCACAGAAAAGAAACTCATGGACTTGGAGAACAGACTTGTGGTTGGGGAGGGGGAGGGAGTGGGATGGACTGGGAATCTGGGGTTAATAGATGCACACTATTGCTTTTGGAATGGATAAGCGATGAGATCCTGCTGAATAGCCCTGGGAACTATATCTAGTCACTTATGATGAAGCATGATAATATGAGAAAAAGAATGTATATATGTATGTGTGACTGGGTCACTTTGCTGTATGACAGAAAACTAACAGCACACAGTAAACCAGCTATAATGGGAAAAATTCCCTTTCAAAAGAAATAAAATTTAGAAAAAAAGAAAGGGGCCTGTGTGAGGAGGGCATCCTGCCTGGGGACAGGGGTTGGCTGTGAGGACAGCAACTCACGTTTGCACAAGTCCTGAGGTGCTTTTGTGTATCGACTTTGAACTTGAGAGGTAAGTTCATGTCCATTTAGCAGAGGAGGAAACTGAGGCAAATGCATTGCTCAAGATCACAGAATTGGCAGTAGCGACAAAGCTGAGACCTAAAGCCTCCTGGTTCTCAAGTTCAGTGTCTCTACTCTGCAACAGAGTTGCTCTCTTGACCAAATCTGTGGCTTTTCAGAGACCGGTTTAGGACCTAAGGCTGGGTGACCTGGAGAGAAGGGTTCACAGACTGACTCGGACACAAGGGCCCTGGAATGCCCGGGACAGCACCTCCCCGCTCCAGCTGAGTTGGGTGCTGGGTCGGGGGAGGGCAGGGCAATATTATTACCAAAGTCCCTTGAGAACTAGAATCCTAAGGAGGCTTTGGACCTGTAGAGGCTGCAGTCACGCCACTGCCAGAAACACCACCCAAAGCAAGGGAGGAGGGAGGAAGAAATGCTTCAACTTTTCTCCCACCCCACCTCTCCCAGTTCTTCCCCTTGGCCTAACCCACCTGGAAGTAGGTGGCAGGTGACCTGGGTTGAGGCAGGCCAAAGAGCTGGCCACCCCATCTACACGACAGGACCGAGAACGGATCTGGGGATCCGGGGTTACCCTAAGAGGGACCAGCATGTTTATATACACTTAGGGTTTCAAGAGTCTAACGCAACACCTGATGATACACAGCAGGCACTCAAGAAACACTTAAGTGGGAGCTCCCATTGTGGCTCAGGGGAAGTGAATCCGACTAGCATCCATGAGGATACGGGTTCAATCCCTGGCATCACCCAGTGGGTCCAGGATCCAGCGCTGCCATGAGCTGCAGTGTAGGTCTCAGGCGTGGCTTAGATCTCACATTACGCCACCTGCAGCTGCATCTCAGATTTTTTTTTTTTTTTTGGTCTTTTTGCTATTTCTTTGGGCCGCTCCCGTGGCATATGGAGGTTCCCAGGCTAGGGGTCTAATCGGAGCTGTGGCCACCGGCCTACACCAGAGCCACAGCAACACGGGATCCGAGCCGCGTCTGCAACCTACACCACAGCTCACGGCAACACCAGATCGCTAAACCCACTGAGCAAGGGCAGGGACCGAACCCGCAACCTCATGGTTCCTAGTCGGATTCGTTAACCACTGCGCCACGACGGGAACTCCTGCATCTCAGATTTGATCCTTCACCTAGGAACTTCCATACGCCACAGTGTGGCCTTAAAAAGAAAAAAAAAAAATCATGTCTTCCTCCTTAGCTTTCCTTGTTCTTATTTTCTGCAAATCTTATTAGCAGATGTCAGACCTGAATTGATTCTCTATTTTTGTCTCCTATTATCCATTTCCAGGTTTTTGTTCTCTTTTCTGGGAGGGATTTTATCTCCTCATCCCTTTATTGAATTTTTTGTTTTAAGTTGTATCTCAAAATTTTAATCTCCAAAAGCTTTTTAATGTTTTCAATAATTCATTCAGGAAACACAAAGAATCTGCTATATGCAGGAATTCTTCTAAGTGTTAAGGATATAACGGTGAAGAAAGACAAAAACCTTTGCTCTTAGGAGCTTATTTATACTCTACTTCCTTTTTTGAGATGTCAACTTTATTGAGAAAATGAACCTATTTAAGTGTGATAAAATTTGATAACATGTGACAAATTAATACACCCGTGTAACCACCACCACAATCAAGATATAGACAATTCTTGAAGTTCCCGTTGTGGTGCAGTAGAAATGAATCCAACTAGTATTCGTAAGGATGCGGGTTCGACCCCTGGCCTCGATCGAAGGATCTAGTGTGGCTGTGAGCTGTGGTACAGATCGGATCCCGAGTTGCTGTGGCTATGGTGTAGGCTGGCAGCTATAGCTCTGATTGGACCCCTAGCCTGGGAACCTCCATATGCTGTGGGTGCCGCCCTAAAAAGATATACATATATATGCAGACAATTCTCATCACCTCAGAAAGTTCCCTTGAGCCATTCTGCAGTCAATTATCCTAGTTCCAAGCACACACTAATCTGCTTTTTGACACTATAGACTCTTTTCTTGAGTTTCATATAAATGGAACTTTACAATTTTCACTCTTTTGCACCCGAATTCTTTCACTCAGAATAGTGGTTTTGAGACTTTCCTGTTACAGCTCACTGCTGGGTAGCATTCCAGTGATAGTAAACCACAGCTTTCTTTCCTTTATTTATTTATTTTTTTAATTTTTTTTGCCTTTTCTAGGGCTGCTCCCGTGGCACATGGAGGTTCCCAGGCTAGGGGTTGAATCGGAGCTGTAGCTGTTGGCCTACACCACAGCCACAGCAACACCAACACCAGATCCAAGCCGCGTCTGTGACCTACACCACAGCTCACGGCAATGTTGGATCCTTAACCCACTAAGCAAGGCCAGGGATCGAACCCGCAACCTCATGGTTCCTAGTCGAATTCATTAACCACTGAGCCACGACGGGAACTCCTAAAATTTTTAGGCTTTTTTACATGCACAATAAATAAAAGCCATTTTACTTGATCTTTTCCAATCTGCATGCCTCTTCTTATTTATTTTTTTGTGCCTGTTACAGCTATTGTACTGGTAAATATTTCCTCATGTTGAACAGAAGTGATGGGAGTGGGCCTCTTTGCCTTGTTCTTGAATTGGGGAGAAAACATCTTTCATCGGTACCTGTTTTTCTTAATGGCATCTTGTTCTAGTTTCATGGATGGTAGGATCTTTCTTTTTATCTGAGGATACCAATTATAGGGTTGGTCGGTTGGCTTAGATTTTCCCTGCTCTTTGCCTTGACTCTGAGTCTGCCAAGTGTTTTGTTTGTGTTGCTTTTGTTTTGTTTTTGTTTTGCTTCGCTGTTTTTGTTTGGTTTGTTTTCCTCCTTCATTTTATGGCTTTTCTCAAATGGACTTAACGTCACTTGTCTGTGCATATTGGAAAGGGAGGGAGTGCAGTCTGCAAACCCTTTCTTCCGGGATACTTGGCTGCCCAGCAAAAGAATACATTTTCTCGCCTCTTCTGTAACTAGATGAGGTCATGCAACCAAGTTTTCAGCACGAAAATGAAGTGGAATTTCTCTGTGCTGCTTCTGCCTCATTTGCTTACAACAAAATTGCTGCCCTGATTTTCCTCTTTTCCCTTCCTGCAAGCTGGAACACAGATGGCCCATGATTAAATAAAGACAATCTTTTAGGGGATGACAAACCCATGAAAGGAAACTAGGTCTGTGAATGACCTGTGGAACAAAGAGAAACTTAAATTCTATCGTCTTTAGCCCACTGTGTTTGGGGGTCTCCTTGGTACAACAAATCAGACTTTGCTCTAACGAATATCCCAACTTAAACAAGCACTGAAAAGCTGGTTGGAAGCGTCTTGTGTGTGTCCAGTGGTGGGTGGCACTCCAAGCCAGGGGCTCTCCAGGGGTGGTCGCGGTCACCCTGGGGTCTTTGAAGCCCTTTCAGGGGGTACGTAAAATCAAAATTATTTTCATGATGATACTAAATCAGAACTTACCTTTTTCACTCTCCTTCTCTCCTGAGTGTCAGTAGAGTTTTCCAGAGGCTTCATGACCTGTGAAAGTGCAACAGAATAAATGAAGAACCCGAGACTTGCAAAAATGTAATGCAATCCACTCTTATCACTAAATATTTTTATTTGGGAAACCATAGTTATTTTTAATAAAAATACATGAACACATAATGAGTTTATTATTGTTACCTTCAAATGAGTAAGTAATTATTTTCTTAATTTTTTAAATTTTGAGTCTCTATAAACCATCTTTTAAGGGCTCTTTGGGGTATTTAACAACTTTAAAGAACATAGAATGGTCTGGAGTTCCTATCGTGGCTCAGTGGGTTAAGAATCTGACTGGTGGGAGTTCCCGTCATGGCGCAGTGGTTAACGAATCCGACTAGGAACCCTGCCCTTGCTCAGTGGGTTAACAATCCGGCGTTGCCCTGAGCTGTGGTGTAGTTTGCAGACGCAGCTCGGATCCCGTGTTGCTGTGGCTTTGGCGTAGGCCGGAGGCTACAGCTCCAATTGGACCCCTAGCCTGGGAACCTCCATATGCCTCAGGAGCGGCCCAAGAAATAGCTAAAAGACAAAAAAAAAAAAAAGAATCTGACTAGTATTCATGAGGCCACAGGTTCAATCCCTGGCCTCCCTCAGTGGGTTAAGGATCCAGCATTGCTGCAGCCTCTAGCATAGGCTGCAAATGTGGCTCAGATCCTGCATTGCTGAGGCTGTAGTATAGGTCTGCAGATTTGACCCCTACCCCAGGAACCTCCATGTGCTGCTTGTGCAGCCCTAAAAAGAAAAAAAAAAAGAAAAAAAAAGATAGAAGGGTCCTAAAATCAAAAAGCTTGAGAATCATTGCATGAAGGATTTCTTTCCTTGGGGATTTCAGACTGTCAGGATCTGCAGGTTTTCTCCTGCTTGGAAACTTCCAGGGACTCCTCATTGCACTTAAAACAAAACTTTTGGAGTTCCCATCATGACTCAGTGGTTAATGAATCCGACTAGGAACCATGAGGTTGCCGGTTCAATCCCTGGCTTTGCTCAGTGGATTGAGGATCTGGCGTTGCCATGAGCTGTGGTGTAGGTCGCAGACACAGCTCGGATCTGGCGTTGCTGTGGCTGTGCCACAGACCGGCGGCTACAGCTCTGATTAGACCCCTAGCCTAGGAACCTCCATATGCCACAGGTGTGGTCCTAAAAAAAGGTAAAAAGACCAAAAATAAATAAATAAATAAATAATAAAAACAAACAAAAATAAAACCACTTTTCAGCGAAGCCTATATCTGGTGCTTGCTCATTTCACCATTGTATTGTGGGTAGCTCTCCCAGTCCTATATATTCATTTTGCTTCAGTCACATTCAGTTTCTCAGTGCACCGAGGCCCAGCCTGCCTTAAGGTCTTTGCACTGTAGGAAATCAGCTCCAGCACGGTGCCCTCCCAACCTGACGTGGCTCTCACACAGTCCACATCAGCAAGGCTGGAACCTCAGCAGAATCTGTCTTGCAGCGGGGAGTTCCCGTCCTGGCACAGTGCTTAACGAATCCGACTAGGAACCATGAGGTTGCGGGTTCGGTCCCTGCCCTTGCTCAGTGGGTTAACAATCCGGCGTTGCCCTGAGCTGTGGTGTATGTAAGTCGCAGACGCGGCTGGGATCCCACGTTGCTGTGGCTCTGGCATAGGCTGGCAGCTACAGCTCCGATTGGACCCCTAGCCTGGGAACCTCCATATGCCACAGGAGTGGCCTAAGAAATGGCAAAAAGACAAAAAAAAAAAAAAAAAGAATCTGTCTTGCAGAATGCCTTGTGATCCTCCTGGGACAAAAGGGAGCCTTGTGAGACGCTGCTACGAGGCCGTTTCTCACTCATTCCCTATCTGCCGGCAGAGCTGTCATGAGATGCTTTCTCACAGCCTCTGAGTTCTGATGAGGTCTGAGGCTTTCTGTCTCAGCCCCACCCCTCCTCCAAGGATACAGCAGCAAACTCTAATCCCACTTAGCTGCAGCAGGACGCTGGCTCCTCGGCAACAGGATGTCCTCACACTTGTCCCTGTTTGTTTCAGTGTCACCCTACACAAGGGCCACTAGGAGGTGGCACCTTGGGCTACTCTTCCTTTCAGTGCCTATGTAAGCAAGGAACTGCCTGAATCGAAAAAGGTCTCCTTGGGGAGAACTTGTCCCAAGCACCATGGCCCCATCCTATGCCCTCAAGTTATGGGGTAGTGGCATTTCCATTATGGGAGCCATCATTGTTCTCATTTTATTAAAAGGCTTATGGAAAGTGTGAATGTTTCTCTCACCTCTGTTTTCTTTTTCTTTCTTTTCTTTTTTTTTTGTTTGTTTTGTTTTTTGTTTTCAGGGCTGCACCTGCAGCATACAGAGGTTCCCCGGTCTAGGGGCTGAATTGGAGCTGTACCCACCAGCCTACACCACAGCCACAGCAATGCCAGATCCACACCATAGCTCATTGGCGACACAGGATCCTTAACCCACTGAGCGAGGCCAGGGATCAAACTTGCGTCCTCATGGATGCTAGTCAGATTCATTTACGTTGAGCCACAATGGGAACGCCTCACCTCTGTTTTCAAATGAACATTAAAGAGGGAAATAAATAAATAATACAACTACAAGGGCTTCTCATCTCTTTACCGTCACACCTTGCCTGGAGCTGGACATGCAGATGTTAATCCCTCTGCTCGAAGGCTCTCTCCCACCCTACCCAACCTTTCAAGTCTAACTGCTTTACATCTTGCCCTAAATGTCACCTCCTCAGGGAGGCCTCCTTGACCAGCTTGCCCGGAACAGACCCCTTGTGTCAGACTCTGCTGGTTGCATCCTGCATCCACTCTCCCTTGCATCCTGTTCCCTGCTACCAAGAACCCCAATTTCTTTTTTTCTTTTTAGGGCTGCACCCTTGGCATATGGAGGTTTCCAGGCTAGGGGTCTAATTGGAGCTACAGCTGGCCTACACCACAACCACAGCAATAGAGGATCTGAGCCGCATCTGCAACCTACACCACAGCTCACGGCAATGCCGGATCCTTAACCCACTGAGCGAGGCCAGGGATTGAACCTTCGCCCTCATGGATGCTCGTCAGATTCGTTTCCAGTGAGCCACGACAGGAACTCCAAGAACCCCAATTTTGATTTGCCAGCATATTACACAGTCATGCAGTTTAGGAGAAGCCAGACTTCCCCAGTCCTAGATGTTGAATCTTGGCTCATTGAATTCCAACATCGCAATGCCATACCTTTGCCAATGACTGTCTAGAAATGGGAAGACGATGCAATTCTGCCCAATAACACATAGGTGGATGTCTGCTTGGGGGCTTCTGGAAACCTTGACCTCCCTCTTAGGAAGGAACCCAAAAATGTGCCATGTCCTTTCCCTGCCTTCTGGCCTTTGATTGTTGGTTGTGTGAGAATGTTAATCTTGGACCTTCCACAGTTATCTTGTGTCCTTGAGGGGACAAGGGTGAGGCCAAAAGTCAACATTTCAAGATGGCAAAGCTAAAAGATGGAAAGATTCTGCATCAGCGATGGCCTTCATGAGCCACTAAATTAGTGGCTCTACTCTGGGAATTGTTATTTGATCCACTTCTTTAATGAGTCGCTGGAGTCCACTTTTCTGTTACCTACAATCAAAACTTCTCTTACTGATTCACCATCTTCCTATTGTCTACTTCCATCACGAAGGGGGTCAAAATTCCATATCGTTTATTTCTTTGTGTACTTGTCTTTGTCTGTCTGTCTTCCCTTGGCCCAGAATGTAACCTCCATGAGGACAGCAACCTTCCCCATCTTTCTCATTACCGTATCCCCAGTATTCAGCATGACCCAAGAAGCTGTCAATATCTGTGTGCTAAATGAAGAAAAAGAGATGCTTTCCTATAATTAGGTGCTTTCATGACCACACCTCCCAGGTTGACACTGAGCCTGAAAGTAGAACCAACTTTTTTCTTCTTCTTCTTCTTCTTTTTTTTTTTTTTTTAAGCCACGCCTGCAGCACGTGGAAGTTCCCAGGCCAGAGATCAAACTTGCACCATGGCAGAAACCAGAGCTACAGCAGTGACATGCTGGGCCACCAGCATCAACTTTTGTTCAGATAGTACTTACAGGTCACACATTGCCACAGCTTGGAAACAGCATGGGCTATGGTATCAGGCCTATCAGCCATGTATCCACTGTGTGACTGTAAGCAAGTTGCTTGACTTCTCTGAATCTCCATTTCTTCATTTCCAAAATGGGAGGATGGGAGTTCCCGTCATGGCGCAGTGGTTAACGAATCCGACTAGGAACCATGAGGTTGCGGGTTCGGTCCCTGCCCTTGCTCAGTGGGTTAACGATCCGGCGTTGCCATGAGCTGTGGTGTAGGTTGCAAACGCGGCTCGGATCCTGCGTTGCTGTGGCTTTGGCGTAGGCCGGCGGCTACAGCTCCGATTGGACCCCTAGCCTGGGAACCTCCATATGCCTCGGGAGCGGCCCTAGAAATGGCAAAAAGAAAAAAAAAAAAATCAAAATGGGAGGATGAACACAGGGTTAAATAAGATTATGTGTTTATGAAACAACTGGTGCACAGTCAGTGTGCAAGATGTATTTGTCCTTCGCTCCAACCTGCACACCCGGATGGGAAGAAGAGCTGAAGGGGTAAATGCTCTGGGTAGCAATAAACTGGATCCACTCCTAAAGCACCAAGGCTGCTCTTGCCCTAATTTTTGCACAATTGTATTGGTCCCAGATACCTTCCTCTATATCTTTATCCTTTTTCCTCCCCACCTCTCCACTTACGACTAGCTCAGGTCCCCACAATGCCCTCTTGTCATGTGGGCTTTCTTGCCGTCTTTGCTTCCCAGGACACGAGGTGGAGAAGTGGGAAAAAATACAGGGCTTAAACCTAGATGTGTATTCTGGTCTAGTCTGGTTCTAACTAGGGGTGGGGACCACGAGCAGGCCCACTTAACCTCTGAACTTCACTTCCTTATCCGTAGAGGGATAATGGGTGATAATGATACTTGAGTGGGATGGTGTAGGTACAAAGACTGGAAAATTACAGAACATATAAAAATTAGTTTCTTTTCCTATTTTCAGCATTCCTGCTAGTGAGATCAGAATTGAAGCAGGTGGAGTTCCTGTCATGGTGCAGTGGAAACGAATCCAACTAGGAACCATGAGGTTGCGGGTTTGATCCCTGGCCTCACTCAGTGGGTTAAGGATCCGGCGTTGTCATGACCTATGGTGAAGGTCACAGATGTGGCTCAGATCCCCTATCTTGGGAACCTCCATATGCTGTGGGTGCGGCCCTAAAAAGCAAAAAAAAAAAAAAAAAAAAAAAAAAGTCGAAGCAGACAATGCAAAGGCTATTTTTGCAGGATTCTAGAGCATCCTGCCTTGTGTTTCTTGGCCACAGCCCGCCTACCCAGCCACTTCAACATCCTTCATTATTCATTCATTCAGCAAATACTTATTGAGTGTCCACTGTGTGCCAAGCACTGTTGTATGTTCTGGGAATAGAACAATGGAGAGAGCAGACTAAACATTCAGCTCTCATAGAGCTTGCATTCTGGTAGGCAGTGGAAAAAACTGTGGGCGGGTAAGGCAAACTCATACCACCTGAAGAGTGCTGCCATCCATAGCTCTGATCATTCATGCCAAGCGGGGGCAAAGAAGGGGGACAGAGAGGGTAGGAATGCAAGGAAGAGATGTTGAAAGAATTCAGTCCTACTAGAATCCAGAAATGGGCCTGGTTTCATTACAATTATGTGTCCATATACCAGTTGGGTAGTAGCCCAGCTAAGAAGGCAAAACCTGAATCTAATGATGAGGAAACATCAGACAAATGCAAAATGAGAAACATTCTTTTTTTTCCCCTCCCTGTTTTAATGTAATAAAAAGCAAGGAAAGTTGAAGACAAATTAAAGATGACTAAAGAGACATGAAAAATAAACACAAGACCTAATCTTGGACTGCATCCTGTACGGAGCAGGGGTGTGTGTGTGTGTGTGTGTGTGTGTGTGTGTGTGTGTAGACTGCTACGAAGTTCACTATTGGATCACTGGGGGGAAAGTGGAATGCAGAGAGTAGATGGAACTTATTAAAGATATATAAGAGGATATCCTTACTCTTAGAAAATACAAAGAGAGAGAAGTGAGGGAGGGAGAGGAAGCAACGACTTATAAGATGTGAAAATTAATAAAGAGAAAGCTCATTTTACATTGAGCCAGGAAGGCCAGAAGAGAGAACTCTCACATCCTACCAACAGCTAGAGACCCAAGAGGAAGAGCTACCATTGCATCCCCAACAGGAAGAAGGATACCACTTTTCTATCCAGTAGAAGGAAGGAAACTTTTCTCCTCCTCCAGCAACAGCCCAGCCAATAAGAGACCATCACAATTCAGCCAATAAAAAGCCACTACACTTCAAATTCTGTTTCCTCTAACTCTTTGTTTATAACAGCCCCTCCCAGCTCCCCCTTCTCCAACATAAAGAAAGGTCTTTTTTGCTCTGCACACTTGCCTGCGGGGTGCCAAAGTTTGCACGTCCAGAACTGCAATTCAGTGATGTTCCCAAATAAACCCAATTTACTGGTAAAATAACTGCCTGTTTTGTTGTTTTAGAGCGACAAAGCAAATGGAGCAAATTGTCAGCAAAAGATGAACTTTCAGTAAGGTTTTCGCGTGTTCTTTGTAAGATGCATGCAACCACTCCAAAGAGACTTTAAAAAAAAAAAGTACCCATGAGACCCTAACTTTAAGCCCAACCCCTTTGCTAAAGTGGTGCAAGACTCTGAATGAATCCTTTTCTATCTGGGCCTCATTCTCTAGTCCAGATGGTTTCTAACGTTCCCTGGCTATCCATGTCCCACAACTCAAAACACTTCTTTCTTTGGAAAGAAGACAGCCCCTTCACCTCTCAGCCTACCAGTTACTTCACAACTTTCTCCAAAGTGCTCAACCTTTCCTCTGCCCATCCTCGCCACCTACCAGCAGTCTCAGCCACTCTTTCCTAGAGCCTCAGGGCCCATCTTCGGGAGCTCTAGGATCGCTTCAGAAAAGGCACGTGCATTTCTCTCCCAAGAAACTACGGCCCCCAAAAGGCTTTGCGGCAACCCTGGGCATTTAGTACCTCCAAAGAGAAAAAGCTTTCAGCTCGGGCCGGCCGCTGCATTGCTTTTTGGGAATTGTAGTTCACCTGCGAAGAACCCGGGAACCAGGGTACCGCCGCAAGCCACGCTTCCCAGAACGCACAGCGCCAGTCCCTGCCAATCAAAGACGCGGATCTTGGAAGGAGAGCTGGGGGGGGGGGGGGGGAAGAGGAGGAGCTGCGCGGCGCATGCGCGGTATGTGTGGCTGGGGAATTCATGTGGAGGTCAGAGTGGAAGCAGGTGAGAATGGAGCGGGGTGGTTGCGGCCCGCGACGGGTTGTCTCCGCGGTCCCTTTGAGCTCCCATGCCTTGAAGTTTGGGCCGGTGGGACGAGTGCGTGGGTCCACCTGGTGTCGGAAGGGAACGGGGGTGAGCCCGGGAGGAGGTTGCGTTAGAGTAAGGAGGTGTGTATGGGGGCAGGGTGAGGAATAATCCAGAAGCTGTTAGAAATGGAAAGGCTGAGGGGTCAGGACCGGGAATTCAGGTCTGGTAGAGAAAAATTTAAATGCACAGGGAGAGGTCAGGATAGTCTCAGAAGTTGTGATCTGGGGAGGAGGGAGAGGAGGCCGAAGTGGATGACCACGATGGGGCGGAGCAAGACAAAGTTAAGTGCTTGAGTGGATTCGAGTGAGGTCGGCGGTGCTCCCGCCCATTCCGCCCCTCTCCCTCTCGCTTTGCAGCCGTTTAGGGCCTTTCTGGCCCAGTTGGTTCTTGTGGTGTGTTGGCCCCAGAATGTCATCCAGCCTGTGCTTCCGTAACAACAGGTCGTTCTCAATCCCGGATGTTAAGCAGCAGCAGGGTCAGGAGTTTAGCTCTGCCTTCTAGAACGAGACCTCCAGGTTCTAATCCTGGTTGCATCACTGCTAGCTGTGTGATATTAGGCTCCTCCTGTGACCTCTGTGTGCCTCAGTTTCCTCGTCTGTAGTAATCTTTATAGAGGTTGATGTGAGGAAGACTGCCGAGTGTCATTCTTTTGCTGTTGTAATCACATTCTTTTCTGAGCCCAAATTCCAAGGAATTAACCACACAGACTCTCCTGGGGCCTGCCTGTCCAGGAAAGGGGAGGGTGGTCTGGTGTGGTGCTAAGTATCAAGTGTCAATCCCATAATCCCATGCCCTCTTCCTTTTTTTTTTTTTCCCCTCTAGGGCACTGCACCCAAAGCCTGTGGAGGTTCCCAGGCTAGGGGTCGAATTGGAGCTGCAGCCGCCAGCCTATAGCACAGCCACAGCAACGAGGGATCGGAGCCGCATCTGCAACCTGCACCACAGCTTGTGGCAACACCAGGTCCTTAATTCACTGAGCAAGGCCAGGGATCGAACCCACATCCTCATGAATATTAGTCAGGTTCATTAACCACTGAGCCACGACAGGAACTCCTGCATTTTGAACCACCTGCCCCAGGCCCCCTTTTTTCCTTTTGTTTCTTTTTGTTTCCTGTTTGGCTGCCCCACAACATATAGATATGGTCCCAGGCCAAGGATCATACCCAAATCGCAGTTGCAGCAACACCAGATCCTTTAGCCCACTGTGCTGGGCCAGGGATTGAACCTTAGTCCTGGCACCGCAGGGATGCCACTGATCCCGTTGTGCTGGAACATCCCCAGGCCCCTTTTCTTAAGTGGTAGAAAAAAAGCAGCAGAAAAAAGAAAAGCAAAGGGATTGATAATACCCTTTGAAAGCTGCAGAGTGTTATTTATGAAATGTCCTTCAGTGGATGATTCAAAGCTCTCAAGAATGGGGAAATAATGGAGTTCCCGTTGTGGCTCAGTGGTAACAAACCCGCCTACTAACCATGAGGACAAGGGTTTGATCCCTGGCCTTGATCAGTGATTAAGGATCTGGTGTTGCTGAAAGCTGCCTTGTAGGTCAAAGATGAGACTCAGATCTGGTATGCCTGTGACACAGGCTGGCGACTACAGCTCCAATTTGACTCCTAGCCTGGGAGCTTACATGCGCCACACGTGTGGCCCTAAAATGACCAAAAAAAAAAAAAAAAAAAAACAAAAAAAGAATGGAGAAATAAACAGCCAGCTTCAGAAGTACCCGTGATGTCTCAGAGAGGGCTTTCTCTCGGGATTTTGGGATCTAGTCTTTTGTTTATTTTATTTTCACCCCTAGGTGTGAGTGGGTCCAGCAGAAGGAGACATGGCTGCCAAGGTGTTTGAGTCCATCGGCAAGTTTGGCCTGGCCTTAGCCGTTGCAGGAGGCGTGGTGAACTCTGCCTTGTATAATGGTGAGACACTGAAGGGTGGTGGGCCACTGCCCTTTGCCAGAAGATGTCTGTTGGTCTGCCTGGCCCATGGGACACTCCTGTGGGCAGCCGCTGTGCGTGAATGTGTTTGTGACCAAAGGCTGACCTGCCACCATCCTAACACCGTATAGTTGCATTGTCATCAGAGCCTCTATCCCTGTAGCCGTAAGGTTCTCTCGGAGCCTAGATTCACCGAGAGCTCCCAGCCCAGTTGGGTGTTTCCGGTTGCTCTTTACAGTGATGTTGCAGCAGAGTGTCAGGGTCTCTCTGGCCAGCTGAAATGGAGATCTCGTTTGTTCCCTTCTGCCTGTGTGGGGGATAACTCAACAAGGGCTTTAGACCTTTGGTGACCTTGTCCTTGTCCTGAGCAGGAGCTTTTGCTCTGCTGTGGTTGGGTCATTCCAGAGAAAATAGTGTTGAGATGCATTGCCCAGCTTTCAGCAGTGTGGCAGGGCTTTAAGCTGGCTTTTTGTCCACTTTCTTGTGTGACCCTAGGCAAGTCACTTTCCCCTCCCCAGGCCTCAGCTTTCTCATGGTCAGGCAACAGTGTTGAACTAGTTTATGGGTAAGACCGCCTCCAGCTCTGATGTTCTTGAACTTTCACTGTTGGAAAGCAGCAACAGTGGACTGACCCAACTCACGGAGGATTACTTTCAGGGTAAAGATAATAGAACCAGGGAGTCCCCTTTGTGGCTCAGTGGTTAACGAACCCAACTAGAATCCATGAGGATGTGGGTTCAATCCCTGGCCTCACTCAGTGGGTTAAGGATCCATCATTGCCATGAGCTGTGGTGTAGGTTGCAGATGCGGCTCAGATCCTCCATTGCTGTGGCCGTAGTGTAGGCCGGCAGCTACAGCTGCAGCCTGGGAGCCTCCATATGCCAAGGGTATGGCCCTAAAAAGCAAAAAAAAAGATAATTGAACCGACCACAAAGTGCAAAAAGGCAGATATACTCTGATCTTTTTGGCCAGCCCTGCATGGCTAGACATCATCACCATCACTCATTTCTCTCTCAGTCAGCAAGACAGCTCTGTAGCCCCTTAAAACCGTAGAGAAACCAAGCTATTGGAAGTGAAGAGCGAGGCCTTCTGAGTTGTAGGGTTGCCAGAGTGAGGGTGCTGTTCTGCGCACACTGGGTGAGGCTGGAACCGGAGGGAACGTGGTAACAGTGAAGACCTTGGTGAGTTTTAGAAAGAAGTTTTGAGAAGTGATTTCTGGAAATGCTTTGCGAGTTTGGGAGTGGGGTGGTTAATCAGAAAATCAGCAGCCAGTTGTTTCAGAGAGAAAGGCTGCTGAGGAAAGCTCCTGTAACCAAAGTCCTTGGGAAGACACATGGGAGTGATTGCTTTGTTTTGTAGCCATTTAGAAGCCTCTAGAGACCAGAAGTCTGGGAATTTAGAGCAGGAGAGGGGAGACTTAATACATGAGTAGAAAGCACTAGGGGGAGTTCCCGTTGTGGCTCAGTGGTAACCTGATTAGTATCCATGAGGACACAGGTTCCATCCCTGGCCCCGCTCAGTGGGTTAAGGATCCGGTGTTGCCGTGAGCTGTGGTGTAGGTCGCAGACGAGGCTCGGATCTGGTGTTGCTATGGCTGTGGTTAGACCAGCCGCTATAGCTTCCATTTGACCCCTAGTCTGGGAACTTCCATATGCCTTGGGTGCAGCCCTAAAAAAGCAAAAAAAAAAAAAAAAGCGCCAGGGATCTTTCATGGGCGTGATCATTTTGGTTAACGGGTGAAGGGATTTTTCTGACCCATCGTTTTCCTTCATTCCTAGTGGATGCTGGGCACAGAGCTGTCATCTTTGACCGGTTCCGTGGCGTGCAGGACATTGTCGTAGGGGAAGGGACGCACTTTCTCATCCCTTGGGTACAGAAGCCAATTATCTTTGACTGCCGCTCTCGACCACGTAACGTGCCAGTGATCACTGGTAGCAAAGGTGAGTCTTGTGTGCGGGTCAGGGCAAGTGGAGAGTCAGGGAGGCTACTGTGGGATCCAGAAGGGGTCAAACTTCACATAGTAAAGAGTTCCTGGCATATCTTTCCTAAAGAGTTTTATGTGCCTTTATGCAGCAGAGAAGGAAATAGGCAACCCTTCGAGATACCCCTGGTTTGGTCACAGACCACCACAGCGAGGCAGATGCTGTAATACAGTGAGTCCTGTGAATTTTTTTTTTCATCTAGAAGTTAATGCTTGACAGAGTTCCCTGGTGGCCGAGCAGGTTGAGGATCTGGTGTTGTCCCTGCTGTGGTTCAGGTCGCTGCGTGCCACAGGTTCAGTAGCTGGCCCAGGAGCTTCTGTATGGTGCAGGCGCAGCCAAAAAAAAGAAAGAAAGAAAGAAAAAGTTACTGATGGAAGATAATGTGAGAAAAAGAATGTGTACATGTGTGTGTGTGACTGTGTCTCTTTGCTGTACAGTAGAAATTGACAGAACACTGTAAAGCAACTATAATGGAAAAAATAAAAGTCATTAAAAGTTTAAGATAAAGAAAGAAAACATTGTGGTTGGGGAGTCCCTGGTGGTCTAGTGGTTAGGACTTGGCGCTTTCACTGCTGCAGCCCAGGTTCCATCCCTGGTCTGGGAACTGAGATCCCACATCCCGCCACTGCAGGCTGTGGCCAAAAAAAACAAACAAGCAAACTTTATGGCTTAAAAACACTGACCGTCCTTTGAGCCTTGGGTGAATTATCGAAGTAACATCACAGATCATTGATCACAGATCACTACGACAAACCCGGCAATACCGGAAATTTTTGAAATACTGCAACAATTACCTAAATGTGACACAGACACAAAGCAGATACTTTTAGAAAAATGGCACCGATATGGAGTTCCCCCTCGGGGCGTAGCAGCGACAAATCCAACTAGGAACCATGAGGTTTCAGGTTCGATCCCTGGCCTCGCTCAGTGGGTTAAGGATCCGGCGTTGCCATGAGCCGTGGAGTAGGTCGCAGATGGGGCTCGGATCTGGCGTGGCTGTGGCTCTGGTGTAGGCCGGCAGCTACAGCTCCGATTGGACCCCTAGCCTGGGAACCTCCATGTGCCGTGGGTGTGGCCCTAAACAAAAAAAAAAAGAAAAGAAAAATGGCACAGATAGACTTGCTTGATCCAGAGTTGCCACACATCTTCAATTTGTAAAAGATGCAGTGTCTCCAAAGCACAGTAAAACGAGGCGTGCCTGTATACTGGAGATCCGCGCACACAGCCGTACAAATTTAGAGAAATGCACGCAGATGTATTTCAAGAGTTACCCGGTGATCCAGGTTTACAGAAATCTAAACGCGCCTGTGCCCCCTCAGTTGACCCTTCCCGTCGGTTCTCGTTCCCCAGGGTGACTGTAAACTGATCTCCAGCCAGTCTGTTGGCCTTCACAGCTGACTTAGCCTTTGCCCTGCTTCCCAGGGCCTCTGCTTCCAGCAGTGCTGCGCTCTCATGGCTTTCGCACAGGCCAAAGCCCACATCCCCAAGTCTGGTGCCTGGCGCACCACTGGCGTCCCAGTCGGAGCCTAAAATGAATGGCTGTTCTGGTTCTTCCCTCTTCCCACCCCCAGAGGTGCACAGGCGGTAAACGGAATGGCAGGTGCAGGCTCAGGGGTGACGTTTCTGTGCAGTAAGGGGAGAGGGTTGAGGGGACGTCGCTGATCCTCAGCAGATGTTTGCTTTCTGTGGTGGTGCCAGGCCTGGGGCTGGGTCAGAGAGCGGGGGTTTAAAGACGACGGCAGCAGGCGACCTTAGGAGCTCGGTCTAGCTGGAAGGTGGTCCTGCGGGCAGGCAGTTAGAGGGAAGCGTGGCGGGCACAACATGTGGGGAGAGCAGAGAGGAGCCCGCTTGCGAGGTACGTGCATCTGCTGGCACTTGAGAGGGAGACGTGTGGCGGGCTGAGGAGGGGACGCGGTGCATTGGTGTTGCATCGTCTGTCCTGTTGCCCCCCGCCGGCCAAGGAGAGGAAGAAGCCTCGTAAAGGGTCCGGCTTAGCAACCGCGTCAGAGGACCTCAGTGGTGGGGTGTGGTTAATCGAGAAAGATCCTATTTTATCTTACAGGCCCGGTTCTCAGTGTTCGCTCTCTCGGGGAGTGCTCTCTCTCTCCACCGTTTAGTGGTTACACGGTGCGCCTTAAGGGTACACTGTGCACCTCTCTTCAGAACTTGATGGGAACCGCAGAGATCAGGGACTCGTGTGTGAACACGTCCCACATCTGGTGCCTGGTTCAGAGCTGCTCTCCCGGGCGCTTGGTCCGTACTGCCGTGACCACGAGCAAGCTCTGAGCGCTTTAGCGCCAAGCAGGCCTGGGTTGTCAAGGGGAAGTTTTAGTTCCCTTCCCAGGTTCCTTTGACTGGGCCAAGTAATTAGAACTGGCCTCTCAATGCGTCTGATAACCCCTTCCATCTGGTGCGCGTTTGTCAGAGTGCTTTTATGTCTGTTTCTTCCTTCAATTTCCCCCCACTTGCCTGGAGGGCAGATGAAATTGGCGGGCGGGGGGGGGGGGGGTCGTTCTTACAGACAAGGAGACAGGCTGAGATGGGCTAAGGCTTGGTGAGGCTGTGCAGTTAGTACACAGCGGGGTCTGGGCTGCAGCCAGGCCTCGGGCTGCTGGTCAGCTGGACCCACGATCACCTCTCCACAGCCACCAGCCACAGTCACCAGGCCTTGGAGAAGCCTTGCCCTGTAATTCTTGGCATTGATTTGTTTTCTTAAAATATTCAGTGCTTGGAGTTCCTGTCGTGGCTCAGTGGTTAACGAATCCAACTAGGAACCACGAGGTTGCGGGATCCCCGGCCTCGCTCAGTGGGTTAAGGATCCGGCGTTGCCGAGAGCTGTGGTGTAGGTTGCAGATGCGGCTCGGATCCCGTGTTACTGTGGCTGTAATTCAACTCCTAGCCTGGGAACCTCCATATGCCGCGGGAGCGGCCTAAGAAATGGCAAAAAGACAAAAAAAAATACTCAGTGCTTCAAACATTCCATGGCACCTATTGGACGTATAATCTGAGCTTGTTTATATTCAAGAACATTAGGATGCCCTGAAAAGCTGTCATCACCAGAAAGCTTTGAGAAGCTTACGCAGGTGCTCTGCTGGGTTCTCTACCAAGGCGACCACGCATATAAATCGCAGCAAATCTGGGGTAGGAGAGGTCACAGAAGGCCACTGGGGTTTTTATTTCTAACCCCAGCATTTGTCCCCAACCCTAAGATTTACAGAATGTCAACATCACCCTGCGTATTCTCTTTCGGCCGGTCGCCAGCCAGCTCCCCCGCATCTTCACCAGCATCGGGGAGGACTACGACGAGCGCGTGCTGCCCTCCATCACCACAGAGATCCTCAAGTCCGTGGTGGTGAGTGGCAAGGCCTCGGCCTCCAGCCCAGCCCCCTGGAGGTCCCCAGGTGACAGGAAGAGCTTGGTGGTGGCTCGTTGGGCCTCCGCTTCCTCCTTATCCTGACCGGCTCCTCTTCCCTCCTTTGGAACCAGGCTCGCTTTGACGCTGGAGAACTGATCACCCAGAGAGAGCTGGTCTCCAGACAGGTGAGCGATGACCTCACGGAGCGAGCAGCCACCTTTGGGCTCATCCTGGATGACGTGTCTCTGGTAAGAGCCTTGGCAAGCCTGTGGGGGAGGGCGCATGGCTCCATGGCTGGGTAGACACCGTGAGGTCCTCCCTGCCATTTGCCTCGACGAAGACTTGAAAACTTGGAACCTTCCTGATGGTATGAGGCACTCCTCCTTGGGTTCGTTGGACCTCCCATGTGCCACAGACACTTTTCTTTTGATTTTTGGTTCCACTCAGAGGGTCCCCAACCACTGGACTTTTCACCTTCCCCCAAACTGTGAGTGTTCTCCCGCGCTCCCCAGGGAGTGGTGTCTCGCTTAACCCCATTTGACACTGGCAGACACTGCCCGGTAGAGACTAGAGAACAGCTTGGAGAGTCTTTCTCCCTAGCACGGACCTCCCAGCCTGACCCCTGAGAATTTCCTGACACTCAGGGTCTGCAGCACAGTCAGGCGAGGCCTGGGAACTCCCCGTGAAAGGTGATAGAGTGTAAACGAGTGGTTCTGTTGCCCAGAGCCTGGCACTGGGGGTGGGGGGTGGGGCATCTCTGAGGCATAAGCCATCCTCTGGAGACCATGTGGCCTGTGTGGCTGTATTTCTGTGACATCGAATGCCTTAACAGAAAGCAGTACGGGCAGGATAGCATTTCAGATCCAGGAGGATGAGGGGAAGGGGGTCGTGTTTCGGATTCTCTGGGAAAAATCCTTTGGCGTGATTTGTTCGGGTGGTGAGCTAGTGTTTCCTGTTCAGTTCTCCTGTGCGTCGCTGGGGAGAGGCACCACTTCCCGCTTTTCACGCCTGTGCAGCTGTTTAAACCGCGACCCTGAGTGACACCCAGCACCCAGCACTCACCCCGGGGCACTGCTCCACCTTGCAGCAGCTGCCCTCCAGCCTGGGAAGGGCTGCTGGGCTCCCTCTGCTGGCTGGACGCCAGGCTGCGGCCCCGTGGCTCCTCTGACCAGGGCAGCGCCTCAGGCTCTCCCACTCCCACTCCGTGTTAAGCTACACACCTTGGCCGTGCGAAAACACTGAGTAAAAGCCCAAGGAGAAGCTTGGCCTTTCGCTAGACGTTAACCACACACTCCATTCGGGGGAAATGCGGGCTGACCGCAAGAAACCCTATCTAAGAGGTGTGAGGAGAAAATTAGATTTCAAGGGGAATGTGCTGCCCTCAGCTGGCCCTTTTAGAAAGCAATTTTATTCCTTAATTGCACATTGCGTTTTCATGTCTCAGGATTGTATTTTCATCCCCAAACCTTGAACAAGAGTCCAGAAATGGAGCAGGCAATGGAGAACAGCTGCAGTTTAAGAGTTATTAGGAGTGTTAAAAATTTTGAAGGATTGGGATTTACTCCTCGGGAGAAGTTTTGAGCTGCTTATATATATATATGTGTGTGTATATATATATATATGTGTGTGTGTTTTGAGCTGCTTATATATATATATATGTGTGTGTATATATATATGTGTGTGTGTGTGTATATATATATATATATGTGTGTGTGTGTGTGTATATATATATATATTTTTTTTTTTTTTTTAAAGCAGAGGTTGGGGGGTTCCCTCATGGTTCAACCGGTTAAGGAACCAGTGTTGTTACAGCTGTGGCACGGGTTCACTCCCTGACCTGGGAGCTTCTGCAGGCTGCGAGTGTAGCCAAAAGAATAAAAGTAGAGGGGTTCCCCTCATGGTTCAGTGGTTAACGAATCCGACTAGAAACCGTGACGTTGCGGGTTCGATCCCTGGCCTCACTCAGTGGGTTAAGGATCCGGCATTGCCATGAGCTGTGGTGTAGGTTGCAGATGCGGCTCGGATCCCGCGTTGCTGTGGCTCTGGTGTAGGCCAGAGGCTACAGCTCCAATTAGACCCCTAGCCTGGGAACCTCCATATGCCGTGGAAGTGGCCCTAGACATGGCAAAAAGCCAAAAAAAAAGTAAAAGTAGAGGTTGGGAGGGTGGGGAAGGAAATGAAGCAAGTAGAATTTGGTAGCAGAGCCAATGCTGTCGTCCCCTTTCTTCTTTCTGTTTGATAACAAGTTAGAGGAATAAATAAGTCACCCTAGACCAGGCCTTAGAAGTGCTGGGATCCCTTGCACAGTCTGAACTGTCCCGATGCGACTGTCTCAACACTTCAGCAACGTCTCGGTCACGCCTGTTACTAGGGAAGGTCTGTGGGTGATCAGAATTTTAAACCCTCACCCTAAGCAATATCTTTCCCTGCCTTCTCTTACTCTTCTGCCTTGACCAGAAGCACTCAGGCACAGGCAGTACCGTGGTTTGCACAGTACTCCTCCTGTTGCGTGGTGGAGGCGCTGTGAGGAACACGTGGACTGGTTAATCCATAAGCACCAAGCACCATGCTCTTGAATCGCTGAGAACCAGCTGCATCCCTCCCTCTCAGGGGCTCACTTTTCCATCTGGCTTCTCTGGGGGCTTCCAGCAGGCCATCAAAGGACCCTGGAAGAGCACTAGTCAGCGGCGGGGGTGCTGGAACCCCCCAGGTCTCCTCCCCTAGGGAGGTGGTCAGTTGAGTGATACCTTCTGGCGCCCGTGGGCTGTTTCCCACCCGAGGGGGCAGCATGATGCACAGGGGCACTTTGGGCAGCCGTGGATTCTGGGTGTGCACTCAGGTAGGGCACGGATGTGGAGGTGGAAGGGTGTTCTGGCCTCACGATGCCTCCAGCTGCTAGAGCCATTCCTGGCCTCTTCCTCCAGCGGCCGTGGGGGCCTTGCAGCAGCGCTGTCTAAGCAATTACACTGCCTGGTCTCCTGCTCACTCTCTCCCCTTAGACGCATCTGACCTTCGGCAAGGAGTTCACAGAAGCGGTGGAAGCCAAACAGGTGGCTCAGCAGGAAGCAGAGAGGGCCAGATTTGTGGTGGAAAAGGTGAGCGCTCAACCAGATGGCAGGAGCCCCTCTCCCCCTTCCTCCTGTGCTCCGCCTCCCGGTTTGCTGGGTGGCCTGGAAATTCATCATCTGTCATCTCTTCTTCCGGGACATCGGAAGGGGATTGAAGGGACTGTGCTCCTGCAATTGGTTCCAGAGTCTTTGGGGTCCAGTCAGGGATACGTGGGGTTATGTTCCTAAATCACTGAAGGGTAATTTTTTTTCCACTTCCCTAAGATCAAAAACACTCTCCCACAAATAAAGATGTTCCTTCTGGAACATTTTCAGCTTCACTGAGAAGTCATTTTTAACCATGGTTACACAGTGAAAGCTGACAGCAGAAAGGATCAAACGTTGCGCCAGATGTACCATCATCACTGGATTTTTTTTTTTTTTTTTTTCCCTCAAGCACTAAATCCGTCCAGATGTGTCAGAGTGGGCTGGGACACAGCACGTTTGCATGGAGCCTGGTCTTTTGGTCTTTGCAAAGATGTATTTGCTTCTTGTACCCCCTTCTCCCCCCGACTAGTCGTCTTGGGTTTGTAGTCCTCATCCAAGGGGGTCCTCAGAATCAGAGAAGAGAGGGGTTTATGGGTAGACGTTTAACTCCAGAGCATATCACTCTGTGTGGGTGGCGACTTCTTGCTCTCCTGCCTCTCTCCAGCACCTAGAACCTGTCCACAACCGTGCCTGGGCCTAGATGCTAAGGATCACTTGTTGAGTGAACAGTCCCAGAGCCTCCGTTTAACAGCTGTGTGTCCAAACAGCTGTGTGTCCATTGCCGAGAGGCTTGGCACTGTGCTCTCCTCCCGTCCTTCTGAAGGTCGTGCTGTGCAGGTCGATGCCATCCTGTCCCGAAGGGTAGAGAAAGCCCAGGAGAACTCGTCCTGGTCGCCCGGCTTCCTGGTCAGGAAGCAGTTTAGCTCTTGTCGAGGGAACGTCCCCTGTCTGTGGTCTTGACCGAAGTCGCTTTGACTTGGAGCTGGAGGGAAAGACGAGGGTCGGTTCCTCCTTCTTTCCTGGTTTCATTGGCCTGGGATCCTCAGAGCAGGGGGGCTGCATTGCGTTGTTATTCGTGTTCCGGAGGACCGTGAATCAAGACAGCGGTTTCCGCAGCCACCAGAAACGTGTCCCTGCAGGGCTGAGCAGTGGGCATGACGGGCGAGCAGAGGATTGGGCGGCCAGTGCTTGCTGACCCCGCCTGCAGGGGGCGGCCCATTCCCAGAGTGCCTTTCAGGGCCCAGTGAGGGCGCCTGACCGGGTGCTTTTGAGGCCGTAGCCCGCCGTCGGGCGCCCCGACCTTGCTGTGACCTTGGTCTCCCTCTGCCTCTCCGCCCGCCATAGGCTGAGCAGCAAAAGAAGGCAGCCATCATCTCTGCCGAGGGCGACTCCAAGGCGGCGGAGCTGATCGCCAACTCTCTGGCCACTGCCGGCGATGGCCTGATCGAGCTGCGCAAGCTGGAGGCCGCGGAGGACATCGCGTACCAGCTGTCGCGCTCCCGGAACATCACCTACCTGCCAGCCGGCCAGTCGGTGCTCCTCCAGCTGCCGCAGTGAGGCCCGCCCCTCCCGGGGCCACCGGACCCCAGCCCCGGTGATCTCAGCCGCTCCTTCCTTCTCCCACCCCAGAAATCACTGTGAAACTTCATGATTGGCTTAAAGTGAAGGAAATAAAAGTAAAATCACTTCGGATTTCTAATTACTCTATCAGACGAAGCTCTTTCATTCCTCTCATTTCCATCCCCTCTTTTTATCCACCTCCCCACCAAAAATTGCCAAGTGCCTATGCACACCCGCTTGGCTCCCATCTCGGGGGCCTGCTGGCGCTCCCACCTAGGCACTGGCAATGGGCAGAAGAGAGGCAGGGCTGTGAGTGGGACGAGCCGGGCAGGACGCTGGTGGCCTCCAACCGATCAGTCATTCAAGACCTGAGGCCCATGCAGCTGAACTGCGAACACAGGCCTTGGTTTTTTTCCAGTGGTCCCTGCACAGAGAGGTGCTGGGGAGGGTCCGAGAGGAAGCGATCTATCTCTCAGCATAAGGCTGATTCTCTTTAACTGGGGCCAGCGGAAGCAGGTGTGTACAACCGACGTGGACTGAAGACTCTGCCCCTGTGAAGGTGGGTGGGCCTGATGTGCTGCCCCTCAGGGTCCTAAAACTGGAGTGGACTCGGCTAGTGAGAGAGCGGCCCTGGACCGAGATGTGAGTCCTGCAGACTTCCTGTCCACCTCCCACCTTGGTGTCAAGTACCGGCGGAATTCCAGCTTGAAGGATTGCATCCTGCCGAGGCTGCACAGGCCTGCCAAAGACGTGTGCGTCCTGCGTTCCTGGCTCCCTCGTTCAGAGACTGCCCTTACAGAGGGCTCTGCGCCTGTGCCTTGAAACAACCACCAGAAGAAAACAAGTGTGTGTAAACTTCTATCAATAAATGACACCCAGACCTCCCAACTCAGTCGTAATGGGTTTGGTGTTTTCACTTTGTTTTCTGGGGTTTTTTTTTCGGCGGCAGGGGGCGGGGGGGGGGGGTGCTTGTTGGAATTCATGGGTTGAGGACAGAGCATTCTAGTGGTTTTTGTGTGCTGGTGTTTGTATCACCGGCGAGGATAGACTCTCCGGCAAGGCAGAAAATGCTTTGGTTTCAGAAGACACTGCTGTGTTCCAGGTCCAGCTGCAGCCGGAAATAATCGGTGGTGTCAGGTGAGGTTGGTGGCGATGTGGTTTCCTAGGGAGGTGAGGGTGGATGGAGGTTCATTTACCCGTGGCTTTTGGTGCCCCTACAAACTGAGAGTTGTAGGCCCACCACCAAACAAGAGATGGACATAAAACACCCGTGTGCTAATAAGCCCTCCATGCGCTCTGGATAGACTGCTTTTTTTGGCCACCCCGAGGCATATGGAGTTTCCGGGCCAGGGATTAAATCTGAGCTACAGTGCAGCTATGTAGGGTCCTTTAACCCACTGGGCTGGGGCCAGGGATCAAACCTGCCTCCTGGTGCTGCAGAAACGCTATGGATTCCACTGTGTCACAGCGGGAACTCCTAGATAGGCGTCTACATTCATCAGATGGCTTCAGGTGTCCTGCCTGTCATGGGCTTGTTTTGCTTATTCCGCTTTGCTTGGATGAGGAAAGGATTCAGCCTTTGAAGGGGGGCCGGGTTTATGTACTTTGAATGGCAGAGAGGGAAAGCCGACCTGTGACCGAGAAATGAGCCAATGCCAGTCCCAGTTCAGATCCTCATAGCAACAAAACGGCGACGGCAGCGTACATTGAGCCCTCACCTTGACTGTGCTTTAACCTCTGCTCTCAGGTTAATCCCTGGCTCACCACCTGGCCAAGGAGAGCCGTCTCTTTAAGAGGACGCCGCGAGCTGGTCTCTGACCTGGATCCTGCAGTTCCTCTCCCAGGGTGATGGGCCGGCTGTCAGCTGGGAAAGGTGGGGCCTGAAGCGCAGACTTGGGGCAGGCCGGGGGCCAGTTCCCGCGCTGCACTGTGCTCCCCTCCCAGGGCCTCTCCGCTGGGGTCTCGTGCCTTCCCACCCCTTGGAGCTCTAGGACAAGGGCACGACGGGCTCCCCACCCTCGGCTGACCCTCCCACCAAAGCCTCGTTCTGCTTGATGCTCGGGAGCCTCGTCCAGCCCATCTCCCCACTGTCTCCCTGGCATCAGTTAGCCTAGGATATGTCTTCCCACTTGCGGGGTTTTGTTTCTTGGTTTTTGGGTTTTTTTCCTGTAAGAATAGTGAGGCCTGCAAGGTGCCTGGACTCGCAAAGTGCGTGAAAGATGAGCAGAAAGAGCATGACTGCTAAATAGGTTCCAGACCGGCTTCCACTCAGCCGCCTTCCTCCTTTCCTGCTGTTTATTGCCTTGGACGCCCGTGGGGGGTGAGAGCAGGAGGCTACTCTTCCCCAGGCCCTTTTTAACAGAGCAGTTGTGTTTCTTGCAGTCGGCAGGAGATTGGGTTTCTCACCCAGGTGTGCGAGGGGGGCCCTCCCCAGCTTCTGGGGTCCTCCTGCCTCCAGGTCAGCCCTTTGGCAGTGGCAGCGGCAGGCAGGCAGGTTCCTGCTGGGTTTGCCCCGAATCCTCCCTGCCACGGATGGTGCCAGTGGTGGCCCAGGGGCCTCCTTCTCCCTTGACTTCCGCCAACTGATTCTTTTCACAAATGTGCTAGGGCTGTGAACTGGCTGCTTAGCCCCAGAGTTCCCCCCGATGGCCTCCGGGTTTCTCCAGAAGCTGCCACAATGGGCCTTTATCAGCGAGGGATTCCCTGGGCCTCGGATCAAAAAAGCCGTGTCCTGTCCCGGCCGGGGAGGGGGCCAAGCTGGGAGTGTCTTCATCCCTCTCCCCCTCGGTCAGGCTCAATAGTTCCCTTGTTCAGGCCCGAGGGTCTCTGACTAGGAAGGCAGTGGGCGTTGGACATGGGATAGGAGAGAAAAAACCCTCCCGGGCTTGCCGTTTTCCTTATGACGGCTAGTTTTACACAGGTTCTGCCAGTGTGGACTGATGGGGTGGGGAGCTGTGCTGTCCTCCCCAGGTGGGTCCATTTGAAGGACAGGGAGAGGCCATGGGGTGTCAGTCAAAGCCTGACTTAGCAGATGCTGCTCTGATCAGCCAGTGGTCCAGCAATCAGGGGGGGCTTGCGGTGAGGCCCTCCCCCGACCTCTGCCGTCCACCAACACTGTGAGCAAAGCAGCCTGCCCTGACGGTAGCCTGGGTGAGAAGGTCGCAGGAGGCCATACTTGGTGTCCCCGCCTTTGCCAGGCCTCGGGTTCATCCTGAACACCGCTCTGAACTTCGTTTTTCTAAAGCAGATCTCATCCTCTTCCTCTTGAAAAACCTTCCGCAGCCACTCCTCCCTCCCTGGCTTTATAAAGTGCAGATGCCTCATCCTGGCTAGAGTTCTAGGCCCTCCGCTTGCTACCTTTCTAGTCTAGCTTCAGACTTCACTGGCTGCCTTTGCAGGCCAGCCTCGGGGCTCCCGTGTGATAGGGAGTGGTGTTGGAAGACGCCAGTGGGAAGGGGCAGCGGCGACTGGCACTTGATGGTGGGAAGCAGAGGTGGTAGGGATGCTATAAGACCTCCTTTGCATGGGGAGTTCCCGTCGTGGCTCAGTGGAAGTGAATCTGACTAGCATCCATGAGGACGCAGATTCAATCCCTGGCCTCTCTCAGTGGGTTCAGGATCCAGCGTTGCCGTGAGCTGTAGTGTAGGTCATAGACGCGACTCGGATCCGGCGTTGCTGTGGCTCTGTCATGGGCTGGCAGCTACAGCTCCAGTTCAACCCCTAGCCTGGGAACCTCCATATGTCGCGTGTGTGACCCCAAACCACCCTCCCAAAAAAAGACCTCCTTTGCGTGGGACAGAATCACACAACAAGAAACTGGCCCCAGAGTTCCCTTCATGGCTCAGTGGTTCACAAGTTCACAAACCGACTAGCATCCATGAGGACACAGCTCTGATTCGACTCCTAGCCTGCAAACTTCCATATGCCTCGGGTAGGGCCCTAAAATAGCAAAAAAAAAAAAAAAAAACAGCCCCAAAGTCATGCCAGGGACACCCCCCAATTGAAAACATGCGCCCAACTGAGTTCCTTGCTCTTGTCTGCATACCCCCCACTTTCACGGCACGCCCTCTGCTCACGCTGCCACTAGAGAGCCCTTCCCCCACACTTCACGGGACCAGATGTCCCCATCCTTTGAGCGCTAGCTCAGATGCTTTCTCTGACACAAAACTTCCGCTGATCCACATTCCCGTGAGGCATCTAGTGCTCGCCTGGGTTGCAGGTGTGTGTGTGTTCTCTCTCCAACCCTGCATTTATGGAGGGCGAGATCCTTATAGGATTCGACGTTCCGCCTTCCTCTCTCCCTCTTCTTTTCCCCTCATCACCCCTAAGCTTTTTCCCACGTCAAACATGCCTGGCTCTTGGTGGGAGTTCCTCAATTTGTGAGTTAAAGAGCTGAAGAAATAGATGTATAGGACTGAGGTTAGACGTTCAGGCTGGGGGAGTTCCCACTATGGCTCAATGGATTACAAACCTGACTGGTGTCCAAGAGGATGCGGGTTCGCTCCCTGGACCTGCCCAGTGGGTTAAGGATCCAGTGTTGCCATGAGCTATGGTGTAGGTTGCCAACACAGCTCAGATCCCACGTTGCTGTGGCTGGGGCATAGGCTGCAGCTCCATCTCCAATTCGACCCCTAGCCAGGGAACTGCCACACGCTGTAGGTGCATCCCCCCCACCCCACCCCCAAAAAAGCTACTTCGGAAGAGAGAGTAAAGCTGCTGAAAGGGCAAGGCTTCTTTGGAGGACCTTAAAGCTGTTATCATCCAGAGAGGATGAGACAAATCACCTGGATTAGCCAGGGAATCCTTTCCTCAATGAAAAATTTGGACCATCTAAGTTTGGCTGAATGAGCTGCAAACACTTGGATGAAGGGCTGGCAAACTCTGGTACATGGGCCACATGCAGCTCACCATTTGTTTTTTTTGCTTGTTTGTTTTAGCTGTGCCTGTGGCATGCAGAAATTCTGGGACCAGAGATCAAATCCAGGCCCCAGCAGCAACCTGAGCCACAGCAGTGACAATGCTAAATCCTTAGCCCACTGAGCCACTGGCAAACCCCCAGTGCTTGTTTTGCATAGCTCATGAGCTAACAGTGGTTTTCACACTTTTAAATGATTGGGAAACATTGAAAGAATACTATTTCATGACACATGAAAATCACAGGGAATTCAACCTTCATAAGTAAGGTTTTGCTAGAACATAGAGCTATGCACGTTTGCACTGCAGCAGCAGAGCTGAACAGATGCAACAGAGATTCTGTGGCCTGCAAAGCCTAAAGTATTTACTCTCTGTCCCTTTATAGGAAACGTTTGCTGACCTCTGACTTTAGAGGATTAGGTAGCCTTGGAGGGAAAACCCTGGAATTTGGAGGTCTCAGGCCCCAAGGGAGGGCTGAGGGCTTTGTCAGACACAATTTTTTTTTTTTTTTTGGTCTTTTTGCCATTTCTTGGGTCGCTCCTTCGGCACATGGAGGTTCCCAGGTTAGGGGTCGAATCAGAGCTGTAGCCACCGGCCTACACCAGAGCCACAGCAAAGCAGGATCCAAGCCGCGTCTGTGACTTACACCACAGCTCACGGCAATGCCGGATCGTTAACCCACTGAGCAAGGGCAGGGACCGAACCCGCAACCTCATGGTTCCTAGTCAGATTCGTTAACCACTGAGCCACGACAGGAACTCCAAGTCAGACACAATGTAATTGTCACCTTGATCATGTCCAAGGCTGCAGCGAACTGGGGAGAACTGTGTCACAGTGAGGCCCTGGCACACAGATTTTTAGCACGGTCTGCCTTCCATGGCTGCACAAGTTTCTGGACAAGGAGAGGGTGGGAATGGGGGCAGCAAACAGATGGGAAGTAGGAGGGAAGAACTTAGTAGTCCCCTAGAGGACTGAGGGTCTGCAGGCCGGGAGTAAAAACCACTTCTCTTTCACTCCTCTGGCCTCCAGGAAGGGCTTGCTGCTGGTTGTCCTTCCCAAGCCAGGAGAGGCCACAGCCAAGGAAGGGAGCCCAGTGCACCAATGACTCCAAGATGGTGTCCTTTAGCCTCTGGGTGGAGGAGTCTCTTGGTTAAGACTGTAACTACTGTAAATCAACTATACTTTAAGTAAAATTAAAAGACTGTGTCTAGGAGTTCCCACTGTGGCTCAGAGGTAATGAACCCGACTAGAATCTATGAGGATTCGGGTTCGATCCCTGGCCTCGCTCAGTGGGTTAAGGATCCCACGTTGCTGTGGCTGTGGTTGTAGCCTGGCAGCTGCAGCTCCGATTCAACCCCTAGCCTGGGAACTTCTATATGCCGCACATGTGGCCCTAAAAAAAAAGAAAAAAGCAAAAAAGACTATGTCTATCCTGGACTACCAGAGACCCCAAAAGAACCCACACATGCTCCTCATTGTAGATGGTGCCAACCCTAATATCCACCAAGCGCTCAAGAACAGATGAGCCACCCAGTCCTGGGTATCTATCCAGACAAAAACCGTGATGCAGAAAGACATGTGTGTTCCAATGTTCACTGCAGCACTATATACAACAGCCAAGATATGGAAGCAACCTAAATGTCCATCGACAGAGGAGTGGCCAAAGAAGATGTGGTACACATACACAATGGAATATTACTCAGCCATTAAAAGGAAAGAAATAAGGGCATCTGCAGCAACATGGAGGGACCTAGAAATTATCAAGCTAAGTGACGTCAGAGAGTGAGACACTGACAGCAGATGCTATCACTTACATGTGGAGTCTAAAAAAGGACACAGTGAACTTTGCAGAACAGATCCTGACTCACAGACTTTGAAAAACTTATGGTTTCCAAAGGAGACAGATGGGGGAGGATGGGCTGGGGGTTTGGGATGGAAATGCTATAAAATTAGGTTGTGATAATCATTGTACCCACTATAAACATAATAAAATTCATTGAGGAAAAAAAAGCACAGATGGGCACAACTTTGTAAGTCAACTATACTTAAAAAAAGGAGTTCCTGCTGTGGTGCCATGGGTTAAGAGTCCGACTGCAGCAGCTCTGGTCACTGCGGAAGCTCGGGTTTGATCCCTGGCGGATCACAGTGGGTTTGGCACAGCTGCAGTGTTGTTCGAAGCTGCAGCTCAGATTCAGTCCCTGGCCCAGGAACTTCCGCATGCTGTGGGCACAGCCATAAAAAAAAAAAAAAGAAAGAAAGAAAAGAAAGAAAAAGACCAAATGAGCCAGTAGCCGCCTCTGGCCTCTCTAGCCCTCCCGCCTCCCTCACTTCCTTCAGGGCTCCTTTCCTGTCAACCTTCACCCCCACCGGAGTCGCAACAGCACAGGAAGCTCTTGGATCCTCAGGAACAACCCCTTCATTTGGTGGAGGAGGGGGAGGAGATGTGCCCAGTGTCCCATGGGAAGCAGGTGGCAAGGCCAAGGGTGGGATCTGGGGGTCCACACTCTGCCTAGTACTGGTTCCATCCCATCTCTCAGCTTCCTGTATCCGGGGCCCAAAGTTCTGTAAGTAAAGCCTTTGCTGCTGACAGGTGAGCGAGTGCATGTGGGGACTTCATTCTCTTCGTGGACATGTCCATCCCCGGCTGGACCATCCCAGGCGGGGGGCAGAGACAACGCCTGCTCCTTCGTAAGGCCCTTGCCGCCAAGGAGCTGCAGCCATCCTTGCCGACAATGTGAAACTCCGACCTGGCCTGCAAGTCCCAGACGTCTTGCCCCAGAAGGCAACAAAGTTAGTAGAAAGAACATGGGTTCTAGAATTACCAAGATCTGTGTTTTGACTCTGGCTCTGCTACCCTAACTAGCTTGGGAGACCATGAGTAAATTACTTAACTACTTCAAGCATCCTTTTTTTTTTTTTTTTTCCTTATCAAATCTAAGGATATTAAGGGGTTCTCTTGTGGCACAGCAGGTTAAGAATCCAGCCTTGTCACTGTAGGGGCTTGGATTGCTGCTGTGGCATAGGTTTGTTCCCTGGCCTGAGAACTTCTATATGTCACAGGCACAGCCAAAAAAAAACCCCAAAAAACAACAACAAAAAAAACCTAAGGGTGTGAATATCCACGTTGCAGTGGGGTTCTGTGTGTGCTCGAGGGTTTTTGTTTCATTTTGTTTTGATTTGTTTTGTTCTGTTTATCCTTAGGGCCACAAATGGGGCATATGGAAGTTCCCAGGCTAGGGGACGAATCAGAGCTACAGGCACCGGCCTACGCCACGGCCATGGCAACTTGGGATCTGAGCTTCATCTGCAACCTACACCACAGCTTCTGGCAACGCCAGATCCCAACCTGCTGAGCAGAGGCAGAGATCGAGCCCGCATTCTCATGGATACTAGTTGGGTTCTTTTCCGCTGAGGCACAACAGGAACTCCTGTGAGTTTTGTTTGTTTGTTTTGGCCACACCTGAGGCATGTGGAAATTCCCAGGCCAGGAATCAAACCCCTGCCCCGGCAGTGACCTGAGCCATAGCCATAGCAACATGGAATCTTTAAGCACTAGGCCACTAGGGAACTCTGCCACATTGCAGTGTTGTTGAGAAGTAAGCAAGAGGACAGATGTGAAAGTGCTTAGCACAGGACTCAGCACACAGGAGATGCTCCATGTACTTCTTCCCATGCCTGCTTGTGTTCTAAGGGGCTTCCTGCCTCTCCCTAGAGTCAGAGATCAGGAAACTTCTTGGACTCCTGGGAGAGCAAAGCTCATCTACGTGCCCCTCCCTGATTCCACGCCCACTACTGAGAAGGGAGCAGGGGGACCACCATGGCTCTGACCCTGGTTAGATTCAAACAAGAAGATGGAGGAGTTGAATTCCTCCTCCTCCCAGGAACCCAGATGTCTTGGGGTAGGTGGCTTGACCTCGCATTTAGGAAGCCTGTCATCAGGCCTTCGTTATTTGAGGTTGTGGGTGCAGGTTGACTGCACAAATTCCGAAGCGATTTTGCATAAAGATTGTTGCAAAGGAGCTCCCTGGTGGCTCAGCTCATTAAGGATCCGGTGTTGTCACCGCTGTGGCTCGGGTTGGATCCCTGGCCTGGGAACCTCCTCATGCTGTGGGTGTGCCCCCCCCCCCACAGTTTCCACAAGTCCCTTTATATCATCAAGTCTCCTTTTCCCCATCCTTACAATGAAGGGGTAAGCCTATCAGCTCTTTGCCAACTGAGCGCAGGGGAATGTGGACCGGATTCAGAGGGGCCCTGAGTCCATCCATCCCCTGCTACAGCCAGAGCAATGTTGAGTTCAGCAGTCTTACAGGAAGGCCTCAGTCACTTCCGCTATTTAATGGAAGGGTTCCCCGGCTACCAAGGTTTGAAATCCGCTGTCCTGGAAGCTGTTCTCAAAGGTTCCTTCCGCCTCTCAAGTCTGTTTCAGGCCCAGCCGGGTGAGGCTGTGGCCTCTCTTCTCCACCAGATGGCAGCAGCCTGCCTGCTGCTGCAGGTGCCAGGCTGTGTTGACAAGCACAAGACGTTCAGAAAAAGATCCCAGGGAAGGGACAAGGAGGACCTTAGGGCCAGCTCTGAGGGTAAGTACATAGATGGAGGTGACCCCCTGCAAACAACTTCCTGACAGAGCACCCCCGGCATCTGCGGCTGTAAATGTACCAAGTGCCCGGCCCCAACCACCATCCAGACTGGTGCTATCCGTCTCTTTGCCAGGTGGGAGATCGCCACCCAGCTCAGTTTTAACTCTTCCTAAAACCAGGGAGGCTCTCAGGACACTGGATACTCAGGCAGCCTGAAGTCAGTTTGGGGAACTCATCCAGTTGTTAATGAATAAGCGAGACTCGGAGAGGCTTATCCGCTTCTCTTTCAGAAGCCCCAGGAGTTCCCTTCCAACTTCCCCAAACACTCATGAGGAAACACAAAATCAAATCTGATAGGCTTGGGGGCAGTTTGACCTTCCATTTTGTGGATGCTCTACAAATGAACAGACTAGAACAAGCGTCAGGTACCCAAGTTGGTCTGTTGATTCATCCAACAATTATTGAGTACCTACTGTGTGCAACCTGAGCTAGATGTGTCAGGGGATTAGAGCATAAATCAGACACAGGTCTTTTATAATGAGGTGAATAGGAGCTCCCGCTGTGGCCCAGTGTGTTAAGAATCTGACTTCAGGAGTTTCTGCTGTGGCGCATGGGATCCTAAGCGTCTTGGGAGCCCTGGTACATGGGTTTGATCCCCAGCCCACGGTGGGTAAAGGATCTGGCATTGCTGCAGCTGCGGCTTAAGTCACAGCCGAGGCTTGGATCTGATCCCTGGTCCCAGAATTCCACATGCCTCGGGCAGCCAAAAATTTAAAAAAAAAAAAAAAAGAGGAGTCCCCGTCGTGGCGCAGTGGTTAACGAATCCGACTAGGAACCATGAGGTTGCGGGTTTGGTCCCTGCCCTTGCTCAGTGGGTTCAGGATCCAGCGTTGCCGTGAGCTGTGGTGTAGGTTGCAGACGCGGCTCGGATCCCGCGTTGCTGTGGCTCTGGCGTAGGCCAGTGGCTGTGGCTCCGATTCAACCCCTAGCCTGGGAACCTCCATATGCCGCGGGAGCGGCCCAAAGAAATAGCAAAAAGACGAAAAAAAAAAAAAAAGAATCTGACCTCGGTGGCTTAGGTCTCTGCTAAGGCACAGGTTCAATCCCCAGTCCGGCCCAAAGGGTAAAAGGATCCAGTGTAGGTTGCAGCTGAAGCTGGGATTCAATCCCTGGCCCAGGAATATCCATGTGTCAGGGGTGTGGCATTAAAAAACAAACAAAGAGGGGAGTTCTTGTTGTGGTGCCGTGGAAACAAATCCAACTGGGAACCATGAGGTTACGGGTTTGATGCCTGGCCTCACTCAGTGGATTAAGGATCTGGCGGCTCAGATCTGGCATTGCTGTGGTGTAGGCAGGCAGTTGTATCTCCAATTATACCCTTAGCCTGGGAAGCTCCACATGCTGCAGGTATGGCCCTAAAAAGCAAGGAAAAAAAAAAAAAGCTAAACCTGTAAACCAACCGTAGTGGAAAAAATAAAAATCATTAAAAATTAAAAAACAAACAGACAAACAAACAGTAGCTGGGACATGAAGATCGACGCTGAAGACCAGCAGCTCAGCCCAGTATGTGTGGGGAGTGGGGTGTGAAAAGCTGGCCCGTGGTGCAGACTCGGCGGGGCGTTCTCTTCCATTCCCGTTTGCCCAGCTCTCCAGAAGTGGTCCATTGTTATCTGTCCACAACCACCTGCCTCAGGATACATCAGCTCCTTTACAATCTGCTGCTGGCTGTATGATCTTGAATGAATTGGTTAGTATATCTCAGCTTAAGTTTCCTCAACTGTAAAACAGTGTCAATCAAAGGGCCTCCTGGAGGAGTTCCCGTCATGGCTCAGTGGTTAACGAATCTGACTAGGAACCATGAGGTTGCGGGTTCAATCCCTGGCCTCAATCAGCAGGTAAAGGATCCAGCATTGCCGTGTGCTCTGGTGTAGGTCGCAGACGTGGCTCGGATCCCGAGTTGCTGTGGCTCTGGCGCAGGCCGGCAGCAAGAGCTCCCATTCGACCCCTAGCCTGGGAACCTCTATATGCCGTTGGCTGTGGCCCTAGAAGAGGCAAAAAGACAAAAAAAGGGGTGGGGGTGGCTACTGGAGTTCCCTGGTGGCTCAGTGGTTTAAGGATCCAGTGTTGTCACTGCTGGGGCTCTGGTCACTGCTGCGATGCAGGTTCCATCCCTGACCTGGGAACTTCCACATGCCCTGGGCAAGGCCAAATATAAGAGGTGAATACAATTTAATCCAAATGACAGGGGAGCAGGTTGTGTGTATTGGAGTCATATCGTATATCTTCTCCCTTCGGATTTCTGTTTCTTTTTTTTTTGTCTTTTTTTGCTATTTCTTGGGCCGCTCCCGCGGCATATGGAGGTTCCCAGGCTAGGGGTCGAATTGGAGCTGTAGCCACCGGCCTACGCCAGAGCCACAGCAACGCGGGATCCGAGCCGCATCTGCAACCTACACCACAGCTCACGGCAGCGCCGGATCGTTAACCCACTGAGCAAGGGCAGAGACCGAACCCGCAACCTCATGGTTCCTAGTCGGATTCGTTAACCACTGCGCCACGACGGGAACTCCGGATTTCTGTTTCTTATTGTTTGATTCAGGTCAAAAGTTAAATGATGAGACCATGAAATGAGGGGAGAAACAGGGGAAAACTAGTACAAAGGAAACCAGAGACAGCTCAAACATTTGCCATAAGGAATCCGCAAAATAGAGGGTTGAATTGGCTCCGCTGTTACTGATGTGTACAGATCTTAAAGCGAAGTATTTTCCCCACCTCCTCCCAACAATTTTCCTGGAGAAAGTGGGATCCTAGCTCTACCCTGTTTCATCTTGCAAATGATTCTTTAGGTTGGCTTAAAAAATAATAATACTTATTATTTTCCCTGGTGGCTCAGTGGGTTAAGTTCTGGCACTGGCACTGCAGTGACTTGAGCCTAATATTAATAATAATAATACTTATCCGTTTGTTTTATTTGTTTATTTCCTATGGCTGCACTTGCGGCATATGGAAGTTCCCAGGCTAGGGATCAAATCCGAGCTGCAGCTGCCAGCCGCAGCCACAGCGACACAGGATCTGCATTGCTTCTGCAACCTATGCCACAGCTTGCAGCAATGCTAGATCCTTAAGCCACTGAGTGAGGCCAGGGATGGAACCAGCACCCTCACAGAGACTAGTCTGATTCTTAACCCCCTGAGCCACAATGGGAACTCTTGCTACTTTTATTTTTATTTATTTATTTTTCTCTCTGGCCACCCTTTGGCTTCTGGAGTTCTTGGGCCAGAAATCAGATCCAAGCTACAGTTGCGACCTACATTGCAGCTGCCACAATGCCAGATCCTTACCCACTATGCAGGAACAAGGATTGAACCTACGTCCTGGCTCTGCAGAGACACTACCAATCCAGTTGCACCACAGCGAGAACGCCAATACTTTTTATTTTAAAAGATACAAAGAAGTGAAGTTCCCGTCGTGGCGCAGTGGGTTAAGAATCTGACTAGGAACCATGAGGTTGCGGGTTCAATCCCTGGCCTTGCTCAGCGGGTTAAGGATCTGGTGTTGCCGTGAGCTGTGGTGTAGGTTGCAGACGCGGCTC
The DNA here is from genome assembly GCF_016906955.1 of Phacochoerus africanus. Lineage (NCBI taxonomy): Eukaryota > Metazoa > Chordata > Mammalia > Artiodactyla > Suidae > Phacochoerus > Phacochoerus africanus. The sequence goes on along the minus strand of NC_062557.1, from coordinate 25,753,042 downwards.
GGATCCCTCTTGCTGTGGCTGTGGTGTAGGCCAGCGGCTCCAGCTCCAATTCGACCCCTAGCCTGGGAACCTCCATATGCCACGGGAGCAGCCCTAGAAAAGACCAAAAAAAAAAAAAAAAAGACACAGAGAAGCATAAAGAATAAAACAGAATGGGAGTTCCTGTCATAGCTAAGCAGTTAACAAACCCAACTAGCATCCATGAGGATGTGGACTCAATCCCTGGCCTCACTCACTGAGTTGCGTGACCTGAGGTGTAGGTCGCAGATGTGGCTCAGATCCTGCATTGCTGTAGCTGTGGTGTAGGCTGGCGGCTACAGCTCTGATTGGACCCCTAGCCTGGGAACCTCCATATGCCGCAAGTGCAGCCCTAGAAAAGACAAAAAAAAAAATGATGAAAGGAAAGAAGGAAGGAAAGCCATGCATTCAGGAGCACATACGTGTGTCTCTAAGCCCAAGTGAACATGTTCTCTGCCATTCTGATTGTTTACAGAAAAGGGTTCACACTGTTCTGTATCTTGCTGCTTCCATCTACTGAAATATCTTGGACATCTCACCACAGTAGCACAAACAACCCCCCCCCCCACCTTTCTTTTTCACGACTACAGCGTTTCCCTTGGTATGGATCTATCACAGTTCGTTATGTTGTCACTTTGGCTTTTGGATGATTGGTGGTGGTTTCTGCTGTTGCAAACAAAACCACAATGCATGCAGCCCAATTTTTCAGAGGGTCCAGGGGTCTCGGTGCAAGGTTTCCCTACAAGGCAAAAGGGTTGTGCCCAGAGTCCCAGGAAATAATCTTTGGGGTGGAGGATGGCGTTAGCGGAGCCCGCCCCGGGAGCTGCCCGGAGGCTTTATATCATGAATGTGTGACTCTGACTTCTTTGGGGGAAGTCGTTACTCCACCTCCTGTTCCTGCCAAGCTGGCGTGGCTGCAGGCAGGCCAGCCATCCAAGCATGGCTGCCCCCGATGGGTCCCAGCTCTGGAGTCCTGGCTGGTTGAGGGCTTGCTGGATCAGTCGGCGGGCTCCCTGGAGCTCCTGGCTCGGGCCTGAGTGGCTCTGCTTGGCGGGGGGGCTCATGGCTTCACCGTGCTGCTCTGAGATTCACAAACAAACAGGAAACCAGGCCACTTCCTCCTTGCTGGGGCTGGTCCCCCGTCCTTATCTCCTCGTTGGCCCAGAGGGAAAGGGGCAGCCAGGGATTCATCAGGCAGCTTCCTGACAGAGGTGGCAGGGGAAATGTGGGGCCCACTGCCAGGATGAGCTCCCCGGCCCCGTGCACCTATTTGCCCTGCTGGGGTGGCCTTACTGAGAATTAAAGCTAGGCTCCAACCTTGCCCTTTCTGGAAGACTTTTCTGATGAAGCCCACTCTGTTTGGATCCTCCTTAGCCCCAGAGGGCTCTTTCTGAGATGGAGTTCTTTTAAACTTTCACTAAGTGGCTCTCTGGGTGTCTATGGTGAGAGAGGGTTTTTTTTCCCTCAAGGTAATATTTTCTTCTGCCTTTTTCCAGTACCACCCCACGTGGCATCCTCATGGGGGATGCCCAATAAACGACTGAACAACACACCAGCTTCTAAAGGGGTACCAGGGGGAAGCTCTCCTTGTGGGTCAGCGATGACGAGCCCAACTAGTCTCCATGAGGACATGGGTTCGATCCCTGGCCTTGCTCAGTGGGTTAAGGGTCCAGCGTTGCCATGAGCTGTGGAGCAGATTACCAACACAGCTCGGATCCCACCTTGCTGTGGCTGTGGTGTAGGCTGGAATCTACAGCTCCACCCCTGGCCTGAGAGCATCCATATGCTGCAGGTACGGTCCTAAAAAGCAAAACAAACAAACAAAAATGGGTGCCAGGGCATAAGGGAGACATCAGGGTTGCAGTCATGGCTCATGATGGGGCCAGAAAGCATCCATGCTTCAGGCCTGACCGTGAGCAGCTGAACAGGAGGGAGGGTGGGGTGGGGACAGTCAGGAGTGTGTGAAGCAGAGGTGTGGCTGGGGCGGAGGTCGGAGATGAGGGTGCAGATACTCTGTCCGGTCCAGAAATCGCCAGCAGACCTCAGGGACATCAGTTCCCTGGCTTTCGGCCTGTCATCAGTTGGTTACTATAATATGTGTTATTCAGGGGTGCCCTTTGTAAGGCATGACACTTTTTAAAAACACGGTCAACATAAAAACAATGATGAATATACTTAATCCTTCTCAGTGACTCAGAGGGCGCAGTAGGATACTTGGTGCCTGGCCTGGGGCGCTCCTTACGCCTATCAATTATTTTAGAGAACATTAGCCGTGGGCCAGCAGCCTGTGGTGAGTCACTGTCAGTCACTTAGGAAAAAAAAAATCTCGGCTCTCAACTCATTTAGTTGCCACTGTTCTTTTTTTTTAAAAAAAGCCGAGCAGAGAAACCAAACTTAAAAACAAACAATAATAACTCAGAAAGCCTAAAAGCCCAGTGATCTTCTTTTTTTCTGCTTCCTCTTCAGCCACACCTGCGGCCTATGGACGTTCCCAGGCCAGGGATCGAATCCAAGCCACAATCCAGCTGCAGCAAGGATCCTTAACCCACTTTCCCCAGGCTGGGAATCAAGGTTGCCACCGGATCCTTAACCTGCTGTGCCACAGCGGGAACTCCCCCAGTTATCTTCCCTTTCCAGGTGTTTGGGCTTCAGACAAAAGTTTCCCTGTTTCCCTGTGAAGCACCTGCAGCCCAGAGAAGCCTGAGACCCGTGGTGGGTAGAGGCCGCGCCCCTCCCCCATGAGGATGGCGCAATGGGGGTGGGGTGGGGTGCAGGCTGGGACTGAGGCAGAGCATGAAGCAGGAAGGGTCTCCTGGCAGCGGAGTGCTCAGACACCACAGGAAGGCAGAGAGGGAGCTCCCGGAGCTGCATCTCCAAAGCTTCAGAGGTGGCAGATGGCACAGACCAAAGATGGTAGCCCCACTGACACCTCTTGATATGGGTGCCACCGGGAGACTGAAAGGTGACCTTGGTGGCCTGGTGAGGTCAAGGGATGGTGATCCTCACCTGGCTCCATATAGGGTCTCCCAGCGTGGCAGGAGGGGGTCACCTCCCTACGTGCCCCATACAGCTCCCAAATCTTCATCTAAAGGCCACTTTAGGGTGTTTCCCCCAGAAGTGGAGTAGGGAACGCTAAGCGTGAGAGCAGAGCCTGGCCCCAGCAGGGAGGCCGCCAACTGTAGCCTCCAAGGCTGGCAAACCACTGCCAGTAGCCCCGCCTCGTCCCAACCGGACAGTAAGAGGTGAGTGGAAACCTCAGGTTAAAAATACCCAGCCTTGTTGTACAGAGAAATAAGAACAGGAAGGAAGTGTGAAGAGGCAGGCAAACTAGACAACAAGCCTCAGAGAAGGGGAGTGAGAGGTTATGAATGGCGGGAAGTTGATCAGGTAGCACAGGCGGGGGAATGCCCCCCAGGTGCCTGAGGGGCAGGTGGGCAGGGGATGGGCTCGTGGGGCATGGTTCAGGCAGACCCTTCCAGAGAAGTGGTTTGGACCCACGGAGGCCAGGATTCAGATCCCCGCAAGGAACCCTGGCCCAGGAATGGAAGCCAGAGGGCTCCCCTGGAGAGTGGGGAACAGGGGACCAGAGGAAGGCGGCCCTGTTGGCCCTTCTCTCTGGAGGAAGAAGAACCACCCGAGCCACCCTCAGAGTGGAAGGGTGTTCAGCTGGCCTTGGGAACAGCAGCTGCTCTTGCGGAAAGGGAGCAGAGTGAGAAAGCTGAGTGAGGGGACACGGTACTGACTCTATGCTGGCCAGGTTACAGTCAGGGCTCTACCTTCAGGAGGCTGAGTTTGACTCCTGACTCAGCCACGTGACCTTGGACGGATGTATAACTTCTCTGGCCTTCAGTTTCCTCGTCTGTAAAATGGAGATGCCAGGAGTGGTGACCTCATGGTATGGGGTAAGAAGTAAATGAGCTAGCTATTACCCAATGCTTCTAGAACAGTACTGAGTACCTACTATTGCTTTTCAAGTGTTAGCCATTGGGGGAGTTCCCATTGTGGCTCAGCAGAAATGAATCTTACTAGCTCCATGAGGATGCAGCTTCGATCCCTGACCTCACTCAGTGGGTTAAGGTCTGGTGTGACCTTGAGCTGTGGTGTAGGTTGCAGACGCGGCTCAGATCTGGCATTACTGTGGCCGTGGTGAAGGCTGGCAGCTACAGTGGGCGATTCGACCCCTAGCCTGGGAACCTCCATATACTGCAGGTTCGGCTCTAAAAAAGATTTAAAAAAAAAAGTGTTAGCCTTTGGGATGGAGTAAGGAGTCGGGCAGGTGATGGGTAGAAAAAAGTTTCCAACATGTCATGTCCAGGGAACATCCCTTCCCAGAGAACCTGCAGCCCAGACTAGGAGGGAGCACAGGAAAGGAGGGGATAGAGACAAGAGAGATGTGGCCTAAGTATTCAGGAACCAATGGTTTATGGCGGATTGTAAGAGCTAACCAATCACATTTCAGGAGATTTTTGTACCAAGTAACTTTCCCCACCTCAGCGTTTGGGAGTTGCTGGGCCCAGTGGAGTTAAAGTAATGTGAAGTCAGCAGGGGGACCATAGCGTTCAAGGGGGTGGCTGCTGGGTGGCTGGCTGGAGGTTGGGGGGGTGAGGGTGGCTGGGAGTGACGATTTAGAAGGGTCCTTGGGACCTGGCCTTCCAATCCTCTGCCAAGAGTTTGAAATTTATCATGTAGGAGTTCCCATCGGGGCACAGTGGAAGAGAATCCGACTAGGAACCATGAGGTTGCGGGTTCGATCCCTGGCCTTGCTCAGTGGGTGAAGGATCTGGCATTACCTTGAGCTGTGGTGTAGGTCACAGACGCAGCTCAGATCTGGCATGGCTGTGGCTATGGCTGTGTTGTAGGCCAGCAGCTGTCGCTCCCATTCAACCCCTAGCCTGGGCACTTCCATGTACCACAGGAGTGGCCCTAAAAAAAAGGAAAAAAAAAGAAAGAAAGAAAAGAAAGTGGACTCGTTTGGAAAGATGGTAAAGAGGAAGGAGGGGAGACTCCGCTGTGGTTCTAGTCTGGGCAGCAGAGCATTTGGTGGTGTCCTTATTGGAGGCAGGAAAGAAAGGCAGCTAATGGGGCTTGATGAAGGTTTCGAAAGGGTGAGTTTGAGGTGGCTGAGATAGCCAGGAGAGGGTTGGAGAAGAAGAAATGGCAGTGCAGTGATAAAACTGAGATGGTGAAATAGAGCAGGACCCTGTGGTCCTTCCCAGCCATGTCCTCTGCCTGCCTCTTGTCTGTAGAAAAATTTTAGTTAGGAGTTCCTGCTGTGGCATAGTGGGTTAAGAATCTGACTGCAGCAGCCCAAGCAGCTGCAGAGGTGTGAGTTTGGTCCCCAGCCCAACACAGTGGGTTACAAGATCCAGCATTGCCGCAGCTGTGGCATAGGTTGCAGTTGCGGCTCAGATTCAATAGCTGGCCCAGGAACTTACCCATGCCAAGGTTGTGCCCATTAAAAAAAACAAACAAACAAAAAACAAAACTTTAGTCAAAGAATAAATTTAATCAGAGAAGTAAGAAAATGCAGAAAAAAAGGGAAACAATCAAATGAATCCAAATATCAATAGTTTAGTCATTAAATAAAGTCAAGGACTTTTAGTTCTTCCTCCAGGGCAACATTCTAAGCCATATCCTTTGTGCTGTTTTATAGAAACTAAAACCCCTACCAGGTGGAAAAACTTAACTACGTGATGACCAGACTGTAGCCATGACATAAGCTGCCACAATTCTGAGAACTGGCCTCAAAGACATGGAAACAAACTGATCCTGAAACTGAAGGTTACTGTATTTAAAACAATCAAGATGACACTGATCAGACCACAGCCTGACCAAGTTCAAAATGATGGTCAGAACTGACTGTGCTATTTCTGCGTCGAGCCCCCTCCTTTCGCCTATACACCCCTGAAACTCCCCTTTTAAAAGCTCTTGCTGGGAGTTCCCACTGTGGCTCAGCTGGTTAAGGATCTGGCATTGTTGCAGCTGTGGTGTAGGTTGTACCTGTGGCTCAGATTTGATCCCTGGCCCAAACTTCCATATGCTGCATGTATGGCTGACAAAAAAAGAAAGAAAGAAAAGAAAGCTCTTGCTGGGGGAGGAGTTGGCCTTTGGAAACAAGTCCACCCTCCCCCCAGTTTCCAGCCTCTGAAATAAAGCGAACTTTCCTTTCCACCAACTTTGCTCCCCCCTTTGTTTTGTCTTTTTAGGGCCGCACCGGTGGCATATGGAAGTTCCCAGGCTAGGGGTCAGATCAGAGCTACAGCTGCCAGCTTACACCACAGTCACAGCAACACAGGATCTGAGCCACATCTGTGACCTACGCCACAGCCTTGTGGCAACACCAGGCCAGATTCTTCACCCACTGAGCCAGGCCAGGGATCAAAGCTGCATCCTCATGGATGCTAGTCAGATTCGTTTCCACTGAGCCACAACGGACACTCCCAACTTTGCCTCTTTATTGGCTTTTGAGCAGCAAACAGCTGGACCTCACTTTCAGTATCAGTGGGGTTGCAGGAGACTCCCTTCAGATTGAATCAAGGAAGCTTGCACACTGAGCTGTGGGCCACATGTGACCTGCAGAGCCTGCTAGGGAAATGTAGCGGTGCACCGGAGGGGCTGACAGGCCTCCCTCACGCCCTAGCTGACGGTTAGAAAATTGCAAAGTATCACAGTTTCCATTGAGTGGTTAAATGACATTATGGATTATATTATCTAACTTGAACGAAATTAACTTTCACAAAATGGACGTGGGGGGGGGGTGGGTGTTAAAAGATCCCTGCCCAGGAACTGCAGGTTAACGATCACCCTGATTCAGCAAACACTAGCATGCAAAAAAAAAAAAAAAAAAATGGCACAGCTGGCACTTCTCAGACTTTGTTTAAAAAGGGACAATCCGATCAGGCCTAATGCGATGACAGCCACAAAACTTGTTTTGTAATTTGTTTTGGGGGGTTTTGTTTTTCTTTTTAGGGCTGCATGTTCGGCATATGGAAGTTCCCAGGCTAGGGGTCCAATCGGAGCTACAGATGTCGGCCTACACCACAGCCACGGCAACACCAGATCCAAGCTGCCTCTGCAACCTACACCACAGCTCATGGCAACGACAGATCCTTAACCCACTGAGTGAAGACAGGTTTCAAACCCGAATCCTCATGGATCCTAGTCGGGTTCGTTACCACCCAGCCACAAAGGGAACTCCCTGTAATTTGTAATTACCACGGTGACTATTTGAAATGTTAATTACGCTTCCCACCATTGTTAAAAACAAACCTCACCCAAATGTATATTGTGTCTTGAGATGTAATGATAGCAGGCTGTGCATACAATTTGTAAATAATTCAACATATATCAAGGGCACATGCTCAAGTTTTATTACTGAGGAGATGTAACTTCTCAGTATGAGAGTTGTCATCTCGTGCAAGGTTTTGATTTGGGGGAAAATTCATAAGTCATAGGTTTCGGGTCCCAGGGCATGAACTGGTTTCCTACTTTATCTGTTCCACACATCTGAAATACTATGTATTGCATTTACCTCTTAGAACAAAGGATGCTTGTACTCAAATTGTAGCCGCAATGGCTCACTTCCCTTTCATCGCCTTGATCCGTCTCTTCCTTCTGGAGATGAGGCAAAGATTAGTCGCGCTCCCTGGAGAAAAGCATTAAGTAAATACAAGGCGTTGCTGACGTTATGGTTACTATTATTAACAACAGCAATAGGCAGCAGCCGTGAACAGTGCTCCAAGGTGTTCTCATAAGGATCCAGGGGAGAGGTTCCTAAAAACATCCAAGCCCTCACCTCTTAAGGATCCAGGGGAGAGGTTCCTAAAAACATCCAACCCCTCACCTCTTAACAACACTTGAATCTCAGGGTCCTGCTGGCGTTTGAGTCCCATGGGGCAGCGAGGCTGCTGGGGCTTCAAAAAACCAAAGCCCCCAAGGGATGGGATTGCCATTCTCTGAGGGAGGAAGAGCTCACCTCCTGAGAGGCAGACTCCAAGATCAGATGGGACTAGCAACTGCTGGAGGAAAGATCTTTCTCAGGTTGGCCCAATACCCGGGAACTAAGGTACCAGACCCTTGGGTACCTGCATCCCACTACTGAGGAGAACCCACATGCATAAAATTTTACATTAAAATAATTACTTTGGAGGCATCCCCATTGGGGTGCAACTGAAATTGGCGGCATCTTGGGAGCACTGGGACGAAGGTTCAAGCCCTGACCGGGCACAGTGGGTTAAGGATCTGGCGTTGCCACAGCTGCAGCTTAAGTTGCAATCCTTAGATCTGATCCCTGGCCTGGGAACTCCATATGCCAAGGGGCGGCCAAAAATTAAAAAAAAAAAAAAAAAAGAAAAGAAAAGAATTCCTTTGGAGTTCCCGCTGTGGCTCAGTGGATTAAGAACTCGACATAGTGTCCATGAGGATGCTGGTTCCTCTCTGGATTTGCACAGTGAGTTAGGGACCTGCCAATGCTGTGGCTGTGGCATAGGCTGGCAGCTGCAGCTCCCATTCGACCCTTAGCCCAGAAACTTCCATATGCTGCGGGTGCAGTCCTTAAAAAATAAATAAATAAATAAAACCCTCACTTTTAGGAGTCCCCTTGTGGTGCAACAGATTAAGGATCCACATTGTCGCTGCAGTGGCTTGGGTGGCAGCTGTGGTGGTGCAGGTTTAATTCCTGGCCCAGGAGTTTCTGCAGGCCGCAGGTGCAGCAAAAATAATAATAGTAATAAATAATTATTTATTACTTTTACTTTTTCAAAGTACATCTGTGTGAGGAGGTTAATTAATAGGGTGGAGATGATTATTTGCCGCCATTTATGCCCGACACATATTACCGAGCATATGTCGTGTATTCAGGGTGCTGTCCTCGGCACCAGGAGGACACCCAGCTGGAGACCTGGACTCGATGAGGACCCGAAGCACAAGTCAAGAAATGCACATAAGCAGTTCCCGTCGTGGCTCAGTGGTTAACGAATCCGACTAGGAACCATGAGGTTGCGGGTTCGGTCCCTGCCCTTGCTCAGTGGGTTGAGGATCCCTGAGCTGTGGTGCAGGTCGCAGACGCAGCTCAGATCCCATGTTGCTGTGGCTCTGGTGTAGGCTGGCAGCTACAGCTCCGATTAGACCCCTAGCCTGGGAACCTCCATATGCCACAGGTGTGGCCCTAGAAAAGATTAAAAAAAAAAACTAGATTTTCAATAGCCACATGCTGGATGTTAAGATTCAGTTTATCTTCAGTGAGCAAGGGGGACCCTTGGAAAGTTTTGGGACAGATGAGGCAGTGAACGCAAAGACATTAAAAACAAAACAAGGGAGTTCCTGTCGTGGTGCAGCGGAAACGAATCCGACTAGTATCCATGAGGATGTGGGTTTGACCCCTGGCCTCACTCGGTGGGTCGGGGATCCAGCATCGCAGTAAGCTGTGGGGTAGGCCACTGGCATGATTCGGATCCGGCGTTGCCGTGAGCTGTGGTGTAGGCCTGCAACTGTAGCTCTGATTGGACCCCTAGCCTGGGAACTTCCATATGCCTCAGGTGCAGCCCTAAAAAGCAATAGACAAACAAAAAACATGCCCAGGGTCCCACGATGAGTTAATTTGTGGCCCAGCCAGGACTTGAATTCAAATTGGGATTGACACAAGCAAAGCTCCTGGACCTCAGGCTGACCAGACACAGATGTGTCTGTGGGAAAGTGCTCCAGGCCAGGGGTGGCCAGCCGGCTTCTCTGGGAAACAAGGAGCCGGACAGCCTCCTCTGCTGCTGGCTTGGGTCTTGTCGCGCAAACTCTTCCCAGGAAACCTGGGTGGTGGATGAGCAGGTAGCTGGACTTGGGAACCCACATGGGTTGGGCTGGGAATGGCTGCATGTGGGATCCTTGCAATAAAAAGAAGGGAGAGGAGGCTTCGGAGTGTTCCGGGGTGTGGGGAGCACAGGGCGTGGGGCCTCGCATTCCCGGATGGTTGAGACGCCACAGCTGATGATTATCATTATTATTCCAGCTCTGGCTCCTCTGCGCTTTCATCCTGCAGGACCCTGCCTTGCTGGCCGGGCGTCACCAACTCGTAAGTCCTCCTGGGGTGGGGCGGGGCGGGGCGGGGCGGGGCGGGGCCCATGGCTCCTGGCTTCTAGGGAGCACAACAGGACTTCGGGTCTCTTCCCCATCAAGATTGGGGAACTTCTTAACCCTGGAAGCAGGGGCAGAGTTTCTCAAGGGGGGAAACTCAGGCACAGAGTTGGGGAATGATCTCTCTAAGGTCCTCAAGGACCTCCCTCTCCTGTGCCTGCTCACGAGAGCACGCTTAGCCTTCCCCAACTGGATCAGATCTTGTCGGGCTGGGAGGGGAGCCAGGGAAGGTGTGGATCCCAGAAGAGAGAACTGGGTTGGGGCCAGGACAGCAGAGCCGGTACCCTCCTTGCCAGGCGCTGCGGGCATCATGAAGTCAGGCTCCTGGTTTCGCGTCTCTGTGGAAGGTCCTTCCTTATGGGTGGATCAGCCCCCCAGCCCCTGAGGGAGGCCAGACACAGATGTGCAGAAAGCTAGGCTTGCTCGCATCAGACACTTCATTCAGTGCCCACCCGGAGAGGAAGAGCCCGGGTCTCAAAGAGGAGCCAGGCCACGGGCAATTAAGGCCAGGCCACGGGAGTTCCTGTCGTGGGGCAGCGGAAATGAATCCGACTAGGAACCATGAGGTTGCAGGTTCGATCCCTGGCCTCGCTCAGTTAAGGATCCAGGGTGGCTGCGGCTGTGGCTGTGGCAGCTACAGCTCCGATTTGACCCCTGGGCTGGGAACCTCCATATGCTGAGGCCCTAAAAAGCAAAAAAAAAAAAAAAAAAAAAAAAAAAGAAGACCAGGCCATGGCTCTGAGATAGGGAAAGGGGCAGGGGTGTGTGTGTGTGCACACATTTGCTAACACCAGGCTTCCAGCAGTAACGTGTCCCTGCCTGCTCAGATGAAATCAAAGAAGAAAGGCTAGGATGAAAGGTGAATGGCAGCCTGATGACTGGGTGGGGGGCTGTGTGGGATCCTAGCAGCAGTGGGAACCCCAAGGAGAAAAGAGAGAGTGGCTTGAGCAGCTGAGGCTGAGACCCAGCACGGAGGTGCTAGAATCACTTTCCCTGCTCTTCACTGTCCACCTAGAGAGCAGCGATGTTTGGGAACCTCTTCTGGCTTAAACCAGAGGTAGGACCACACAGAAGAGAAGGCTGAGGAGGCTGGAGAAGAGAAGCCTGTAACCAGGGTTTCAGAGGCCTCCCCAAGCTCTCACATCCTCACTGCCTCCCAGAGCCAGCCAACCGACCCCAAGCATTCATTTATCCAATATTTATTAAGCAGCTACTCTGTGCAAGATGCTCTGCTTAGAGCCATGGGTTTAGATGCCTTGAGACATGGCCTCTGGGGGGAGTTCCCTGGTGGTCTTGTGGTTAGGATGCGATACCTCCACTGCTAAGGCTCGGGTTTGACACCTGGTCTGGGAACTGAGATCCCACATCTCAAACCCCTGCACTGCCCAGCCAAAAAAAAAAAAAAAAAAGACATAACCTCTGAGCTTAGAAGGATTCAAAGCTTCCTATATGGTTTCACCCCCACTCTACACAGAGCAACGCCTCGCCAGAATCCTGGGCTGAGTTCCGAGGTGTCATCCTCCTCCTTGGCCATTTTTAGCCCTGGCTTCACTGGTCCTTGCTTCTGTTCCCACCACCAGCTCTGAGTTCACACAGGAGCAAGGCTCACTAGAATTTCTCACCACTTTCTTGACACTCACCTGGCTGAAACATCCACCCTTCAGCCACAGAAGTCATCTCTTGAGCTTGCCACTGTGATTGGGCTGCTCCAAAAAGATGCCCTGTCCTTCAGGTGTCCCTGTCTTCTTCCGGATTATATATGGTCCACAAGACTCCCCGCTCCCGGCACTGCTTGGCATCTCCTATCTGTCAGGGACCCAAAGAAATTGCAGTGGTTTCTTTTTGCTCAGCAGATTCAGTTGGAAGTTTCGGGCTGTTTTCCAGAGCCCTCCCATGTATTTCTCGCTCTTTTTCTTTCTTTCTTTCTTTCTTTTTTTTTTTTTTTTTTTCCTCTTTATTAGGGCTGTGGGTGCAGCATATGGAAGTTCCCAGGCTCAGGGTCGAATCAGAGCTATAGCTACCAGCCATGGCCACAGTCATGGCAGATCCAAGCCTCATCTACAACCTACGTCACAGCTCACGGCCACGCCAGATCCTTATACCCACTGAGTGAGGCCAGGGATCGAACCCGAGTCCTCATGGGTGCTAGTTGGGTTCGGTACCACTGAACCATGACAGGAACTCCCTCTAGCTCTTTTTATCATTACCCAACAATGTCCCTTCTCGTTCTCAGCACGCCCATCCTGTAACCCTACATCTGAGCCAGAACGAAGAGCTCTTGAAGGGGATGACTTCCACATTTATAGATGATTTATTCACCAAATAGTTACTAACAGTCTCTATTTACCAGGTACTGTGACACATCAACTGAAATGGCTCTGATGGTGAGTAGGGCAGACGTACCTCCCGTCCTGAGGAACCCATGAACTAGCCGGTAAGACAGATACTAATAATGAAAACAGAATTGGGGGGGAGGGTGCGGTCAGGCTGGATGACCATATGGGGATCCTGAGAGTCTGGGCATTTCCACTGTGGCTTCATAGGTCTCTTTTACTTCCTACCTGGATTTTTCTTTGTCTTTTTTTTTTCTTTTTAGGGGCACACCTGGCATATGGGTGTTCCCAGGCTAGGGGTCAAATCAGAGCCGCAGCTGCCGGCCTACACCCCAGCTCACGACAACACCGGCTCCTTCACCCACTGAGCAGGGCCAGGGATCGAACCCGCGTCCTCATGGATCCTAGTCAGGTTCATTACCACTGAGCCACAAAGGAAACTCCCTGGATTTTTCACAGCAGTGTGCCTTGCTGGGGAGGAGTGGAGAATGTTCCAGCAGGATGTCCACATGGTGAGACCTCAAAGGGATCAGCCTCCCGTTCTGTTCTCCCCCTGAGGGCGAGGGCCTGCCCCGTGTGAAGTTGGTTTCCTAGGGAAGTGACACAGGAAGCAGAGATGGAATTAAGAGCTTAAGAATCCCACGTACAAACAAACCATTCAGGCAATGAAACCGAGAATGGCTGCAAAAGGCACTTCCCAATTTCACCACGCTGGGGAATACCAGATCCCGCCACCTCTCCTAGAAGCAGCCACCCTGTTGAGGGGGAACTTCACCCGCCTCTGTTCTCTGACTACATTGCCCAGGAGAGGGGGTGCCCTTGTGTTTCATTTTGAAACTTGTCCGTGAATGAAGGCTCTAACCTCTCATGCAGTCGTTGGAGGTTGACTCAGTGTTTAACCACTATAATCAGCAGAAAAGTCCTCCAACTATCTAACCAAGACGAGACGCTGCTCATTCCACCCTCTGGCTCATCCACCGCCCTTGGTGGAACGGGGAAAAGAAGGAAAAGTTATATTCCCGACTCTGAATGTTTCTAGAAAACTTGTATAAGAGTGGCAGAAGTAAAAAGCTTTCAGATCAGATGAACCTCATTCTAAGGGTCAGCATCCCATTCGGAAAATTTTTTAGAGGAAGTGATGGTGGGGTGGGGGGTTGGGGTGCCTCCCATATTCTTGACTGCGAGCCTCCAGGGAGCTTTCCTGGGGCCCTCTCCTGGTGGGGTTCTCTCCCCATGTGGTGCCACTGTCCCCCTGAGGGGGGTGACATTCCTGGTGGTGGAACTGGAATGGGCCCTGGGAATGCGGTGGGGGTGGCGGGGGGCAGGGGGCAGGGCTGGCATAGGAAATGCAGGGGTAGAGAGTTCCTTTTTAGGTGTGCCTGGTAGAAGTGAAAGTGGCTCGAGCGCTAAAACAAGAAACGCATGAGTGAAATAGACATTTTTCCAAAGGCTGCTGTCCTAAGTTTATGGGAGTTTCCTAAATCAACAGGCAAAGCCCTACACCAGAAAAGAGTTCCTTTCCTCTTTCCTCCTCCCTCCCTCCCTTCCTCCTCTCCTTTCTTCCTTCCTTCCATCTTTTTCAATAGGAACACCTCCCTTCTCCGGCCCAGCCTCGATTCTCTCTCTCTCTCTCTCTCTCTCTCTCTCTCTCTCTCTCTCTCTCTCTCTCTCTTTTCCGAGGCATATGGAGGTTCCTAGGCTAGGGGCCCAATCAGAGCTACAGCTGCTGGCCTACACCACAGTCACAGCAACGCAGGATCCGAGCCGCGTCTGCGACCTACACCACAACTCACAGCAATGCTGGATCCTTAACCCACTGAGCAAAGCCAGGGATCGAACCTGAAACCTCATAGTTCCTCATTGGATTCCTTTCCGCTGCACCACGACAGGAACTCCTAAAGGCTAATCTTTTTCATGCACCTTTCCCATCTAGCCAATCTGGGTTGTCCCCTCCTTTCTCTGACTTCCCATTGAATTTCATCACACCCTGTGGTTTAGTGTGACTGCACAACGCTTTGTGTATCCCAGCTGTTTCATGCATATGAATCTCCTCTCCCCAACCAGGCTGTCAATGTCGAAAGGGCAGAGGCCATTCCTTAAATCTGGGAGTCCTTTGGCCCAGGGCTGGGTGTGTCACGGGCCTTTACTGAGACCTCCAATCGCCTTTTCGTTCTCATTAAACATCTGAGAATTCATACAGGAGAAAACATTCACACATGCAATAAACGTGAGTCTTCGTTTGGGTGGAGCAGGCACCCATCTCATACAACATCAGACACTTCTGGAAAGAACCTGATCTGATGTGTCCATGGGAGAGCCCTCAGGGGAGTCTGGAAGCCTGGAAGGTACACCTGACTCAGTGTCACGGAACGCAATTACACTGAACGTGACTGTGGGGAAACCTTCGCTCAAGATGATGCCAACAACGGCAGGTAGGTGCGAGAGAAACCCTGAGTCTGAAGACTGTGGAAAAACCTCCCTCAAGATCTTCACCAACCAACATCAGAGCAAGAGCAAGAGCAAGGCGCAGTGTAGATGCAGGGGGTACAATAGGGCGTGAATTGGCCATAGCTCCTGTCCGCAGGTAACTGGTCTCTAGACCCATTTCCCAGCTGAAGAAACTGAGACTTGGAGAGGAAGCACTGTCTTCCATGGGACAACTGGAATAGGACAAAACTCTGACGCGTACTTTTTTTTTTTTTTTTTAACTTGAAGGACTTCCACGTCTGCTTTCCTTTGTCGTCATCTCTCCCTAGAGAAGGGATGGCTCCCCCCAACGCTTGTTATCGACGGATAAGGTGTAGGGGCTGCATCACTGGTCCAACACACAGGTCAGGATGAGAGCTCTAGCCTCTGGGGATGTTTCTTTTTCTTTTTTTTTTTTGTCGTTGTTGTTGTTGCTATTTCTTGGGCCGCACCCACGGCATATGGAGGTTCCCAGGCCAGGGGTCAAATCGGAGCTGTAGCCACCTGCCTACGCCAGAGCCACAGCAACGCGGGATCTGAGCCGCGTCTGCAACCTACACCACAGCTCACGGCAACGCCGGATCGTTAACCCACTGAGCAAGGGCAGGGACCGAACCCGCAACCTCATGGTTCCTAGTTGGATTCGTTAACCACTGCGCCACGACGGGAACTCCTGGAGATGTTTCTTTGAGGCACCTGGGACCATGCTAGGTGCGAAGGGGTCCCCAAGGTGAAAAGAAAGGTCCTATGCCCTCAGATAGCTTATAATCAATCCCAGGGAGGGAACAGACGGGTCCTTAAAACACTGCTTTAATGGGAATGCATATTTTCATGAGCATGTAGCAGAGGCAGGAAAGGAGCCCTATGTTCTTTGGGGGTTAATACGAAAAGCCTCACAGAGGAGGTATTATTTTAGCTTAGACATCAAGGATGAGGAGTTTGCCAGACAAATAAGTGAGGAGAGGGCATCCAGGTGCAAGAAACAGTGCATGCACAAAGGCATTCACATAAGAAAGGGCAAGGCGAGTTCCCATTGTGGCTCAGTGGAAACAAATCTGACTAGCATCCATGAGGATGCAGGTTCGATCCCTGGCCTCGCTCAGTGGGTTAAGGATCCCACGATGCTGTGAGCTGTGGTGTAGGCTGGCAGCTGTAGCTCTGATTTGACCCCTAGCCTGCGGGTGCTACCCTAAAAAAAAAAAAAAAAGAATTCGGAGCAGGAGAGTGGTGTGGCTGCATGGGAGTGTTGGGCAGTATAGCATTGCAGTTAAAAGATTAGGCTCAGGACTCTGACCACCTGGGTTTGATCCTGAGTCTGCCCTGTAAGCCTTAGGTGACTTCACATCATTTTCTGCTTCATTTCTCTCTGCTTTGGTTTCCTCACCTGTGAAATGGGGATACCTACGGCAAAGGGTAGTTGGAAGGATGCTATGGGGATAACAGAGGTGAAACACTTAGGAAATGGAGATCACCCAATAAACTGGGAACACGTTAGTGCTCCGTATGTGCAAAGACAAGCACCCTGGTCGGAAAAAAGACATTCACAGTCCATGTCAGGCAGAGAAGGACCTAGCTTCCTGCAGGACCATTCACGCAATGGAAGGATTAACAGCCAGGGATTCTCTGAGACAGAGGAAATATGCAGCCCCTCTGCATGGCACCACCTTGCGTAGGGAGGCACTCAGTTCTTCTCTGCTGGCAAAATGAAATGTGGGACGGAAGCCCCTATCCCTTCCCATTCTTAGGTGGGCTTCCATTTGTGCTGGATAATGTTATAGAATGGGTGATGTTTTGACTTACACTTTTTCCTGAGTCTCTGAAACAACTGTTTGGTTTGACCCCGGGGCCAGTGGAGACGTGGCAACATCTTACTCAGACACCCAGGGCAGTGGTGAGCGTGCGTCTCAGAGTCAGTGGGTACTGCTTTTAGGCCTCTTGCTTCCCTGTCCTTTCTGTCCCCATTTTCTGGTACCAGTGAACCTGAAGCTATCAATGTATCTCTCTCAGTTGAATCTGAACTTCAGATAAACAATCTATAATTTTAGTATAAATATATCTCAAACGTTGGTCTCTGTCTAGTGCTACTTTAAAAGCCAGATTAGGAGTTCCCACTGTAGCGAAATGGGATCAGCAGTGTCTCTGCTGCGTCAAGGATGCAGGTTTGATCCCTGGCCCAGCAGAGCGGGTTAAAGGATCCCACATGGCTGCGGCTGTGGTGTAGGTCAAAACCGCAGCTTGGATCTGATTCCTGGCGCCGGAGCTCCATATGCCACAAGGCAGTGAAAAAAAGAAAAGAAAACATAAATAAAAGAAAAAAAAAAGAAAAAACAGATTATTTGCTTGACAAGAATACTCCGTTGCCCAAGTTCACCATAGAACACTTTACTGTATATTCTCTGATGTAACCTACAAGGTCAATTGCTATTCACACCCTGGAAGTTCTAGTACCTTCTTACAGGTGACTTTCTCTGCAGTAACTCAGGAATGGGAGGGAAGGCTATGGTTCTAGAGAGATGGCAAGGGTCAGATAGTGAGGACTGGTCCCTCTTATTTCCCTGATATGAATGGGGATAGCACTTTAGCTGTGACAGTTTCTTCTTCTGCCCAACTCTGAGATTCAGAGAAGCTCAGCTCCTGCTCTTTATCTGCCACCCTCTTCATAAATGGGGTGTCATCCCTGCTACTCCAGGACCTCAGGATGACCAGAGCACCCATTCTGTTTAAGTACATTGGGTTTTTCTGCCTACATTGCTGTCTTTTTTTTTTTTTTTTTGCCTTTTAGGGCCTCACCTGCAGCATATGGAGGTTCCCAAGCTAGGGGTCAAATCGGAGCTGCAGCTGCCAGCCTACACCACAGTCACAGCAACGCTAGATCCAAGCCGCATCTGTGACCTACACCACAGCCAGGGCAACACCCGATCCTTAACTCACTGAGTGGGGTCAGGGATCGAACCTGAGTCCTCATGGATACTAGTGGGATTCTTAGCCTGCTGAGACACAATGGGAACTCCCTGTATTGCTGTCTTTGATCTTGACTAGGATAATGATGAAGACCCTCACTTTCACTTCAACAGGATGGAATCGAAAGTGTCTTTGGAGTGAGTATGTATAATTTGTCGCTGTTACGTGAAGCACACACACAAAAGAATGGTTGACATCTATAAGGCTACTTACTGCTGGCATTAGGTTTGCTCAAGGTTTGGTTCCCAGACTCCCTCTCACATAATGCCCCCAATCTAGAATAACCTTCCTCCTTTTTTTTTTTTTTTTTTTTTGCTTTTTAGAGCCTTCCCAGGCTAGGAGTCAAATCGGAGCTACAGCTGCCGGCTATACACAGCCACAGCAACACCAGATTCGAGCTGTGTCTGCAACCTACACCACAGATCATGGCAACATGGGATCCCCAACCCACTGATCGAGGCCCAGGATCGAACCCACATCCTCACGGATACTAGTCCTATTTGTTTCCACTGCACCTGGAAGGGAACGCCCGACCCGTCCTCTTTTTACTCACCTGGCCCTCACTCTAAACTTTGCTCCTTGGTTGTTGGGGGAAAACTCCTGAAATCCTTCCATTTACCTGGTTTGCAGGCCAAGGCTCAGCCCTGCCACCCGTTAGGGCTTCAGTGACTCCAAGGTCACTCCCTGGTCATCTCCAGGGCACTTTCCACTGAAGCATATTGTTTAGCCTTGGATCCGTCAGGTAGGACACGAGATCTGGGGGAGGGTTGTTTGTTTGTTTTCATTTTTTTGTTTTTTTAGGGCCACACCCATGGCGTATGGAGGTTCCCAGGCTAGCGGTTGAATTGGAGCTGTAGCCGCCGGCCTCCACCACAGCCACAGCAACATGGGATCCAAGCCTCGTCTGCGACCCATATCACAGCTCACAGCAACATCGGATCCTTAACCCACTGAGCAAGGCCAGGGATCGAACCTGCATCCTCATGGATACTAGTCAGATTTGCTTCTGCTGAGCCATCATGGGAACTCCAGGACAAGTTTTCACATCAAAGTTATTTACGCAGCTCTGGTGGCCAATCTCTACATTTCTGTACTCACCCCATTTAGGCATCATTTCAGACTCTAAATAAATGCAAAAGATTTAAAACAGTTTGTGAAACTGTAAGGGAACCCTGGATTTTTGCACCTCTGCGTGTGAACGCTCCCGCCCAGCCAATGGCAGGAAACCCGACTGCACAGGATTAACTGCGCCTCCATTACTTCTAGAAGAAGGTGGCCCTGAGGGCCAGGGGAGTTAATGACTTAATGCCTTCAAAGCTCTAGGAACAACTTGCTGCAGTCTCATTATCGCTAATTGTTGTTATTATTATTGTTATTGTTGTTCTTAACCCAACTCCTGTGAAAAGCTGCCACAGCTTTGTTAAGGACCTCAGGTCACAGGGTTTAATGAATACCTCTTCTGAATGCCCGAGGGCACCCCCCCTTATTTCCACCTCCACACCCAGGCTCCACCTCCTCTGAGCTCCATCCTCAGGGTCCTCTCCATCATTGTTTGGTTTTTTTTTTTTTTTTGGTCTTTTCTAGGGACCTACCCATGGCATATGGAGGTTCCCAGGCCAGGGGTTGCAGCTGTAGCCGTCTGGGGATCCGAGCTGCGTCTGCAACCTACACCAGAGCTCACTGCAATGCCAGATCTTAACCCACTGAGCGAGGTCAGGGATCGAACCGGCAACCTCATGGTTCCTAGTCGGATTTGTTAACCACTGCGCCACAACAGGAACTCTGGCTCCCTCATTCTTCAGTCCTGCTAACAACTCCAGCTCCCATTCCAGCCCCCAACTCCAGACAACTTTGTCTCCTTTGCCCCCTCCCCCCCAATCTCACATGACTCCCTTGGCCTCTGCCTTCCCTTTTCTGCAGTTCCTGACCCCCCAACACATTCCTTTTTTTTTTTTTTTTTGGTCTTTTTGCCATTTCTTGGGCCATTCCTGTGGCATATGGAGGTTCCCAGACTAGGGGTCAAATCGGAGCTGTAGCTGCCAGCCTACACCAGAGCCACAGCAGCACGGGATCCGAGTCGCGTCTGTGACCTACACCACAGCTCACGGCAACATCGGATCGTTAACCCACTGAGCAAGGCCCAGGGGCCAAACCCGCAACCTCATGGTTCCTAGTCGGATTCGTTAACCACTGCGCCAGGACGGGAACTCACCCAATGCATTTCTTTCCGCACCCAAACAGCTCTCCAGAGCCACCGAGCCTCTTGAAGGTCACAAAAGCTAACAGAAGGTTCCCTGAGCCCTGTCCTTCCCGCTGGCAACCCCCACATCCTGTGCTGCATCCCAGGTCTCCCATCCTACCTCTGCGAGAACTTCAGGATTGTTCCTTGGGTGGTGAGGCCGGTTGGGTGGGTTGGCTGGTTTAGGGTTACAGAGTTTGGCACTAACTCACAGCCCCGTGCAACTGCCTTCTTTAATTAATTCATTCCAATTTTTATAAAACCATCGCTTCAACTGGACCTCAGTGCGTGCCTTGGGGGCATATGTCACACCAATTACAGACAACAATTAAGCATGCTGCCTAAAAGAATCTGCGAGCCTCTTTCAAGACTCAAACTTTAAAGACTCAAACACAAATCGGACCTAGATCACTTCCGCTGCTGTAGACAGACCCTGAGGGAGAACCCCCACAGGGGGAGGAATTGGGCTGCGACAGTCCACGCAGAGATGGGAGATGTCCCCCCCCGTGGTGGGTCCCTGCCCTCGGCTGCCCACACTCCCTGACCCCAGGGTTCCTCTTGGCCTTTGCTTTGGTATCTAGGAAGCTAAGCTATCATAGGTGGTGTGGTGGCCTGATTTCTCGGGGGTTGTACCCATGTCCCTCAAATGCCAAAGCCCACCGCCCCACTGTCCTACCTGGCCATCTCGCATGGCTAACAGTGAATCTCAGGCCCTCATACCACAGGACAGGACGAAGCTGATCGGTCCTTCCAACTGTAGAGCTGGTAGAGGTGTGGTTATCTGTAGTTTGAATTAGGAAAATGGTTACAAGTGTGGCTTGAGGGTAGAGATCATTTCTTAATGGTCCTTGAGTCCCACCTTGTAAGACAGACACTTGGTAGATATTTCAGAAAGGCTGATAGAATGGTGAAGATAAGGGGAGGGAAGAGCAGGCAGTGCGGCTACAAATAGTTTTCCCTCTTCAAATTCAAGTAGGCAGGAGCTCCCATTGTGGTGCAGCAAAAACGAATCCAACTAGTGTCCACCATGAGGTTGCAGGTTCGATCCCTGGCTTCAATCAGTGGATCAGGGATCTGGTGCTGCCATGAGCTGCGGTGTAGGTCATAGACAGGGCTTGGATCTGGCATTGCTGTGGCTGTGGTGTAGGCTGGTAGCTGCAGCTCCGACTGGCCCCCTAGCCTGGGAACCTTCATATGGTGCGGGTGTGGCCCTGAAAAAAGAAAAGAAAAAAAAAAAAGCAAGTAGGCAGATGAAACTGGCCTCATTAACACTGTCCTTTCTACCCAACTGGATTTTTGTTGTTGTTGTTGTTGTCTTTTTGCCTTTTCTAGGGCCGCTCCTGTGGCATATGGAGATTCCCAGGCTAGGGGTCGAATCGGAACTGTAGCCGCCAGCCTATGCCACAGCCAACAGCAACACAGGATCTGAGCCACGTCTGCAACCTACACCAGAGCCCATGGCAACGCCGGATGCTTAACCCACTGAGCAAGGCCAGGGATCAAACCTGCAACTTCGTGGTTCCTAGTCGGATTCGTTAACCACTGCACCACGATGGGAACTCCTACCCAACTGGAATTTAAAAAACATTAATAGGCCAGGTAAACATGGCTTTCCTTATCTATTTTACTCATTTCTTTATTGGTGTACAGGAGTTGACTGTGAATCACTTTGTCCTTTTATGTTTGCTAGAACCGTGGCTGTCCGTTTGAGTCCAAACCTCCAGAGAAAGTTCCACTTGCTTTGTATGATGTCCAGCAAAAGGCTGCAGTATCGTGTCACAGATAAGTCCTGGACTTGGACCCTGGAAACCCAGGATTTCGTTCTGGCCATGTTCTCCTTAAAATCTGGACCTTGTTTTTATTTTATTTATTTATTCATTTTTGCTTTTTAGGGCTGCACTCACAGCATAAGGAGGTTCCCAGGCTAGGGGTTGATGGACCTTGTTTTTAATTCAATGTTTTAAAAAATAGTAGAGGAGGCGTTCCCGTCGTGGCGCAGTGGTTAACGAATCCGACTAGGAACCATGAGGTTGCGGGTTCGATCCCTGCCCTTGCTCAGTGGGTTAACGATCCGGCGTTGCTGTGAGCTGTGGTGTAGGTTGCAGACGTGGCTCGGATCCCGCATTGCTGTGGCTCTGGTGTAGGCTTGCAGCTACAGCTCCGATTAGACCCCTAGCCTCAGAACCTCCATATGCCGTGGGAGCGGCCCAAGAAATGGCAAAAAACACACACACAAAAAAAAAATAGTAGAGGAGTTCCCATCATGATGCAGCGGTGACAAATCCGACTAGGAATCATGAGGTTGCGGGTTCGATCCCTGGCCTCGATCAGTGGGTTAAGGATCTGACGTGGCCATGAGCTGTGGTACAGGTCTCAGACATGGCTTGGATCCTGTGTTGCTGTGGCTCTGGTGTAGTCCAGCAGCTGCAGCTCCAATTCGACCCCTAGCCTGGGAACGTCCATATGCCGCAGGTGTGGCCCTGAAAAGCAAAAAAAATAAAAGTGGAAAAAAAATAATTGAAACATTTTCTGCCCTTCCTACCTCCCAGAGTTGAGGGAAAGAGTAAATGAAGTATTGTAAAAGAAAGTTTCTAGAAATTGTCGTATATATGTGGCTTTTAAAAAATTATAAAATGTGGGCGTTCCTGCCACAGTGCAGCAGAAGGGAACCCGACTAGTATCCATGAGGATGTGGGTTTGATCCCTGACCCCTCTCAGTGGATTTAAGGAGCCGGCGTTGCCTTGAACTGTGGTGTAGGTCTCAGACGAGGCTTGGATCTGGCATTGCTGTGGCTGCGGCTAGGCCAGCAGCTGTAGCTCCAATTTGACCCCCAGCCTGGGAACCTCCATATGCAGCCAAAAGAAAAAAAGAACAAAAGAAAAGAAATTACAAAATGTATTTTGATGATAACGACACTGGAGTAACCATAACCCAAACTCTGAGATGTTTCAAGTGGAGAAAGGGGTGTACAGAGGCCATAGGGGGCTAAGAACCAACGGATGGTCCCAGGCCGGGCTGCAGCTAAAACCAGCTGAGACCTAAATGACCCTGGTTATCTCAAGAACCTCCCTCACCTCTATCCTCAAAGCAAAACAGCTCCACTTACACATCTGGCCTTTTAGTGCATCTTCCTTTCTTCTTCTGGAGCATCCTGACCTTTTTTTTTTTTTTTTTTGTCTTTTTTAGGGCCACACCTGTGGTTCCCAGGCTAGGGGTCAAATCAGAGCTGTAGCCCCTGGCCTACGCCACAGCAACTTCCAGATCCCAACACCAGATCCCAACCACAGCTCATGGCAACGCAGGATCCTTAACCCACTGAGAGAGGCCAGGAATCGAACCCACAACCTCATAGTTCCTAGTTGAATTCATTTCCCCTGAGCCATGACGGGAACTCCCAAAAGCATCCTGGCCTTGATTTTAACCTTTCACTGGAACTTAAGCGGGAGTGGTGGGAGCTGAGGAGGCACAGCATGAAAGTGCCCACAAACCACATCCCTTTAAGATGGGGCATATACATATCTACATGTGCCCAAGTGCACCTACAGAGACAAGCCTTGGGGCAGACAAGCCAAGAGTCCAGCTTTCTGGACTGTCTCCAAATACTATCACTTAGAGATCTAAGGGGGGAAAAAAGTGAATATAAAAAGGGAGTCCAGGAGTTCCCATTGTGGTGTAGTGGTTAACGAATCCGACTGGGAACCATGAGGTTGCGGGTTCGGCCCCTGGCCTTGCTCAGTGGGTTAAGGATCCGGCGTTGCCATGAACTGTGGTGTAGGTTGCAGATGCAGCTCGGATCCCACGTTGCTGTGGCCCTGGTGTAGGCGGGCAGCTACAGCTCCAATTCGACCCCTAGCCTGGGAACCTCCATATGCCACGGTGCGGCCCTAGAAAAGGCCAAAAGACAGAAAAAAAAAAAAAAAGAGTCCAGGTCAGCATCATCCATTCTGTAAAAGGGGCAGTTTCCTACAGGAAGGGCTTAGAGATGAGAATTGGATAGTAACTCTTTGGAAAGAAATGGAATTACAAGGTATTAACAAACACAGCCAACTTTCTAGACTAGAATCCTAGGTATCAGCTAAGGAAGGTTTTAAGAGCCATATAATCCCTTCTTTTTACAAAGCCTCAAAGGTGGAGCAATTGAACAAAGGTCACAGCCCTACAGGTGTGAGGACCTAGGAGACCATGACCAGGGCTCTGGCCCAAGTCTGCCATGGTAGGACGAGGTTGCCTTAGTTAATGGGTGGGCAGGGAGCCACAGCCACTGCCCCTCTATAAGTACAGGTGGTAAGAGCTCTTACTGACTGGAGGGTATACGCCTGGAAACTTGGGAGGCAAAGCAATGCAGTGAATAGGGAGCTTGTACCAAGCTATCCCAGGGGCAAGTCCCAGGGTCCTGGATAGAAAAAGGAGGGAAAAAAAACATTAAGTTAAAGGAGATGCAGACATAGAACTGAATATTAGAATTATTAGAATTATTCTCCCTCACATGCCAAGGCTACCAATTTTCCCTCCACAGGAATATGCAGCCCATTTTCCAAGAAGGCCTGTTAAACCCTCTCAGAGGACAGCGCACTGGGAATCAGAAGACCAGGTCCTGTTCTGCCTCCATTGCTGACTGGGCTGGGTGACATGGGCTGAACCAGTAGACATATCTTGGCCTGAATTTCCTTCATTGGGAATAATACCTGTCCTGCCTGCTTTACCTCTCTGTAAAAACCATGAAGCACACTTCAAATGGAAGGTAATAATATTAATATTCCAATGACAAGGAGCCCTTCAGAGGGTTGGCCTATAGGTAGAGGTTCCTGGAGACTTGGAAGGTCATCTTGGGTTTTTTAAATTTTTATTTATTTATGTATTTATTTGCTTTTTAGGGCCGCACCTGAGGCACATGGAGGTTCCCAGGCTAGGGGTCCAATGGGAGCTACAGCGGCCGGCCCACACCATAGCCACAGCCACAGCAATGCAGGATCCAAGCCACGTCTGTGACCTACACCATAACTCACAGCAACACCAGATCCTTAATCCAGTGAGCGAGGCCAGGGATCGAACCCGCAACCTCATGGTTCATTTCCGCTGCACCATGACGGGAACTCTGGTCACCCTGTTTCTTTAGCCATCACTCTGCATACTTCTCTTCCAGGTAGAATGGCCCTGACAGGCAGAGGGTGGGGAGTGGATCAAATGTCCAAGAAGGCAAAGCTAGACATCTCGGTCAGAGGCTCTGGGCTCACAAGCCCCCACGGATGCTAAGTTCTTTCTTCCACTGAATCAATCTTTCCTTTTACCACTTAGGCTTATTTCTTCATGTTCTGCCTGAAGGTTTTCTCTCTACCTGCTGAAATATGACATCATTTTTAGTGTTTATCCACAGAAGACACTTTCTATTGAAGAACATGACCCAAAGCTGCTAAATTGTGAGCCCTGGGGTCTGGAGTCCAAGCGTAATAAAAAAAAAAACCAAGCACCTGTTTTTGGAAGGAGCCAAGGATAGAGCTAGCCCTTGAACCTCTTTGTTTATAATTTTTTTTTTATTTTAAACTTTTTTTTTCGTCTTTTTGCTTTTTCTAGGGCCGCTCTTGCGGCATATGGAGGTTCCCAGGCTAGGGGTCGAATAGGAGCCTATGCCAGAGCCACAGCAATGTGTGATCCTAGCCGAGTCTGCAACCTACACTACAGCTCACGGCAACGCCGGATCCTGAACCCACTGAGCAAGGCCAGGGATCGAACCCGCAACTTCATGGTTCCTAGTCAGATTCGTTAACCACTGAGCCACAACGAGAACTGCACTTTGTTTATAAAATTTCAATCTCCTCCCTAACCTTTTCCCAGACTCAGGTCATTTTACTTCCCACAGGAATTTTTTTTGGGGGGGAGGTGAAATTTTGGGGAGAAGTAGCTGTATCTGTATTAAAAATGTCTAGAGAGGTCAGCCTTAGGGCAAGAACATGTGTGTGGGGTTTTTTTTGTTTTGTTTTTTGGCTTTTGCCTTTTTAGGGCTGCACTCATGGCATATGGAGGTTCCCAGGCTAGGGGTCTAATTGGAGCTGTAGCCACCGGCCTGCACCACAGCCACAGCAATGCGGGATCCAAGCTGCGTCTTCGACCTACACCACAGCTCATGGCAACGCCGGATCCTGAACCCACTGAGCAGGGCCCTCAGGGATTGAACCCGCAACTTCATGGTTCCTATTCAGATTCATTACCACTGAGCCACGACGGGAACTGCACTTTGTTTATAAAATTTCAAACTCTTCCCTAACCTTTTCCCAGACTCAGGTCATTTTACTTCCCACAGGAATTTTTTTTTGGGGGGAGGTGATATTTTGGGGAGAAATAGCTGTATCTGTATTAAAAATGTCTAGAGAGGTCAGCCTTAGGGCAAGAACATGTGTGTGGGGGTTTTTTTGTTTTGTTTTTTGGCTTTTGCCTTTTTAGGGCTGCACTCGTGGCATATGGAGGTTCCCAAGCTAGGGGTCCAATCGGAGCTGTAGCTGCCGGCCTACACCAGGGCCACAGCAATGCGGGATCCAAGCTGCATCTGTGACCTACACCACAGCTCACGGCAACGCCGGATCCTTAACCCACTGAGCAGGGCCCTCAGGGATTGAACCCCTGTCCCCATGGATACTAGTCGGGTTTGTTAACACTGAGCCACGACTGGAACTCCGATGTGTACTTTTAATAATGGAAGGAGAATAAGGAGTTCCAATTAAGATAAGATTTGAAAACATCACGGAAGCTTGGTTTATGGTAGGAAAGGTCATGCCTTGGTTCTACTCCACCCAAGGCCTTTGCCTTGCCTGGTTCATTTCCCCCCTCTGTACTCTAAGCACTTCCAGCTATGGACACTTTCTCTTGGCTCTGAACTTGGATAAATGCTACCTTGTTAGCTAATAGTACCATTAATTATATTAATGATTAATAGCTAATTAGTCATAACGCTGTAATACTTAAATGGAGGCTTCCTTTCTTTTGGCAGCTCTATGTCTCAAGCGCCCACACACACACACACATCCCCTTCCCTATTCCTGGCCACAGAACAAGCGTGGCTCTACATGTGTTTTTCTGACCACTCTGGTGATCTCTAAATTTCTCCAGTTTTTATTGAAGAAAGCTGTCAATAACAGTTGAAAGCTGTCCCATTCATCTGGGTAATGACGGACCACTACGGCTTATATTTTGCCTCCTTTATTTCTATCCCCTGTCACTCCCCCTGCCCTTCAGTAACAAGGAGGCCAGCGTCAAGTTTCTTTTTTTAACCTTCTTTCACAAACCCAAAAAGCTCTTTGACTTATAAATCTCACTTGGGCCTACGTCTCTACTCTGGCCCCCTTTCTCCACTTTCCCTTATACCAAGCCGCCCCCTACTTCGTGGAACCCCACTCCCCCAGCCCAAAGCTCCCTCCCACCTCTGCGTTTTGGCTTCCTTTCAGCAACCACGCCCCCAGAACCCAAGGCGTGTTTTGCGCACGCGCACTTCACGCCTTTACCTGGGCGCTCGGGAGTGGGCGGAGTGGGGGAGGCTGGGGTGGAGCGGGAGTCGGCGGTTATGTGGGCGGCGGAGCGCTCACAATGTGGCAGGAGGGAGAAAAGGTGCGCCAGGGGCCGGCCCCGAGGGCTGCGCATGCGCGCCGCCGCGCCCAGTGGCCGAGATGCCAGGGGGGCGGGCGGAGGGAGGTGTCGGGCTCCCTGTTGGGCGGGGGGGCCGGCGAGGGAAGGGGCCGCGGGCGCGCGCGCGCTCTCGCCGCTGCTCGCCCTCCCTCCCTGCCCCCCTCTCCGCACACACAACCACACACGCACACCCCCTCCCCTGTCTCCCTCCCCGCGCGCCGCCCGCCCCGCTGGCCCCGCTCGCCCTCGCGCGCTCGGAAGGGAGTCGCGAGACGTCGGAGCGGCGGCCACGTAGCGCTGCGGCGGCGGCGGCGGCGGCAGCGGCGGCCGAGGCCGGGTCTGCGGAGCGGCCCTGAGGACAGACGTTGGGCAGGGGGGAGGGGCCGGCCCGGCCGGCGGTTGTTACTCGAGCGCCGCGGCTACAGGCCCCCCGCCGCAGGGATGGACCGCCGAGGCGGCGGTCGGGGCGGCGGAGGCGGAGGCGGCCGGCCCGGGTGAGTAGGGGCCCCTGCCCCCCACGCACACGCCACAGTCGCGGCTGCGCCCCCGGCAGCAGCCCTTCCTCAACGCCGCCCGCCGAGCCGACCCGGGCTCTGGGCGCCGGGTTAACCCTTCGCCGAGGTAGCTGCGTGCACTAGGCCGGAGCAGCCCCCATCCGGCGGGGAGGCCCGGGGCGCTGCGCTCTTCTGGCCCCGAGCCTTGGGCCGGGGGCGCCCGCTTCTGTCCCTTCGCCCCTTCTTTTCCAGACCCGGGCTGGGCTCTAGTTTTGCAGAGTCCGCTCGCCCCGAGGCCCGAGGGGAGGCTGAGGTTGCACGGGTTAGCGGGCTGAGGGGAGATTTGCACCGGTCCTCCTGCGAACATTCTCCTGCCCTGCAGCTGGTGGCTTGCACCCACTGCCTCCCCTGCCCTGCGGCTGCGCCCAAGCCACCAACCCCTGGGAGTATTGTGCTGCCCGAGATAAAATGCATCTAGTGTGTACACCCGCCCAGCACTCACCCAGAGGGTAATGCAGACCTTTCTCCACCCCCACCTCCTCCTCCCCTCCAATCAGGCTCTACTTAAGATTCTTAGATGGGAGCCACTGAAGGTAGTGACACCCCCCTCCCCGTTACATCTGCACAGAACATGTTCATTGTGAAGCATGTCTCCTGTAGACATGATAAATGCCCCTGCCTCACCCCTTTAGACTGTCTTCACGATTTAAGATCCCATATGCTCTTCTTGAAGAGGGGCAGTCTTTCATCACATCTAGCATATCCCTCCCCCATAACACACACACACACACACACACACACACACACACACACACACACACTCTTCCTGATTGCCACACAGCCCCTGTCATCTCGGATCCATTGTCAGGAATGGCTTGTGCCAATCAAAGGAATGTGCTTTTTGCCTTTGGAGAAGGGTGCTTTCCACAACCATGTTCTCAGGATGTTGCTGCGTGAGTCTGTCTTTGATTGTCCCCAGCTTGTCCCCGTATTCAAGCATCAGTGTTTCCCTTATAGGCATCTCCCGTGGACCCTCTAATACCTGAGTGATGCTTTTTTCCCCCCAGGTAATTAGGTACAGATGGTGTGTGGGGATTTCATTGATTTTGTTGTAATGAAGGCATAGTCAATAATACAGCTTGATATTTTGAGAAGAATGTCTGTGTATTTTTTCCCAGAGATGGCCAGGTCCGTATTGTTCTGGGAATGGCAACTAGCACATGCTTTGTTGACAACATGTGTATGCTTACGGAAGGAAATGCTGCTGTAGCTGGCATGTGAGTGTGTGCGCTGAATGCAGGTGATGTTCCCGTCTAGGGCTGATTTGAAAGTGGTGAGCAGTGCTGGGATAGGGCTGGCAGGCATCTTGGATGTTTGTAGCAGGACTGTGCACATGTATGCCAATGCATACTGCCTTTAATTTTGTTTAAAATGTTTGCTGAGTCTTAGGGATCCTGGAAATGTCTACTTCAGTGGTTCTTAACCAGTCTTTGGGGTCATGGAAGGCATTAGGGCCCTCTTCTCAGTAAAATAGACAGTACACAGTTGTGGATACATTTAGAGTCATCTTCAGCCTGGCCTTGGGACCTCAGGTTAAGATCTATATTATGCAAAAGTGAAAGGAATGTGAGTTTTGTGTTTTGCTTTGTTTTGTTTCTCTCTTAAGAGCTGTCATTATTTTCCTCCTGAGGGATAAGCAACAAAGTAGATTGTACATGTATCCTTGTGTTTTGTTCTTTGATTGCAGTGAGTTAGTAAGGTATCATCATGTCCCTGTCTTCCTGTAAAGAGATGTATTTGAGAGTTTCAGAAAAAGTTAAAACCGGAGTCAAAATAACCTGTCTAAATTCGACCAGTTGATAATGTATGTTCCTTGTGCTGTCTTCTAAAATGTAGCACATTTCAGCAGCAAAGTCAGTGGTCTGTTTTATGATGCCTATCTGGAATCCTTATGTGTTGTTTGAGGTTGATCTGATCTCTTAAAAAGAAGGCTTTATCAGGCTGGTAGTAGAGCACCTGCTCTGTGAGGATTTTCCAACTTTATGAAATGTGATTTCATGTCTTTATTCAAGGTGATGTTACCATCAGAATTATCCACTTTAAAATTTTGTTGTAATGGAAGGGTTTTAATTATAATTAGGGAATTCGATCTCCATGTTTAAAGTCTAGAACTAGGCATGACTATTGCACCATTCTAAAACAAGCAGGGGCTAAATACCAGCTTTTCTTGTTTAAATCACTCTGCACTCAGCCTTTTGGTCATAGTTCAATCAAGAGACGGTGTGTGATAGTGTTGTGATGGGCAGTGACATAGAAGAAGCAGGTCCCCAGCTCTCTGGGAGCTTATGATTCTGACAGTATTTTTCACTTAAAGAATCTTTTGGGACCTTCTTCTTCTTTTCTTTTTTTTTTTTTTTTTGGTAGTGGTTGGGTTCTGAGAAGCTAAGGGATTTATGATATTAACAGCTTTTTGGAAGACAAGGGAACCTTGGAATCTTGCATAGAATCTGTTTCATGCGCTGAAGAATAGCATTTATTTTACTAATTATGCATTGTACCCTGTGAAGTTTGAAAGCACACAGAGATTGCAAATATTGCATTTTTAGTATCTAATAAACATGATTGAAGTGGTTTATGTTACAGGTTATATTTTTTTGTTCCTGTCATGCCTAAAGTTTTACTGTCAGAAATTATTTGCCTGTCCTAAACCCAAACTGTTTCAAAGTTGCAAATATGTTACTTTTTTGTTGTCAGTGTGGTAGAGTGACAAACCATTAAAATCTCAAGGGGCAGTGCGCTTCCTTAATTTCATATCACAGAACCTCTTCTCACCAGTCACCTACCTAGTTAAACACCCACACGTCGCAAAGCAGCCGATCATATAACTTGTAAGACTGCGAGAACAGCATTCTCTCTGCCAGATTCAGAGCTTGGAAGCTGGAAAACAATTGCACAGCAGTGAAACACTTAAGGAGTAGTGGTGCCAGCAGCTCCCTCTCATTAATACAAATAGCTTGCTTTAGTTTTTTCGGCGCTCTTCTTCAGACACCCGTCTTCAGACACCCTTCCCTTAGGAGGTTTCAGAGCAGCAGCTCCTCCTCAAGGGAAACAGCACCTACTTTCTGCAACTGTGACCTCAAGATCTGATTCGTGACACTCAGAGCTGTTTCCATTTCTGCTCTAAGTATGGGAAGTAATCTTGTAGCGTGGTAAGAAAATACTTTTCAAGTCTGTAGAAAAAAATTGATTAGTAATGCCGCTGATGTGATTTTGTTTTTTGAATGTCTGAAGCCTATCGAAGAAGTAAATTGTAACAGTGAACTGTTGTTAAAAATTACCCTTTCCTCAGTTTTAGAAAATTGCACCCAAAATGTGACTATACCCTTGAGTTTCATTTCCCTTGTTTTAAAAAGTCACTGGAGAGACAGCCAATAACCAAAAAAACCCAAGTGTGGATTTTCTTGTGTTTTGAAACATAGCCTTTGGAACTAGTTAAGCTAAAGGAGGTGACTGTGTTTCCTTGCTGGGAGCTCCTGAATCTTGTGCTGCAGTTTTAGGTATGATATTTTTCTCATCTATTGTCATCATTTCAGATAGTCAGCTCTTGAATTTACTTTGGTAAAGGTGAGCTGGTATTGCAGTCAGCAACTTTAGCTGAAGGAGGATCAGGGAGAGTGGTCTTTGGAGCCAGGCAGAACTAGGTTTGAATAAAGCTCCCTTGGCTTTATGGCATTGGACACGGCACCTTGACCCCAGTTTCCTCATCAGCAGAATGGGATTTGTTATGAGTGTTAGAGATAATATCTGTGCACTTCTAGAACAGTTCCTGGTGCATGTACACGTTAAGGACACAATAAGTGGTAGGACACGAACGATGTGGGGGTAAAACTACGGATTATTGTGGCTTACAGGATTTAGAGCTCTGGCACTGTGATCTGCATACTTTCATTTGTGCAGACTTGGGATGAAAAAATTGCAAATATTTGACTTGGAGCATACCTAAGTCTTGCAGGTGCACCGTGCTTGTTGGAACTTTGATTTGTTGCTGGATGGTCGGCTGAACTTGGTGGAGACAATAAAACTTAGCTCCAAATTCTACAGTGCTATCCACAGACTGGGCCTGTTTTAAGCCTATTCAGAGCTTTTGTGGTGAAAAGGGTGTTTTAGGACATTAACATAGCTCAATGAGTTCTGTGTCCAGAGTGGAATCACGTGCAAAGCCTTGTATAAATTTTCATGGTTAATGCAAGCCATAAAGTGCTTGGTGGAATCAGTGAGGACATCAGATGCTTATTTTAGTTCATCTGTTTGTTTATACAGCAGTTATCTCTGATTTTTGAAAACACTTTATGGACATTTTTTTCCTTAAAGAATTCCTCTTGCTTTTTTGAGGTTTTGATCATAAACTATTATTAGGGCTGTAGGTTTGAGTGCTTTAGGCATTTTTTGCTTTATTGGGTGAAGGAAAGAAGAATAAAGTCCCTTTACCTGTCAAATTTTAATCAGCTGTCCACTTTAGGCCTTTACCTTTAGAGTGTGTATGTAGTTTCTAGTCGTGTTTTTAGTCGAAAAGGCAGTTTTATGGTAAAATATGACATATTTTTCCTTTTTTAAACCTAGCTTAAGAGATTGGTTACTTTGGGAGTTCCCTGGTGGCTCAGCAGGTTAAAGATCTGACACTGTCACTGCTTGGCTTGGATCGCTGTTGTGGTGTGAGTTCGATCCCCAGCCTCAAAACTTCTGTATGCTACCAGCATGGCCTGAAAAAAAGATTGGTTACTTTGAAAAGTAGATTCAAGGCGATGTATACACTTCTATTCAGTGCATAGAGCTTTAAAAATGGGATTTCTTCGGTTTTCTAGAATTAGGTTATTCTGTCATTTTTGCAGAATATCACCGTGATAAGCCCGTGAACCCACAGGTTAGCTAGAGACTTTTCAGATAAGATAGACACATACATCAGTAATGCATTAGGATTTACCTCAAGGGAATCTGCTAAGCCTTGTTTTCTTTTATTATTGAGCCACTTATGGGTCTGCCCATCAGTGGAGTCAGTCACTAGTATTGGATTGCTGATAAAGAAAGATTGGCAAATAATGATCTTAGACTCTCCTTTGATTTTGCAGAACACTTGAAAAAACTTAACTTTGGCCAAAATGTTTAATAACAACACAGCACTAATGCTGTGTGAGCCCAGAGTGATTACACAAGTAAAATTTGGATGATTGAGTTATATATATATATTTTTCTCAACTGCAGTACATTTTTCTAAGTAAACTTTTTCTTCAGAGGGGAGTGCTTTAAAAAAATTTTTTTTCCCTAGTTTACTAGAGTCAAACAGCTTAGCAGATAGCTAGTTACCTCTGTTAGTTTCTTGATAGACAGACCAGTCCGTGTGTGGTGAGAAGGGATTGTTGCAAGAGAACGGAAATGGAAATAATGCAGAGAATGACTCCGTAGCCTGACTTCTTGATCTTTACCATCATATGGCCTCAGAGGGTTGTGACTCTGGATCTCACTAAGATATGCAGTGTTGGGTGATTTCTTTTTGTCTTTAATGCTGGTGAAGGGTATAGTCTTTAACACATATTGTTCAGTTTGGGGGATTTCAGTGGAACATCACTTCTCAGTGACACTGCGTGACCTATAAAATGAAATTTATTATCTAAAACTAGGCCCTTGTGAATTGTTTTCACCCTTTTGAATGTATCATTTTATTATATCTAGAGTAGTATCAGAGGCCTGTGAGCGTTGGTGAAGTGTTGCTTTGTTTTGTTTTTTGAGGGGGCGGTGAGGAGACTGTTTATGATCTCAGTTTTGTGGATAAATCTGTATTTTTTCCCAGTTCCTCTTAAGACTGTGACCCAGATGCCCAGGGACTTTTCCTGTATTAATACACCAGGAGCTGGAGACTGACATTACCTTGCCTGAAAGATACTCCTTGTAGAGAGCCCCACAGTTTTCTTTTGGGCATACCAGGCATATAACATCATTTAAATTAACTCAGCCAAAGTTTGGAAAAAACCTAAATGTCCATCAGTATACAGTTGGATAAAGAACTTAGGGTATATTCATGCAATACATTTTACATAGCTACAAAAAAGAATGAAGAAACTATATTGCTGTGGGAAATCTCTAAGCTATATGTGTGTCATAAAGTATTACTTATTTGTGTATGGCTTATAAGATTCACCATTAGTTTAGTCTCACATAACATTCCATTGTGTGCCTATATTA
This sequence comes from Phacochoerus africanus, assembly GCF_016906955.1. Lineage (NCBI taxonomy): Eukaryota > Metazoa > Chordata > Mammalia > Artiodactyla > Suidae > Phacochoerus > Phacochoerus africanus. The sequence goes on along the minus strand of NC_062557.1, from coordinate 25,718,554 downwards.
TAATTTATTTCTCCATTCTACCATAGATGGACATTTGGATTGCTTTTTGATTTTTTTCCTTTCTTTTTTGGCAGCCTCATGACATATGGAGTTCCCAGGCCAGGGATCAGATCCAAGCAGCAGTTGCAACCTGTGCGGCAGCCGCAGGAACGCTGGATCCTTTTAACCCACTGTGCCGGGCCAGGGATAGAACCTGTGTCCTAGCACTCCAGAGATGCTACCGATCCTGTTGTGCCACAGCGAAAACTCCCAGATCTTGAGTAATGCTGCTCGATTCACTATATTCTCTTCCATACTTAAACTTTTTGATCCATGTGAGTATATGCCTACTAAACAGTTTAATTTAAAAAGTATCCCCAGGAGTTCCTTCATGGTGCAGTGGGTTAAGGATCCAGCGTTGTCACTGCTGTGGCACAGGTTCAGTTCCTGGCCCCGGAATTTCCACATGCCATGGGTGCAGCCAAAAAATAAATAATTAATATCCCCAACTGATCTATAGGAAAATTACAGTGGCCTGTTTCAAATTAAATATTGAAATATTTGGTTGAGCAAAACAATTTCAAACCTTTTTTTTTTTAAGTGCATTCTCAAAGATCTAGCTTGGACTTTTACAGTATTAAGAGAGTTCTCAATATTAAGAGCAAACCTGGTATTCTTTTATCCTTAAAGAAAGGTTAAATATGATGGAAAATGTCTCTAAAATAATCACAACTTGTGAAATATTTGTTTGTGTAACTAAGTTTCTTTTACTGTCATTTCACAATACTGAAATCATAATCCTTCCTGCTTTGCTAATTATTAAAAATTTTTACTTAATACAGTTTTTATAACTGCCATGTGTTTAAATGTTTCGGAAACCCAAAGTTTTGAACAAGTAGCAACATGAAAGACTTACCTAGATATAGTTAACCTTGTCTTGAATATTTTGAAATTTGGTAGACCTGTCAACTGCTTGGTTGGTGGAGTGTAACTCCATGTACCTATGCACTTTAACAACTCCTGGGATATCATCATTTCTATTGAAAACAGTGTTTGATCAGATTTTTTGCTTTAATTACAGTAATATCATTTCCTCCTCTCTTACCCAAACATGGGAATAATGATTAATGTGTAAACCTGCAAAGCAGTGGTTCCCAGCCAAGGGCAGTTTTGCCTCCAGGGGTCATTTGGCAATGTCTGGAGACATTTATCACCAGTGGGGCTTAGGGTGAACTACTGGTATTTGGTGGGTAGAGGCCAAGGATGCTGCTAAGCATCCTGCAGTGCACAGGATGGCCCCCACAACCAAGAATTTGCTGGTCTAAAATGTCAGCTGTGCTGAGAAACCCGGCTGTAATGCAGCCTCACTAAACTGATGCTCCTAGGCAGGTAGCAATTTTAGCCTTGACTTTGTTAGATTTAGCACATGAAACTCATACTACTGCGTTTATGTAGTCTAGAGAAGAAATAAGCTAGGTAATTTTCTAAATAGGAATAAGGTTTTAAATATAAAGACTGGTTTTGGTCAACAAATCTTTTTTTTTCCTTCCTTTTTTTAGGGCCTCAGGTGGGGCAAATGGAAGGAAGTTCCCAGGCTAGGAGTTGAATCAGAGCAGTAGCTGCCAGCCTATACCACAGCCATAGCAACATGGGATCCGAGCCGCGTCTTCGACCTACACTACAGCTCACAGCAATGCCGAATCCATAACCCACTGATCTGGGCCTGGGATCAAACCCGAATCCTCATGGATAGTAGTCGGGTTCGTTACCACTGAGCCAGGAAGGGAACTCCCCGTCTTTTTTTTTTTTTAATTGGCTATTTGTATCTTTTAGTGGATAAAGCCAGATTATTTTGGAATTATAGCCATTATCTAAAAGGTTATTCCAGGAGTTCTCGCCATGGTGCAGTGGAAATAAATCTGACTAGGAACCATGAGGTTGCAGGTTCGATCCCTGGCCTCGCTCAGTGGGTTCTGGATCCTGGTTTTGCCGTGAGCTGTAGTGTAGGTCACAGACGCAGCTCAGATCTGGTGGTGTTGTGGCCGTGGCACAGGCTGGCAGCTGTAGCTCCAGTTAGACCAGGGAACCTCCATATGCCATGGGTGTGGCCCTAAAAAGACAAAAGATATAATAATAATAAAATAAAAATAAATAAAAGGTTATTCCAAAGAGTCAAAGTCTTTGTAAATATATTATACAACAAAGACTTTTAGGGGTATAATTTTTTTTTTTTTGTCTTTTTGTCTTTTTGCCATTTCTTGGGCTGCTCTCGCAGCACATGGAAGTTCCCAGGCTAGGGGTCGAATCGGAGCTGTAGCCGCCAGCCTACGCCAGTCACAGCAATTTGGGATCTGAGCCGCATCTTAGACCTACACCAAAGGTCACAGCAACGCCGGATTGTTAACCCACTGAGTAAGGGCAGGGATCGAACCCGAAACCTCATGGTTCCTAGTCGGATTCGTTAACCACTGCGCCACGACGGGAACTCCTAGGGGTATAATTATTTTTCAAACACAGATACATTTTTTACTTTTTTGATCCTGATGTGTATCTTGCTCTGCTCTAAAAGAAAATATTTATTTATTTATTTATTTATTTTTTTTTTTGTCTTTTTGCTATTTCTTTGGGCCGCTCCCGCGGTATATGGAGGTTCCCAGGCTAGGGGTCGAATCGGAGCTGTAGCCACTGGCCTATGCCAGAGCCACAGCAACGGGGGATCCGAGCCGTGTCTGCGACCTACACCACAGCTCACGGCAACGCCGGATCGTTAACCCACTGAGCAAGGGCAGGGACCGAACCCGCAACCTCATGGTTCCTAGTCGGATTCGTTAACCACTGCGCCACGACGGGAACTCCTAAAAGAAATTTAATTGCTTGACATAAAATGTGTTTAAATCTTGTATAATATGGTAAGTTAAAAAAAAAAAACTTATTATCGCCAAGTGAGAAGATGTTCAAACTAGATTTGGAAAATACATTTATGGTGGGAAAATTAGCTAATTTCAAGTGGCCAGTTTCCTCCTGTCAGGTTGTAGTAAAGAACATATACACTTCTGCATCCATTCCAGCTTTTGAGGAATTGTAACAAGACCCAAAAGATAGTTTGTCTTGCCATTCAGTCTCTCCTCAGCCTTTTCCTCACCTCAGATGGCAACTTAGATTCTTTTTCTTTAAAAATGACTTATGCCTCTAAGGTCAGGTGGCGCAGTAGGTACTAAAACACATGTCCTAGAAGCCAACTGTTGCAGGGTTGGATTGTTCTAAATCTAGAATTGTTATTTATTTGATTCCCTATAGCCCTGTTCCTCCAACATTTGGTCCATGATCCACAATAAGAAGCCGTGTATGCGTGCCCACTTGTATTCACTCACATGCATATACCCCCAGCCAGCCCTGAAACAAAACCTTCTTGAGGCCTTACTCTTCCTATCTGTAAGGCAGTCTGCTCTTTCATTCTATTTCATTTGTAAACACTGAGTTGGAATGGGCAGTTTGAAAATCACTGCCCTAAATAGAGCTTGACAAAGTATTTTCTCGAAGTAGATGCTAAGCAAATGCTTACTGGTTTAAAAGGGGGTGGGGCGTGGTAAAATTAAAAGCTGTGCTTAGAGGTATGGGTTTGAAAGAGCACGCTAGGAAATGTGTGTGTGGTGAAGAAAATCATCGTATTTATGACCTTCCTTACTCCATATACAGGGGTGCTTCTTAAAGACCTGTAACTCCTGAAGAGTTAAGGCGGATCCTCATTTTGCTTAGCATTTAAGCTATTTTCTTCCAGGATGTAGGGCAGCTACTATTGCTTAACACATTCTCTCTTTCTCTCACTACCTGTTTATTCATTAAGTCAGGTAGAATCGAGAGGATTAGTGAATATATACAAAGAGATTTTTAAAATAAACTCTGGAGCATAACCTTCTTTAAGACAGAGCCTGGTTTCAACAGCAATTTCCTTGTGTAGTTACAGAATAAAAATACATGAAGGACTCAGTGAAATTTTCACTTCTGTGGAAAGCAGACTCTGGGCTTGGACTGTATTTCAGACAGCTCAATCAGCAAAGCAGTCATCGGAACCTGGTTCTTCAGAAGGACAGAACTTAAAAGTTACTTGGGGAGTTCCCGTCGTGGCGCAGTAGTTAACGAATCCGACTAGGAACCATGAGGTTGCGGGTTCGGTCCCTGCCCTTGCTCAGTGGGTTAACAATCCAGCGTTGCCGTGAGCTGTGGTGTAGGTTGCAGACGCGGCTCGGATCCTGCGTTGCTGTGGCTCTGGCGTAGGCCGGTGGCTACAGCTCCGATTCGACCCCTAGCCTGGGAACCTCCATATGCCGCGAGAGCGGCCCAAGAAATAACAACAACAACAACAACAACAACAAAGACAAAAAAAAAAAAAGTTACTTGGTTGGAGTTGTCCTTCATTCCTGTGTCTAAAGTTATGTATACTGTGAATAAATCTCTTATTTTTATTTATTTACTTATCTACCATATCTGCCATTCAGTCCTCATATAACGCTTCGAGGTCGGTATTATCATCCCCATGTTACCAACAGGGAGATGAAGACAAAGTGAGATTATGTAACTTGTCAAGTTGAATGTATTCTTTTCTTGGCATTGAGATTTTGTAAGGAAAAACCCATGAAGTCATTTTATTTTGCTAATTGAAAATTTCATTTTAAAATTGAATTTTAAAATCCGTAAATCTTTCTGGCTTTTAGAAACCAGAGACTGAGTCGTTTGTTTTAATTTTTAAATTAATGTCCAGTAAAATTGACATTTTGCTCTGTATACAGTTCTTTTTGTATCGGTGCCTGTATAGATTCATGTAACCACCACCACAGTCAGGATACAGAACAGTTCTATCACCTCAAAACTCCTTCCTGCAATCCTTTTGTGTTCATATCCTTTCCTATCCTCCAATCCTGCAACCATTGATCTGTTGTCCACCTAGTTTCATCTTTTTTGGAGAATTCTGTATAAATGGGATCATTCAGTATGTAACCTTTTGAGACTTGCTTCTTTCACTGGACATAATGCCTTTGAGATTCATCCAGGTTTTTGTGTATATTGACACTTTGTTTTTATTGCCAAGTAATATTCCACTGTGGCACACTGTGATGTATTGCAGATTGTTTATTCATTCACCAGTTGAAGGACATTTGGATTATTCCGGTTTGGGGTGAATATAAGTTGTCATTTCTCTAGAGTAAATACCTAGGAGTAGGATTGCTCGATTGTATGGTGTATATGTTTAATTGTATATGAAAATACCACAATGTCTTCCAGAGAGAGTATGCTCTTTTGCATCTCCACCAGTAATACATGAAAGTCCCATTCATTCTGCGTCTTTGCTAACACTTGATATTGTTGATATTTTTTATTTTAGCCATCCTAATAGGTATATAGGAATAATTTTTTGAGGCCAGAATCTGGGTGGTAGGCCCAACTCTGCCATCAACTAGCTGTTGACCTTACAAGGAACCATTTAACTTTTTTGAGCCCCTTTCCTCATCTCTCTTATAATAGAGAATATTGAATGTGATATAAGTTCTCTTGCAGCTCCCCAGTTCATTAGTATGGAAAAATAAATCCTTGGCAAGACTACAGATTTGTGTTGCTTGTGCAAAAAAAATCTATTGACTGATCTCAGCTAAAGTACCAACACTATAAGCATTATACATAATTATGTATAGAATGCATATGAAATAACTTGATATTTATAGCTATAGTTTAGCTCCAGCCAAGCATAATAGTATTGTGACATGTGTCATGTCTGTAAGCTAAAATTATATAGCTAATGCGTTAACATTGACAACCTAGGATCTTTTGACTAATATTTGATGTTTTTTTTTTCTCTTTTTGTCTTTTTTGTTGTTGTTGTTGTTGTTGTTGCTATTTCTTGGGCCGCTCTCGCGGCATATGGAGGTTCCCAGGCTAGGGGTTGAATCGGAGCTGTAGCCACCGGCCTACGCCAGAGCCACAGCAACGCGGGATCCGAGCCGCGTCTGCAACCTACACCACAGCTCACGGCAACGCTGGATCGTTAACCCACTGAGCAAGGGCAGGGACCGAACCCGCAACCTCATGGTTCCTAGTCGGATTCGTTAACCACTGCGCCACGACGGGAACTCCATATTTGATGTTTTTATCATTATTTATTAGCTTTCTAGGGTTATAATTTATAGTAAGTTCAATTTTCAGTCATGAATAGGGGATCACTTTTTCAGAAATCACATATTTGGATACTTTAATATCTATTTGAGTGTGAAATTGTTTCTATATAGCATTGTGAATAGCTTATCATTTTTCTAAAAAATTATACGTATTTATCCAAAATTATTTAAGGATTACAGAGAAATAATAAAGAAAAAAGTAAAATATCCTCTGCCCTACCCTTACCCCTATCCTGAGATATCTCTGGATATAAGCATATATATGCATAATTGTATGCACATAGTTTTACATAATGAGATTGCATAATTTCATTCCCACATGTTCTTTAGTCTTTTATTTTTCACATGTGGACATATTTCTGTGTCAGTTAATATAAATCTATCTCTTAATTTTCGTAGCTATTGTAGTATGCCAGTGTCTGTGTGTACCATTATTTATGTTTGTTGGTTGGTTGGTTTTGCTTTTTAGGGTCACACCAGTGGCATATGGAAGTTCCCAGGCTAGGGGCCAAATTGGAGCTGTAGCTGCCGGCCTACACCACAGCCACAAGGCAGGATCCAAGCCATGTTTGTGACCTACACTGTAGCTCACGGCATCACCAGATCTCCGCCCCACAGAGTGAGGTCAGGGATCGAACCTGCATGCTCATGGATGCTAGTTAGATTCCTTTGAACTCCATTATTTATGTTTTAAGTTTTGTTATATTAAATAGTGCTATAATGAATGCCCTTGGGAGTTCCCGTCATGGCTCAGTGGTAACAAACCCGACTGGTATCCGTGGGGACATGGGTTTGATCCCTGGCCTTGCTCAGTGGGTTAAGATCTGGCATTGCTGTGGCTGTGGTATAGGCCGGCAGCTGCAGCTCCAATTCAACCCCTAGCCTGGGAACAGCCCTAAAAAGAAAAAAAGGAAAAAAAAAGAAGGAAAAAATAAATAAGAAATCAAAGTTAAAAAAAAAAAAAGTCGGAGTTCCTGTCATGGCTCAGTGGAAACAAATCTGACTAGGAACCATGAGGTTGCGGGTTCGATCCCTGGCCTCTCTCAGTGGGTTAAGGATCCAGCACTGCTGTGAACTGTGATGTAGGTCATAGATGCAGCTGGGATCTGGCGTTGCTAAGGCTGTGGTGTAGGCCAGCGGCTAAAGCTCTGATTTGACCCCTAGCCTGAGAACCTCCATAGGCCGTGGGTGCAGCCCTGAAGAACAAAAAAAAAAAAAAAAAAAGTCAGTTTTGTGGTTTCCATTGTGGCTCAGCAGAGAACCCAACATAGTGTCCATGAGTTAAGGATCTAGCATTGCCACAAGCTGCGGCATAGGTCGCAGATTTGGCTCAAATCTGGCATTGCACTGAGGCTCTGATTCGACCCCTTGCTTGGGAACCTCCATATGCCATGGGTGCAGCTGTAAAAAGGAAAAAAAAAAAAAAAGTCAGTTTTTAAAATAAAAACTCACTTTTGAGAAGAGCTAATAAAGCAACTTGCTTCTTTAATTCAAAGAAAATCTTTTTTTTTTTTCTTTCTTTCTTTCTAGGGCTACACCCGCGGCATATGGAGGTTCCCAGGCTAGGGGTCTAATCGGAGCTGAAGCCGCCAGCCTACACCACAGCCACAGCAATGCCAGATTCAAGCCATGTCTGTGACCCATGCCATAGCTCACTGCAACACCGGATCCCTAACCCATTGAGCGAGGCCAGGGATCGAACCCGCAACCTCATGGTTCCTAGGTGGATTCATTAACCACTGAGCCACGACGGGAACTTCTCAAAGAAAATCTTTTAATTAATGAGACTATAATTATTTGTGTTTAATTTTCGATTTTCAAGAAAAGTTGCACAGAGTGTACCCATTTACCACCTCATTGTTAAAGTCTTAAACTAAGAAACCAGCACTGGTACATTACTACCAGTTTAATTCCATATTTAAGTCAGATTTCACTAGTTTTTCAGTTAACATCCTTTTTTATTTGGATACATCCTAAATCAAGCTTTTAAACCCTGCTTAAATAAGCATCAGTATCTGTTCATAGATTAGTTTTAGTCATGCATTGTACGTATGTGTGTACCATATGTAATGTATCTGGGTCTCTGTATTTGTTTAGACAAATTTATGTTATCTTTGACATTATTATCTTAGAAGATCATCTTTTGATGTTCACAGACACTCTGCCCAAGGCCATTTTAGGTAGATCGAAGATCTTTTTCTCCCACCCTTTTTGTGACTATACATAAACATGACTGATGCCATCAGTGAATGTAGCTCTTGCACAGGGGTACCCTTTTCGGTACAGTTACAAGTCCTTGTCTCCAGGAGCGCTTGGAAGATAGCCATCTTTTGTTTACTAGAAAGTTAACTTACGGAGTTCGCCTGTGGCACAGTGGGTTAAGGATCCGGCGTTGTCACTGCAGCAGCTCAGGTCACTGCTGTGTTGCGATTTGATCCCTGGCCCAGGAACTTCCATGTGCCGTGGGCATAGCCCCACCCTCCACGGGGCTATGATGTAAGTTAAGAAAAATTAACTTACACCATATGGTTACTGTCTTGCAGTGTGTGGCTCTGAGAGAATATAAGTACTAAGCGGTTCTTGAAGAAGAAAAAGGTCCTGGTCTTGAGGCAGAATTACCACCAGAGATGGGGTAGTACCTGAGTACCTTTCACTCCGAACTTGCTGATGCAAAGAATCCCTCCTGAGGCAAACTATGGCATACAGACTCACTGTGCTCATTTGAATCATTCCTTGAAGCAGTTTAGTTTATGGAAAAAGAGGGGGAGGAAAAAGGAGGAAGAAATTGGAAACATCATGTAGATATGGATTTTTTAAAAATCATTTTCCTCCCAGCTTAAATGGAACTCTGGAGTATTCCTTCCATTAGCTTACACATTTTTGTCAGGGCCGTACCTGCGGCACACAGAGGTTCCCAGGCCAGGGGTCCAATTGGAGCTACAGCCACCAGCCTACACCACAGCCGCAGCAACATCAGATCCGAGCCACATCTGCGACCTACACCACAGCTCATGGCAATGCCGGATCCTTAACCCACTGAGCGAGGCTGGGGATCAAACCCAAAACCCCATGGCTCCCAATCAGACTCATTTCCACTGTGCCACAGCAGGAACTCCAGCTTACCCTTTTTTTTTTTTTTTAAGGGAAAAAAAAAATCCTCCTGGAGTTCCCGTTGTGGCTTAGTGGTAATGAATCCGACTGGTATCCTTGAGAATGGGGGTTCCATCACTGGCCTTGCTCAGTGGGTTAAGGATCCAGTGTCACCGTGAACTGTGGTATAGGTTGCAGATGCACCTCAGATCTTAGTGTTGCTGTGGCTGTGGCATAGGCTGGCAGCTACTGCTCTGATTCAGCCCCGAGCCTGGGAACCTCCATGTGCCATGCCTGTGGCCCTAAAAAGACCAAAAAAAAAAAAAAAAAATCCTCAGTATTCTAGGAAACAAAAAATAGTGGTCAAGAAAAGCTTCACTTTTGAGCTGGATCTTGAAAGATGGATAGGATTTTATAATCATATGGGGGGATAATGATGTTCTAGGTAGAAGGAAAGAATGATATAATCAAAGGTTTAGAGGTGAAAAAAAATCAAAGTGTGTTTGAGAAATGGCATGAGGATTTTAGGTGGGAAGGGAAGACTGGGAGCCAAGACTGAAAGTCGCTTGGGCTCAGAGGGTGGAGGGCTTTTGAATGCTTTGCTAAGGAGTTGAACTTTATCCCAAAGCTCTTGAAACCAATAAAGGTTTTGTAGCTAGGGAGTTACATGATCCAAATTCTTTAGAAAAATGTAGTTTCGAAGATCTCTGTGTAAATTGGTAAAGGGGTTGAAAAGAGGGAGGCAGAATGACTTAAAATCTGTGTAGGAGGCAATGGGCCTGAATTGGGAGGTCATGTTAGCAGCTGGAACAAGAAGGGCAGGCAGTTTTTAAAAACAGGACTATTGGTTCACTAGATACTGGGGTAAATGAACATGAGGTTTGAATCCTCAGTCAGAGACTATAGCTTCTGCATTTGGATCTTCCACAGGCTTGACCATAAAATGAGAACTTAAAATCAGTAGCATCCTAGAACTGAGGGAAAGTATATTACTTTCTTTAGAATCAGTAAAATGTGCAGCTTAGAACAAAGAATGATATTTTTATATTTGCTGACTCAGGATGGAGGAGTGAACCAGGGAAGGAAGAAGGTAGTTTTTTTTTTTTTTTTTTAATTTAACAGTGAGAACTGTTGCTGTGGCCTGTGTTTAACATCTGATTGTTATACAGTGAAATGCTTCAGACCACTGTTCTTATCATAGCTCATATCAAAAGGTTAGAGGTAATTGTAGTTTTGTTATAAAGCATTTTTTCCCCATTGTTGTCAGGTTATAGTGTCCTGTCTGTTTCTAAATTATCATTTTTGGTCTTTCAAAACCCTTTGATGTTACAGAAATTCTCAAACACAGAAAAGGGGGGAAAGTATAATGAACCTGATATACCCCTCTCCCAGTTTCCACAGTTATTAGTACATGGCTCATCTTATTTCATCTACACTCACCCTCACTATATTCCCCTCCCTCCAGTTACTTTGAAGCAATTTGAGACATCACATCTTAGTATTTATATAATGACAATTCTTTTTTTTTTTTTTTTAAAGACAATGCCATTATTGTACTGAAAAGTTTTCTGGACATCAGGTATTAAGTGTCTATTCTTCCCAGCTGACTCATAATGTTTTTCAGTTTGTTTTTTCAACATTGAGGACACAGGCTAGAATGTTGAAATAAGGTCCAAAGAAGAGTGATTAGTTAATATGTCTGTTAAGTTTCTTTAAGTCTATAGGTTCTCCTTCCTTTCTTCTCTCTCTGCTTTTCCTTGCAGTTTTTGTTGAAGAATCCATCTTTTGTTGTGTATTTTCCCAGAGTCTGGATTGTGTTAATTGTATCCATGTGATATCATTTCACATGTTCCTCAGTCCCTTTTAGTTCCCGTAAATTGGCTTTTAGATCTACAGGCTTGATGAGATTAAGGTTCCGTTTTTCTTGTGGATATGGGACAAAACTAATAGTCGGTGGTGTTTAATTGTACCAGCAGACATGCAGTGCTGGTTGTTTCTTATTTGGTACTGTTTATTTGCCCCTGATCATCTTTGTGGAAACAAATCTGACTAGGAACCATGAGGTTGTGGGTTCCATCCCTGGCCTCGCTCAGCGGGTTAAGGATCTGGCATTGCTGTGACTCTGGTGTAAGCCGGCAGGAACAGCTCCAATTGGACCCCTAGCGTGGGAACCTCCATGTGCCACATGTGCAGCCCTAAAAAGGCCAAAGACAAAAAAAGAAAGAAGGAAAGAAAGAAATTCCTCCCTCAACAAATATTTAGTTTTCTTAAGGTACAAGTCTGTGGGAATGGCAGACCAAATGCTTGATTCTTGCCCTTCACTTATCTGATTTCAGAAGAATGAGTTGCTTCTCTTAGCATCTTCTCAAGGTGAGCAGTGGATTTAAGCATATTTGATGTGTTTCAGTCCACTGCTGTTATTAATCCTGTTGCCATTCACTTGTCCTATTTTTGTCTTTTAGGAGCTTATCAGGCTGGCTCCTGAGCCTTTGTGACCAACCTTGGTAATCTTTGATAGCTTCCTCGATTTCCACTTAGACAGATGTTCCAGACTTACTTGTTTCTTGTCCTGTTTCCTTTTAGTGGGAAATATCTGGATCACAGTATGTTCTCAGTATTGAGCTAGACACAGGCTAGAATGTTGAAATAGTACTTTATTAATTGATTTTTTGGCCATGCCCATGACACATGGAAGTTCTGGGCCAGCACCTGTACCACAGCTGCGACCCAGGCGACTGCAGTGACACCTCTGGATCTTTAACCTGCTGCGCCGCAGGGAACTCCCTGAAGTAGTATTTTTAAAAGAACTACTTGTCCTTACATGGCTTATATAATCTTCGAATTTTTAAATTCATTTATTTACTTTGTATGCATTTTGATGTGATAAAAGCAGATTTTGATTTTCTCTTACTTGATTAAAGCAAGCCTTTGGGAATGCTTCATGGCATTGTGGCTCAGTGGTAGTGAACCCAGCTAGTATCCATGTGGCTGTGGCTGTGGCCAGCAGCTGCAGCTCTGGAATCGACCCCTAGCCTGGGAACTTTCATATGCCGCGAGTGTGGTCCCCAAAAAAGCAAAAAATAAAAATAAAAAAGAATCTTTGATTTTATGTATGACAGGTATATATCAGAATAAGGTGAAGGTCTAAAATAAGTTATTTTTTATAATTTAAGAAAATTTAATGCATAATAAAAATGAGTAAAATGAACTCAAAAAGATAAAACTTGGAAATGATATAAATTTTACAAACCTCTTGCCATGTAGGAACAATCGTATATTTGTCCTTGCATAAAAGGGTAACAATATGGTTAATTGTCCAGATGAGGAACTATGTGAGAGGGACATTATTAATAATTACTGCAGGAGAAACAGGTATAAACCAGGTCTTTGCCCAGCAAAGTAGGGTATGTGGCCACCCTGTTTGTAAACTAATGAGCAATATCACACGCTTCCTGAGGCCAGGGATCGTATGTATCATGCTCATAGTCATGTCTGTAGCACCTTACACATGGCAGGTGCTTAGTAAACATTAGTTAAGTGCTACTAAAAGTCTGCTGATATTCTGAGGCTTGGTGCAAATTTAAGGGTTTTTTTTATGTTTAGTTAAATTATGTTGGAGTTCCCGTCGTGGCGCAGTGGTTAAGGAATCCGACTAGGAACCATGAGGTTGCGGGTTTGGTCCCTGCCCTTGCTCAGTGGGTGAATGATCCGGCGTTGCCATGAGCTGTGGTGTAGGTTGCAGACGTGGCTCGGATCCCGTGTTGCTGTGGCTCTGGTGTAGCCTGGTGGCTACAGCTCTGATTGGACCCCTAGCCTGGGAACCTCCATATGCTGCGGGAACGGCCCAAGAAATAGCAAAAAGACCAAAAAAAAAAAAAAATTATGTTTGCACTTTTTTCCAACTTTCTTTCATCAATGCTTGCATCCGAATGATCTTTTTTTCTTCCAGTTTTATTGAGATATAATTGACATACAGCACTGTATAAGTCTAAGGTGTCCAGCACAATGATTTAACTTAAATGTATCATGAAATGGGAAGTTTAGTGAATCTCCATCGTCTCATATAGATACAAAATTAAAGAAATAGAAATGTATGATACCTCTTAGGATTTAGTCTCTTAACAATTTTCATATATAATATACAGCTGTGTTAATTATATTTATCATGTTGTACCTTAATCCCGCATACTTATTTATCTTATAACTTGAAGTATGTATGTTTTTTTGCTTTTTAAAAATAATCACTTTTTTTTTTCTTGCTTTTTAGCGTCACACCGGCATGTGGAAGTTCCCAGGCTAGGGGTCGAATTGGAGCTACAGCTGCTGGCCTACGCCACAGCCACAGTCACATCAGACCCGAGCTGCACCTTCAACCTACACTGCAGCTCACAGCAACACCGGATCCTTAACCCACTGAGCAGGGCCAGGGATTGAACCCACATCTTCATGGATACTAGCCGGGTTCGTTTCCACTGAGCCACAACGGGAACTTCAAAAATAATCACACTTTTAAAATTTTTGTTTTGAAGTATAGTTGATTTACAATGTTTTGTTAGTTTCAGGTATGCCGCAAAGTGACTCAGTTATACGTATACATTTATTGAGGTGTTGGTGGTTCACTAGTAGAATTCTTGACTCCCATAGACATGTATCCATTCTTTTTCAGATTCTTTTCCCATATAGGTTATTACCGGATATTGAGTAGAGCTGAATATGCTGTACAGTAAGTCCTTATGGATTGTCTATTTTATATATAGTAGTGTGTATATGTTATTCCCAAACTCCGAATTTGTCCCTTCACCACCTTTCCCCTGCGGTAACCATAAGTTTGTTTTTTGAAGTCTGTGAGTCTGCTTCTGCTTGGTAAATAAGTTCATTGTATCATTTTTTTTCTTGAAATTCCACACTTAAATGATATCACATGATATCTGTCCTTCTCTGTCTGACTGACTTCATTTTCAGTGATCTTACACATTGGTTTGATTCATTTGGTTTTTAAGTTTAAGATTCGCTGTTTTGTTTATTACAGAAATAATACATGTTCATTGTAAAAATAGTAGAAAATCCAGATTACCTCTTTATCAGCAGCCCACTTCTAAAAATAAAAAAGAAGAAGAAGTCATCTATTCTCTTGTTGGCTTTTATTCTAAGGGAGAAAAAAAGCAAAGCAGTTTTTTATATTCACCTAGTTCTTAATCTTTCAGAGTCTCTCTCACCTTTTAGCCAGAGGGCCTTTGTTTCTCCTGTTTATGAAAGAGAATACTTATTTGACAGGAACTCTTAGATAAATGGGTTTTTTTTTTTGGCTGGGAGGAGCTGGGAAAGGAAGGAACAATTACTTGAGCAATGTTTCTGTGACCTAAACTCGCTTTGGTTGCTCTAGCCACATGTCATAAAGGTAGGGCTGAAAGTAAGTGATAGAAATTCTGCATTGATCTGAAAACGCTTTGATTTTGGTAAGGGAAGTATATTTAAAGATGTTGCAATAAAAATCCATCTTAGTAATTAAAATCTCTTCTTCAGTATAAACGATGAAGGCAAATTAGTCTTGGTCCTATGTCCCCAGGCCTTTAACTGGGTAGCCTGCTTGGTCACCTTGGCTTGGTTACTTTGATCACTTGTTGGATTTGGATTATGACGAAAGTTGTTTAAAAACAAAACAAGCAGGCAGAGAACTATTTATTCAGGTTTTTGACTGATTGCATCTATTTATAGCACATATATTGTGAAGAGCTGTGGTTTTCTTTAGATTAAGAAAAGCGTCTTATAAAAATCATCTTCCCCACATAAATGTTTCCTCCACCTACTCATCTGTCTGCAAGGCAGGAGTCTGTTCACTTCCTCTTAGACTCAGTGCCTTTGCTCAGGCTCACTTTTTAGACATTCCAGTGCAGTTAAAATATAAATGTCTGAAGTGTGTGTTGTTACTAATTAGTTTATTTTATTCCCTCAAAGTAACTTCTCTGGGGCTTATGGGGAGATGGTGTCTTGAAACAGGTTATTCACTCAGAAATGTGGGTGTTTGGGATTTTTTTTTCTTCTTTTTTTACCTTTTCTAGGGCCGCTCCTGAGGCATATGGAGGTTCCCAGGCTAGCGGTCTAATCGGAGCTGTAGCCACCGGCCTACACCACAGCCACAGCAACACCAGATCCGAGCCGCGTCTGTGACCTATACCACAGCTCACAGCAACGCCGGCTCCTTAACCCACTGAGCAAGGCCAGGGATCGAACCCACAACCTCATGGATTCGTTAACCACTGCGCCACGACGGGAACTCCTGGGATTTTTGTCTTACTGAAATATGCACAGTCACTCATAGTTCAATATAGAGAACCGTATTTTGGGGAACGGAATTAAGAACTTTATGTGGGAAACCTTTATATAATTTGAGTATCTTCCTTTTTCTGCTCAAGGTTATTACTGACCAGTTGTTAAGGCAGGGAGCAAATAGCCAAGAATAATTTTGTATGATGCTGAGGGATTTTTGCTGCTCACAAGCAGATTGTTAAATTGCTTTAATACAAGAATGTATTAAAGGCTGAAAGTTTAGCCTTGAGTTAAAATTTGGGGGTTAAGTCACCAATAACAGAAGTTTGTCGGTATGATACACGGATATGTGTGCTTGTTTGTGTATGTATGTGTTCGTAAGGAGAAGCTTTTCTTCCCATAAACTGAAGAGTTGAGATGTTGTTATAGCATAAAGATGTATTGACTTTTTTTTCCTCCTTTGCTTTACCTGTTATCTGGCATTTAATGAAAAAATCTTGCTCGAAAGTTGCAGATCCCTTAAGGGCAACAAACACTACATTCAAAATGAAACTAGGTTACAGTTTCTGCAACATGCAGTGGTTTGCATCAAAAGCTGTTTTGGTCTTAACTTTGATATTATCCCCTTTTCTTTGAAGTGGTTGTATTTTAATTTGGAGTGGTTTTAAATTTTAGAATTTCCTGAAGTGAACATTAAAATATTTTAATATTTTCTTATGTGGTTATCGTACACAAATTTATAGAATGCTTATCTCCAGACAGCGTATTTCTTCAATAAGACCAAAGGGGGGAAATACTTCAGACTTAAGAATGTATTAAAAACTGAAAGTGTTATAGGAGGATATTCCAAATGGTTTCAGATAGCTGTGTTATAGATTTCCTTAGCTTTAAAAATATCTGAGCTTTTATGGTTTAGTGCTTTGTGTTTAAATATTGGAATCATCTTTATAGTATAACCAAGAGGAAATTACTATTACCATTTATTGGTAATAGTAATTCATTTACTATTACCATTTATTGTCATAGGTAATCTTTTGGTTGGCATGTTCTGAAAAGAGATGGAGTTTAAGATTGTAGCTTCATCAAACTTTTCTTCTATATACAATGTGTTAAAGCTTTATGAACTAATAACCTCCTACTGTCATGAATCCCAAAATGTTTTCTTGTAATGAAGCTTTTTTTGTGGTAAAAGGTATACCTTCCCAACAGCATTTAAACACAGTCAGGTCTTGCCCAGTCTTTTTTTTTTTTTTGTCTCTTGTGTTTTTCGAGCTGCACCCATGGCACTTGGAGGTTCCCAGGTTAAGCGTCTAATCGGAGCTATTGCCACTGGCCTACACCACAGCCACAGCCACACCAAATCCAAGCCTGCGAACTACACCACAGCTCACGGCAATGCCAGATCCTTAACCCACTGAGGGAGGCCAGGGATCGAACCTGCAACCTCATGGTTCTTAGTTGGATTCGTTTCTGCTGCTCTATGATGGGGACTCTTCTCCTAGTGGTTAAAATCGGACTCAAACCCTTTTTCCATTTGGAGCCCTATTGCAGCTTTCATTCCTCCCCCTCTCAGGACAGTCTGACTGCTTGAGACGTCCCATGCTGGGAGTGGTAGCTCCAGAACTCAGCCCAAGCCTGCGCCCTGAAATCTTTTTTTTTTTTTTTTTGTCTTTTTGCCATTTCTAGGGCCACTCCCGCGGCATTTGGAGGTTCCCAGGCTAGGGGTTAAATCGGAGCTGTAGCCACCTGCCTACGCCAGAGCCACAGCAACGCGGGATCCGAGCCGTGTCTGCGACCTACACCACAGCTCACGGCAACGCCGGATCGTTCACCCACTGAGCAAGGGCAGGGACCGAACCCACAACCTCATGGTTTCTAGTTGGATTCATTAGCCACTGCGCCACGATGGGAACTCCTGAAATCTTATATCAATAATTCAAGAGGGCAGTTTTTCCAGAGAGAAGGAGGCTGTGGAAGGACACGGGGGCCTTCGTGTTAAGGAATTATTCAGCCACTAAATTTTCTCTGTTGTAGGTAGTCAATGGTTTAGCAGCATTTGATACAGTTGACCAGTTCTTTCTTGAAAACAATTTTTATTTATTTATTTATTTTTCTGCCGTACAGCATGGGGACCAAGTTACACATTCATGTATACATACTTTTTGAACATAATTTTTTTAATCTCTTGGCTTCTGTCCATCGCAGTTCAATGTTTTCCTTTCACCTCAGGGTTAATTCCTTCTCTCTTCCATATTGGTTTTTTCTCCTCTGTCCTTAGGGTAAAGCACTTAGGGTGCTTTAAAGCTTTCTTTACTCCATTAGTAGTCCTGTCTTTCTAGCCCTCAAATTTAAATTCTTTCTGTCTGCTAAATGTATAGCTCCAGTCCTGACGTCTCCCCATCTTCTATCCAATTGATTACTTGACATCTCTGCTGAGATGTCTAATTTGCATCTCAAACATGACTGTATAAATTAGGATGCCTTGGACTTCAAATGAGAGAAAATCCAATTCAAAGTAATGTGAAAATAAGGAAAATTTATCATAACAAGGAACAAGATGCTTCAGTCTAGGATTAGTTTAAATCTGTGGTTTAGTGATGTCATCAAGGACCTACATTCTTTCCACTTTCCTGCTCTGCCGTCTTGGACTTGTCTGCTTTGTCCTTTGGCAAGGACGTCATCCTGAATGCAAGGTGGGTACCATGGTTCCAGGCATCATATTTAGGCCAGACGACATCCAGCAGAAGGTGGTGGTTAGTGTTTTCCTATGCTTGAGAATTTGGAGATCTTTCTCAGAATCCCAACCCCCCAGCTGACTTCCAGCTAAATCTCACTGCTCAAAACTTAATCCTGGGCACTGGCATGGGATCTAAATCAATCACTGGTAATGGCAATGTGGACTTAGAAATACATTTTATATAATACAGGATGAAGTAAGTGTAATAAAGCCAGTTGTAGTAGAGTGGAAATACACACAGGAAAAGTGATAGGTGCTGGGAAATTTCAGGAAGTATAAGTGGTATTTGAACTGAATATTGACAGATGGGTGAGATTCGGTTGATAGGGAGAGAGATAAGGGCATTCTTGGCTGTCAGGATATGAGACGAGTGACTGACATGAGAATTTATATGTCACACTTAGGGAACACTGAGGAGTACTGAGTAGACAGACCCTGACAGGGTTTGTAGAGGGATATGGAGGGAAATGAGATAAGAAAGGTAAAGTGAGGGCTGATCTTTTTGTGTGTGTGTGTCTTTTTAGGGCCTCACCCGTGACATATGAAAGTTCCCAGGCTAGGGGTCAAGTCAGAGCTGCAACTGCCGGCCTCTGCCGCAGCCTCAGCAATGTCAGATCCGAGCTGCGTCTTCGACCTACACCACAGCTCATGGCAATGCTGGATCCTTAACCCACTGAGCGAGGTGAGGAATCAAAGCTGCATCCTCATGGATGCTAGTCAGATTCGTTTCCTCTGAGCCATGACGGGAGCTCCATTGGACATAATTTTTTGGCGTGGTTGTCATTGTAAAGGAATTTTAGGAATATCTAGCAAAAGCTTATTTAATCACTGTATAAGAGATAGAACTAAATACTGTCTCTGAATTTGGGACTGATGGTCTTAACAGCAGTAAAAAATATGTGCCAATACAATAATTCTTTGAAGGACTAAATAAACATCTTCTCCTTGTATTAGACTCTTGGTGCTTTGCGGGTCAAAGCCCGTGAAGAAAGAGTGGAGTGCAGGAACTAGACAGAAAATGCTTAGTGGATAAACCCTTTTGACCTATAAATTTCTCCTTGTAATCAGAAAAAATAAAAAGCAGAGTTCCCTGGTGGCTCAGTCGGTTAAGAATCCAGTGTTGTCACTGCTGTGCTGAGAGTATGCCCAAAATAATAAAATACATAAAAAGCTCTTTCTCTTTTTGGAGGAAAGAAGGTGGTCTGGGTGTTCACAAGTAAACCTCATGTCTGAGAAGCAGCAGTTTTAACAAACAGAGTCCCATCATTTCCAAACCGTGACACCCTGGATGTCTCATGAGGTTAACTCAGTGTGGTGGTGTTACCACCAAACCCCAGGATCAACCTCTTCTCTGTGTTCAGCTGTACCTCCCCAAAGGGAGGGAGGAACCATTGGTTTATTTGCCAGCATCCAGCGTAGGCCCCCCTCTCGAGTAGAGTTGAGCTTTGTACCACCTACAGAGTAGGTGGCTGCTTTGGCCTTTAATTTTGACACAGTTGTAGCATTGCTACCTGATTTTGTTTCACTCAGCCTACAATGTATATTTTTAAAAGACCATTAAGGAGTTCCCATTGTGGCACAACAGGATGGGTGGTGTCTCTGCTGCGCCAGGACATAGGTTCGACTTCCAGCCTGGCACCGTGCGTTAAAGGATCCCGTGTTGCTGGAACTTCGGCTTAGGTCACACTTGTGGCTTGGATCTGATCCCTGGCCTGGGAACTCCATTTGCCGCAGGGTGGCCAGAAATGGGGGGAGGGGGAGACAGCGAAAGTAAGGTGGCAGTGGCTGCGGCAGGTATCTGAGGCTTCATTGATTTCTTCTACATCACATTTGACAGATTGCCTTAAGTGCCCTCTGGTCAAGGCAGAGGATTATTAAGTAGAATCATCCAAAGAATGGTGTTAAGTGTGGTCATGTTTCCCTCTACCCTGGAGAAGTGTGGTGGACTCAGTGTTGTTTTTGGAGAAAGTTACCTATACCCTGGTTAAGGCTATGGACCCAGTCCCATTTAATGTCATACTTAGTTCAAGACTGTAGATGATATATTCCCCTAACCCAGGCATCCCCCAGTGTGAGATTAATAAGCTAATTTTAGTGTTCAGAAAGTCAAATGGAAGTTATGTTGTAAAAGTTGGACAGTCTAACCAAAAAGTTACGATAAGCTATTTTTTTACTTTGGTTCGTAAAAAAATGTTTAAACTTTGATCTCAATGCAAATTCTTGGACACAGCTTTTAAAGACGGTGCTCCCTGGGAACAGGGCAGGGGCGTGGGGAGGGTCGGGAGGGGAGTATGTGATAGCCCTTGATGCTGAAAAGGTTGGGAATGCTGTGCGGCAGTAGGTGACCAGATGAACTGGGCAAGAGACTGGAAACAAATAATCAGCAGTAAATGTCATTGGTGGAAGGGAATCCCTTAAGTGTATAGTTGAGAAAACCAGGAGTTGGAAAAGTAAAGTAACCTCCAAGCAGTGTGGAAGGGCCCCCAAATCCAGCTGGTCCAAATCCTCCAATGCTCAGCACTGTGCATGGTTTTAAATTTTCTATTCAGTCTGGTTACATTACTGCTGTTAGAGCACAGTTCATCATTTGTGACCAATTCAGTAAATCATTAT
Organism: Phacochoerus africanus; assembly: GCF_016906955.1. Lineage (NCBI taxonomy): Eukaryota > Metazoa > Chordata > Mammalia > Artiodactyla > Suidae > Phacochoerus > Phacochoerus africanus. Next base: position 25,697,701 of record NC_062557.1, on the reverse strand, counting down.
AAAATAAATATCTAATTTTCAGATAATCTTTTGTTTCAGAATGTCTTTGAATTGCTAGCTAGTATCCATCCAGATAGCCTATTTCATCTCATTTCATTTATTTATATACTTATTTATATTGAGATATAATTCATCTACCATATGACTAGTTCACCACTTGAAAGTGTACAATTCAGCCTGTTTTAGTATATTCGGAAGGTTTTGTAACCGTCACCAATAGCTATTTCCAAAACATTTTCAGCACCTGAATAAGGAACCTGGAACCCATTAGCAGTCACTCCCTGCTCCTCCCTAACCTCAGCTCCTCGCAATCACTAATTTACTTTCTCTCTACAGGGATTTGCTTATTCTGGTCATTTCATAGAACTAGAGTCATGCAGTGTGCAGTCTTTTGTGTCTGGCTTCTTTGACTTAGCAGAATGTTTTCAGGATTCATCTGTTTCATACAAGGTATTAGTACTTAGTTCCTTTCTATGACTGATAGTATTCCATTGTGTGGATATACATTTTATGTGTGCGTTCATCCTCAGCTGATGTATATTTGGATTGTTCCTACGTTTTGGCTTTTCCGAACAATGCTGCTATGAACACTTGTGTACAGGTTTTTGTATGACCATGTATTTTCAGTTCTCTTGAGCACATACCTAGGAGTGGAATGATATAGGTCATATGGTAACTTGGTGTTTGATATTTTGAGGAACTGCCAAACTGTTCTCAAAAGTGGCTATACCAGTTTATATTCCCATTAGTAATGTATGAAGCTTCCAGTTTCTCCATATCCTGGCCTACACTTGCTTCTTTCCATTTCTTTTTTTTTTTTTTTTTTTTATGAGAGCCATCCCTAGTAGGTGTGGATATCTTTTTGTGGTTTCAATTTGCATATTTTAACGATGAAAGGTATTGTGCATCTTTTCCTGCACATATTGGTCATTTGTATATCTTCTTTGGAAGAGTGTCTATTTAAGTGATCTGACCATTTAAAATTGGGTTGTCTCTTGTCTAGTTGTTAGAGTTCTCTATATATTCCTTTCTTTCATCTTCATTGCATCATAGTCACTATGGAAAATGCATGGAACAAATTCTAAAACCATGTAAATCTCTGCTCTGCCAGCCATAACCGACAACTTCCTTAGAAACAATCATCTCAAATAGGAAGGAGAAAGGAGTCAAGCACTGAAAGCCGCCTATGGGTACTGGGAACTTTGCTCGTGCTGTCAGATTAAATAGATGTGGGTACTCTTACTCTAGTTTTACTGGGGAACACACTGAGATCGAGTGAGATTAATTGACTTGGCCAAGGTCACACATCTATCTGGTTAAATAGCACGTTGGAGCTCATACTAAGATTTTTTATTCTTCATTTAATGATGTTACTCAAAATTCAACAGTTAATTCATTTACGACCATAGATAGGCTAGAAAGATTGAGAGAAAAAAAAATAGGAAGAAGAGCAAAGGAGTTAAAAAATTTTTTAATTTACAAACCTAGTCAAAATGTATATTACAAACACAGAAAACTAAAATTTTAGACTGCGCATACTCTTTAGAATTGCATGTAAATTTTTGTGTGTTCATTTTTGGAGGAGAGAAGATTTATAGTTTTCCAAAGATTCTTTAAATTTTAAGAATTGGAGTTCCCGTCTTGGTGCAGCAGAAACGAATCCAACTTGGAACCGTGAGGTTGCGGGTTTGATCCCTAGCCCCGATCAGTGGGTTAAGGATCCAGCATTGCTGTGAGCTGTGGTATAGGTTGCAGACATGGCTCGGATCTGGCGTTCCTGTGGCTCTGGCGTAGGCTGGCAGCGGTGGCTCCAATTAGACCCCTAGCCTGGGAACCTCCATATGCAGTGGGTGTGGCCCTAAAAAGACCAAAAAAAAAAAAAAAAAAGTTTAAGAATTACTGCCAAGGAGAGGAACATACAGCCTTAGGGGAAGGAAAAGGCAGGTTATACATTAGCAGTTTGTCTCTTTCCATTGGACATGTTTTGGGTATGCCATGGTTTGGGTTAAACCTTCCTATTTGGTTTCAATTCATTTTTTTTTTTGGCTGCACCCACAGTAGGTGGAAGTTCCTGGGCCAGGGAGTGAACCCTTGCCACAGCTGTGACCTACACCACAGCTGCAGCAAGGCTGGATCCTTAACCTGCTGCACCTCAAGGGAACTTCCCAAGTATTTTTGTTTTGGATTATTTGTTTAAAACTGGTTTAAGACTAGTTCAGTTAAACTTTTTTTCCAAATGTTAATTTTGAATTCAAAGTTTCGAATGTCAGAATTTTTTTGCTAACAAGAAAACAGCAACAGTCTTTTGTATTTTGATAGGTCAAATATATAAATTCCAACATTTCCTGGTGGCATTCACATATCTAAAATACTTGTGATTTTTTGTTTGTTTGTTTTGGTAAAATACAGGAATGTAATGAGAGCACTTCTCAGCTGTTTTCATTTTCTACATAAGTTTTTAATTCAAGTTCACGATGATCTAGTCAAATTGACATGTATGTAGGCCTCTCGTAATGGCTTGCATTATAGGGAGTAGCCACAGTGTGAACATCTGTGTCTGCTAAATATATCTCAGTTCTTTTAAGATGTTACAGTTAGGAGTTTAAGAAAAGAAAGAGTCACAAGGCCTTTTAAGTCTATGATTTTTCTTAATAAGGCTAATAGGCAGGATATAAACTAATATCAAGACACTTCTATTGATAGTGATTTTGGTAATGGACTAGTGCATTAGTTAACTGCATTCCACAAAACAACCTTTGGTCAAAAGTAGACAGACTTTCTAATATTATGATCTTGTCAATATGTTTTCCTGATTTTTTTTTTTTGGTCTTTTGTCTTTTTAGGGGCGCACCCGTGGCATCAGAAAGTTCTCAGGCTAGGGGTCAAATCAGAGCTGCAGCTGCCAGCCTACACCACAGCCACAGCAATGCCGGATCCGAGCCGCGTCTGTGACCTACACCACAGCTCACAGCAACTCCAGATCCCTGACCGACTGAGCAAGGCCACGGATCAAACCCACATCCTCATGGTTACTAGTTGGATTTGTTTCCGCTGCACCACAACAAGAACTCCCTCTCATGATTTTTTTTAGGGTACCAAAAGTGTTTATGTACCCTGGGCTCTATCAGTATTTTAATGGAAAAGGCAACAATAATACAGTACTCTTACTCTTCTTTTTGAAATAACTCCTTTGCAGGGAATTCATCTGTGGTGCAGTGGGTTAAGGGTGCAGCGTTGTCACTGCAGCGGCTTGGGTAGCTGCTGTGCCACCGGTTCAGTCCCTGGCCCAGGAACTTCCACATGCTGCAAGTGTGGCCACAAAAAATAAATGAATAAAATAAAATAACTCCTTTGTTTAAATTATATTCTCCTGTCTGTAGATGATGTTTGTGAATAGAATAATGGAAAGATGTTGTGAAAATACATTGTGATCATCCAGGTCTGGCAGTGTCGCCTACTTGGTATTTGATCTCTACTTTGGCCCTGGGAGGTTACTGGTGAAAGTTAAGGTTGCTTAAGCCAACTGTGGGATGAGTAATGCACATTAGTTTTTATTGTCTTATATGGAAGTGCGGAGACTGTTGATGCTTGAAGGTAATTAGGTAGTACCTAGGAGGAGCACCTCTCCTAGTTTCACGGGCATTTTACTGAGGAAACACAATGGCCGTCTCATTTAAATGCATAGGTAAAGGATGACAGGGAAATTTTATTTTTACAAAAGCTTTGTCTAAAATTGGTAATAACAGGCATTTCTCAATTTCATTTCTTACAGATAATGAACTGCTTAAAACACAATTGACATTAAATTTTGTTAGAGGGGATTACATTAAAATTAGTTCTATTACAACTATATAAAGTATAGGCATCTGAAACACTTTATGTTTATCTAAAATATGGTCCAGTGATATATGTCATTTGGGGTTTTGTTTGCTGTAAAGTTGACTTTTACATGTCAGTGTTGGTAGCTTTTCTAGTGCATCCCAGGTTGATTTTCTGAGCACCTTTGAAAATGAAGGACATTTGTGAATCTGCTACAGATCCTTTGAACTCAGTGGCTCCAGCTCCTACAGTCCTTACACACTGTAGGCACTTAATAAATGTTTAACAAACGGATCATCAATATGCTTTGTGTAATCTGTAGAGCATCGTGTAAGTGCATATTATTATCACCACTACCATATGCGTTTTTGTAGATCAGAGAGTATTATTCACCAAGCTTTTCAGTTTTGCAGTTTGTTTTCTTGGCTTCCACTTTTGAGATTGGCCGACCGAGGCATGGATTGATAAAATTTTAGGGTTGACAGTTCCAAAATTTCGGTTAAAAATGAATCTTAGTTATCCACAGCAACGTGGGATTCCATTCCGAATGCATCTGACCTACATCACAGCTCACGGCAACGCCGGATCCCCAGCCCACTGAACAAGGCCAGGGATCAAACCTGAGTCCTCATGGATCCGGTCGGGTTTGTTACCGATGAGCCACAATGGGAACTCCTTTTTTTCTTTTTTTTTTTTAATTCTTCTGTTTTCTTCCAGTTTTATTGACATATTGTTAATATATGGCACTACATAAGTTTAAGAGGTGGAACATAATGGATGTGAGGGCGATCTGGCTGCGACCTCTGTTATCTCATTGATCTCCAGGGTTGATCTGACTGATCCGGCTGTTTAGTGGGTGTCCCCTTCCTCCCTCAACACCCTATGTGTATCTTTCCCAAAGTTGCATGCTCCATGGAGAAGGAGGACCTTCTTCCGTCAAGGACATACGAGCAGCCGCACTCCCCTCCTAGAACCTCCAAACAAGTTCTCAAGATGTATAGCATAATGACATGACTTGCTGTGCATCATGAAATGATTACAATAAGTTTAGTGACCATCCATCATCTCATATAAATACAAAATTAAAGAAATGGAAAAAAATTGGTTTTTTTGATAGAAAAATAGAAAAAAGATTTGTTGCCTTGTGATGAGAAATCTTAGGATTTGCTCTTAACAACTTTCAGATGTGACATAGCAGTGTTAATTGTATTAATCACATACGTTACATCATAGTACTTTTTTATCTGTTAACTGGAAGTTTGTGCCTTTTGATTAACTCCCTCCAGTTCCCCCTCTCCCCAGGCCCCCACCTCTGGTAAAGGCAAGTCTGATCTCCTTTTCTACACGTTTGTCTATCTGTCTGTCTGTCTGTTTGTTTGAAGTATGATTGACCTACAACACTATGTTCATTCCTGGTGCCCAACGTAGGGATTCGGCATTTCTAAACATCTAAAAATGATCACCACAATAAGTCTAGTTACGAGTACGTCACCATACGAAGACATTACATAATTGTTGACCGTATTCCCCACTCTGTACATTTCAAACTTGTTACTCATTTATTTTGTAACTGGAAGTTTGTACCTCTTAATATCCACTTGTTTCTCTCCTTTCCCCACTCCCTTTCCTTCTGGCAGCCACCTGTATCTATGTATCTATGTATCTGTTTCTGTTCTGTTTGTTCATTTGCTTTGTTTCTTAGTTTCCACATATAAGTGAAATCATACAGTATCTTGTCTTTCTCTGACTTATTTCATTTAGCATGATACTTTCTGGTCCATCCATATTGTCCCAAATGGCAGGCTCTCATTCTTTCTCATAGCTGAGTAATACTCCTCTGTGTGTGTGTGTGTGTGTACACTGTATTAAGAAAAACCTTTTAGTGTGGACATGTCTTAAACTAGTTTGATTACTATGTAGGGAAAATAAGTAATTTTTCATAAATAAAACGTTTTTAGGGCCACATCTGCAGCACATGGAAATTACCAGGCTAGAGGTCAAATTGGAGCTGTAGCTGCCGGCCTAGGCCACAGCCACACCAGTTCGGAGTCATGTCTGCAACCTACACGACAGCTCACAGCAACACCTTAACCCACTGAGCCAGGGCCAGGGATTGAACCCACATCTTCATTGATACTAGTCGGGTTTGTTACTGCTGAGAAACTCCAAAGAACGCATTCTTGTAAAAAAAAAGTTTGTAAAATTACAACTCGGATATTTTAAATTTTATTGTAGTCAGTACTAATACAGGATTTAGTATAAAATGGTTTGTGCTTTTCGTTTTGTTTTTATCCTAATTCCTGGTATTATTTTCCCTACTTCTATTTTTTCTACTTCAATCTCTTATTTTAAGTTTATTCTGTTTTATTTAATTGTATATTTATCATATATATGTTTCAAAGATATACTTAAATATAGGTCTACAGTTGTTTGCTCTTGTATAATTTGACCCCTAAAACACAACTCTAATTGTGTTAGTTCCTTCTTTAAAATGCTTTGATGCTCTATCTTGTCATCCATATGAACTGCAAACTCTTCAGCCCAATCTTCAAGATTGGCCATAGCATGGCAATGAATTTCACCTATCTTGTCACCTCTCCCTTCATAAAGCCCTGTATTCCAGCAAAACTGAACAGCTTACACTGTCTCTTGTTCAGAAATATATATTCTATTATCCCATCCTAGTTCTCCTTTAGTAGAGATGACTTTTTCTGCTAGCCTAAAACCTGCCAGCCCTTCAGGTTTTCCTGAAATGTACTTTCACAAAAATGTTCGTGGTTTACCCACCTGGATGCAATTTCTCTTCCAGACTTTAACATTTCTTTTTTTTTGTTTTTTGTTTTGTCTTTTTGCCATTTCTAGGTCCGCTCCTGCGGCACATAGAGGCACATAGAGGTTCCCAGGCTAGGGGTTGAATCGGAGCTGTAGCCGCCGGCCTACGCCAGAGCCACAGCAACGCCAGATCCAAGCCACATCTGCGACCTACACCACAGCTCACAGCAACGCTGGATCCTGAACCCACTGAGCAAGGCCAGGGATCGAACCCGCAACCTCATGGTTCCTAGTCGGATTCGTTAACCACTGAGCCACGACGGGAACTCCTATTTTTTTTTTCCACTCATATTAAGCATAGAGTAGTTGTTGGAGTTCCCGTCATGGCACAGCAGACACAAAAAGACAAAAAAAAAAAAAAAAACCATATAGTAGTTGTTAAATAATTACTTGACCATCTAAAAACGTTGAAATTAGTTATTTGACAAATGTGTCACTAACATACTTTCTTGATGAGAAAAATGAATGGCCTTCAAAAGCAGCAAAGCTTTGACCAGAGTATCTGACCATATCGCAAACCCCAGTGTCATCATTCTAGTGGATCATTTTTTTTAGAAGAACTTTGCTGAGATGCATTTATCTTTCCCTTCCTTGTTCCTTTCCATTTCTTGGTGGTTTTAGTTTTGGCTTGTTCCTTGTAGGTAGCTGTATGCCTTAGAAACCTCTCCATTCATGCAGGACCAGGGTCTGGCAGTGCCTGGGTCATCTGAGCATTGGAAGTGGGTCAGGGGACGTGGCTCTGAAGGAGGTGGAGTAAGCAGAGGTACCAGCTTGATATGCCTTCCGGGTTGCCTCTTCCACTTGAAATGACTTGTCCCAGACAGAACCTTTTCAACATACAAGGAGGATGCATCAATACATTTTTTTAATAGAAAAAAATGTTAAATTTGTCAAAAGTAACTAATTAGCTTAATCAATTGATTAAACTTCAGAGGACAAAATTACTTTTCTTTTTCTCTTTTTGCCTTTTCTAGGGCCGCTCCCGTGGCATATAGAGGTTCCCAGGTTAGGGGTTTAATCGGAGCTACAGCTGCCGGCCTATGCCACAGCCACGGCAACACCAGATCTGAGCCGAGTCTGTGACCTGCACCACAGCTCACAGCAACTCGGGATCCTTAACCCACTGAGCAAGGCCAGGAATCGAACCCTCAACCTCATGGTTCCTAGTCGGATTCGTTAACCACTGAGCCACGACAGTAACTCCCTTCTTTTCTTTTTAAAACTAAATTTAAATAAACACTCTTGAAGACTGTGTAAAGTTATTTTGTAGTCTACATGGGAAAAAGTGCCATTGAAAAAAACATTCTGGAAGGTGTGCTTTATATGTGTTGTCATATTTTCTAACTTTTTCTTCAGAATTTTACTTTCTTCCGAGTAGCTGGTCCAGCAGGAGTGGTTGCTTCTCAGTTTGTATACCCCTCAACATAACACCACATTTTTCCCCCAAGTTGTGTGCATTAGTATACATGAATTATAGCAAGACACTAAGGAATGACCCACTTTATTTTGTGTTTGCTTTTGTTTTTTTAATTTTTATGCCACAGCCATGGCATGTGGAAGTTCCCAAACCAGGGATTGAACCTGAGCCCCAGCTTCAACAATGCTGAGTTCGGGCCAGGCATCTACCTGCACCTCTGCTTTTTTTTTTTTTTTTTTTTAATTTTTCGGGCCACACCCATGGCATTGGCAAGTTCCCAGACTAGGGGTTGAATCAGAGCCGCAACTGCTGGCCTATGCTACAGCCACAGCAATGCAGGATCTGAGCTGTGTCTGGGACTTGCACCGAAGCTTTCGGCAACTGGGGATCCTTAACCCACTGAGCAAGGCCAGGGATCGAACCCACATCCTCGTGGATACTATTCGGGTTCTTAACCTGCTGAGCCACAGTGAGAACTTCTGCAGTTGATTCTTAACCCACTGAGTCACAGCAGGATTTATTTGCCCCTTCTCTTTACCTTCAGATTCTTAGAGCTCAGTATATTCAATTAGAGACATGGAAGGTTCTAATTTCCCTAATGTGGTTTTGGTTTTATAAAGGTTACTCTGTTGTGCCCTTAGGAGGTATTTTAAGTTTTCTGGAAAGAGAATAAAGGAAGATTATCACCAAAACTCAGATAAGGGAGAGGGAGCCAAAATCAAATGGAGAAAGTCAAATCTGGGCAGAAAGCCTATGTGTGTTTCAAAGTGAACAATTAGACTGCATCTGCTATTCTGAAAGTGTGATTTGTTGATGTTTCTATGATCTTTCCTTGTTTTAATAGTGATGAGATGTCACTTTCAGGCTCATATGGAATCCCCATATGTTTACATCATTTTAAATAGAATATAAATAATATCACTTCTATGTGGAGTCTAAAATACGGCACAAGTAAACCTATCTACAAAACAGAAACAGACTCGCAGACATAGAGAACAGACTTGTGGTTGCCAAAGGGGAAGGGGAGGGAGTGGGATGGACTGGGAGTTTGGGGTTAGTGGATGCAAATTCTTACATTTGGAATGGATGAGCACTGAGATCCTGCTGTATAGCACAGGGGACTATATCCAGTCTCTTAGGATAGACCATAATGGAAGATAATACAAGAAAACGAATGTATAGGAGTTCCCATCATGGCACAGTGGTAATGAACCTGACTACCACGTATCCATGATGACATGGGTTCAATCCCTGGCCTGGCTGAGTGGGTTAAGGATCTGGCCTTGCTTTGAGCTGTGGTGTTGGTCTTAGACGTGGCTCAGATCTGGCGTTGCTGTGGCTGTTGGTGTAGGCCAGCAGCTGTAGCTCCAATTCGACTCCTGGCCTGGGAACTTCCATATGCCGCAGGTGTGGCCCTAAGAAGACCAAAAAAAAAAAAAAAAGAATGTATATACGTGTATGACTGGGTCACTTTGCTGTACAGCAGAAATTGGAACAACATTGGAAGTCAACTGTAATTTTTTAAAATGTAAAAAAAAAAAAAAAAGAATAAGAGTTCTTATTGTGGCTCAGCAAGTTAAGAACTGACTAGCATCCATGAGGATGTAGTTTCGACCGCTGGCCTTGCTCAGTGGGTTAAGGAGCCGATGTTGTAGGTTGTAGACATGGTTTGGATGTGGCGTTGTTGTAGCATAGGCCAGCCGCTGCAGTTCCACTTCTCCCCTAGCCTGGGAACTTCCATATGCCGCAGGTGCAACCCTAAAAAGAAAGAAAAAATTTAAAAAAAAGAATCTGACCACAGTGCCTCAAGTTGCTGCAGAGCAGAGGGTTCAGTCCCTGGCATGACACAGTGGGTTAAAGGTTCCAGTGTTGCCGCAGCCGAGGCTTGGATTCAGTACCGGCCTGGGAATTATGATATGCTGCTGGTGCATCCAACAAGAAAAATGAATGAATGAATTTATAAAATAGAATAATGTTACTTTAACTTTTTTTTTTTTTTGGTCACACCCTTGGCACATGGAAGTTCCTAGGCCAGGGATTGAACCTGCACTGCAGTTGTGACCAGCACCAAAGCTGGGGCAACACAGGATCCTCAACTTTTGACATCACAAGGAAACAAACTTCCAATTCTAATTTTTTAAAGAAGGAATGGTCTTATTTTCTAACCTATTAAGTAGAGAATTCCCCTGTGAATTGAGCCCTTTGTCTTTGTGATCTTTTTAATTTGTCACCTAGTATTTCAGTCTCTGCTGTCTAGCTTAAAACTGAGACCATTGAAGAGTTCCCTGGTAGCACAGCAGATTAAGAATCCAGCTTTTTCACTGTTCTGACACAGTTTCAGTCCATAGTCTGGGAACTTCCGCATGCCATGTGAATGTGGCCAAAAAGATAAATAAATAATTTAAAAAATGGAGTTCCCGTCATGGCTCAGTGGTTAACGAATCCAACTAGGAACCACAGGTTGCAGATTCGATCCCTGGCCTCGCTCAGTGGGTTAAGGATCCGGTGTTGCCAGGAGCTGTGGTGTAGGTAGCAGATGCAGCTCGGATCTGGTTTGGCAGCTCCAATTGGACCCCTAGCCTAGAAACCTCCATATCATGCGGGTGTGGCCCTAGAAAAGACAAAAAAAAAAAGTCTGAGACCAATTTATATATGTAATACATATCCATATTCATAAAGAACTGTGTTAGCTAGGTTATGTCGCAGTAACAAACCACCCCTCTATCTAGGTGGCTTAAACAATGAAGGATTTTTTTCTCGGTACATGGCCATTTAATAGATCAGCAGGGAAGCTTAGCTCATATCACTCACTGAGCCAGGCTGATGGAACAACCACCTTCGTGTACACTGCTGGTCACTATGCCAATGGGGAAAAGAAAAGTCCCAGCGGTCTCTCATTAGCAGTTAAATACAGTAGCTCAGAAGTGACTCACATTGCTTATTTCACAACATAATGATGGCCAGAACTAGTCATGTCCCGCATAACTACACAGGGCCAGGAAGCACAGCACTGCCTGTGCCAGGGAGACAGCTGAAAACATTTGATACACAGCACCATTCTTTTGGTCACCAGATAGTCAACCCATTCTCCCTCACTGGTAAAATACACACACGTCTCCCCCAAGGAGAGACCCCCCCCCCAAGGTCCCGTCCAGTCATAGCTCGTTTGACGTCCAGGGTCTCTTGAGTGATGCGAGGATGTGATGAGGGGTGGGTGGTCTTTCCTGGAGATGATGCATAGTAGTCTCTGTTGCTCTTTTTCTTCTTTATGTTGCTCTTTTTGATCCATAGATTTATGAGAGAAATTGACAAATGATTTGTGTCCCTCATATGCAGTGTACAGTGGTGACTAGTGACAGGCTGATAAATACTCCCATTTGAAAGGGGAGGAGCAGGAGGCATACAGCAGTCAGTGGATTGCAGCAGATTCTGCTGTCCCTCTGAGCAGCCGTTGAGAGGGCCCCTCCAAGGGTGGAGAATGTTCCTGGGGAGACCCTAACCTGGCTGCTTAGCAGCAGCTCACTTTTCTGTTCTTTCTTTGCTTTCTAGCTTCATCTTCTTGGACCTCGTTCTCCTCCTTCCTTTTTCCCTGTTCAATTCCTTGGCTCTACCCCAAATGGACAATGAGGAATGTGCCGCTTTAGGGGGATGAACAGCTTTCTTAGTCTACTTCTTGCCATACATGCTTAGGAACCCAAGCATCATTTAAAGAAGTCTTGAATAGTCACAGCCTCTCAAGCCCAGGCTGGTAGTTTTTTTGGCAGTATGACTCTCAAAAACTCAGTGGCATTTTTACTTCTTTGTTTCTGGTCAGCTCCTTGTGCCCTAGCCATATCCACGGTTCTTTTCCAACCATACTGTTGGTTCTCTTCTAACCGTAGATTCGCTTACATAGCTTTGCCATACTGCTTCCTTAACTTAATTTTGAATACAGGCATTTCTGCTATAATACCATACATGCTTTCTTGAAATCTGCAAAATTATACACCAAAAGTAACAGAGCTTATGGGAAAAATAGGATTGGGTAGAAGGCTCAAGATTTGTCGGGACACTCTAACCAGTGCACAAATAAAAACAAAATTAATTAAAATACTGGAGTTCCCATTGTGGTATAGTGGAAATGAATCCGACTAGTACCCATGAGGATGTGGGTTCGATCCCTGGCCTCACTCAGTGGGTTAAGGATCTGGCGTTGCTTGAGCTGTGGTGTAGGTCACAGACACAACTCAGATCCCACGTTGCTGTGGTTGTGATGTAGGCTGGCAGCTGTAGCTCTGATTCGACCCCTAGTCTGGTAACTTCCATATGCCACGGGTGTGGCCCTAAAAAGAAAAAATAAGTTGGAGTTCCCGTCGTGGTGCAGTGTAAATGAATCCAACTTAGGAACCGTGAGGTTAAAGGTTCAATCCCTGGCCTTGCTCAGTGGGTTAAGGATCCTTTGTTGCCATGAGCTGTGGTGTAGGTCACAGACATGGCTGGATCTGGTGTGGCTGTGGCTGTGGCATAGGCCGGCAGCTATAGTTCCAATTAGACCCCTAGCCTGGGAACCTCCATAGGCCGCAGGTGTGGTCCTAAAAAGACAAAAGAAAAGAAGAAGAAAAGAAATTAAAGTAAAACTGTAGTATATTAAATCTCCACTGGCGCTCAGCATCAGTCAGTTGAGCTTTACAGACCTAATGCCCGGGGTGTTGGTTTCCTCCTGTGAGGTTTTAGGGTCTTGAAGAGTTCACTTACAATAGAGATGAATTTCATTACAGTAAAAATTTGATCAATGGTGTGGTGTAGTCTGTCTGTCTGTCTGCCTTTCTTCCTTCCTTCCTTCCTTCTTTCTTTCTTTCTTTGCTTTTTATGGCTGCCCCTGAGGCATATAGAGGTTCCCAGGCTAGGGGTTGAATCGGAGCTGTAGCCGCCGGCCTGTGCCACAGCCACAGCAACGTGGGGTCCAAGCTGCGTCTGGGACGGATACTATAGCTCACGGCAACGCAGGACCCATAACCCACTGATGGAGGCCAGAGTTCAAACCTGCATCCTCATGGATGCTAGTCCAATTTGTTTCCACTGAGCCATGATGGGAACTCCTCGTATAGTCTTTAGCAATCAAAAACTTTCTTTTTTTTTTTGTCTTTTGTCTTTTTTGTTGTTGTTGTCATTGCTATTTCTTGGGCCGCTCCCGCGGCATATGGACGTTCCCAGGCTAGGGGTTGAATCGGAGCTGTAGCCACCGGCCTACGCCAGAGCCACAGCAACGCGGGATCCGAGCCGCGTCTGCAACCTACACCACAGCTCACGGCAACGCCGGATCGTTAACCCACTGAGCAAGGGCAGGGATTGAACCCGCAACCTCATGGTTCCCAGTCGGACTTGCCAACCACTGCGCCACGATGGGAACTCCAACTTTCTTTTTTAAACACAGGAGGAGCAACATATTTTCAGCTGCATCAGATATAGAGTGGAAGGTGCAGTAGTTCATGGAGCAGCTGAACCATCCACAATTTGCATTAAAGGAAGGTACAGAAATGGGGTGTTCAGCTTTTTCCTTAATGTCTTGGTATAGTGCTGAGGCTTTCTTTTTAGTTGTGGAAAAGCTTTCTCCTGAACAGGAGAAAATGTCATATGAACCAACATGACTTCTGTGTTGTACTGACACAATTTCCCTATTTATGAATACCGTTTGACTAACTGACGTCAGAGAAGCGTGCTTTGTAACAACACAGACTAAGAGACTGCTCTGGTGAGAGAACCTCTCTTTAGTCTCTTTTTAGAAAAGCTATTTTTTTCATCAGCACCTAAATCCATTGGGAGGTTTTTTTCAGTGGTTGTGAAGGCCAAATATTTGCCTTGATCCTTGCCTCGAGAGTGAACTAATAAAAGGTCTCAGTTTTGTGTTAAGCACTTGCTTCTTTTTTTTTTTTTTTGTCTTTTCGTCTTTTCTAGGGCCTCACCAGCAGCGTATGGAAGTTCCCAGGCTAGGGGTCTAATTGGAGCTGTAGCCACCAGCCTACACCACAGCCACAGCAACGCCAGTTCCGAGCCACATCTGTGACTTACACCACAGCTCATGGCAATGCCGGATCCTTAACCCACAGAGCAAGGCCAGGAATCGAACCTGCAATCTCATGGTTCCCAGTCGGATTCACCAACCACTGAGCCACAACGGGAACTCCATCACTTGCTTCTTCTAACCCTACAAATCATTGGTTTTCTGGACTCACTCCTTTAATCCCTGATTGTAAACTGGTCAGTTCTCTGAATTCATCCTTTTCATGTAATAATTTGTCCAATGTAGCCAACAGTAACCGATACACTCTCTTAATAGTCCATTTCCCCACTAGAACTACAAGTTCTCAGGGCATATTAGCTCTCTTTTGAGATAATTAGGTGATAGTTTAACCCCTGCGTAATATGAGTTGCTATCCTTTAGCCTCCAATAGCTTTTTCCTTGCCTCCTTCCACCCAGGTCTTCTAAGCCTTTGCTCCGTACTTTATGTTTTTGAGAAGACGGCACTGTGCTTCTAAATTCCACCTGTATCAGCTAGGATAGGCCAGGTTTGGCTGCAGTAGTAAACAACGCAAGATCTCAGTGCCTTTGAAAATATACTCTCCATCAAGTTAAATAGAAAACAGAAAGGAGTTCCCGTTGTGGCTCAGAAGGTTAAGGACCTACTGTTGTCTCTGTGAGGATGTGGGTTCCATCTCAGGCCTCTCTCGGTGGGTTAAGGATCCAGCATTGCCACAAGCTGTGGCGTAGGTCACAAATGGGGCTCGGATCCAGCATTGCCATGGCCATGGATGTGGCATGGGTGCAGCTGCAGCTCTCATTTGACCCCTGGCCTGGTAACTTATGCCTCAGGTTGTGCCATAAAAAAAAGAAAAAAAAATTTTAAAGATCCACCACACTAGACATGTCTTGTAGGTCATTTTGTTAGTCAGGGGCTCAGGCTGATAACAGTGACAGCAGTCATCCCTTTGGGGGTTGCTGGTCCCTGTCACAGAGGGAGAAGAGGCCCAGAGGGTCTCATATTGCTCTTTCTTGTGTCACTTCTCAGCTCTTCTGGCTGGAAGTAGTCCTGGGGCTCCACCCAACTACAGGGGAGGGGGAGTCAGAAAGTGCCCTCCTGTCACAGGCCCAGAAGGCGGGGACTGGGAGTATTTGGGAAGAACGCATTAACAACTCTCCCAGGGGATAGCCTTTCATTTGTTTCTCTTTGTCTTCATGCTTTTTGTTTTATTTCTAGCTAATTTGTGATAATTCTTTTAAAATAATTTTTTAGAAGAATAAATCCTGGGGAGTTCCCTTCGTGGCTCAGCAGTCAGTTAATGAACCTAACTAGGATCCATGAGGATGTGGGTTCAATCCCTGGCCTCGCTCCAATTCAGCCTCTAGCCTGGTAACTTCCATATGCCTTGAGTGCAGCCCTAAAAAGAAAAAGAAAAAAAAAAAAAAAAAAAGAATAAATCCCAGGAGTTCCTGTCGTGGCTCAGTGGAAACAAATCTGATTAGTATTCATGAGGACGCAGGTTTGAACCCTGGCCTTGCTCAGTGGGTTAAAGATCCAGCATTGCCGTGAGCCATGGTGTAGATCACAGATGTGGCTTGGATCCCGTGTTGCTGTGGCTGTGGTGTAGGCCTGCCGGCTCCAATTTGACCCCTAGCCTGGGAACCTCCATATGCCATGAATGCAGCCCTAAAAAGAAAAAAATAAATAAATAAAATAGTAAATAAATAAATCCACAAGGAGAGAAAATGGAAGAGAGATAATAGTGGAATGATAGAAATAGTTGTGAATTGCATATATTAGTCGTAATAGTGTAAACAGCGAATACTGATTTAACAAAAAAGTGATAACGGCTGTATTGGGAGGTGAAGGGAGAATTGGGAGCAATAAGGTAAGAAAACTGTAGTGAGAGAAGTTATAATATCTAAAATTGAAAAAGAAGTCAGGAAATAGGAATGTCATCACACTGTTTAGAAATATGGAAATAAATACAGGGGGAAGGGGAGGAGGAACAGCTAAATAGAACACTTTTATCTTGGGCCTGGGACTCAGATGAGATGAGATGGCGTAGGCAGAGGATAGCTGCTTTTGTTAGAAGCCTTGCAGTGTATTTGACTTATGGAACTATATATGCTTTTTTTGTGATTACTTTGATTAAAAATTAAACATAAGTTTAAAAACCAACCCCAGAGTTTTGCAGTGGGTGTTGAATAGAAATAATAAATAACGAGCGCCTTTGCCGTGCTTATGCACCTCTCAGGTATTCACTAAGTACTGGTTTCCTTCTGTCGGTGGACAGAGTATGTGCTTGCAGTAATATTCATATGACTCAGGGGTTTGGTGGTTGGCTAAGCAGCAATGTGAAGTATGTCACAAAGCAAATTATATGCCCTTCTCATCTTTTCCTTTTCAAGTGATGGTTTTATTTTTCCTGGAACCTCGTCAACCTGATGGTTACTGTTTCTTAGAACTTAGACTTCTGTGCAACTGACACATGAAAAATCACCTGATGGTTGCGTGGATCTAGAGAGCAGAGCTAAACGTGGAACACATTTTAAAGTACTTAGCAACTTTTGAAATTAGGAGACCTAAAAACAATATCCATGCGTATTATAAATTGTTTAAGGCCAGGGACGTTTCTCTGTCTTCTGTGGTTAGGTCAGTTCGCTGCTTTCTTTCCCTGCCACAGTGCCTAGCCCACTACCACCTTTCCTCTGTGAGCTCTCACTGTGGCGGCTGGTGGTGACTGATGTCGAGAAGAAAGCCAGCCAGCCTGAGGCTCTGGTGTATTTTATGGATGATACATGTTGTATAACTAGACGGCAAGCTCCTTGTGGACACAGACCGTATACCATGTCCGTATGTCTGGGATATTGAATGCTGTGCAATAGCAGATATTCGCTTAGCCATCAAATATATACTGAACACCTACTAAAGTGCTGGTAGTCTCTGTGCAAAGCTCTAAGGATATCTCAGTGAACTGGACTCCTGCTGTCTTAGAATTTATATTTTAGCCAAATGTTTGCTGAATTCATGTGATACAGTAAAATGATGCCCCCTCCCTGCACCGAACCGTTTAAGCAGGATAAAGAATTGTATATATAAAGAGTTTAGTCATTTTAAGATATGTTTGTTCTATGATGTAAATTCATGCTAAGGGAAGGAAATAAATTATATCTGATCATTTTTCTCTTTGCTTTTCTTTGCAGATAAGATGCTCCAAGTCACGTGTAGCTCTCTTCAAAAGACAAATCACTAGTGCTCTGCTCTTGCCATAATACCAAACCTTTTGACTTATGCTTTGGTGCTGCAACACTGGAAGAATTGCACACAGGTTCCAGGAATACTTTTTTTTTTTTTTCATCTAAGTGATTCTTTGTGGATGGGAAAAGATTTGAGTCCTAATGCTTACCCTGTTTTAAAGCTATTTCTCTGTAGTCTGAACTGCTTAATAAATTGGGCCACTTACCAATGAGCCACACAACCAGTTCTTGTCAGGAGCTGGTTGAAAACTGTGCCGTGCATGTAGCAGGGATGGCACAAGAAGATAGCCGCCGTGGTCAAGTACCATCTACCTTTTATCATGGTGCCAACCAAGAACTTGACCTGTCCACCAAAGTGTACAAAAGGGAATCAGGAAGTCCTTATTCTGTGTTAGTGGACACCAAGATGAGCAAACCCCATCTCCATGAAACAGAGGAACAGCCATTTTTCAGGGAGACAAGAGCAGTGTCTGACGTGCATGCGGTTAAAGAAGACCGGGAGAATTCTGATGACACAGAAGAGGAGGAGGAGGAGGAAGAGGAGGAAGTCTCTTACAAAAGGGAGCAGATCATAGTGGAGGTAAACCTTAATAATCAAACATTAAATGTGTCTAAAGGGGAAAAGGGTGTCTCTTCTCAGTCCAAAGAGACGCCTGTTCTTAAGACAAGCAGTGAGGAGGAAGAGGAAGAGAGTGAGGAAGAGGCCACAGATGACAGCAATGACTATGGAGAGAATGAAAGGCAGAAGAAGAAGGAGAAGATAGTGGAGAAGGTCAGCGTTACACAAAGGAGGACGAGGAGAGCTGCCTCTGTTGCTGCAGCTGCCACTTCCCCTACTCCCAGAGCTACGAGAGGTCGTAGGAAGAGTGTAGAGCCACCTAAGCGTAAGAAGCGGGCCGCAAAGGAGCCCAAAGCACCAGTCCAGAAAGCTAAGTGTGAAGAGAAAGAGACACTGACCTGTGAGAAGTGCCCCAGGGTGTTTAATACTCGCTGGTACCTGGAGAAGCACATGAACGTTACTCATAGGCGCATGCAGATTTGTGATAAATGTGGCAAGAAGTTTGTCCTGGAAAGTGAGCTGTCCCTTCACCAGCAAACAGACTGTGAAAAAAATATTCAGGTAGGTTTCATCACCAAGAGGGCGACCTTTCCAGGATAGAACCTGGTTGTTCAGACGCACCTGGTATCTGCCCAAGAGAATAAATGCAATAGAGGCCGAAGGGACAGTTTTCACCAATTTCTCTTTTTTAAAAGCCCCTGCTTTGGTCTTTTCAAAACCCAGGCTTAACATGTTCTCTCAAAAGCATTAAATTTGACCGACGCTGTTCTAGTGGGAACCCAGGTACGCTGGAAGGGGGATCTGTTATAGGTAAAGTCAACACCGCCTTTGCACTGAGATTTGCTCTTGTAAATATCATTCACTCTGGCATCTTCTCTCTCGAGGTGGGAGAAATCAAGTACAGGTCAGGAGTAGAGAGAAGTCCCTTCCTAAGGTTGAAAAGGATGCCAGATTCTAGTGCAGCTGATGGGGACAAAAACCATAAT
Organism: Phacochoerus africanus; assembly: GCF_016906955.1. Classification (NCBI taxonomy): domain Eukaryota; kingdom Metazoa; phylum Chordata; class Mammalia; order Artiodactyla; family Suidae; genus Phacochoerus; species Phacochoerus africanus. The sequence continues at coordinate 25,678,829 of NC_062557.1, read as the reverse complement.
GACTCAGACTGGTGGAAATGGAAGATCTCCAAGAGTGAGTTTGCTTTTACCAGTGGAGAGATGACAACACTAAATGTGTCAAGAGGCTGAGCCCATGGGAATATGCAGACTTTAAACAAGGCTGAGCTGGTGGAAAATGTTGCCCACCTGGCAGTAGGGTTTTGTCATGCTGCTGTGTGGTATTGTTAAGGTAACAAAAGACAGTCTCCAGACCAGGCTGGTGTCTTGAAAGGACTGTTTTGTGATAAGGTTAAGAGGTGTGCTAATTATATTATGTCGAGTGACTTATATTATGTTGAGCTATATTAGTTTGCACGTGTGAATGCACATTAATGACTCTTCATAAAAGGTAAGTCTATTAATGTCTCCGGAAAACATGTTAAAAAAAAAAAATAGTAACTTGCACCATATTGAAGCGAAACTTCTTTTAGAAGATGAACTCGATTGGTTTTTTTTCAGTGTGTTTCTTGGCGCACTCCTGATTTGAAGCACTCCTTATTTTTTGCTTTTTCCTTCTTGCCTTTAATAAACAGCTGAGATCATTGATTCTCCTTTAAAGAAGTTAGTTTTTTTTTTTTAATGTAAATCATATTTGCCAAAAATGCACTGCTCTTTGATTCGTCAGTTGTGACTTGGTCTCTGACACGCCTGGTAAATAAAAGAAGATTGAATGAATCATGGCATCTGCCCTCCCATAGTTACTGGTGCCCTGGCTTGGTTCTGAATCGGTTGCGACACAACCCAAGGGAGTGTGACGCTGTGCTGCACCCTAGGGGTCAGGATTAGTTCTGTAATGATTCATTGATCTCGATGTTTATGTAGTTGGTTTTTTTGTTGTTGTTGTTTTTAAACTTAACATTTGCTTCATTAAGTACAGAGAAGAAAACATTGAATAGATTCTTTTTTGTGTGACGTTCTTCCCTCTTCCTTATCATAATTTCACTTAAACTTGTATTAGGTTTTGTGGATTCTGCTAAATGATCTCTTTGCATTTCTAATTCTGATGACCTAGTAACAAGTAAAAATTAAAAGTGTGGCCCTGCAAAATGGGAATTGCCTGTCTTTTTCTCAAGCAATGGCCAACCAGAGGCTTATCTTGGTGCCTCCTTCTCAGAGTTCTTGTTTCCTGAAGGGACAATGATGTCAGAGATCTTTTCCTTTTTCTTTTTTTTAAGTATAGTTGATTTGCAGTGTTGTGCCAGTTAGAGCTCTTTACTTACAGTGAGTAACAACTTGTTCCCTTAGGTATTCCAGAGTCTGATGGTTAACTAGAACTTCCCAGTATTGTTCTTAACTAGAAGTATTTTATTATGATACATGTTATCATGTCCTAGACTAGTAATGGTCCACAGTCCCGGACACTAGGCAGCACTGCCTCTGTCTCCTGCAGATGCATGTATGAGAAATCTGGAGCTGGGTTCTCAGGGAAAAGGGAGGATAATACCAACAGTTTGAGGGGTTGTATTCAGTTCTTCCAGAGGGAGTTGTTTAATAGAGAAAATTAGGTTTGGGAAAATATAATAAAATCTCAATAATTTGTGTTAATAAGGGCTCAAAAAGCATTCTCCCTTTCTCTCTCTCTTTTCTTTCTTTCTTTTTTTTTTTTTTTCCTCTTTTTAGAGCCACACCTGCGTCATATGAAAGTTCCCAGGCTAGAGGTTGAATCAGAGCTGTAGCTGCTGGCCTACGCCACAGACACAGCAATGCCAGATCCAAGCCGCATCTGTGGCCTAGGCCGCCACTCTTGGCAACACCAAATCCTTTAACCCACTGAGTAAGGCCAGGGATCGAACCTGCATCCTTTGGATTCTAGTTGGGCTCTTATCCCACTAAGCCGCAACAGGAACTCCTCCAAAGGCATTCTCTAAGCTACAGAAACATTGTTATACTTCTGTAGATCTATAACCATCATGTATGTTTTGTTTCATCTTTTTTTTTTTTTTTTTTTGGCCGCCCAGTGGCATATGAATTTCCCAGGCCAGGGATCAGATCCTAGCCGCAGTTGCAACCTATGCCACAGCTGCAGCAACACCAGATCCTTAACCTGCTGTGCCAGGCTAGGGATTGAACCTGCGTCCCAGTGCTCCAGAGACACCGCCAATCCCGTTGGGCCACAGCAGAAACTCCCGTTTTGTTTTATCTTGTTTTTATTTATGCTAATTTAAAATTAGTTTGTATTCTCTGGTAGACACGTATTGACTGTGTAGTAGCCTATGTGTAGGAAATGACTCCTCTTAGTAATCTATATATTTAAAAATAAAATACAACTTGAAGGTTTTTTCCAAAGGTACAATACTGATTTGATAAAAGCAGTCAATTCTTTGATGTTACTGGAACTTTCCATTTTTGTAAAATTTTTATTTTTTCTGTTATACTTGATTTACAGTGTTCTGTCAATTTCCTCTGTGTCCATTTCTTATTATCTTATTTTTTGCCATTGTTTTCATACTCCCAGAGTGTCTCTAAAAAAAAAATTCATCTTGGAAAATAGAACATAAGTGTGTTGGTATTGGAATCTAGATTCCGGGGAGGAGCAGCACTTGTTTGGATTCTGGCCTGTGCCATGAATCTAAAGCACACTCATTTCAGCCGCCGGTCGGCAGGTATGGCTTTCTGCAAGCCCCTGTAAATAAAGATTGTTTTTATTTATCCTGTTCAGTGTGTTTCCTGTAATAAATCATTCAAGAAACTCTGGTCTCTTCATGAACATATCAAGATCGTCCATGGCTATGCAGAAAAGAAATTTTCCTGTGAAATTTGTGAGAAGAAATTCTATACCATGGCTCATGTGCGGAAACACATGGTTGGTAAGTTTTTTCTCTTGCTTTTCTCTCACACCTGTAATTTTCCCTTGTTCTTCACTGTGTTTTATGCTTTGAATCAGGCAGGATATGAGGAACTGTCATACTTTAATCAGTTTTGACTCGTCGAAACTAAATACAACCTGTCTTTAGTAAGCATCACCAAATTGGTTGGTAGAGTCTTCCCCACCCAGGTTTCTTTTCAGCGTTGCTGTTTTTCCCTTCAGAACTCTGCTATTAAAGCCTCACAAATTAGAGTGCAGTGAGTTAAGATGGCATGACCACCTCACCGTAGAACGTGTCTCTCTTCTAGTTCGAGCCTTTGGGTGGACTGGTTTTGAGTGTCAGTGCATATTCTGTGTTGCAGCACACACGAAAGACATGCCATTTACATGTGAAACCTGTGGAAAGTCATTCAAACGCAGTATGTCACTCAAGGTGCACTCCTTGCAGCATTCTGGAGAGAAGCCCTTCAGATGCGAGGTAAGGCATGTGCCGCCCACCAGCCCAGGCGAGGGGCCGGCTTGTGTATGCGTGGTGAAGCGAGAGAAAGAGAGAGAGAGAGAGAGGTGAGAGAGGTGAGAGAGAGAGAGAGAGAGAGGTGTGCCCCCTGCAAGGCACAGGCTGCGTTTCCACAGATCGATCAGATGCAGGCCCTGAGCATTGTGTGTTACCTCCCTGCCAGCTAGACAGCGGCCACTTTTAACACAGTGAGTGCTAACTCTCTTGGATGAGGTTAAATGTGGAAATGACAAACGATGAGTTATTTTACTTTTCTCAGTAATTCAGAGAAATCCCATAGACCCCGGTGATAGTTATTTGAGGAATTTTCACTTGTGTTAAGAACTCAGTTCCAGAAGTATGGTGGAGCCAAATGTTTGACACAAGCAGGTTCTGTCTTGAGTATGAAAAATAAACCTAATCTCAGACCAGGCAGGGTGGGCGCAAATAAAGCTGCTGTGCTTGGCATTCAAAAATCTCCACTGTGTCCAATGCAGAACTGTGACGAAAGGTTTCAGTACAAGTACCAGCTACGGTCCCACATGAGCATCCACATTGGGCACAAACAGTTCATGTGCCAGTGGTGTGGCAAGGACTTCAACATGAAGCAGTACTTCGACGAACACATGAAAACACACACTGGTAAGAATTCCTTGGGAAAGGTACAGCTATGTCTCAAGCACTTGTTAATGATCACCTGTGAGTCTGTTTATTGCAAACCCTAAGCCACAAATCTGCCTTCTACGTGCATAGTCCACTTTAAATAAACCTGATATATAGGAATACAGATTTATAAGGCGGAAAAATTAGGCCTTCATAACTTTGTTTTAAAAAAAGATTGTTAGTGCCTTTTTAATCTGTGGGTTCTTTCAAGACAATGGACACTTTATTTGGGGTACAGGATCTCCTGAAATTGTATGAAACTTGTTTTGTGTTATGTGTATTTTTCCAAAGAAACGGTTCTGGGCCTTTAAAGAAAAAAATAGAGGACATTGACTGCTTTTCATAGAAGCAGTATGCTCTCAATATTCTTAAAGTTTGATTGGATTTAATTTACCAAAATTGATTACTTTTCACAAGCGCAACCATCAAATGAGGTTAAATAATGTTTTAACTGCTTGTGTTTTCAGGGGTATATATATGCTTCATAGCATAGATTTGAATCTTGTAAGCATTTGATCACCCAGCCTCCAGGGAGCTGTTTACAATACTAGCCCCCCTGTAAACACTGGGGCATTGAATCTCTGTCTCAACTTGACGCTCTGGAATTAGCTGTCTTTGCACAAATCAAACAGTATGAAACATGGTTCAAGTTTCTGCAAAATCTAGTCACAGAATTCTAGGTTATTTTAGTCTACAGAGTAGCGGAGCTAGAAAGAACCATAAGAGATTATCCTGTTTAGCCTGCATAACTAGTGATGAGGAAATTCTGCCCATGGCTGGGCCTCTGTCATTCCCATTTCTCTGTTGAGGTCCAAAGAAAAATGCCTGCCCTGTGGGCTGCTTTCCCATTCAGAGCTGACTTTAAGGATTAAGCTAGAGGAAGAGTCATGAGAGGAGTTTAAGTAAATTGCATCTCAAAAGGTAATGATAATGGAGTTCAGGTAGTGGTTAACGAATCCAACTAGGAACCATGAGGTTGCGGGTTCAATCCCTGGCCTCGCTCAGTGGGTTAAGGATCCGGCGTTGCTGTGAGCTGTGGTGTAGGTCACAGACATGGCTCGGATCCCACGTTGCTGTGGCTCTGGCGTAGGCTGGTGGCTACAGCTCCGATTCGACCCCTAGCCCGGGAACCTCCATATGCCTCGGGAGCCACCCTCAAAAGGCAAAAAGACCGGAAAAAAAAAAAAAAAAAAAGGTAATAATAATGAAATTCATTGAGTTAAAAGCAGAAAAAAAAGGGGGCGGGTTTCCTGTCCTGGCTCAGCAGAGATGAACCTGACTAGCATCCCTGAGGACACAGGTTCGATTCCTGGCCTCATTCAGTGGGTTAAGGATCCAGTGTTGCCTTGTAGGTCAACAGACACGGCCTGGATCCTGCGTTGCTGTGGCTGTGGCGTAGGCTGAGGGCTACAGTTCTGATTCCACCCCTACCCTGGGAACCTCCATACGCTGCAGATGCGGCCCTCAAAAGACCAAAACAAACAACAACAACAAAAAGTGATAATAAAACTGTGAAGCCTAGGAAGCAGGACATATCAGAGTATTCGACAAATTCTCTTGTCATCTGGTGGATCTTAGATAGGCTCTTAGTTCTGAGTCACTTTTAGGATGCAGTGTTTTTGTGAATTCAGCAGGAAACTATGGACCTAGATAGAAAATAAGTTTTTTTTGAAGGCAGAGGCTGTGTCACATTCACATGCAGTGCTTGGCACATGGTAGATGCCGGGTAATTGTCTGTCGTTGCAAGATTGGAGGGAACCTGCGCTACTCAAGCCTCTACCTCACCTCCTCTCTGCCCGGCTCCCTGCACAGCTTCCATCCTCTCCTTATCTTTCTGCATTTCTTTCTCTTTCTTCTTTCCCCTTTATCCTTCTTTCTTTCTTCAGACCCTTAAATGTCCTAATATGAAGCCAAAGTATACATTTCATGATTAACATATTTCTCGAATGAAATTTTGGTTAAGAATTCTTCTTTGACCAAAAAGGCAAGCTGAACATTTCCTGTTTCTTGTAAAGGAGGACAAACACCTAAATTTACTTAAATTTTTGTTCTTTTCTTTAATAGTACATATTTATTAAAGTATATTAGAAAACGTGAAAATTGAAATGATCTTATCACTGAAAAGATCATTTCATTTTCGCATTTTTTTTTAATTCCGTAGTTTCTTAACATACATAGAGATAGATACTATGCATAAGTGTTTATGTATTCATGTATATAGTCATCAAACAAAAACTGGGTCTTTATGCTCTGTTATTACCTGCTTTTAATTTTACTGTAGTATGTCATTGACAGCAATATCATTTTAACAGTTGCATGATATTCCTTCTTAGAAATTTTCTGTAATAAGAGCCATCATTTATTATGCACGTATATGCCAAGTACTGTCTTAAGTACTTTACAGTTACTATCTCATTTTATCAATATAACCTTTACACAGTCCTATATTTAGCTGGTTCCCTATTAGACATTTAGATTACCTCTTTTTCCAATTTTTTTACTTTTATAAATAATACTGTGACCAAACAACTTTATGGCTAGCACATCTGTGACTATTTAGGATGAATTCCTGGAAATGGGGTTATCAAGGCAGAGGGATGTGTGTCTTTTTAAGACTTGGGGGCTTGTATTGCAAAATAGCCATCCACATACTCTTAGCAGCTGTGCATGAAAATACCCATTTCCTCAACCCTTTCCCATGCTAAATAAAATCACTGTTGAATTCATAGGTGAAAAATAGTTTCTTTTTTTTTTTTTGTCTTTTTGCCTTTTCTAGGGCCGCTCCCTCGGCATATGGAGGTTCCCAGGCTAGGGGTCCAATCGGAGCTGTAGCTGCTGGCCTACACCACAGCCATAGCAACATGGGATCTGAGCCGCGTCTGTGACCTACACCACAGCTCATGGCAACAGCGGATCCTTAACCCACTGATCGAGGCCAGGGATCGAACCTGAAACCTCATGATTCCCAGTCGGATTCATTAACCACTCGCCATGTCCGGAACTCCAACAATAGTTTCTTATTGTGTTAATTTGCACTTAATTGCCAAGTAAAATTTAACTTTTTTTCTTTCTTTCCTTCTTTTTTTTAAATTATTTGTCATTTTATGGCCACACCCACAACATATGGAGGTTCCCAGGCTAGGGGTTAAATCAGAGCTATAGCTGGTGGCCTACGCCACAGCCACAGCAGCACCATATCTGAGCCATGCCTGCGACCTACACCACAGCTCATGGCAATGCTGGATCCTTAACCCACTGAGCAGGGCCAGGGATCAAACCCGCGTTCTCATGGATGCTAGTCAGATTCTTTTCCACTGAGCCGCAACAGGAGCTCTGAACCTTTTTTTTCATATGCTTATTGAGTATTGGTATATGTTCTTTTCTGAATTGCTTGTGCCTTTTCTGTATTCATCTTTTCATTACACTGTTTGAATTTTTCTTATTGTTTGTGATAGCTCTTTATATATAGCTCCTTGTATATATTCACTTCTCTTAGACCTTGTTTAACACTGATACTAAAATACTTTCTGCTGGTTTGTCATCTGCCTTTTAATATTGTTTGTAATACTCACACTGGGAAACCTGCTGGATGGTGGAGTTGGGCAAACCTGGCTCTGCCACTCACTAGCAGTGTGACCTTAAGTGAATTATGCAACCTCTGTAGGCTCTGGTTCCTTGGTACCTGAGAAGATCCAAGGAGAACGGTTAGGTTTAACGAAGAAAAGGGGGAATTGCCGTCATGGCTCAGTGGTTAATGAACCCGACTAGTAGCCATGAGGTTACGGGTTCAATCCCTGGCCTCACTCAGTGGTTCAGGATCTGGCATTGACGTGAGCTGTGGTGTAGGTCGCAGAAGTGGCTCGGATCCCGAGTTACTGTGGCTGTGGCGTATGCTGGTGGCTACAGCCCCGATTGGACCCCTAGCCTGGGAACTTCCATATGCTGCGGGTGTGGCCCTAGAAAAAGACAAAAAAAAAATTATATTAGAAGCTAAATTACAATCTCAAGATCATCAGAACAGGAAATTACAGCAAAGGAAGGTAATTGAATGATCTTAATGGTGAGTACCATCCTAGATTGAATCCAAGAAGTCGTCAAGTGTAGCACAAACCCAATTTATATATTGCTAAGAAAATGCTGCAGGAGTTCCCGTCGTGGCGCAGTGGTTAACGAATCCGACTAGGAACCATGAGGTTGCGGGTTCGGTCCCTGTCCTTGCTCAGTGGGTTAACGATCCGGCATTGCCGTGAGCTGTAGTGTAGGTTGCAGACGCGGCTCGGATCCCGCATTGCTGTGGCTCTCGTGTAGGCCGGTGGCTACAGCTCTAATTAGACCCCTAGCCTGGGAACCTCCATATGCTGCGGGAGCGGCCCAAGAAATAGCAAAAAAAAGGACAAAAAAAAAATGCTGCAAATTAAACAGTGACATTCCATTGATTGTTATAGTATCAGTTTCACAGATGTTAATATGTAGGGCGAAGTGCAAGTCTTAGAATTAAACTTTACATTAAAATATTAATTAAAGATCTACTAAATGGGACTACTGTACTGAACAAGACTGAACTCTCCTTAGGTCCACAGAGCTTGTAGTCAGGTTAGGGTGAAGGACAGGCAAGGCACAGCTATGGTTTGGTGATGAGAGCACAGTAAGTACCTGCAGCTAAATGAAGGTGGCTAGAGTTTAATGGATTGGGGGAGGAGGGGCGGCAGGGAGATAGGGGGTGTGATAAGCCATGATACTGCAGTCAGCAAGGGTTGGGTCTCAAGCCATGTAGAAAAATTTGAGCTGTATTCTCAGGACAGTGGGAAGTTCTTAAACGGTTTTAAGCAGAGGGCAACACAACTGTCTGAAAGTTTGCTCTGGCTACAGTGTAGAAAATGGATTGGAGGGTGAGGAGCAAGAATGGAGATGGTGAAACCAGTCGGTGGATATTGCAGTGATCCAGGGAACAGTTGTGATGTTTTAGCAGGCTAGATACATAGATACACAGATTTCCCATGCTGCTCAAGGATATTCATAAGCAGACTTGGAATGCTTGCATTTATTAGCCAGATAACCTTTTCCTTTGAACTGTGCAAAGGATAGCTAACTAGGACTTCCCTGGTGGCCTAGCAGTTAAGGATCTGGCGTTGTCACTGCTATGGCTCTGGTCACTGCTGGTCAGGTTTTATCCCTGGCTCTGTAACTTCTGCATGCCATGAGCATGGCCAAACAAAAAAGGGCAGGAGTTCCACCACGGCTCAGCAGAAACGAATCTGACTAGTATTCATGAGGACACAGGTTCCATTCCTGGCCTCAGTGGGTTAAGAATCTGGCATTGCTGTGAACTGTGGTGTAGGTTGCAGACCCAGCTCAGATCTGGCGTTGCTATGGCTGTGGTGTAGGCCTGAGGCTACAGCTCCAATTCAGCCCCTAGCCCAGGAACCTCCAGATGCCTCTGGTGTCGTCCTAAATAGACCAAGAAAAAAAAAAGGCAGCTAACTAGCCAAACTCTTGCTCTTTTCTATCTTCCTTGCAGATACTCTCTTCATTTATAATGTGTGCTCTTCAGACTCATTACAATACCATTTCTTACAATTAGTTAACTCTGTATGTAACAGGTCACATCATAAGATGTATTGATATATACGCCTTGATGGGTTTAGCTGTTAGCGTACCCCCCAGCCACACATTCACTAGCGCTCCCTTAAAGTGGGACGTTGTAAACGTGATTGGTTTCAAGTGTTACCTTTTGATTTTTCCTTGTTTCAGCCTCATTGTAATCTTACTTGAGGTTTAGGGAAACTTTATCCTCAGTCATTAGCACAATTAGGAGATGGGGCCTAATGAATAATGAGAGTTAGAGTTGCGTGGGAATACATGGGTATATGTCTGGAACAGCAAATGCAGAAAATTTGGTAGGACATCAGGAAATGGATAAAAGATTATTAAGTATTTAAAAGAACCCATTTAAATTGGGGAGTTGGGTGGGTGGGGTTTTTTTGGGGGTGCGGTTTATGGCCGCACCAGCAGCACGTGGAAGTTCCCAGGCCAGGAATTGAATCCAAGCACAGCTGTGACCTGTGCTGCAGCTATGGCGACACTGGATCCTTGAACCCACTGAGCTAGGCCTGAGATCAAACTTGTGCCTCTAGAGCAACCTGAGCCACAGCAGTCAGATTCTTAACCCACTGTGCTACACGGGAACTTCTTTTTTGTTTTTCATGTAAATTTGAATACATGGATTTGTGGTAGGCCCATTCTAATAGTTTTTGATCTTTCTGTGGCAGATCATTATAGCCTAGAAGACTACAAGTGAGAGATGATTAGAGAGATCCAGGCTTGGACCAGGTTTGAACACATGACAGACGGTTCCATGTCCACACAGTCAATTTTCAGTGAATAGAGTGTCCAGTGATCCTAAGAAGTGATTAGTGAATTAAGTGGAGGGTGTTTTCTCATATTAGACTAATAATTCAAAGATTAGGCCCTTTGGCTCTGGTTCTGTTTGGCTGTTAGGAATGAAGAATATTAACTCAAGGGAATCAAGGAGGGAGCGGTCCAAGGGGTTGATAGGGTATCAAGCAGGTGTGCTTTGAGAACATTTTATTGTATACATAGGTCATGTTTATTTTAGAAAACAAAGTACATATAAGCATAAAAATGTAGTAAAATATCACTCATAATCCTGTTATCTGGGGGTGATCACTGGTAACATTTGTGGAACTTCTTTCCATATTTTCCTAAACATATTTTTCATTAAAAGTGGATAATTCAGAGTTCCCGTCGTAGCTCAGCAGAAATTAATCCAACTAGGAACCATGAGGTTTCAGGTTTGATCCCTGGCCTCACTCAGTGGGTTAAGGATCCAGCGTTGCCACAAGTGTGGTGTGGGTCGCAGACATGGGCTCGGATCTGGTCTTGCTATAGCTGTGGTGTAGGCCAGAGGCTACATCTCTGATTCAGTCCCTAGCCTGGGGACCTTCGTATGCTGCAAATGCAGCCCTAAAAAGACTAAAATAAAAGTGGATAATTCCATGCATCCATTTTCATAGCTTGCTTATTTTACTTATTAGGCCATAGATAATAGATTATAGATTTTCATGTTAATAATTACATTTGTAAACTTTGATGATACTGGGTTTGGTTTGGTTTTGCTTTTTAGGGTCATGTCTGGAGCATATGGAAGTTCCGAGGCTAGGGGTCGAAAGCCTACACCGCAGCAACGCAGGATCTGAGCCACATCTTTGGCCTACACCACAGCTCATGGCGATGCCGGGTCCTTAACCCACTGAGCAAGGCCAGGGATTGAGCCCGAATCCTCGTGGGTACTAGTCAGGTGCGTTACCACTGAGCCACAATGGGAACTTCCTATAATAATTGTTTTTAATGGCACTCTCCATCAGATGGGTATACCGCAGTTGATTTATCAATTCCATTTAACATAGAATGTGAAGTTTTTAAGGTAATTGGAGGAAATTAAAAAGATTAAAAAGAGGATTAAAAAGCAGGAAAACAAGCAGACACAAAACTTATCTAGAAATATGAATATGAATCACAGTGAAGAGCCTCACAGTGGCCGTGATTGAATAATGAAACGTAGGAAAATAAAAGAAATGCTATAGGCAGCAAGTAGCACTGGTAACTATGGAGAAAACCAATCCCTCCTTATGGTTCAGTTTAGTCCCAGGGAAAGGGAGGAAAATTCTGGCTTCCGTGGAAGGAGGGCAGTAGGAGCTACCGGGTTTCAAAGGCAGAGAGAAGAAATGAGGACTACGGCACGGACAGAGGCATTTGCTGCTAGTGTTAGAAGGGGTCCCACAGTGGAAGGAACCAGTAAGAAAAGAACATTCCTTTGTGTTGGCAGGAATGCACAAAGCATTGAGGTGTAAAGTGCTGTGGCTTTCCTGTCTGGGGCCAGAGTGCAATTTGTTTGTTTTGGGTTTTTTTTTTTTTTTTTTTTTGATTTTGATTTTAGGGCTGCACCCCAGGGTATGTGGAGGTTCCCAGGCTAGGGGTCCAGTCGGAGCTACAGCTGCCGGCCTGCGCCACAGCCACAGCAACTCCAGATCCGAGCCTCATCTGCGACCTACACCACAGCTCACGGCAACACCAGATCCTTAACCCACTGAGTAAGGCCAAGGATAGAACCCGAAACCTCATGATTCCTAGTTGGATTCGTTTCCACTGCGCCAGGATGGGAACTCCCAAACTGCAGCTTTAAATCCTGGCTCTCCACTAGCTGTAGAACCTTGAGCAAGTGTCTTAATTCCCTATCAGTAAAATAGGGACAATAACATACCTACCTCGAATGGCTGTGAGGCTCATCAGAGGTTAATAAGACGTCAAGTGATTCGAACAGTGCCGGGTACACAGTAAGATTCAATACGCAGAAGCTCTTATTTATTCAGAGTAGAGTAAGGACACTTACTAGAAAAAAAGGGGGGGGGAGGGAAGCAATAATTGAGGTGAGGGCAAACTCTCTTGTAGCAGGAGTTACAGTAAAGATACCAGCTACATACACTGAGAGCTGATGAAGGAATTGATAAATACAAGCATATGGTCACTGAAGGGCATGTACACAGGGACTCCACACCACACCACAGCACTCCATGTGAAGTGATAATGGACAGGTATGTTCAAAAGTCATTCTGTTTCTTCTTTATAGCCTGGGGAGAGAGGCAGGCAGACATAGGGTGGAACTAAGCAGTAATTCTGAAGGAAGGTTAGGGAGCTTAAAAATTAAAAATTAAGCCCTTAGAGCCCAAACCTAATTTCCTCCCTAAGTGCTCTTAGAACTGAGACTTTTGGAGTTCTTGTCGTGGCGCAGTGGTTAAGGAATCCGACTAGGAACCATAACGATCCGGCGTTGCCGTGAGCTCTGGTGTAGGTCGCAGAGGCGGCTCGGATCCCGCGTTGCTGTGGCTCTGGCGTAGGCTGGCAGCTACAGCTCCGATTTGACCCCTAGCCTAGGAACGTCCATATGCTGCAGGAGCGGCCCAGGAAATAGAAAAAAAAAAAAAAAAGACAAAAAAAAGAACTGAGACTTTTGTGTGCTTTGGGGTTCCTTGTCCCTGTGGTTCTCAACCAGGAGTGGTGGCCTGCCTCCCAGCCGTCCCCACACCCATGGGCATTTGGAAACGGTGTGGAGGCACTCTTGATCATCTGAATTTCTTGGGGGCGTTTAGTAGTCTGGTGCCAGGCCCAGTGAGTGCTCTTGAGAGGTGCAGACAGTCCCACGTAGTGAACTGCCTGCAGAGAAACGCTGTGATGCCAAGTCCATGTTGTAGGGCGAGTCAGTCCAGTATTTCCCCACACGCCCAAAAGTAAGCCACCACACGCGAAGGATTACATATGAGTAGACATGAGGAGACTTACTCCATAGGACGTTTTCAGCAAAGTCCTACTTTGGGTTGGAATGTCAGAAATTGCTTACAGATCAACCTGTGTACGCTCAGAGGCAGAGCTTCATCCCTGGGCTTAGTTCCACTGAGCAGAAGAACCGTTTGAACAGTTCTTCACTAGAATGGGGAAGATCACTACCTTAGATGCTTTTTGTTTGTTTTTTAGGGCCCGAACCTGCAGCGTATGGAGGTTCCCAGGCTAGGGGTCGAATAGGAGCTATAGCTGCCAGCCTACGCCACAACAGCAATGCCAGATCCAAGCCGTGTCTGTGACCCACACCACAGCTCATGGCAATGCCAGATCCTTAACCCACTGATCGAGGCCAAAGAGCGAACCTGTGTCCTCAGGGATACTAGCCAGCTTCGTTTCCGCTGCGCCATGGTAGGAACTCCTTTTTTTTTTTTTTTTCCTTTTAACCAAGCCCAGATGGTAGGTTGTATGTGAAGTTTTACTCGTCCTTGTGCTTTTTTTGTGAAGTCCCAACTTTGGGGGCCTCTTTTATGACAATGAGACTATAAAACACCACATCGGAGAGGAGCGGTGACCTCCTTTTCCAATACGAGGAATAGCAGGGCACGTAATTGCTGCCTCGTGTGTTAATCGGGTGCTTGCGTCTGTGTTCATCTCAGGAGAGAAACCCTTCATCTGTGAAATCTGCGGCAAGAGCTTCACCAGCCGTCCCAACATGAAGAGGCACCGCAGAACTCACACAGGCGAGAAGCCCTACCCGTGCGATGTGTGTGGCCAGCGGTTCCGCTTCTCCAACATGCTTAAGGCCCACAAGGAGAAGTGCTTTCGGGTGACCAGCCCCGTGAACGTGCCGCCTGCTGTCCAGATCCCACTCACCAGCGCCCCAGCCACCCCAGTCCCTTCCGTGGTGAACACCCCCGCGACCCCCGCCCCTCCGATCACCATGAACCCCGTGAGCACTCTGCCCCCCCGGCCCATCCCCCACCCCTTCTCGCACCTTCACATCCACGCTCACCCCCACCACCCCCACCACCTGCCCATCCCCCCCGTCCCTCACCTGCCCCCCCCTCCAGCTCTCTTTAAGAGCGAGCCCTTAAACAACCGCGGCCAGGGCGAGGACACCTTTCTGCGGCACCTGGCGGAGAAGAACAGTTCGGCGCAGCCCCACTAACAGCCGTCTCCTTCAGTGTGTGCTCCCCAGCCGCGCGCCCCCATGTGAGTTGGCAGAGCGGGGCGGGCCGGGGAGCTGGTCTGCCGCGGTGGGACCCTCCCCAGCTTCAGCTGCCGCCGCCACCGCCGCCGGGAGCCTTGTCGTTGTCTCGGGGAATCAGCACAGCCGAGGGAGTGGACGGGAAGACCCGAGGGAGCTCGCGGAGGGCACTGGCGTCTAAACCAGGGAACCACGGAACTAAAGCCCAATTTGCTTGCATTTTCTGGTGACTTTTATAACTTTCAGATACTCGGACTTGTGGGATTTTATAATTTCATATCAGCTGATGAGGTATGCTTGCTTTTATATCCTGGACGTCTCCTCAAAGAGGGGACAGGCCTGGTTTCCTTTGTACTAATCGGGAAGGCTGTGAGATTAATCCAGAGCATTAATTGTATCACTGTGTATTGTAACAGATTCTTTTCAGCTTTTGGTGCTGGCTTCAGAGTGGAGCCAGCCACGTTTCACCGTATATCAAGCATTATAGAGAAAGACAGAAATTTTCTTCTTTGTGTAGCTCTCCTAACACACTCTTTATTTTACTACAGAAATTATTTTAGAGTTTTTGTATAGACTTCTTTAGTAGTCTGTTTCTAAAATGAAATGTATTTCAATAAGCGGTGTAATTTTTTCAGTGTAGCTGGACCTATGTTGTAAAATAGAAAAAAAATTTTATAATCATCAAAATGTGATTCTTAAAGATGCATATAACTTCTATAGTTCAAAGTTATTCTTACATCCGTACAACTCAAAGGTGCTTCAGAGACTAGATGTACCTTGAGAGGGTCTCCAGACCAGGCTAGTGCAAAAAGGAGGTTTTGCTTTCTGAACTTGGAATAAATCCTCGGTCGTTTTCTAATCTCTGCTTAACACTCAAAGGTCTGCTAGGCTCGCCGACATGCTCTTTGCTCCACCTTTCACTTGGTTCAGTTAGTGTGTGTTACATGGACTGATTTGCAGAGGGTGGAGCCTTTTCCAGGGAAATTACCTGAAGCTGGCCTGTTTTGAACGCCTGAGTGGAGCTGTTTACCATCAAGAGGGGGACATGGGGACCGGGTTGGGGGGGGGGGTGCTTCATCTCAGTCACATCTCTTTCTCTCTTCCCTTATAGCCGTGTTCATGTTCAACCTTTCTGGGCGGCCAAATTGAAATCTCACAGTACACTGCTCGTTTTGAGCTTGCTCTGTTTTTCTAGAATTGTTAGGAAGAGGTAAAAGGGTCCACTAAAATCACAAACGTTGTTGCTGACCGTGGCTGAGAAATTTGGATGAGAACACCAATTGGTTATGCCTTTTAAAATATCTCTTCCACGATATATCCACAACTTTTGAGCTAGTCCAACACAGTTTAAATGGCGGTAAAGGAGAGAACATGACGTCTTGCTGCCCTATCCTCTGCAAGTAATTATGTGACAGCAGGCTTCCTGGTGATGAGAGCCGCATCTCCAATTTGGGCCAGGTCACTTTGTCAGGTTTGGGGAACTTCAAAAGTGCACGGGCCGTCAGGAGCTCATTATAGGAAAGGCTGAACAGAAGGGCTAACATACTGGTTACACATCTACCCAGACTTGGTGTAGCAAACACATTTTGTAATTTCTCGTCTCAGTGAACTGAGTTCCAAAGCAAGGTCTGCTGTCTCTCTCTCTCTCTCTCTCCCCCTCCTTTCAATTTTTAATCTGGAAATGTCTTCATTTTTCCTTTCCTCAGGCTCTTAAATCTTTGCCTGAATCAGAACCCTGGCTTTTATTTATTTTGTGTTTTAATATTAACATGTGCCGATGTACTTTAAGCACTTTTCTGGTTGATGAGCTCTGTGGCAGGAAAAAATGGAACTCTTTCCATTGAGGTCAAATACCTGTTTTTAAAATACCGCATTCTTGGTTTTTTGGTTTAATATTTCCAGATTTTTTTTTTTTTCCTTCTGATGATTGTCTTTGTCTTCTGTAATGAGCATAGGAAAATTCGGGAATGATGGAGAAAAGTATCTCAGGATATACTTTTCTTCCTGCTTTTGGATGTACCTTCTAAGGAATATTGTTTTAAATATTTGTATACATTCCTTGAACACCCAAGTACCCAAACCAATAAGAAAAGTTCATTTGTTATTTAGGACTGTTATATTTAGTGGCTGCCTCCCTCAATCTGCTTTTCGTCCCATGACAAGTTTGTGGATCTTCTCCTTTGTGTGGACATATCATTATTTCTTGTCCAAGCTCGTAATATTAAAATCATTTTTAATGCAGCTTAGTTAATTGGTTATACCTTACTTTGTACTAAATAAATTTACAGTATTGGGCAGCACTTCTGAATTCTAGACTTGAGACCATTGAATCCACCATTTTCTGAGGTGTACTATAACTATACACTGGAAGATTCAGGTAGTCATCTTTGATATTTCATTCAAGTGAAAATAGCCATAAGAAAATATCTGCTTACACAGAAAAACCAGTATTAAGCACATAATCACCACCACCCTTAAAGAGAGGCAGAAAGTGATTATCTTTTTTTTAAAAGAGCAGCCTTGTCATGCAGTACAGTTCTTAGTCAAATGTATCATGGAACAATCTGGAAACTTCCAATTTTTTCCCCCCCTAGATGAGTATACCTTCCCTGATTTGAGGTTTGTGGTCTTCAGAAAGACTTCTCAGAACATAATGACTCCTCGTCAGTGTCGTGTTACGTCTGCGTAGTGAAATATGCACTAAGAACATTCGTGACATCAATGCTTCTGCATAGAAGAACTGAAGGATTAAGCCTTAAACATGTATGCGCATCAGGTTTAACATGCTTAAGCCTCAAACTCAGGGTTGAAAATTTGATCGGGGTCCTTTACTAAGACAGAAGTTGCATTATTTGGGGTGTTCCCTCCCACCTTTAAACTTCTTCACAATTTATTACCTACCTGTTATATCTATTTATAAAACAAAAGAACTCCGGAGGAGTTTGAGTTCTCAGCCCTTATCTGTACTTATATTTAAAGACAACAAAGGCTGTGTTTCAGCATCATAGTGATAGCGAATTGAGACTCTTTCTCTTGACTTAATTGTACTGTCTTCAGAGGCTCGTTTCATTGCTAGGGTTAAGACTTACTTGAGGAAAAGTCCCAAGGACTTTCTTGAGTTGACATGGCTGTTTAACTTTTTCCTTTGCGTTTTTCGATGCTTTTCTCATCAATTTATCATTCAAATCCAAACTCTTCCTTAGCCTCAATGAAAGGCTGCTTGTTGCTTTCTCAAATCGAGTCTGACTGGCTCATTAGTATTTAGATTTTACATTTGAATGAAGACAAGTAGGTGAGACCAACAATTGCAAGGCACATGGCTTCATTTCCACCTCTATTTGTGAAACGATTCTTGTTTTTAGCAGGCAGGGCAGTCTCCCCGTGAAATTTTACTGTGGTACTTCGGAGTAAGCTTTCCAAATCAGTTGTGTACGCTTTTAGGTATACTACCATTTACATTCCCTGTTGTAAATGAATGACTGAGCGTGGGTATTACCATCGATGTACCATCTTTTTAAAAGCTGCATTTGTCGGAAGTACCTTTTCATTGTGGTTAGAAGCCTCCCTATAATTTGATCGCCCCTTATATGCTAAAGGAAGGCAAAATCCTCTGAAGGGATGCTCTTAAACTTCCAGTTGTCTACGTCTTGACATTTTTTCCCCCATGTTTATGTTTGCTGAGTAGATATGTTTGTTTAGCTTAATTTCTTATTTCACTGGATGTTTTAAGTTGGAAGAAAATCGAGCAGAAACAGAAATCCATTGCAGATGTGTATATGTATTTATCCCATTGTGAAGATTTCAGTTAGTGCAACACAGCATGGTCGGTGGGGTTTTATTGTTTAAAGAGAGAGAAAGAAGAGAAATGGAAACTAAAGTTAGAGGAAACCCTTCTGTTTGAGCTACCGTGTAGAAGAGACAACTTGTATTATCTTGCTGATCCACGTGCTGAACATTTCTATGCTGGTCTAGACGGTATGGGGAGGATTTGATGAAACGGGATAAGTTACATTTAAGAATTTGACCACCTGTCTCCCATTACAAAAATCCACTCCCTTGGAATTCTTCAGACTCTAAAATGGAGCAAGTAAATCCTGGGTTTTAATTTCCCTTTGCCTAAACCAAGATAGGAAGTTTCCCAAAAGGTCATTTTTTTTTTTTCTTTTCAGGAATGCAAGGTCATTAGCCATTAGAGATACTAGCATTATTATGCACTTAGCAGCACCCTAGCTACCCTGCTTCTGTCATCTCTAGCATTTGTAACCATGACCTTCCAACTCTGGACACTACCTCGACAAAGCAAACCAGAGGTCCTCTCTACACTTTCTATGGAAGCCATAAAAATTGCCATCAATTTACCTACTTTCGTAGTTTCTGTACTTTTATACTCGCTAGACTTTTTATAGACTTTGTGATCAGCTCTTTTTGTCTTAGAGGATAGGTATTGCAAGATTCAAAGGAAAATCAAGCCCCTTGGTTGTCGCAGCCTTGAAGCTTTAGCTTCAGTAAATTTGTGTAAAGAACTAGATAAGGAACCATTTATCCAATTCTTCATTTAAGTCAAGACTCCTGTGCAGAATTGCATATCCAGAAAACAAACTTCTCTTTCTTATTCTGTAAGTCGAAGCTATATTGTTGTAAGAAACTGCTTCCAAAGTGGATTTCTCTCTTATTAGACTCTGTGTATAGCTTGATAATATATGTCTTGTTGCAGTGCCCCTGGAGTTGTTTTTATTTCCCTGTGACAGATTAGTGAGTGTACATCTCCCTCAAATCCTCTGTTATCTCACTGCAGCTTCAGTCTCTCTCACTCTGTTCTTGAGTGCCTTCAAAAAGCCAGCCTCCTGGAACATTCTCTTCCCGATCTAAATCCTACCTCTGACTATTTCATTCTCCATGAGTATTGGAACTCACCCCTATTCCAGTTGATTTGTCTCTACAAACTAGCTAAAACCTCGGATGAGACTTTTTTACGTATTTCTGTTCTGTTCCCCCATGTCATTTTTAGATTACATTTTAAAAATTATTTGTATCTTATTTCTTCCCGTATGACATCGCTAATGACGAGAGATTTTTTTTTATCCTTGTCTTAGTCCTCATTCTCTTTCCCCAGAAGCTAGATGTTCCCTTAAAATGAAAGGTGGAGTGTCTTCTTTGACCATCTCTTTCTCACCTTAGTCTTCCCGAACGCCTCCCCTTTCTGATTAAGGGATCCTTGAATGCTGCTCTTGCTCTGCCCTCTTCCTTCATGCCCTCTCTCTCCCAGAAACATTTTGCCAGGGTGTATCCATGATTTTATTTTAGTCACATTAATTTAAAATGACTCTCTGAGTTTATCAAAAGTCCTTCATTGATTTGTCGATCTGCCTCTCTCGTCCTTCTGTCCCTCAAAAACTTTATTTTCTTTTCTACTTGTTCTCAATTAATTTTCAAAATATTGCTGATACATAGTATATGAAGGATAAGTCAAAAGGGGGTTGCCGTGTGTTCCCCATGTGATAGGAGCACCTTATTGATACAACACTTTTGCAGTTGGCTCATCTTTCACAGTCAGAACTAAAGTTTGTTCTGTATACAGGCCTCTTGGAGGCTCCCTTTTAGTTCTCCTCCAAAACAGAAAACAAATGGAACGTATTAAAATGAGGAAAATTAGATTGCCTTTTTTTTTTCTTTTCTTTTTTTTAAAGTGATGAAAGCTATTGAGTTGAGTATTTTGGCCTTAGTCCAAATCTTTCCTTTCTGACTTAAAGCGTCAGGCCTCTTTCCTTAAAGTTAATAATACTAATACTCAGGTTTTCAAGACTAACTAATAACCACATGAAGTGGGAGTCTAAGAAGGCAGCTGTTAGTAAATTCTGAATCCTTTTTGTCTGATGACAGACGACAGGTTATCGGTGGGACAGTGCAAAATTGTGAGAGTGCTTCTGTTTGATAACGAATACATCCAAGACATTTGAAAACGTCACTGGCTCTTTGGAATGGGAATGCTGGTTTACTAAATGCAAAGGGTATTTCTTTTACTTAGAGAAATAAGTAAGAAGACTCTCTTGTTGGTGTAGATCTTTTTGCTTTGATTACTGACCTAGAAGTTTGCCTCTTTTAGGTAGTAACTGGCTCTCTAAAGTAACCACTTTGAAATCCGGGGCTTTCCTCCTCGGAATCGCAGGCAGGACAGCAGTGGAGAGCGACGGTGGGCTCACACCTGAGGAGCCCCAGCCCTGAGACAGACTGTTGGCTTGTGGCATGTCCTTGTGTGGTCGGCGATGTTTGGCACACGTATCCAAGGGCCTTTGCCCCCTGAGAAGGATCCCCTCTACTTTCTAGTTTGATGCTCCTTGAGCTTCCCTGGTGAGATCAGGGATATTACAAATTACTTGAAAATGATTTGGGGGATGGGACAAGAGAAGGGGTGGGAGCTGAGTGTTTGCTTCACTTTGGAAGGAAATCTGGTACTTGCATTGTTGGTTGTGATCAACCAAAGAGCCTGTCTCTCTAAGTGGATGTACCAAAGAATCAAGTTCTTTCCAAATATCCAGCTCCTTCTCAATGAACACAGTGTCCTCCCTACCTGGCTTTTTTACAGGTGAAAAGGGACCATGTGGTCACCAGGCCAGAGACCCCCAACTCATGTTCTGCATAGGACTTGAGGCTGTGGTTAACTGCATTTGAAAATCGGTGGGAAATGTTTTCGTCTTTTAGAAACTTTTTAACCTGTCCTTTTGCTTGATTGTTCAACTCACTAGGTTTTCTTCAGAAGTAAAAAAGAAAGAAACTATGTGGTATAATTTTGGTGTTTCCTGCTAAAGTTGTATCGCCAGCAATATAGATGCAGCCTCTGAAAATCAGATGAATTTCTCTCAATCTTCCATAAGTTTGAATATCCATTTTCTTCTCTTGACACCATGGGCTGTCCGATTCGGCTCCACCAGCAGTACTGGCGTTGTCCACAAGGGGGCAACAAAACACTTTGATCCTCGCCTTCTAAAGCAAGATCCTGCCTTTAAATCCCTTGTAAAACATTCTCTCTTGGCGAAATGCTGATTTATAGAGCTTGGTTTTTAAGACATTTTCCCTTATTACTTAAGTACTCAGCCTTCATGACACAAAGGTCGATGTGGGGGTCAGCGGTCCTTGGGAGTCAGGCATCTTAAGTAGCTTTTTTACATAGTGGTGCCCGAGATGGAACACCAGGACCTTCCCATGGGGGAGCTGTTGTGTGCCAAACACTGAGCAGGAAGGCAACCCTCAC
This sequence comes from Phacochoerus africanus, assembly GCF_016906955.1. Lineage (NCBI taxonomy): Eukaryota > Metazoa > Chordata > Mammalia > Artiodactyla > Suidae > Phacochoerus > Phacochoerus africanus. The sequence continues at coordinate 25,657,051 of NC_062557.1, read as the reverse complement.
TCCTTTCTCCCAAATCCCACCTCCGGCCATGGCCATCACGTCTCTCTGAGAAGAACAAAGAGCAACAGGGGTACCTCTGGAGTTGAAGGAAATGCTTCTCACCTTCTCTGCTCCACGTGGATGTCTGTTACATCAGAGAGTGCGGCCTCGGCCTCGGGGTCAGCCCCGCATCTTGACCCCCTAGGAGGTCCCCTGCGGCAGCCACTCCTCCAGGTTAGGGTTCCGCTGGCGTTCCCTCTGTGTCGGTGACTTGTCTTAGGGCTCCTAACCCTCGTCTGCTCTCTGATCCCAAGTTCCATTTGTGCTCCTCTCAGCGTCTTCTTCACAAGAAGCAGGTCAGCAGTCAACTAAGAGGAAACACCCGACCCTAGCTATTTAGCCTGCAGACATGGGAGGCGTTAGCCCCTGGGATGGCCTTCTGATCGGATCTCTGCCTGGCCCTTTGTCCCCGGCCAAGTCTGACCCTGAGCAGTACAGGTCGCTGGAGGTGTCCGCTTAACTCCAACACTTGACGAAAAATGAAACTAAAGCTGTGATCGGTTTAGATGACGAGGGGGCCAGGTGGGACTTGTTTGTCTTTATTTTTGTTTTTCCCAACAGTACTGAAATCACTTGCACTTTTCCTCACTTCTTAAAAAAAAAAAAAAAGAAAAAAAATCCAGTTTGCTTGCCACGAATTGTTCAGCGTTAGGTTTACAAAGCTCGTTGTTGAATGTTGAACATTTGTCCAAAGGAGTTTGACAAAACAGAAGCTGCTTGGTCCCTGTTCTGCCTGCTAGGTCATAAGGATTAAGGCCACGTGGCTGGGGTACTTGTGTCAAGTCCAGAAGAGGGCAGAGTCCCTCTCCTACCTCTGTGAGGACGCAATTGAAGGTCAAGTTGTAGGGCAGGTACCTCTCATGCTGCAAAGAAGTTTAGAGGAGTCTTTCAGTTGGGGAGGTGACAGGTAATAGGACAGGGTTTCTCACGATGGCAAAGATACTAGGGAGAGGAGAGCTGCTGGGCCCCGGGGACTGTGGTGAGACAGAAGCCAGCTCCCCTCCTCCGTCTCCACACCTGCCTCGCTTCCCTGAGTCATCCGTATTCCAGCATCCTGTCAGATCCCTCAATGGACTGATTCCCACTCCCCGCCCCCCTTGTGTTAACTATACCAATATTATTTTTTTAGCAATTGAAATGCACTTTTTTTATTTCAACTCAATCATGATTTTAAGTATAAAAAAATTTATAGACTGTTAAAACTACTTTTTTGTGTATTTTTAACCACTTGATGTAGCATTGTCTATTTTATTCTTATGAGACTCTGGTACAAGGTGTGCCACTTCATGATATTTCCGAGATGCTGGGCCTTTGGATGTGTACGGTAACCAACTTAATGCTAATGTTCACAGTAAAAAAAGAAAAAAAAAAAAGCAGCCATTGCTATTGTGTGTCTTTCTTCATGTCTTCCTCACCCTCAGGTGCCAGTCCTCGTAACAGGTGGCCCGGCCCACAGACCCTGCTGACCTCTGGATGAAGAGTGACCTGTTTCCAAGGCTGCTGGCCAAAATGAGCGTGGTTCGCTCTCCTTGCGCTGCCCGGCTCAGTGCTGCTGTGTTTCGGTAACACTGTTCTGGGTAGCTGAGCACTCATCTGAACATACCCTGGAAAACAGTATTTGAAAAAAAAAAAAAAAGCATCGTGATTGGGTTCTGAATCAGTTGGAAGAATAAACCAGGGGGAAACAACTTACAAAGTACACCTGGGGAGTTCCCTCTCGTGATTCAGCAGTTAATGAACCCTACTAATATCTGTGAGGATGCAGGTTCGATCCCTGGCCTCGCTCAGTGGGTTAAGGATCCAGCCTTGCCGTGAGCTGTGGTGTAGGTCGAAGACGAGGCTCAGATCTGATGTTGCTGTGGCTGTGGTGTAGGCCGGCGGCTGCAGCTCCAATGAGACCCCTAGCCTGGGAATCTCCATATGCTTCAGGTGTGGCCCTAAAAAGACAAAAACAAAAAAAACAAAACAAAAAACCCTAAAAACAAAAAAGAACACTTGGTGAGAAGTGGTAATTATAAAACGTGGTACTTGGCTGAGTCCCCTTCTCCTACCCCTGTCCCTGTCCATCCCCTCATGTGTTTATTCCACAAATGTTTACTGAGTGCCTGATAGGTGTCGGGCACTGATCTGGCTCTGGGGATCCAGCAGTGAACAAGACACCATCCCCGACCCCACGGAGCCTATGTTCCAGTGGCAGAAACCGAACAATAAACAAGGAGATGATGCTTTGAGGTCACGTGTGAGGTGTCTGTGAGGCTGGCCCTCAGATCTGTTACCGACCGGTAGCCAACTATAGAATCAACTGTTCTGTCCCAAACCTTTCTAGGTCAGGATCCACCCTGTTTTGTTCCATCTAAGGATTCCAATGAGGGACTTAGGCATATAGAATGGAAATTTTTTTTTTTTTTAATCTTTTTGTCTTTTTAAGGGCCGCACCCGTGGCATATGGAGGTTCCCAGGCTAGGGGTCTAATTGGAGCTGTAGCCGCCGGCCTACACCAGAGCCACAACAACACAGGATCTGAGCTGTGTCTGCAACCTACACCACAGCTCACGGCAACGCCGGATCCTTAACCCCCTGAGCAAAGACAGGGATCAAATCCAAGTCCTCATGGATACCAGTCAGGTTCGTTACTGCAGAGCCACAACGGGAACTCCTAGAAAGGGAATTTTATTCAAGGTTCCTTTTGTTTAAAACTTCTTAGAATGGACCAAAACTGCCCAAATCACAAAATTACCATTCTTACTCTCTACCATTTTGTAACTCTGACTAGGTACTAATGTTAACACACTCTTTTCCTGGATATAAAGTAGATGCTCCCTCTACCCCAGTATATACTAAATCAGTGGCTTTCAAATTTTGTGATCTTTAATAAGAAATGTATTTTTGGAGTTCCCTTGTGGCTCAGCAGGTTAAGAACCTGACTAGTATCCATGAGGTTGCGGGTTCACCCTGGCCTTGCTCAGGGGGTTAAGGATCTGGCGTTGCCGTGAGCTGTGCTATAGGTCAAAAATGCGGCTCGGATCCTGTGTTGCTGTGGCTGTGGTGTAGGAACCTCCATGTGCCTCGGGTGCGGCCCTAGAAAAGAAAAAAAAAAATAATAAGTCATCTGGCCACTCTGCCTGTTTCCACATCTGCAAAGGAGGACATTAATAGCATCTTCCTTAAGGTCACTCTGGGGATTAAATAAAGCAGTGCAGGTAAAATGCTCAGCTCAGTGTCTGCCAGGTAGTCATTGTGACAGGCAGCTCTAGGATGGTCCCAACGGTCCCCACCTCCGGGTATTCACTCCCAGTGCAATTCTCTCCCCTTTGGTTGGGCTGGATTCAGAGACTTGCCTCTAAGGAAAGAATATGACAAATGATGCAATGTCAAACAAGATTAGTTACCGGAGTTCCCCCCATGGCACAGTGGGTTAAGAATCCGACTGCTCTGAAAAAAATAAAAAAATCGGAGTTCCCGTCGTGGCTCAGTGGCTAGCGAATCCAACTAGGAACCGTGAGGTTGAGGGTTTGATCCCTAGCCTGGCTCAGTGGGTTAAGGATCCGGCGTTGCGGTGAGCTGTGGTGTAGGTTGCAGATGCGGCTCAGATCCCACGTTGCTGTGGTGTAGGCCGGCAGCTACAGCTCCGATGAGACCCCTAGCCCGGGAACCTCCATATGCCTCGGGAGTGGCCCAAGAAATGGCAAATAAATAAATAAATAAATAGGAGTTCCTATCATGGCTCTACAGTTAACAAACCCAACTAGCATCCAAGAGAACGAGAGTTCGATCCCTGGCCTCACTCAGTGGGCTAAGGATCTGGTGTTGCCATGAGCTGCAGTGTAGGGCACAGTCTCGGTTTGGATCCCGCGTTGCTGTGGCTGTGGCATAGGCCGGTGGCTACAGCTCCGATTGGACTCGTAGTCTGGGAACCTCCATATGCCGCGGGTGGGGCCCTAGAAAAATAACAAAATAAAAATAAATAAAAAAAGAATCTGGAGCGGCTGGAGATGCTGGTTTGATCCGTGGCCCAGCAGAGTGGATTAAAGGATCTGACATTGCCACAGCTGTGGCTCAGATTCAATCCCTTGCCGAGGGCTTCCATATGCTGCAGCTGCAGCCATAAAAATTAAAAAAATTTAAAAAAAAAAAGATTAGTTGCAAAAAGCTCTTGGCCAAGGTCTGTCCCTCTACAGTCACCAACTGCCATGTCACGAAAATACTTGAGGCAGCCCAAGGAGGACTTGACCAGGAATAAGAGCTTACCAACCGCTGCCTGGTGAACTTGGAAGTGGGCTCTCCAGCAGAGGCTGGAGGTGACTGTAGCCCAAGCCAGTAGCTTGGTGACAACCTCATGAGAGACCCTGACCCAGAGATACCTAAGCTGAGCTCAGATTCTTGACCAGTGAACTAGGGAATATAAACGGTTGTTTTAAGCTACGAAGTTTGGGGGTAATTATGCAGCAATAAGTAGACAATGAACACAAAGCATAAATATGCTCTAATAGCAGACAGAGAACACAGTAGGCGCAGTAGATGCTGCTGTGTGCTTCCCAGGCTGTCGTCCTTCAGGCTTGAGGCGCTTATACTCCCAGCTGCTCCAGGGCCTTTGTGCCAACAGCTCTCAGCTGAGTCCCTCCCCAGGAATCGCTCTCAGCCGAAGACAGCCACCTCCTTCAAAGGGGCAGCCCACATCCAAGGACTGGTTGGTGCAGAAGTATAATAACCTGGACCTGTTGTCTCAAGTTGAGACAATTATGTTTTTTTCTACTTTTTTTGTTTTTTGTCTTTGTCTTTTTTAGGGCCGAACCCTCGGCAAATGGAGGTTCCCAGGCTAGGCGTCCAATCGGAGGTGTACCTGCGGGCCTACATCACAGCCACAGCAACGCAGGATCCAAGCTGTGACTGCGACCTCCACCACAGCTCACGGCAACGCCAGATCCCTAACCCACTGAGTGAGGCCAGGGATCGAACCCACAACCTCATGGTTCCTAGTTGGATTCGTTTCCGCTGTGCCACAATGGGAACTCCCTTGCCGTGTTTTGATTCTCCTGGGAACCTGACCTATTAGAGTCGGTACCAGGATTCGCTTGGGAGGCAGAGTCTAAAATGGGATTTTGGGGAGTTCCCATCGTGGCGCAGTGGTTAGCGAATCCGACTAGGAACCACGAGGTTGCAGGTTCGATCCCTGCCCTTGCTCAGTGGGTTAACAATCCGGCGTTGCCGTGAGCTGTGGTGTAGGTTGCAGATGCGGCTCGGATCCCGCGTTGCTGTGGCTCTGGTGTAGGCCGGTGGCTACAGCTCCGATTGGACCCCTAGCCTGGGAACCTCCATATGCCATGGGAGCGGCCCAAAGAAATAGCAAAAAGAAAAAAATAATAATAATAATAAAATAAAATAAAATAAAATGGGATTTTGGACCCTTGTTAGGCAGCTAGTGATGAAGTCACCATCACTAGTGATGGGTGGGGCTATTGTTCAAATTGTCATTCGTGGTGAACCCAAAGAAGGGAGTGAATTTGGGGATGTGGGGGGGGGGATGCAATATCACAGGCTTTTAACAGATGGTGGGGTAGGGGGTGTTACTTATTCTAAAGACTGTGGAGGAGTTCCCATCATGGCTCAGTGGAAATGAACCTGACTAGTATCCATGAGGATGCAGGTTCAATCCCTGGCCTCACTCAGTGGGTTAAGGATCCAGCATTGCCATGAACTGTGGTGTAGGTCACAGATGTGGTTCAGGTCTGGTGTGGCTGTGGCTGTGGTGTAGGCCAACGGGCACAGCTCCAATTTGGCCCCTAGCCTAGGAACCTCCATATGCCATGGGTACGGCCCTAAAAAGACCAAAAAATGAGTAAATAAATAAAAAAATTAAACTGAGGTCTCATGGTAAATAAAAGCCTTAAATTTTTTTTAATAAAAACATTTTTAAAAAACTTAAAAAGACTGGAATCAGCAGGCTATTGGTGAGTGTCATTGATATGCTAGGGAAAGATAATGCAGAGTTCCCATCATAGATCAGCGGAAATGAATCTGACTAGTATCCATGAGAACAAAGCTTTGATCCCTGACCTTGCTTGCTCATTGGGTTAAGGATCTTGCGTTGCTGTGGCTGTGGTGTAGGCTGGCAGCTACAGCTCCAATTTGGCCTCTAGCCTGGGAACCTCCATATGCCGGGGGTGCGGCCCATAAAAAAAAAAAAAAAAAAAGACAAAATAATGAATTGTGGAAGGTGTTTAATCACCAACTGAAGGCAAGTGTGAAAGCCAGAGGGCCTTGTGTTTGTTTAAAGTCCCCCCCCCCCCCCCCCCCGGCCTGTGCTGCAATGTGTGATATTTGTTTGCAACTAGAAAACCAAGACATGTGTTGGGTACCTTGAAGCTGCGTGGGGTAATGAGCACCTAACAATGTAGCAATGACACTGGAATTGGCAGAAGAATTTTTAAGGAGCATGACATGAATTGTCTTTTATTTATTTATTTATTTATTTATTTATTTATTTATTTATTTATTTATTTTTGTCTTTTTGCCATTTCTTGGGCTGCTCCCACGGCATGTGGAGGTTCCCAAGCTAGGGGTCTAATCAGAGCTGTAGCTGCCGGCCTACACCACAGCCACAGCAACGCTGGATCTGAGCCGTGTCTGCAACCTATACCACAGGTCACAGCAACGCCGGATCCTTCACCCAGTGAGCGAAGCCAGGGATCAAACCCGAAACCTCATGGTTCCTAGTCGGATTCGTTAACCACTGCGCCACGACGGGAACTCCTTGAGCCGTCTTTTAGGAGAAATATCTATGTTACAGACACTGCAGGTCAAAGGAACATGAGGAGCAGTTCCCTTGGGGCACAGCATTTAAAGGATCCAGCATTGTCACAGCTGGCCTGGGTTACTGCTGTGGTGCAGGTTCAATCCCTGGCCTAGGAACTTCCACATGCCACAGGCATGGCCCAAAAAAATGAGGAAAATTTAGAGATCCTAAATTGCCTTAGAGAAAACCTCAGTCTCCATGAAAGTTAGTAGAAACATGATCTTAAGACTCCGAGAAGAAGGACTCAAATGGAAATGAAGAATATGCTCTTCGGAGGTCTCGTCGTGGTTCAGTGGTTAAAAAATCCTACTAGGAACCACGAGGTTGCAGGTTCGATCCCTGGCCTTGCTCAGCGGGTGAAGGATCCGGCATTGCCGTGAGCTGTGGTGTAGGTCGCAGACACGGCTCGGATCCAGCGTTGCTGTGGCTCTGGCGTAGGCTGGCGGCTACAGCTCTGATTCGACCCCTAGCCTGGGAACCTCCAAATGCGAGGGAGCAGCCTTAGAAAAGGCAAAAAGACAAAAAAGAAAGAAAGAAATGGTAGCCCCAGAGTGTGGCCAGCCTGAGTGGGTGGGCACAGATAAATCCAAAGCAGACTTTCGCCGCAAATCTCCCACTTGAGCAAATGGGCAGGTGCTGGTGCTGGGGTAGGGCCAGGGGTCCCTGCAGGAGGATGGCAGCCAGCCCCCTGCAGACCCTCCTGTGTGAAGTGACCAGGTTAAGCCCTGCAAGGCGTCAGAAGCAGAGGAGCGAGAGGTTGACCAGTCAGAGCAGTGAGGGGTGCTCCCCTGGAGGCAGGAATATTGAACTGAAAAATGAGAACAGTCGGCATTCAGCAGGTGAAAATTACGTTTCTTGTTTTCGGGTTGGGACTTTGTAAAAATCAGTTTAGAAAGCCATCGAGCTGCTTTGACTGATGTGCTGATTTCGCAGCTGGGACTGTTCTTCGTCGCCTGCTGGGCCAGGTGGAAGGACATTCATTACTGCAGGCCAGCCCGGTGGTGGATGAAAATCAGGGAGCACGTTGGCAAAATGCCAGCCCAATGCTGGCCGGAGCCGCAGACCTTACAGGAATGTAGGCAGGCCAAGATGACAGACGGTGGCCTGGGTTTAGCAAATAATATCCCAGACAATCTTAGACCACAAAATAGTATTCACCCTGGAAAGCTACAAATTTAGAACTTCAAACATGAGCGAGTGGCCAAATGAAGACTCTCTTATTTACCTTCCTTGCCCTCAGGGAGCCGCATCCTTCTGCCCAGGGTGGCACCACCAGGAGAATGAATAGAATTATGTCTTTGAGGATAATGTGACATGCTTGTGCTGGGTCTCTGAAGACCCACCCCCCGCTGTCTTGTGTGAAAGAACAGGGCCCTTTTCAAAGGATTCCGGTTTTTTCCACCTCTTTGCGATCCAAGTTACCAGACCCTACAGAAGGATCAAGGTCAGAGCTGGGGACTTCAGCTCAGGAAACCAACCATGGAGCATCTGAAACCTCCACCGGGAGTTCCCGCTGTGGTTCAGCCGTAACAAATCTGACTAGTATCCATGTCAGAATGAGGGTTCGATCCCTGGCCTCACTCAGTGGGATAAGGATCTGGCGTTGCCGGGAGCTGTGGTGTAGGTCGCAGACGTGGCTCGGATCCCGAGTTGCACCTGCTGTGGCGTAGGCTGGCATCTGCAGCTCCAATTGGACCCCTAGCCTGGGAACTTCCATGTGCCCAGGGTGCGGCCCTTGAAAGAGAAAAATAAATAAATAAATAAATTAATTAATTAATTAATAATGCATGGAACCTCTATAGCACTCGGGGACTCCTCCAGCACATCCTGAGAGCTGCCCTGTCACTTGAACCACAGGATGCGGAAATGACAGAATAGACTCCATCGAAGCGGCCTGGCCAACAGCTGGCAGAACCATCTAAAGTCCCTCTGCCTCCTCTGCCTTCTTCCAACCAGCCCTCTCATCCCGAGCTCACCCTGGAGCCCCCAGCCCCGAACTCACTCTCCACGTGGTCAACCAGGCTGTTTTTTTTTTTTTTTCGCTGTACCTATGGCATGTGGAAGTTCCTGGACCAGGGACTGAATCCGTGCTACAGCAGCACTCCTGGCTGCTATAGTGACAACACCAAATCCTTAACCCACTGAGCCACCAGGGAACTCCCACGCTAGCTCTTGTGCTCTAGGCTGATGTTCAGGACTGTCACCAGGAGAGGCTGTTTTCTACGGGGGTTAAATTTAGGCAGGTGGGGAGTTCCCTCTGTGGCTCCGCAGTAAAGAACCCGACTAGTATCCATGAGGACTCGGGTTAAGGATCTGGCGTTGCCATGAGCTGTGCTGTAGGTTGCAGACGCAGCTCAGATCCCACATTGCTGTGGCTGCGGTGTAGGCCAGCAGCTGTAGCTCGGATTCAACCCTTAGCCTGGGAACTTCCATATGCCACAGGTATGGCCCTAAAAAGACCAAAAAAAAAAAAAAAAAAACTCAAGCAGGTGGGCTTCAGTTTCAAGAGTCCGAGCTCTCTAGGCCTGCACTTGAGGTTTCACAGTCCTAGGAGTCTCAGCCCTCATTTGATAGGTGAGGAAACTGACTCTTAGAGAGAAGTGACCACTCAAGGCCACCCTGTAAGTTCATGGCAGAGCCAAGGCTACATCCCTGGGAAAGTCAGTCCCAAGATCTACAAGGAGCACTCCTATCTCATCCTTCAGCTCGCACATTGCTATTTCTCTTATTTCAGTCTTTCAAAATAACGTGAAAATTCTAATTCATTCATATGTTAAAGGAAGCAATCCCTCAAACAGTGACAGGTTCCAGCTTCGTTTTTACTGGAGAGTTTATATTTATCAGATATAAAATACAGTCATTTTGGAGTTCCCATTGTGACTCAGCGGTAATGAACCTGAGTAGTATCCATGAGGATGTGGGTTCGATCCCTGGCCTTGCTCAGTGGCCAGTGGGTTAAGGATCCGGTGCTGCTATGAGCTGTGGTGTAGGTCACAGACTCAGCTTAGATCCCACAGCGTTGCCATGACTGTGGCATAGGCTGGCAGCTGCAGCTCCAATTCGACCCTAACCTTCCCACTTCCATATGCCGTGGGTACAGCCCTAAGAAGCAAATAAAATAAGTCATTTTTACTAGATATTCTAAAACTGTGTGGTTTTTTGTTCATTGTTTTGTTTCGTCATTTTTGGCTGCCCCTTGGCATTTGGAGCTCCTGGGCCAGGGGTCAGATTGGAGCCAAAGTCGAGACCTAAGCCACAGCTACAGCAACGCCAGACCCCTAACCCACTGTACCAGGTGGGGGGTTAAACCTGCGCCCCAGCGGTTCCCAAATGCCACCGATCCCGTTGTGCCACAGCGGGAGCTCCTATAACGACGTGTTTCATGCAGGAAGTTGCCTTCTGAGTTGGGTTTGTCCTGCGCTCAGACATTTGCATCCCAGGCTGGATGGCAGGGACAAAAAGTCTGGGAAATAGTTCCTTCACTAGTGGATAAGCCACACTCCTGAGAAAGAATCCAGTGCTCAGATTCACTGGGCCCTCCTTGTGTTGCCTATGAGTGGATAGAGAAATGGAAACTACCTCTCCTCTCGTAGCCTAGGATAAACGGAACGATGAGAACCTGGTTTCCCTCTAGGCGATGTCAAGAATTGAAGGGTTCGGGAGTTTCCGCCGTGGCACAGCAGAAATGAATCCGACTAGGAACCATGAGGTTGCAGGTTTGATCCCTGGCCTTGCTCAGTGGGTTAAGGATCTGGCGTTGCCATGAGCTGTGGTGTAGGTCACAGATGCAGCTCAGATCTGGTATTGCCATGGCCGTGGTGTAGGCCAGCAGCAACAGCTCTAATTTGACCCCTAGCCTGGGAATCTCCATATGCCATGGGTGTGGCCCTATAAAGACAAAAAGACAGAAAAAAGGGAGTTCCCGTCGTGGCGCAGTGGTTAACGACTCCGACTAGGAACCATGAGGTTGCGGGTTCGGTCCGTGCCCTTGCTCAGTGGGTTAACGATCCGGCGTTGCCGTGAGCTGTGGTGTAGTTTGAAGACGTGGCTCGGACCCTGCGTTGCTGTGGCTCTGGCGTAGGCTGGGGGCTACAGCTCCTATTCGATCCCTAGCCTGGGAACCTCCATATGCCGCGGGAGCAGCCCAAAGAAATAGCCAAAAGACAAAAAGACAAAAAAAAAAGTGAAGGGTTCATACAGCAGAAATTGACACAACATTGTAAATCAACTATAATTTTTAAAAAAATTAAAGGGAGAAAAAAAATCTTTCTTTTTTTTTTTTTTTGCCTTTTAGGGTCACACCTGCAACACATGGAATTCCTTCCCAGGCTGGGGGTCGAATCGGAGCTATAGCTGCTGATCACAACTGCCATAGCCACTGCAATGTGGATCCAAGCCATGTCTTCAAACTACACCAAAACTCATGGCAACCAAGATCCCCAACCCACTGAGGGAGGCCAGGGATCGAACTCGAATCCTCATGGATACGAGTCAGATTCATTTCTGCTGTGCCACCATGTGAACTCCAAAAAAAAATAACTTGAAGAGTTCAAATCTCCACTGCTGCTGCCTAGCATGGTCTACTTGTCTGAGAGGCTGGCTCTCATTTCCTCCCTCAACTGCCCAGGCATCTCTGGTCTTGCTAACAGATGCTGGGTCAGGGCTAAACCAAATAATGGCCTTTCCCAGTCTACTGTATTGGTGCCCCATTTCAGGCAGCCAGGAATTCAGGTCTTCGTCTTCCCCATCAAGTCATCTCAAGTTGCTAGAACCAGTGACCACAGGAGTTCCCGTTGTGGCTCAGTGGGTTAAGAATTAGCATCTATGGAGTTCCCGTCGTGGCGCAGTGGTTAACAATCCGACTAGGAACCATGAGGTTGCGGGTTCGGTCCCTGCCCTTGCTCAGTGGGTTAACGATCCGGCGTTGCCGTGAGCTGTGGTGTAGGTTGCAGACGCAGCTCGGATCCCACGTTGCTGTGGCTCTGGCGTAGGCCGGTGGCTACAGCTCTGATTGGACCCCTAGCCTGGGAACCTCCATATGCCGAGGGAGTGGCCCAAGAAATAGCAAAAAGACAAAAAAAAAAAAAAAGGGGGGGGGGGAGTTCCCGATGTGGCCCAATAGGATCAACCTCGTCTCTGCAACTCCAGGACTCAGGTTCAATTCCCTGCTGGGCCTAGTGGGTTAAGGGATCTGGCGTTGCCACAGCTGCATGGCACAGGTTGCAGCTGTGGCTCAGATCTGATCCTTGGCCCATGGAACTCCATCTGTCACAGCATAGCCAAAAATGGAAAAAAAAAAAAAAAAGAAAAGAAGAAGAAGAGAATTATTATTGTAGCTCTGCTGTAATGAACCTGACTAGTATCCATGAGGATGCAGGTTCGATCCCTGGCCTCGATCAGTGGGTTAAAGATCCAGCCTTGCTGTGAGCTGTGGTGTAGGTTGCAGATGCAGCTCAGATCCCTCATTGCTGTGGCTGTGATGTAGGCTGGCAGCTGCAGCTCTGATTTCACTCCTAGCCTGGAAACTTCCATATGCTGCGGGTGTGGCCTCAAAAAGACACCCCCCCCCAAAAAAAAAGAGGAGAAAAATAGGTACAACAGGTACAAGATGGTAGAAAAATCAAATTTACCTCCCATTCCCAATTTGACTCTAGGTATTCTTTAAAGATAGAGAGGAAAAAAGGCAGCAAGAGGTCAAATCAGGTCTCTGGGCATTTCTGCCCCTTCCAGGTGCCAGAGGGCATTTTTTTTTCCAGGGAATGGGAGGTAAATTGCTTAGGAGGACACACACGATGGGGAGGAAGAGGAAGAAGGGTGTGCTTGGAAGGCCTGCTGCAAATGTCCAGCAAAAGTCTGGCCGATTTTTCAGAGCCAGTGGGTGAGCCCTTATAACTCTCTGGGCCCCTGGAAACAGCTTTTATTAGAAACCTTCCATTTTTCTGGCATTTCACTAATTTAGCCAAACCACTCTTGGCAAAAAAAAAAAAAAAAAAAGTCTTACTGTCCTCAGCCCCAGGGTGGATTTGATTTAATTTGATGTAGGTAGAGGAGTATTGGAGAAAGGACTCTGAGCTGGGTGACAAAAAACGTAGGCTCCAGTCCCATCCGGACAGTAACCTACAAATGGGACCTTGACCTTGAACAACCCGCTCTCTGGACCTCGGTTTCCGCAGCAGTAAAAGGCCCAGGGTCGACCCCAGGCTCTCTACATCCTGCTCCACCATACGATGCCATCCTACAGTTAGTTCTCAGATTGACTCATCTGAGTAGAGGGAGCGTTACCCAGACGCGGAGGAAGCGCTCTCTGGACCGAGACGGCGCGGGAGGGCGGGGGGTGGTGCCCAGAGGCCCCGGTAGGACACTCTTCCCTGTTGGCTCCGATCCCTAAATTGCTGACTAGAGTTGAGCACGTGTCCGGAACTGATCAAAGGGGCCAGCGGGCACCGTGCGCCATGCAGCCGCGAGCTGCCACCCGGTGCCCCGGGAGCGGCCACGTGTGGCCAGGAAGGGCGCGGGCTCTCGCGTCCGAGAAGCGACTCTCCCAGTGGCCGCACCCGTCCGGGGGACGTGGCGCCGCCAGAGGCGTGGCTGGGAGGGGGGTGTGTGGCGGCGGGGGGGGGTGGCGGGGCAGGGGGAGGCCACTACTCACAGACGCCTACCCGGCCTCAGGCCAACTCGTTCTTCCTGGACGTGATGCGCTCCGAGGCTCCCGCGACAGCGAACCAGGAAGCACCGGGGACGCCTGGCGAGGGTGCGGGGCACCGGGTGTTGAGGGGGACGGGGCAGCCACCATGGCAACGGGGTGGGGGCCGGGAGGGGACGCGTGTGCAGCGCTGCTCTCTCCACACGTCGCTGCGCAAGCCCCCGCTCACCACCCCCGCCGTCTGAATAGCTGTTCTGTCTCGGCGGATCCCCGCGTCTGCTGCTGATTGTTTAACTCCCAGACTGGCTGGCTCTGTTGAATTTACAGACGCCTCTTTGGGACAGGTCCTGGGGGAGGGGGGAGGAATCTGTGTTCAGGAAAAGCCGGGCACACATAACCTTGCCTCTGCTCTCGTCTCTTTTGATCCTCTTATGCCATCCAGGCCTACGATTTGGCAGGGACAGTGACCCCATTTTTCAAATGGCAAAACTGAGGCGGGTAAAGCCATTTGGCCAAAAGTGCATTGTGAGAAGTCCAGTCTCCTCCTCGTCAGTCCCCAGAGTGAAGCTTTCCGAAAACGGTCTGGTTGCAGGGCTCAGAATCAGAGAGGCGATGGAGTTCCCCAAGTGGTCTAGCAGAAACGAATCTGACTAGGAACCACGAGGTTGCCGGTTCGATCCCTGACCTCACTCAGCGGGCGAAGGATCCTGTGTTGCCACGAGCTGTGGTGTAGGTCGCAGATGTGGCTCGGATTTGGCATGGCTGTGCCTGTGAGGTAGGCTGGCGGCTACAGCTCCGATTAGACCCCGGCAACCTTCATAGGCCACGGGTGCCGGTGGGTGCGGCCCTAAAAAGACAACCCCCCCCCCACCCTCTGCAAAAAAAAAAAAAAGAATCAGACAGCTGGATCTCCCCTGGTCAGGGAATGGCAGCCTTCAAGGATCTCTAAGCCAGGAGACAGAGAACCTAGTTCTGGGCTCCCTGGCTTCTTTTTTTTTTTTTTTTTTTTTTTGAGTTTTAGGGCCATACTCTGAGACATATGGAGGTTCCCAGGCTAGGGGTCCAAAAGGCTAGGGGGCAAAAAGACCAAAAAAACAAACAAACAAAAAAACCGCTTAAATGTTCTAACCTGTAGAACTTGGGCAAGCCCCTTCCCCATCATGAGCCTGTTTTCTAGCCTATATAAGAAGGACTGTCCCATTGTGGCACAGCAGAAACAAATCCAACTAGGAACCATGAGGTTGTGGGTTCGATCCCTGGCCTCACTCAGTGGGTTAGGGATCTGGCGTTGCCGAGAGCTGTGGTGTAAGTCGCAGTTACAGCTTGGATCCTGCGTTGCTGTGGCTGTGATGTAGGCTGGCAGCTGTAGCTCCTATTTGACCCCTAGCCTAGGAATCTCTATATGCATATGCTGCAGGTGAGGCCCTAAAAAAAAAAAAAAAAAAAAAGGACTGTATTAACCCCTAAAGAGCCTTTCAGCTCTGATATTCCAGGATTCTATTTCAGATACTTCCTCTGCCAGCGATAGTCTGCCATAAGGAGTTAATTTTTCTTTCTTTTATCTAAATCATAATTATACTTATCTCCACAGCACTGGTGCACATAGTAGCACTCAATAAAAGGCTATTAGGGGGAGTTCCCGTCGTGGCACAGTGGTTAATGAATCCGACTAGGAACCATGAGGTTGCGGGTTTGATCCCTGGCTTTGCTCAGTGGGTGAAGGATCCGGCATTGCTGTGAGCTGTAGTGTAGCTCCGAGACACAGCTCCGATCCCACATTGCTGTGGCTGTGGTGTAGGCCAGCAGCTACAGCTCCGATTAGACCCCTAGCCTGGGAACCTCCATATGCCGTGGGAGCGGACCTAGAAAAGACAAAAAAATAAATAAATAAATAAATAAAATAAAATAAAAGGGGGGCTATTAGCGAATTCCCATCTTGGCTCAGTGCTTAACAAACCTGACTAGTATCCATGAGGACATGGGTTCGAACCCTGGCCTCACGCAAATGGGTTAAGGATTCAGCCTTACCATGAGCTGTGGTGTAGTTTGCAGATGCAGCTCAGATCCCAAGTTGCTGTGGCTGTGGTGTGGCCAGAAGCTGTAGCTCCAATTCAACCTCTAGCCTGGGAACCTCCATGTGCTATGAGTGCAGCCCCCCAAAAAAGACTATTAGGAGTTACCTAGTGTCTCAGCAGGTTAAGGATCAGGTGGTGTCACTGCTGTCGCTCTGGCTACAGCTGAGGCACAAGTTCAGTCTCTGGCCTGGGAACTTACCCATGCCACAAATGCAGCCCCCCCAAAAATTAATTAATTAAATTAAAAGGCTATCAAGGGAGTTCCCGTCATGGCAAAGCAGAAAAGAATCTGACTAGGAAACATGAGGTTGCAGGTTCGATCTCTGGCCTCACTCAGTGGGTTAAGGATCCGGCATGGCCGTGAGCTGCGGTGCAGGTCACAGACGCCGCTTGGATCCTGTGTTGCTGTGGCTGTGATGTAGAGCCAGTGGCTACAGCTATGATTCGACCCCTAGCCTGGGAACCTCCACGTGCCACAGATGGGGCCCTAAAAAGCAAAAAAAAAAAAAAAAAAGCTATTAAATTAGTATAAAGGTATACCCATTGCCTGCCCCACCTCTACTAAAAAATTCCTAATGATGACCAAAGAAACAAATAAGTGGGCTTATGGACTATTTCCAAATCTCTGAATCACCTTGCATGATGAGATGCTGAACTCCTGAGGCTGGTGGGGCAGCAGAAAGCTTTCGGTTAAGAAGCTGGGTTTGGAGTTCCTGTCATGGCGCAGTGGTTAACGAATCCGACTAGGAACCATGAGGTTTCGGGTTCGATCCCTGGCCTTGCTCATTGGGTTAAGGATCTAACGTTGCCGAGAGCTGTGGTGTGAAGTTGCAGACTCGGCTTGGTTCCCGCAGCTACAGCTCCAATTCGACCCCTAGCCTGGGAATCGCCATATGCTCCAGGGGCGGCCCTAGAAAAGGCTAAAACGCCAAAAAAAAAAAAAAAAAAAAGCTGGGTTTGAATTTGATCTCTGCCCCTCCCTTACTGCCTCTGGCATATAGCCTCTGGTTTTCTGTTTTCTTTCCTTTTTTATGGCCACACCCATGGCATATGGAAGTTCCCAGACCAGGGACTGAATCCGAGTCTCAGTGGTGACCTCCGCCACAGTTGGGGCAAAGCCCAATGCACAGAGCCGGGGATCAAACCCCGGCCTCAACCTGAGCTGCTGCAGTCAAATTCTTAACCCACTATACCACACCAGGAACTCCCTGACACATAGCCTCTTTGAACCCTTGGAGTTAGGTGTTCCCAGGCCTGTGGATGTCTCAGAAACAACAGCTCCCATTTTACAGGTATGAAACCAAAGAGGTGACGTGACCAAGAGCACAGCACAAATACAAGACAGCAGATACAAGATCGTGTCCTCACTTGTTCCATGAAGATGATAATAATAATGCCTGTGTGGAATTCCTTTTGTGGCTCAGTGGTTAATGAACCTGACTAGGATGCATGAGGAGGAGAGTTCGATCCCTGGCCTCGCTCAGTGGGTTAAGGATGTTTTTGCCATGAGCTGTGGTGTAGGTCACAGACACGGCTCAGTGGGTTAAGGATCCTACATTGCTGTGGCTGTGGTGTAAGCCGGCAGCTACAGCTCTGATTCGACTTCTAGCCTGGGAACTTCCATATGCCGTGGGTGAGCCCCCCACCAAAAAAAAAGCCTGTTTTACAGGATTGTAGGAAGCATGGCTGGACCAGAAGAAAGGCTATCCGGAAGCTGTAACCTGCTAGTTGTTGGATGCTGCAGTAGTATCAGTAATACTGCTGCCTGGCGTGGGGCGATGGGATGCTTTCTTTCCTTAGGTATTAGCATGGGGTCCAGAAACAGGGCTGGGCATAGGTGCTGTACACAGAGGATGGGAGACACAGTCTATGTTTTTTTGTTTGTTTGTTTTGCTTTTTAGGGCTGCCGCCGTGGCATATGGAAGTTCCCAGGCTAGGAGTCAAACCAGAGCTACAGCTGCTGGCCTACCCCCACAGCCACAGCAATGCTAGATCGAGTCATGTCTGCAGCCTACACCACAGCTCACCACAATGCCAGATCCTTAACCCACTGAGCCGGGCCAGGGATCAAACCTGAATTTTTATGGATACTAGTCAGGTTCATTACTCCTGAGCCACAATGGGAACTCCCAAGACAGAGTCTTTGCTTTGGTAGAATGGATGCTGGAGGCAGAAGACAGCCAAGTACACAGAGGAGGACAATACCTCAAGGCTTTTTTCATGCAGTGCATGGCCCCCGGGCTTGCAAGCAGCACCACCCTGTTGGTGCAATGGGTTTGTTTTGTTTTGTTTCTTTGGTTTGTTTTACCATCTCTGCCATCATTAGCCGCTCCCTTAAGGGAAAGGGAGCTTGGGTGCCACACCTAAGGTAGAGGTCAGTTAGGTGACTTCCGGGTTGTCTCTTCTTGAGGTCTCTGGGTCACCTTGTGTAACTTTCCCCAGAGGCCATGGGGACAAGTTTGCTGGCTTTCCCTGTCATTCAGCTTTGACCACATATGGAAGTTCCCAGGATAGGGGTCAAAAGGGAGCTACAGCTGCAGCCTACACCATAGCCATAGCAACTCAGGATCTGAGCTGCACTGGTGACCTACACCACAGCTCACGGCAGTATCGGATCCTTAACCCATTGAGCGAGGCCAAGGATCAAACCTGCGTCCTCCCGGATCCTAGTTGGGTTTGTTAACCGCTGAGCTGTAAAGGGAACTCCTTTTCTTAGTTTCTCATATATCCTTCCAGAAATCAAATACTCTCTTTCAGGAATCTTTTTTTTTTTTTGGTCTCACCCTAGGCACATGAAAAGTTCCCTGGCTAGGGAATCGACTTCAAGCTGCAGCTGTGACCTATATCTCAGCTGCAGCAATGCTGGATCGTTATTCATATCAAGACATGCTCCACGGACCGCCTGAGTCAGAATCACCAGAGCGCCTGCTCTCTGATCTGCAGTTTGTACAGTTAGAGAACACTGCTTTGAAGAATTTCACAGCTTATCATCCCATGGTTGGAAAGCTATTTCCATACGTTTCTATTTCTAGATGAGAAGACTGGCCAAACCTGGTCAACTTCATGCCGGATCCAGAACCAGAGTTTCCAATGTCTTCAGCTACAGCAGTGTTTCACAGACTGTGTGTGTGTGAGAGAGAGAGAGAGAGAGACAGAGAGATTAGTAGTAAATCCTTTTTTTTTTTTTTTTTTTTTTGCCATTTCTAGGGCTGCTCCCGTGGCATATGGAGGTTCCCAGGCTAGGAGTCTAATCAGAGCTGTAGCCGCCAGCCTACACCAGAGCCACAGCAACGTGGGATCTGAGCCGCACCTGACCTACACCACAGCTCACGGGCAGTGCTGGACTCTTAACCTACTGAGCGAGGCCAGGGATCAAACCCACGACCTCATGGTCCTAATCGGATTTGTTAACTACTGAGCCACGATAGGAATTCCTTTTTTTTTTTTTTTTTTTTTTGCTTTTTAATGCCGCACTTGCAGCATATGGAAGTTCCCAGGCTAGGGGTCAAATCGGACCTACAGTTGCCGGCCTATGCCACAGCCACGCCAGAGCTGAGCCGACACCACAGCTCATAGCAACATCGGATCCTTAACCCACTGAGCGAGGCCAGGGATGGAACCCACATCCTCATGGATACTGGTCAAAATCAGCTCCCTTCCGCTGAGCCACGATGGGAACCCCCAAATCCTTTTTTGAAAGGAAATTATAGCTGGAAACACACATGTAAAAAGAAGAAAAGCCGGCTCCTCCTCCTGTGGGGTGGGATGGGGTAGGGGGAACTCAAGTCTCTTCTCCACTATGGCAGCCCCTGGGCACCTCCTTGGAAGCCAGAGGTTTTCCAAAGACCACTTTCTCATCTTAGGGGACATCCTAGAGGCGAGAGGAACTTGGTATTTAGATGGTCAAGTCCAAGGCGGGAGACTCCTAGGTACCCCCAGTGCCTGGTTTCCTCACAGCCCTCAAGCTCATGCAGGGCACTTGTATGGAGAAGGCTGCTGGGAGCCCCCACGTGCCCAAGAAGAGAGGTGGCCTCCTTTGAGCATCTACGTCCCAATCAATAAAGCCTATTTACGGAGACTTCCAACATGCCCAGTGCAATAAACTCCCAGCAGTTTAAAGTAGTCCCTGCAGGAGTTCCTGTCGTGGCTCAGCAGTAATGAACCCAACTAGGATCCTTGAGGTTTCGGGTTCAATCCCCGGCCTTGCTCAGTGGGTGAAGGATCCAGCATGGCCGTGAGCTGTGGTGTAGGTTGCAGATGTGGCTCAGATCCCGCGTTGCTGTGGTTCTGGTGTAGGCTGGTGGCTACAGCTCTGATTTGACCCCTAGCCTGGGAACCTCCATACGCCGCAGGCACGGCCCTAGAAATGGCAGAAAAAAAAAAAGGAGAAAAAATAAAAAATAAAATAAATAAAGTAGTCCCTGCACTCCTGCTGCTCTCAACACAGCCAGAGAGAGAAGCCATAAATGGAAGTAATGACCTTTGCGTGCCTGGTGAGAGGTAAAGGCAGGTGAGCAGGCAGGTAAGTCATCTCATCTCTGGATTCGAGGGAGCTAGAGAAGGCCCGTGGGAGGAACACAGGGGACTCTGCCTGCCAGGGGAAACTGGAGCACTCCCCCTCCAGACACGGTCAACCAAGCCGCAAATTGAAACCGAAACCCTTAACCCCAATGACAGTAACTGCCTTAAGGGACTTGGCTTAGAGTTTAGGCCTTTGTAGCAAAAATGTCTATCCTTTGGGAGTTCCCTGGTGGTCTAGTGGTAAGGATTCAGTGCGTTCACCCCTGCAGTCCAGGTTCAATCCCTGGTGTGGGAACTGAGATTGCACATCAAGCCACCACATGCTAGGCCAAAACCAAACCAAAACAAAGCAAAAAACAACAAAAACCTTTTTTCCTTCATACCTACTTTTTCATAAATAACAATTCTCCCCTTCCAGTGGCCCCACGGGCTTATTCTGTCACACACACTGGCCTCCTACTGCTTGTTCGCTCTCCTTAAACATCAGCATACCTGGATCCCTCCCTGCACCCCACACCTGGTCAGGGGACCCCAGGCTTCTCCAACTGTCTTTAAATAAATAGTACCTTGCGCCCACGCTCAATGCTCTCCCCTGCTCTCTGTTCTCCATAGCATGTATCACTGTCTTGCGTTCTATGTTGGTTTCTGTTCCTGTTAGCTGTGAGCTCCATGAGGGCAAAAATAACCTGTGCCCCTGGTGCTTAGAATAGTACTGGACACACAGTAGGTAGCGAGGCCAGGGATCAAACCCACAACCTCAATGGTTCATAGTCGGATTTGTTAGCCACTGAGCCACAACGGGAACTCCACTCCCACTCCCTTCTCCGGCTTTATTTTTCTCCGCAGCACTTACTGCTCTCTCGCAGGCAGGGTTCCTTCTCTCCCTCCAGCATTTTCTCCCTCCCTTACTTCCACTGTCTGCCCCCTTTCCATAGAAGGTAGAAGCCATTTTCTGTACAGTTGTATCTCTGGTTTATGGTTTACTTCTCTGTGGCCGTGTAACAGATGACCCTCAAATTTTAGTAGCTTAAAACCAACCTGGAGTTCCAGTCGTGGCTCAGTGGTTAATGAATCTGACTAGGAACCATGGGGTTGTGGGTTCGATCCCTGGCCTTGCTCAGTGGGTTAAGGATCTGGCGTTGCCATGAGCTGTGGTGTCAATCGAAGATGAGGCTCGGATCCCACATTGCTGTGGCTGTGGTGTAGGCTGGTGGCTACAGCTCCGATTGGACCCCTAGCCTGGGAACCTCCATATGCCGCGGGAGCAGCCCTAGAAAAGGCAAAAAAAAAAAAAAAAGAAGAAAGAAGGAGAGAAAGAGTGGTAGAATGAAAGCATAAAGGTAGGAATGATTTCAGCAGAAGTCAGTTTTCATGGGGAGCTAATAGCTGTGACCACTGCCATATCCCTGAAGGATCTGAACCCGACTCAGCTTCCCTCAACCCCCACCCTGTCCCCATGTTGTCCTCTTATAATTCAGCTCCACCTCTGCCCAGCTCTGCGATCTTGGGTAAGCTCCTGTTATGGGGATTAAAAGAGATGAGGGGGAGCTCCCATCGTGGCTCAGTGGTTAAGGAATCCTCACAGCACCCATGAGGATGCGGGTTCCTTCCCTGGCCTCGCTCAGTGCATTAAGGATCCAGTATTGCCTTGAGCTGTGGTGTAGGTCGCAGACGTGGCTTGGATCTGGCGTGACTGTGGCTCTGATGTAGGGCGGCAGCTGTAGCTCCGATTCAGCCCCTAGCCTGAGAACTTCCATATGCTTCGGGTGCGGCCCTAAAAAGACAAAAAAGAAAAAAGAAAAGAAAGAAAAGAGAGAGATGAGGATGCAGGTGTGAGCATCATAGCGTTTGACCCACACAGCCCTCAATAAATGCAGCCACTGTGGGCAGGACGGTGGATTAGAGGGAAAAACCAAAGTATCTTCCTGGCGTCTGAAGCGGTTTTAGAGCTGCGTGTGGCTCGTGTGTACTTGTGTTTCTCAATGTTGACTCCGTGAGAAGTGGCTGAGAGGAGCTGTCCAGGGTCTCCGTACCCAGGATGGCTCACGCGGTCCAGATACCGGGTTTATCACTTGGGCCAGAGATGATCACGTGCTGGGGCCTTCGGCACTCGAATAAGCAGGACAGACTGCTGAGCATATGGGCTGCTGTCCACTTACACTGAGTAGCATGTGTTACACCTGTGGTGCTTAACCTTTTTGCAGGTGGGTAGGTGGTGTCTGGAAACCTTTTGAAAGCTTACACAAAAAATACACATTGGTATATAAACACACGAAAAAGCATATATAATAAATTCAGGCTGCTCACAGATGAACCACAGATTTGAAATGCTAGCACTGGACTATGGCTTTCCTTTTCTCCTTTGCTTTTTAGGGCCACACCCATAGCATGTGGAAGTTCCCAGGCTGGGTGTCAAATCGGAGCTATAGCGGCCGGTCTACACCACAGCTTATGGCAACGCCGGATGCTTAACCCACTGAGTGAAGCCAGGGATCGAACCTGCAACGTCATGGATCCTAGTGGGGGCTGTTAACCGCTGAGCCACAAAGGGAACTCCGGTGGCTTTCTGGAAGGCAATGAGGAGCTTGTGTTTCCTGAACCAAGGAATGAGCGCATGCATGAATAAAACAAAACAAAAGTGCCAACTGCCAAAAAAAGCCAAAATCTTGGAATCTTTGCTGTTTCCTCTGGTGAAGTTGCTTCAGGAAAACTGGAAGACTCCAGAAGGCCTGGGTTCAAGTTTTGCCTTATCCACCTTACTAACTCTATGACCTTGGACTTGTCACCTAACTTCTCCTAGCCTCATTTTCCTCATCAGGAAAATAATGTGAATGAGAGAGTGTTTTGTAAGCTCCAAAGCCCAGTAAAAACATGAGGGACTCTTGGTGTTCCCATCGTGGTGCAGCGGAAACAATCCGGCTATAACCCATGAGGTTACCTGTTCGATCCCTGGCCTCGCTCAGTGGGTTAAGGATCCAGCGTTGCCGTGAGCTGTGGTGTAGGTTGCAGACGTGGCTCGGATCCTGTGTTGCTGTGGCTGTGATGTAGGCCAGCAGCTGTAGCTCCGATTTGACCCCTAGCCTGGGAACCTTCATATACCTGAAAACACAAAAACAAAATCCAAAAAAAACTGAGGGACTCTTATTTTGGTCAGACTCTTATTCTGGTGGGTGCATCTGGGTTTAGGCAAAAGGAACCAAAAAAAAAAAAAAAATGTTCCTATCTACTGCCCTCAAGGCCTCCAGCTCCCATCAGCTTGGGGATGGGGAGATTCCTGGGTAGGGCAGGTTGCTCCGAGGAAAGTGTGAAAAACACACCGAGTTGCCAGCCCTGTTCTTTGTTAGCCTATCCATGATCAGATGCCCAGGTTGCAATACAACTGAGGCAGGGACAGCTGGCTTTGGTCTCATTCCAGGCCTTAGGCCACACCCTACATCAGTAGATTAGATTGAGACTCCCGTGATCATACAGGTGACAAGTATTTATTGAGCTCCAGGCCTGTGCTAGGTGCTGGGGTTGCCATGGGAGCAAACCCACCATGGCCCTGTCCTCTTAGAGCTGACAGTCCGATGGGAAGCAGACGTTAATCAATCACCCAGGACAAGTACGGGGTGCTCTCGCCATGTGGAAGGGGAGTCCTGACATCAGGGTGGGAATAACAAGTTTCCTTTTAGAAGTGACGTATGAGGGGTGTTCCCATCGTGGTGCAGGGGAAATGAATCTGACTAGGAACCGTGAAGCTGCAGGTTCGACTCCCTGGCCTCACTCAGTGGGTTAAGGATCTGGCATTGCCGCGAGCTGTGGTGTAGGTTGCAGATGTGGCTTGGATCTGGCGTGGCTGTGGCTGTGGTGTGGGTTGGCGGCCACAGCTCTGATTTGACCCCTAGTCTGGGAACTAACATATGCTGCAGGCGCGGCCCTAAAAAGGCCAAAAAAAAAAAAAAAGAAGGAAGGAAGGGAGGAAGGAAGGAAGAAAGAAAGAAGGAAGGAAGGAAGGAAGGAAGGAAGGAAGGAAGGAAGGAAGGAAGGAAAGAAAGAAAGAAAGAAAGAAAGAAGAAAGAAAGAAAGAAGAAAGAAGAAAGAAAGAAAGAAAGAAAGAAAGAAAGAAAGAAAACCAAAATAAGAATCCGTCCTGCCCACTTGGCGAGCATAGCCTTCTTGACTCCTAGTAACAGAGTCGCTGCTTGTAAGTGACCCATGGCCTGGGGACTCCCTCTTTCTGTGCCTTCCTCCCTCTCAGCACAAGGATGCCTGCCTTGTCCTACGGTGCATCCTCAGAGCCTCTGAGGGCTCCCCCCTGTCAGACCCAAGGCCATCGCAACTGTATTTTCCTGATGACAGTACAGCAAACCTGAAATTATACTTAGAGGACAAAGGGACAGACACTGAAGATGAGGCTTTCTGGGAAAATGAAGAGCTCAAGGTAGGAGATACCCCTGCTGCCCCCCACCCCCCCAACATACACCAGAGACCCATCTCCCTGGAGGAGCAGAGGAGCCATCCATTTATTCATCAATGCGTTCTTTCAATTAACTTTTCTCGAGCACCTACTGTAAGCCAGGGCTGGGTTCAGTGCTAGAGAAACAGTATCAGCAAGACAGAGTGGGAGATCTTCCGTGGCTCAGCGGGACAAGGTTCCAGTGTGGCCACTGCTGTGGCTTGGGTTGCTGCTGCCATTTGGATTGATCCCTGGCTATGCCATGGGCATGGCACCCCCTCCCCCCAAAAAAAGACAGATTTCCTGCCCTGAGAGCACTTACAGTCAGGGAGGGGGAGAGACAGGCCCACAAACAAAGGACATCCATCCCAGTCCCAGGGGAGGCCCAGGGAGGAGTGTGTACGTGTAGTGATGTCAGGGCCATGAGACGTGACTTCTAAGCCAGTGTGAGTAGGAGACAGAGGAAGAGAACAGGGTGTAGGCAGGGGAAGAGCTTGTGCAAAGGTCCTGAGGTGAGAGAGGTGGTAGAAAGGGCAGAGGACAGAGGGTCCCAAAGGCCAGGAGGAGCCACTGAGGGTTTCACACAATCACATTTGCATTTTATTTATTTATTTATTTACTTACTTACTTGACTTTTTTTTATGGCTGTGGTATGGAAATTTCTGGGTCAGGGATTGAAATCTGAGTTGCAGCTCCTGTCCCACAGCTGCAGCAACGCTGAATCTTTCAACCCATCGTGCCAGGCTGGGGATCAAACCCGTGCCTCTGCAACGACCAGAGCGCCTGCAGTCAGGTTCTTCACCCACTGTGCCCAGCGGGAACTCCGCATTTGCATTTTAGAAACATTACCTTTTTGTGTGTATTGACTCTACGTCAATAAAACTTAAAAATAATAATAGGAGTTCCCATTGTGGGTCAGTCGTAACAAACCCAACTAGTATCCGTGAGGATGTGAGTTCCATCCCTGACCTGGCTCTGTGGATTAAGGATCCAGTGTTGTGCCCTGAGCTGTGGTGTAGGTTGCAGAGGCGGCTCAGACCCTGTGTTGCTGTGGTTGTGGTGTAGGCCGGCAGCTGCAGCTCCGATGGGACCCCTAGCCTGGGATCCTCCATATGCCGTGGGTGCAGTCTTAAAAAGCAAATAAGTAAATAAATAATGTATTATTAAATAACAATAATAATAATTAAGGAATAAGTAGTTATTGACTGCCCCACCCCCACCACTTTTCACGGCCCATATGCCTGAGCTTCCCAGGCTGAGGCAGGGGCCTTTGGGGAGACCACAGCCCCAGCCCACCCAGTCCCCAGGGGATTGGGGGCAAAAATGACAGGCTGGCCTCTGTTCTGCACCTCACCAGCCCAGGGCTGACTGCAGGGTCAGGTTCCGAGGGCTGCTATATTGGGCTCTGGCGGCGGAGGGATCCAAGCCTCCTCTGCCCGCACTGGGCCCGCCTCACCCCGCCCCCCGGGGGGGGGGGGATTGAGGGGTCATTTGTATCTCCAGGGTGGCAGGGCCTCCGCCCCAGAGCCACGGGCGCCCAAGATAACAGGGCAGCCGGGAAATGTTTATGCAAAGCCAGGCTCGTGGGGGTGGGCAGGGCCAGAGGGAACGGTGACTGCTGCCACAGATAGCAATTGGGGCGGGGAAGTCTGTCTAAATTACAGCTCCCAGAATAGAGGGACCCGGAGGGAGTGGTGGGGCATCCTACCGAGGAGGCCCTGGCAGCCTGCCGGGCACGTCCGGGCTCCAGGCCCTGCTGCGGGCAGAGGCGGGGTGACCACACGCCGGCGGGGCCCTGGGGGATGCCATTCATCCTTGGCCAAGGCAGTCGGGCAGCTGTGGGGTGGGGTCAGCCGGTGGCAGGGAGGCTCCCGGGGCCTGGGAGAGAGCCCTGCTGTGACCTTCTGGAAGGGGGTGCACGTATGAGGGGGAGGGGAAGCCTGGGATGAGGAAGGGGGTGACGTCTTGGGCGCCCCTGGAAGAGACTCCAGCACCCGTCTGGGGATAGTTCACAGAAGAAGTGTGAGCGACTATAAAAATAACAAGAATGACAGGCATAAAAATAGCAGCTATGTGGCAGGCACTGCTCTCAGCAGTGACACACATCCCTGCTGCTCACCCTCCCGGCTCCAAGTGCGGGAGGGATTATTACCCCTGCTTCATAGATGAGGAAACCGAGCCGCTGAGAGGTGAAGTCCATGCTAAGTACAGCTGGGGGCGGGGGGACGAACCGGGGGCTCAGAATCAGGTTCCACTGGCCTTTTCCCACTGGGTTTTCTTTTATGCATCAGAGTCTTCCTCTCGGTGTCAGCTGGCAAGATCACCAAGGCTGAAAACCTGGCTGAATTCGATGACTTCGCCACTTTATTTTCTTTCTTTCTTTCTTTCTTTCTTTTTTTTGTCTTTTTGCCTTTACTAGGGCCGCATCCTCAGCATATGGAGGTTCCCAGGCCAGGGGTCATCTCAGAGCTGTAGCTGCCAGCCTACACCACAGCCACAGCAATGCGAGATCCTTCACTCACTGAGCAAGGCCAGGGATGGAACCTGCATCCTCATGGATGCTGGTCAGATCTGTTTCCACTCCGCCGCAATGGGAACTCCTGACCCACTTTATTTTCTCATCTGCAAAATGGGCATCTTGTAAGACACTCTAAGGATCTGATGAGAATAGATATGTGGGAAACTGTTGGTCTTTTTTGAAGGCAGAGTATAAATAAAGAATGCCACATTTCAAATGATTGTTATGTGGAAGCTGAATATTTATAAAAGCAATGATTTCCAGTTCACTAGGGAAGGTGACACAAGCACAATATCCCCAGGGAGCTTTTTTTTTTTTTTTCATTTTAGGGCCGCACCTGCGACATATAGAAGTTCCCAGGCTAGGGGCTGAATCGGAGCTGTAGCTGCCAGCCTATGCCATAGCCACAGCCACAGCAATACTAGATCTGAGCCGATTCTGTGACCTACACCACAGCTCTCAACAACAACGGATCCTTAACCAACTGATCGAGGCCAGGGATTGAACCTGCATCCTCATGGATACTGGTCTGGTTCTTTTCTGCTGAGCCCCAATGGGAACTCCCATCCTTTTTTAAAATGTGGACTTGCCCCTTGGTTTATCCCGGGTAACTATGCAGTTTTCCTGCAAGTGGTGGCTTAAAGGAAGACACCCTCACTTTCATCCTTCCTGAGGATGTGCTGCCCCCAAACTGCATTTCTTTGGAGGACTTCCCTGGTGGCACAGCAGGTTAAGGCTCCAGTGTTGTCACGGCTGTGGCTCAGGTCGCTGCTGTGGCGGGGGTTCAATCCCTGGCTTGGGAACTTCTGCATGCACCGGATGTAGCCAAAAGAAGAAGAAGCAGAAGAAAGAAACTGTATTTCTTCAACTTCTTGTAGCTGAGGTGCTGATTCCCAGCTGAGGTCTCCCACCCTCCCACCTCAAGTTCTCAGCCACCAGCTGCTTTGGGGGCTGGGGTCTCTATATGGAGAGGCAGGCGTGGCCCTGGATGACCCTGGTGCCCAGGCTGCCACTGGCTTCCGGAGCCGCCTGCCCTCCCAGGTGTGTTACTTAATGTCCCGCAAGGTCCTCCAGGCTGCCCCGGGGGAAGTTTCGCAGCAACAAACCCCAGAGGCTGGGACTTGCTGATTCATTCGGGGAGGCAAGGGCAGGTTAAGGGCACTGCATCTGGGGACAGCAGGGGTCACCTGGCCCGCAGCCTCACCGACACTCTCATTACACCTGACTGCCTCCTCTCTGTCTCAGTCCCTGGGCTCAGTGTCTGTGGTGACCGATCATCCTGCAGGGAACAGGGAACCACGCCTCCCACTTGCTCCTCCCAAACCCCATGGTGGGCCCTTCCCAAGGCCAGATCTTCCTCCTCGTCCCAGGATCCTCATCATTCACTACGAGGAGCTGGTTCAACTTGGCATCTGCACCTTCTGGTGAGATTTACCAGCCGCTCTTACGACTGCTCATGGTGTGGTGAAATTGCCCCTGACCTAGCTGGCTCCTATCCCTGAACTCAGAGCTCCTGCCACCGTGAGCAGCCTCCTCACCCCAGGGAAATTCCACGGAGAATACTTTTTAAAATTTTTTTTATATTTTGGAGTTCGCATTATGGCACAGCAGAAACAAATCCAACTAGGAACCATGAGGTTGCGGGTTGGATCCCTGGCCTTGCTCAGTGGGTTGAGAATCCAGCGTTGCGGTGAGCTGTGGTGTAGGCCAGCAGCTGTAGCTCCGATTTGACCCCTAGCCTGGGAACCTCCATATGCTTTGGGTGCAGCCCTAAAAAGAAAAAAAGAAAAAAAAAAAAAAAGACCCATGGGAGGGAGTCCTAGAGAAACCCAGGGGGAAATGCATCAGGCAGCAGGAACGGCAAGTGCAAAGGCCCTGAGGTGGGAGCATGTCTGGATCCTGGGACCCACCAGAGGTCACACTTTGCATGTTTTGCCACTAGATTGATTGTCCTCACCAGGCTTGGTTTTGGCCACCTCATCACACAGCCTCCCGGAGCAGAAGGGTGGTTATCGGACCCCCCCACTGCTCTCCTGTTCTCTCCCTAAAAGACCTGGGCCCTAGACCTGGGAGCTCTAAAAAGAAAAATAAAAGAAAAACAGTTGGAGAAGCTTTATGGTGAAGGGTACAGGCATACTCTGGAAGGGGCTTGGGTGGTGTCTACATATTCCGGAAGGGACTTTTTTTTTGCCTTTTTTTTCTTTTTGGCTGCAACCACAGCATGTAGAAGTCCCCAGGCCAGGAATCAAACCTGAGCCACAGCAGTGAGAATGCCGCATCCTTAACCCGCTGAGCCACAGGGGAACTCCCCACGCAGGGACCTGGGCAGAGGAGTCTGGGCATAGAAATGGGGCAGAGGCCCCCAGAGTCCAAGCTTTAGTTGATTGAAGTCAGAATTGATCGGTGTCATCACTCCTGTTCGGACCAGTCTAGGGTCTCAGCGTGTAAGTCACCCTCCGCCGTCTGGGTGGGGCCTTCGTTCCTGCAGAACTCAAAAGATTTCTATCAGATTGTTCCATGCCTCTCTTGAGGAGGAACCAGGACTCAGTTTTTTATAGATGATCTATTGTTTCTTGACTGCTTTTCCTTTGTTCCTGTCCTTCAAATCATGAATGACTGAGACTGTTTAAGGGCACGCCTTGTGGCCAGGCTTAGATCACAAAATGGCCTTGGCAAGAGAGCCACGCCTGGCTGTCTTTCTCCAGGGACCGTCTACTCTGCTTACAGAAAGATGCAGGGATGGGGGTGGAGTTCCCATGGTGGCTCAGCAGGTTAAGAATCCGACTAGTATCCATGAGGATGCAGGTTTGACCCCTGGCCTGGCTCAGTGGGTTAAGGATCCGGTGTTGCCCTGAGCCTGTGGTATAGGTTGCAGACGCAGCTCAGATCTGGTGTTGCTGTGGCTGTGGTGTAGGCTGGCAGCTGCAGCACCAGTTTAACCCCTAGCCTGGGAACTTCCATATGCCATGGGTACAGCCCTCAAAAGAAAAAAAAGAAAAAGAGAAAAGAAAGATGCAGGGGGAGTTCCCATCGTGGTGCAGTGGAAACAAATCTGACTAGGAAACATGAGGTTGCAGGTTCAACCCCTGGCCTCAGTGGGTTAAGGATCTGGCGTTGCCGTGAGCTGTGGGGTAGGTTGCAGATACAACTCAGATCCTGCATTGCTGGGGCTGTGGCTTAGGCCGGTGCTGTAGCTCTGATTTGACCCCTAGCCTGGGAACTGCCATGTGCGGCAAGTACAGCTCTAAAAAAAAAAAAAAAAAAAAAAGCAAAGAAAGAAAAAAAGAAAGATGCAGGGAAGGGGAGGTTGTTCTGGAGTGGTTCCAGGCTGCTCAGGGAAGGTGGCCAGAGAGGGCAGGGGAGAGCGAGCAGCAGCCGAGAATAGGAGTTGGGTGGGCCAGGGAATGGGGCATCTCAGGTGGTTCCTACCCTTGGATTATGTCTCTTCACTTTCCTGGAGGACACCTCAGGTCCCAGCTGCCTTTTATCTGGTGAAGGACAAGACAGAATGGCCCTAGAGTTCCCATCGTCCCTCGGGGTAACGAACCTATCTCTGAGGATTACTCTGACTAATATCCATGAGGATGTGGGTTCGAACCCTGGCCCCGATCAGTGGGTTAAGGATTTGGTGTTGCCGTGAGCTGCGATGTAGGTTGCAGACTCGACTTGGATCTGGTGTTGCTGTGGCTGTGGTGTAGGCCTGTAGCTATAGCTCTGATTCCACCCCTAGCCTGGAAACTTCCATGTGCCGTGTGTGTGGCCCTAAACACACACACACACACACACACACACACACACTCTCAGAAGAAAGACAGACTGGTTCTGATGGTCACAGGTAGAGCAGATCTATCAGTAATTCTCTGAGACTTTTTTTTTTTTTTGTCTTTTTAGGGCTGAACCCATTGGCGGCACATGGAGGTTTCCAGGCTAGGGGTCAAATCGGAGCTACAGCTGCCAGCTTACCCCACAGCTGACAGCAACGCAGGATCCTTAACCCACTGAGCAAGACCAGGGATTGAACCCGCAACCTCATGGATCCTAGTCCGGTTCATTACCGCTGAGTCCCGACAGGAACTCCTGGGTCTTCTCTCTAAATTATACCTCCTGGAGGGCAGGGCCAGTGTCTTGTTCAACGTCCTATCTCTCAGTGCCTAGTGCAGGTAATACTCACCAAATGAATGAAAATACAACACCCGATACTGTGCTGTGATAATGATCTGGAGGTCGGGAGACCACCCACCACTGCTGATGGGACCCAGCTCTGAAGATCTGAGCCTTGATCTATGTTGTCGCTAGATTTTCCCAAGGTCTAGAAAAAGGTGAGGCAATCGATTCCAATCCATAGAAAGGCAACTCTAAAGTCAGTAACGGAGTTCCATCGTGGCGCAGTGGTTAACGAATCCGACTAGGAACCATGAGGTTGTGGGTTCGATCCCTGGCCTTGCTCAGTGGGTTCAGGATCCGGTGTTGCCATGAGCTGTGGTGTAGGCTGCAGACGCAGCTCGGATCCTGTGTTGCTGTGGCTGAGGTGTAGGCCGGCGGCTATAGCTCTGATTGGACCCCATATGCCACGGGAGCGGCCCTAGAAATGGCAAAAAGACAAAAAAACAAAAACAAAACCTCAGTAACTTTTTTTTCTTTTTTGGCTGCGTCTTCAGCATGCCAAAATCCCCTGACCAGGGATCCAACCCGCGTCACTGCAGCAACCCGCAGCCTCTGCAGTGACAATACTGATCTTAACCCACGGAGCCACCAGGGAACACCTGTGCCTCATTTTGCTCATCTGTAAAATGCAGGAACTAATCATAGTCTTGATGTGAGAATGAAGGCTCTCGGAACACTGCTTGGCACACATTAAGCGCTCTGTCAATGTCAGTAATTATTGTCTAGGAAGGAGATGAGAGGCCTGGCCAGGGATTTATTCAGCCCTGATTCCTAAGCCCCAGCCCAATGCCTTAGACCCAGAGATCCTGCCGAACTGCCTCAACGGGCTCACTCCCCGTGGCCTCTTCCACTAAGCCCACCTGCGTCTGTTGCTAGATCCCCGGGGGTCCTGTGTCTTCTGCAGACAGAGAAGGACGGACCTAAACCTCTGGGCTGACCGCTACTTGCTACACAGCACCCTTGGGCAAGGTGCTTTCTTAATGGCCTCGAGCTTCTGCTTTCTTTTCTTTTCTTTTCTTTTCTCTTTTCTTTTCTTTTTTGCTTTTTCCGGCTGCACCTATGGCATGTGGAGGTTCGCAGGTTGGGGGTTGAATTGGAGCCTTTGCCACAGCAGCGTGGGATCTGAGCTGCATCTGCCACCTACACCACAGCTCATGGCAACACCAGATCCTTAACCCACCGAGTGAGGCCAGGGATCCAACCTGCATCCTCATGAATACTAGCTGGGTGCATTACCGCTGAGCCACAAGGGGAACTCCTAGCTTCTGCTTTCTTCACTGTAAAAATGGAAATCCTAAAACCCATCTGTCAGGATGGCTGTGGAAATCGTGTGCCCAGCACCCGGTCGGTGCTCGAATGCAATTGTCCCTCCAGCAATCTGGATCTGCTCCTCTCTCTGGCCCGTGCCCCTCCCAACACCAGAGGCCACTTTCCTGGACTCCTGGACTCCCAGGCTTTACCACCGGAATCCCAGGCAAGAGTTACGCCCTCTTTGTGAAGACCCAGCTGGAGCGCTCCATCCCTGGCCTCCTGAGTCAGGGTTCACCAGGGACTCCTGTGCGTGTCACCTCAGATGACTCCCGTCCCTGCCAGCTCTCTGCCAGATGGACTGACCTGAGTTCTAAGGCGAACCCTACAGGCGGGGAGGAAGTTCTGCAGCCTGGGCGCTGGGCAGAGGCCTCAACCTTCTGGGGGTGGGGATGGGGTGAGGTGGGAGGTGGGATTCCCATTCCTTCTGTCCCCATCTTTAGACACCCACACAAACGGATCATCCAACTTGCTTACTCACTGGCATAATGAGAGGGGCACGTTTAAAGAGAAACAAGTTTGGGAGTTCCCACTGCAGTTCAGTGATAATGGAATCCAGCTGGTATCCATGAAGACATGGGTTCGATCCCTGGCCTCACTCAGTGGGTAAATTGCCCCGTGTTGCCGTGAGCTGCAGTGTATGCCACAGACTGTGGCTTGAATCCTGTGTGGCTGTGGCATAGGCCAGCAGCAGCAGATCTGGTTTTACCCCTAGCTTGGAAACTTCCATATGCAGCATGTGCAGCCCTAAAACGCAAAAAAAAAGAGAGAGAGAGAGAAACAATTTTGTGTCCTAAAATTTGTGGGGGGGGGGGTGTGGGTAAAGCAGTACCTGCAGCATGCAGAAGTTCCTGGGCCAGGGATCAAACCCATGCTATAGCTGTGATCCTGAACCCACTGAGCCACCAGGGAGCTCCTGTGTCCTGAAATTTTTAGTGCAGGGGGAATTAGGAGTTTCTACATTTATTCCACAAAGGTGATTTGCATGAAGTCCCTGGGAGCTTTGGTATTCCCATCTCAGGAAGGCAGAATCAGGCAGAAGGAACTCACTATGAGCAGCTCCAGGAAGTTCTCTGCACACCCCTCCCCCAGCCCTAGTAGTGAATTTGGCCCCAAATAAAAGGTTAAAAGTGCTGCTAATTGCATCATAAGGGATTCTAGGGCCTCCTGGAAGCATGTGACCCTGGACAAGTCATTTGATCTCAATTGGCCTGTTGTAAAATGGGGATAATACTGAAGTGACCTATTGGTGTGAAGACGGAATGCGTCCCCTCATTCCTTCGCTTAAGGAGGGAGCAGTGATGTCAAGGTGACCATGGCAGGGGACACTGATTCAACAACAAGTATCTAAGGCCTACTGCGTGCCAGTGTCTAGGGGGACTTTTTTTCTTTTTTTTTTTTTCATTTTTGGCTGCCCCATGGCATAAGGAATTCCCAGGCCAGGGATCAGATCCAAGTCACAGTCTCTAAGCCACAGCTGTGGCAATGCTGGATTTTTTTTTGGGGGGGGGGGGCTGCACTCTTGGCTTACGGAGGTTCCCAGGCTAGGGTCGAATCAGAGCTATAGCTGCCAGCCTACATGTGCCACAGCCACAGCAACGCCAAATCCAAGCCGAGTCTGCCACCTGTACCACAGCTCATGGCAATGCCAGGTCCTTAATCCACTGAGCAAGGCCAGGGAGTGAACCCGAGTCCTCATGGATACCAGTCGGGTTCGTTAGCCACTGAGCCACGATGGGAACTTTGCAATGCCAGATTCTTAATCCACTGTGCCAGGCCAGGAATTGAACCTGTGTCCCAGTGCTCCCAAGATGCCACCAATCCCATTGCTCCACAGCGGGAACTCTGACTTTTTCTTGGCCATGCCCACAGCATGCGGAAGTTTGCAGGCCAGGGGTTGAACCTGCACCCCAGCAGTGACCCAAGCCACTGCAGTGACAATGCCAGATCCTTAACCACTGAGCCGCCGGGGAACTCCTAGGGACATAGGATTACACAAGGCCAACATGGTCTCCTCCCTCTTGTTGCCTATGGGAAGTAGGGTAGCAGACAATGAGGGAGAAGGATGGGTGGTATGGGGTGATGATCAAGGCCACCGGCTTGGAAACCCAGCTCACCATTCACCAGATGGGTGGCCCTGGTCCAGCTCCATCCCTTATTTTTTTATTTATTTATTTTTTGGCTTCATAGGGCCACACCAGCAGCACATGGAAGTTCCCAGCTAGGGGCTGAATCAGACCCACAGCTGCCAGCCTACACCACAGCCACAGTAACATGGGATCCGAGCCGCGTCTGTGACCTACACCACAGCTCACAGCAATTCCGGATCCCTGACCCACTAAGCGAGGCTAGGCGTCGAACCCACGTCCTCATGCATACTAGTCCAGTTCATTTCTGCTGCATCAGAAGAACTCCCTAGCTCCATTCTTTGTGCCTTGACTTCCCAACAGTAAAGTGAGCCGTGCACGCACGTGATGGGGTGGTAGGGACTGCATGAACGGACCCATGGAAAACGATGTCACCTAAAAACTGGGTTGGCCTGAAGAGACAACCAAACGAGAGCGCGGGAGAAGGAAGAATTTGAACACGAGCGATCTTTGCCAAAGCCGTGTGTCTCCCCAGCAAAACTGGGGCATTTTCAAGCTAAAGGTACACACATATTCACGAAGGGGCTTGAGCCATGGAGAATTCAGCACAGAACGGGGGCAGAGGTCAACCGAGCTCGAGCTTTAGTTGACTGAAGTCAGAAAAGTCCCGTCCTCGTTCCATCCTCGACCTGGGTGGGGCCCTTAGCCCCCTCCCGAAGAACTCAGAGATAAGCATCAGATTGTGCTGTGGATGCCTTGAGGAGGGACTCGGACTCTATTTTATCTCTGAACCATTGTTTCTTGACTGCTTTTCCTTTGTTCCTGCATTTCCTCCCATTCCTTAAGACCTTTAATTACTCCTGAGGCCTGTTAAGACCTGCAGTGGTCAGGCTTAGATCACAAAATGGCTTAAGTCAAAAAGGCCCCTTTTTTTTTTTTTTTTTGGCTTTTGAGGGCCCTACCCACGGCGTATGGAGGGTCCCAGGCTAGGGGATCAAATCGGAGCTGCAGCTGCCGGCCTACACCACAGCTACACAGGATCTGAGCCTCATCTGTGACATGCACCATAGCTCATGGCAACGCCAGATCCCTGACCCACTGATCAAGGCAAGGGATCAAATCTGCATCCTCATGGATACTAGGCGGGTTCATTACAGATGAGCCAAGACAGGAACTCCAGCCTTTTTTTTTTTTTTTTTTTTGGTCACACCCATGGCATGTGGAAGTTCCTGGGCTAGGGATCGAACCTCCACCACAGCAGCAACCTGAGTCACAGCAGTGATAATGTCAGATCCTTAAACGCTAGGCTGCCAGGGAACTCCCCCCAAACGACCTCCTCTTATGGCCAGAAAGCCAAGCCTGGTTCTCTTTCTCCCCAGACCCCCTCACCCTGTCTGCCTTATATTCACAGCACCTACCACAGGCTCTTAGCACACACGTGATCCGTATAATAAAAGGAGCTGCGTGATGTGTAACAGGGCAAGAGATGATGCCAAGGCTGAGCTCGCCCAGCAAACTGGGTCAGGCATGGTCCTGAGGAGGAAAGGGCCTGATGCAGGGGAGCAGGAGGAAGGGCCAAGGAGTGGAGACAGGAGTAGGAGATGAAGCGGAGCAGCAAACCCGTTTAAGGAGCTGGGGCCCTGAGAGTTGCTGGCAAGGGTTTTAAGGATCAGGTTTGCAGCTTCAAAGCATTCACTCCCCTTTGTACATATGAAAACATGCCTTCATCACTGTACCCTTAGCCCCTGGCACAAGAGATCAGGGCACTCCCTGGCTGGCCCTCCCTCCTTCTCTGGTTTCCAGCCCTGCTGATTTCCAGATCTCCTAGGGGCTTTGCATTCGCTGGCTCTCTTCTTCCAGGAATGGAGAGGGGGAGACTAGGGAGGGAGGCCTCAAGTTAGATGCAGGCCTGGGGATGCCGCTGCCCCCCCCCAACCCCTTTTTAACCCCAAGACTCAAGTGTGCCTGGGTTTGAACTCAGTTTTCTCCTGCTGTCAACATGCAACCCTAAGTTCTAGTACCATGCCTGGTTCACAGTATGTTGTCGGTAAATAGAAGTTTCTGCCTCTGTAAACAGAAGCTTCTCTCTTCCTCACCACCAGGGTGGGAGGGCATAAGGGTGGGGCGGGTGGGGCTCGGAACCGACTTAGGAAACGGGGAGAAAGTAAGTTTTTTCTTTACAACCCTATTTGCAAAGGCGCAGAGTTTGGTCCCCAACTCAGTGTTTGCAGGGTAGGGGAGTGGGAGAGTCTCCTTCCCGGCAAATGTCTATAACCTGCAGCGGGAGGAAGGGTCCCAAGGAGCGAAGCGCAGGGACTCGGTTTGGAGGGGAGAGAGCACCCAGCCTTGCGCACGCGGGAGAGGAACGGCTCTCCCTGGGCTGGGTCCACCGATGCCTAGCCCTGGGCTTGGGAGCGCAGAACGGAATGAGGGCTAGAGGTGGGGGTGCACTTGTGCAAATCTCAGGGATCAGCGCTCTGGAGGCGGCGGTGGAGAGAGTCCACAGCTCTGGCACCTCCAGGTGTGTAGGCGGGACTTAACGCGGGGCCCGGCAGGTGCTCTAATGACGCTGCCCGCCGCCCGTGCTCCTCTGAAGGGATGCGCTCCTTCTCCACCTCTCTTACCCGGCTCCGGCTCCCGGGTATTTAAAGGGGACGCGGCGGCGGCCCGGGGGGATGGGGGCCAGGTGGAGGGTACCGTTCAGACGCTCATCATCCACAGCCCCTCGGGACTGGAGGAACTCGTGAGCCGGAGCCCAGAAATCTGGGGGTGGATAAGACATCGCGTCCCCTCCAATTCCCCTTTCTCCATCCTGCGCCCAAATACCTCAGCTAGCCCCTCTCCCCACTCTTCCAAACTCAGCCGGGATAGACCACGGCCGCCGCCGCTCCCCACGTGAGTCCTGGGCTCCCAGAGGTAGGGGAGGGCTGGGGTCCCAGTGTGGGATGGGGGCTGCGCGGAGGCAGAAGGATCCTTCACGCGTGTCAGTGGGGGAATCTCTGGAGCGGAGGAAGGAGTTCCCGTTCTTATAGCCCAGGAATGGGATGTCCGGGTACCGCTCTGTCTCTGACTCGGACAAGGCGAAGGAATCTGCTCTCTTGCTCCCTGCCACCCACGAGTCCCCTCGGCTCCTGAGCTGCGTACCCCCCCCCCCACACCCCGCCCCGCCCCGCACTGGAGCGAAGCACCCGCCAGCTGGGGGTGTGCCAGAGTGCCTGCTTTCCAGCCACCTCTAAAAATATCTCCCCCCCCACCACCACTCCACCGGCAGCTGCCACCTCCTTGCCCATTGAGGATGCCCCCCCCCCCAGCTTGTCCACCCAGGCAGGGCGAGCCCAGAGATGACTTCTGTCCCAGCTTCCTCACTGGCACCAGGGCTCCAGGGCTTTACCCTAGCTAGTCTGGACAGCAAGCTCACAACCCATGGAAGTCTCCGTGGCAAGTGGGGAAGTTCTGGCTGCAGTTTTCCTAAGGCAGCAGAAAGCCCTGAGTTTTAATCCTAATTCTGATGCAGGGGGACCCCCAGGATGTTAGCCTGACCTCTCTGGGCCTCCGTTTTTCCTATGTACTGCTGCTGGTGGTAAACAAGAGACTATGGGGAAGTTGGGAGTGCTGTGTGGGGAAGGGAAAGAATTCCAGCCTAGTGCTGGAATCTGATTTCTAGTGACTGATACCAGGAGACCTGGTCTTGGGCAGAGCACTTGCTACCATAATATCTCTGGGGACCTTGCCCCTGCCACATCCCATCCTGCACATTTCCTGTGGAAAACTTTCCCCAAACTGTCCTGTGACCCATCCATCCATTAAGGGGGGACTTCCAAAGGAGGGCCTGAGTTTGTTTCCCTCCCCCATCCCCAGGGGCCCTCCCACCCATTCCCACAGAGGTCCTGTAACAGCACTTGGGTAAAAGGCCCGGGGGTGGGGGTGGGCAGGGAGCAGGTGCTGCTTTTAGGTGGAACTAGGATAGGGACCCCCTGCCAGCCCAGTGACACCCTTCTCTCCTCTCTGCTCTAGCCTGCAGGAGAAGCTCGGAGGTCCTGTCCCCCTTTCTTCTGAGGGACTTTCTGGGGACCACGAAAGGACGTCATCACTCAAGGCAAAGCCGCCAGAGGTAAGGAACCCTTTTGCATGTCACAGGAGCCAGGTTCCAATGGGACCAGGGTCCCTCTGACTCCTGTGGGGCAGGGGTGGGTATCACAAGAGCTACTCTGGAGAGAAGCCCAGGGTGCCTGGCTTTCTGCTCTGGGGACTAAAAGAAACAAGAGCAACCTCACCAAACGGTAAATGTTTTCATTGATTTCCCTACATACTCTGGTTAGATGGGGGGGGGGGGAAGAGTGTTTTTGCTATGAGAAGTTCTGAACATGATTAAAAACCAGACCATCCCACCAACTGTTGAGAAGGAAAAAGAACCACAGAGAAAGCAATGAAAGTCGGTCTCTGGGTGGCTCCTGGAGACCCTCTTTTATCTTCGGATCAGCCTGGCACGTGTCCGTCCATGTTTGCTTTCACAAGGGGAGTGGCATCCCCTGACCTTTTCTCTTTGGACTGGCCCAGGGTGGAGGGCACATGTGATATCAGCCAGGATTCTGGAAGGCTGGAGCTCCCTCCAGATGCAGCCTGGGACCGGCCCTCCCACTTAACCCCCCAAACACGCCCTTCCTTCACTTCACGTGCCTCCCTCCCCTTCTCTCCCATCTTCTTGACCAGTGTCCCTTCTCCCCACCCCACCCCCTTTCAGCCCACTGCCCCCACTCAGCTTTGGCCACCACTCTCAGTTCCTAGATTACAAGTCCTTAGGGAAACGCCTGAGACCTACATCCCATCCTTAGCAAAAGTGTTTAATGCATGTAAGGTCAGGGAGTGGGGAGGGATCGGGTACCTCAAGTTGGAGTGTGATAGAGCCCCCCCTTCTGCCCACCACCTTCCTCCTGGGTGTCCCAGTATCTGTCTTGAGGGTAACAGTTCCTCCTTGCTGTCCTGGGATGGTCTGGGGAGTCACCTTGACCAAGTCAGAGGGGTACCCAGTGTTACCCACTCTCACCACCAGAGGGCAGCAGCCAGCCAGACCTCCGCTGCTTTGCCTGCCCAGTCTGGCTCTCAGGAGTGGTCCAGATCTGTCCCAGGAGCACGTCGTCTTTCATTTAACTCTAAGATGCAGGAGAGGCACGGGGAGCTGTGGGTTTGTAGCTGCGTTGAAGCCCCCACAAAGCCACACCCTGCCTCCAAAGCCACCCAGCAAAGTCCAGTAGGAATTGCCACCCGACTCCCTGGCTGACTGCCAGTGTCTGGAAGCACCAAGGAGGGAGGCAGGCCCAGATCACCTGGGTGCCTAGGCGTCCCGGTCCTCCAGCTGTGGTGCTGTGAGCCTGGTCATGTGCCCCTTCCCTTTGGAGGACAGAGGGCAGGCCAGGTGTGCGTGCATGAACCAGACTCTGCCCCATGGAGGAGGAGCCTTGGGCAAGTGAAATCTCTCGGAGCCTTTGTCATCTGTCAAATTCATGGGATTGTGCTGGGCAGGGAGAGAATGAATGAAGGTGATTGGTAAGCGATGGGGTGCCACACACAAGAAAGGGGCAGTGACCATACTAGAAAAGCAAGCCCTGGTCTCAGCCCCTGAGATCTGGTTTCGAGGTCTGTCTCCGTCATGTGTAGTGGGGGCTGATGTTTGCGCAAGTTGGTTAACCTTTCTAGGTCTCCAATAGTATCATCTGTTACCTCTCCAGCATCGTGGGGGATTAAGAGAATGCCTAGCAAGGGCTCTGTGGTCTGTAAGTGCTACACTTATTTGATGGGCTGGTTTTTTTGGTTTGTTTGTTTGTTTTGGGATTTGTTTTGGTTGTTTGGTTTGGCTTTTGGTTTTAGGGCCACACCTGCAGCATATGGAGGTTCCCAGGCTAGGGGTCCAATCAGAGCTACAGCTGCCAGCCTACACCACAGCCACAGCCACAGCCACACAGGATCCAAACCGTGTGTCTGTGACCTACAGCACTGTTCATGGCAACGCTGGTTCCCTGACCCACTGAGCAAGGCCAGGGGCCAAAACTGCATCCTCATGGATACTAGTCAGATTCGTTTCCACTGTGCCGCAAGGGGAAGTCCATGAGGAGCTGTTTTTTGTTTGTTTGTTTGTTTGTTTTTTGTCTTTTTGCCATTTCTTAGGCTGCTTCCATGGCATATGGAGATTCCCAGGCTAGGGGTCGAATCGGAGCTGTAGCCGCCGGCCTACACCACAGCCACAGCAACGCGGGATCCTAGACGTGTCTGCAACCTACACCACAGCTCATGGCAACACCAGATCCTCAACCCACTGAGCAAGGCCAGGGACCAAACCCTAAACCTCATCGTTCCTAGTCGGATTCGTTAACCACTGAGCCATGATGGGAACTCCATGAGGGGCTGTTTTTCACTAAGCCCTGGGAGTGGTTCCTTGGGCTCAGGAGAAGGGGATAGGATCCAGGTGGGTGTTAGTGGTGGAAACAAGGCCAGCTGGTCCTCAAACAGACCTTGTCT
The DNA here is from genome assembly GCF_016906955.1 of Phacochoerus africanus. Classification (NCBI taxonomy): domain Eukaryota; kingdom Metazoa; phylum Chordata; class Mammalia; order Artiodactyla; family Suidae; genus Phacochoerus; species Phacochoerus africanus. The sequence continues at coordinate 25,615,952 of NC_062557.1, read as the reverse complement.
GGTTGTCAGGGGCCCTGGACGACGGCTGGAGGCCAACAGTCACTACAAGCGGTGCCCAGGGTGATGTACTGACAATGAGCGGGTGTTTTCCAGTTGCTGGCCTCCGATGCCTGTCTAGGGTAAGTGGGTCCCTCCAGGGGTTTCCTAGGATGAGGTCTCAGCCCCCTGTTCCCATCATGGGGTGGGAGGAGCCCCATCCAGCCCCTTTTAGGCATGCCCACACCTCTGCTGGGCCCCCACGAATCCTTGGAAGCTTCCATCCCAGGTCAGGTGGGGGGGGGGCGGGGGGGGGTCCCTGATGCTTTACATCCTCAGACTCCACGGATCCCAGGCCACTGAGACTCCCAGAGATGTTGAGACAAGAGGGTGACTCTAGGGATGCGTTTGAAGAGCCAGGTTCAAATCCCAGCTCTGAAATGAGGAGCCTGGACTTCTGTTTCACAGGATGTGCCCGGTTATAAACACAGGAATTTGGGAGAGGGAGTTAGGAAAAAACCAGGAAGAGGAGCGGTTCAGACTCAACTAATTGTGGTGGGAGGTTGAGAGGGAGAAAGGCGGCACCGTGGGTATTCTGAAGCTCTACATACATAGTCTGCTTGCTGCCCCTCTGTCACCTAAAGCCGCTGGCTCGAAAAGGGGCAGGGACAAGCTGCAGAGGACTTCTCTCCCTTTGCCTGCCTTTTTGCCCTCGCGCTTGCCCCGTTGTCCCCCCGCCGCCACCTTGTCCCCCTAGCAACATGACGAGCCCAAGGTCTCCCCTTCCTGGAACTCCCCCCCGCCCACGGCCCCATCTTCCTGTCCCCCCGTGTGCCCCTAGTATGACTTCCCCCTGGCCCTCTAATCCCCCACTCCCACCTCATGCCCTCTGCCCATGTTCCCGCTAAATGCTCCATCCTCTGCCTTTTCAGCCACTGCTGCTCTTTCCTCTCCCTCACCTGTCTCCCAGGTATGTCGTGGCCTGGCGCGGGAGGCTTCTACCTCCCCAAGCCCCACTGCTTCTCCTGCTGCCCGCTTGCTTCGGACTCTGGCAGAAACCCCACCCGCTGACACGTTCCTCCCTGGGAACTGGCAAGTGATTAGTGATGAGCTGTCAGCACAGGGCCCTAAAACTCTGGAGAAGCTGTCCCATCCATCCTTGGCTGGAAGCATCTGCATCCCATCTGGCTGGAAGCAGCTCCCAGAGGGTCTGCCTGGGTCTTGGTTGGGCAGTCCACCTACCTGGTTCTTCCAAGAGCCAAAAGCCCGTTCTCTGGCCAGTGCGGAAACTCAGGGGACTAACTCTCCAGGCCAGACACCGACTGTCACATGCTTTGGACGGTGCCAACACATTTCCCCGGCTCCTACTGTCCACCACACTCCCACAAGCCATTGGCTTGGCCCGGTGGAAGGGGGACACAAGGCAGCTGCTCCAGTTGGGTGAATGCCTGGTGTCCCTTGACGCTTTGTTAGGGGAGAGGCGGTAGAAAAAACCTGCCACTCTCTTTATCCAACCACCTGGAGCCACTGGAATTCTCCAGGATGGTGTAGTCCAGAAACTAGGGGTCCCAAAGGAGTGACCCCTTGGAAGCTGCTTCCCCCCCTCCTTTTTTTTTTTTTTTGCTTTTTAGGGCCACACCCTGAGGCACATGGAGGTTCCCAGGCCAGGGGTCTAGTCAGAGCTGCAGCTGCCGGCCACAGCCACAGCCACAGCCATGCAGGATCTGAGCTGTGTCTGCGACTTACACCACAGCTCATGGCAACGCCGGATCCTTAACCCGCTGAGCGAGGCCAGGAATCGAACCGGCAACCTCGTGGTTCCTAGTCACATTCGTTTCCAGTGCGCCCCTTCGGGAACTTCTCCATTCTTTTGAAATCGACCCTCGTTAAGCCCCCAAGGCCACGGAAGAGAGTAGCAGAAACAGGTGCCAGAGAAGCTCTTCTGGGTTCAGGAGGGGGACGGTCCCCTGAGGATAAACCCCAGCACCCTTAAGGGAGAGGAGCTAGGGGATGGGCAGGGAAGGCTGGGGGTGGGGACAGCGGCATTGCTTAACCAGCCTTGGGTCCTCCTCAGGTCTTGGATGTGCCAGCGTCTCTGGCCGTGGCCCGCTAACCAGCCTCTTCCCGGCCGGCTCCCGCCGCGCCTGCTCTCGCTTGCTCCCCCCTCCTCCTCCTGCTCCTCTCTCCCCTGCTCCCAGGACGACGGCAGGATGGCCGCGCAGGGCTCGCCTCGCTTCCTCCTGACCTTTGACTTTGACGAGACCATCGTAGACGAAAACAGCGACGACTCAATCGTGCGCGCTGCGCCGGGTCAGCGGCTGCCGGACAGCCTGCGTGCAACCTACCGCGAGGGCTTCTACAACGAGTATATGCAGCGCGTCTTCCAGTACCTGGGCGAGCAGGGCGTGCGGCCGCGGGACCTGCGCGCCGTCTACGAGGCCATCCCCCTGTCGCCTGGCATGAGCGACCTGCTGCAGTTCGTGAGCAAGCAGGGCGCCTGCTTTGAGGTTATTCTCATCTCAGACGCCAACACCTTCGGCGTGGAGAGCGCGCTGCGCGCCGCCGGCCACTTCAGCCTGTTCCGCCGCATCTTCAGCAACCCGTCGGGGCCCGACGCGCGGGGGCTGCTGGCTCTGCGGCCCTTCCACACGCACACCTGCGCGCGCTGCCCCGCCAACATGTGCAAGCACAAGGTGCTCAGCGACTACCTGCGCGAGCGGGCCCACGACGGTGTGCACTTCGAGCGCCTTTTCTACGTGGGCGACGGCGCCAACGACTTCTGCCCCATGGGGCTGCTGGCGAGCGGCGACGTGGCCTTCCCACGCCGTGGCTACCCCATGCACCGCCTTATCCAGGAGGCGCAGAAGGCCGAGCCCAGTTCCTTCCGCGCCAGCGTGGTGCCCTGGGAAACGGCTGCCGACGTGCGCCTCCATCTCCAACAGGTGCTGCAGACCTGTTGAGGACCTGGCCTGCCGGGGGCACCCGCGCGGAAAGGGTGTGAGGCGTGGGTGGGGATCGAAAGACAAACCTAGTTTTATTACTCCCTTTCCCTTTTGTTTCGGCATGTCCCTCTGGGAATTTCCGGTATTGCGGGCTCGTCCACTTGGGGGCTGGGGGAGGAGGTTCGGAGCCCTCCCCAGCGATGCAGTTAACCCAGCTCGGCTGCCTCCCCCCGTTCCACTGCAAGCAAATTCCAGGGCTGCTGCACATATCTGGGCAGGCACCCGTGTTTTCCAAAAACCTTGCCTTCTCAATTGAGAGGAAGGGGTTCACTGGCGGGAGAGAGAAGGAACATCTCCCGCTGCATTAACCGCTGCCTTGGGTCGCATGACCTCCCTCCCCCACTATCCAGGGGGCCCAGGTCTGGAACTCCCTCCCTCTGCCCCCCAACCCCGCGCACGCTCGCGGCCACACCCGACTCCCAGCGGAGAGAAATGGTGCTCTCCGACGATGGCCCCAGGCCTAGATCGTGCCTCACCCGCCGAGATCCTACACTACACCCCTTTGCCTGCTTCCCTTTCCCAGTCCATCCACCTCGTCAGCGTCCCCACAGGATAAAAAGCCAGAGCGAACGATCGCCTCCTGGTGGTGGAATGAGGTAGCACACCGTCCGGCCCCGGTCCAGCCCTCAGGGGACCTCGCAGCACCGCGTCGGTGTCTCCTCACCACCCCAGCCTCGTCTATGCAGCAGGAGACCAGGGACTTAACCAAAGTCGGGCCGGCTGGGCCCTCTGTGCCCCGCTCCTCCCGTATGAACCAGGAAGCCATGATGTTTTAAAGCAGAGCCAGCGAAACCCAAGCCCTTCTACCCTCTTGTGGTGGTTCAGAGCTATAAAGGAGGTGGTGAAGGGGCAGAGGTGACTGAGATCTCTCGCGCCGCCAAGACTGAACACATAACCCAAGCAGCAGGCAAAAGAACGGTGCAGCCCATCGTGGCAGAGCCTCTAATGCAGGGGGCTCACTGAGACACCCCCCCGGGGGGGGGGGGAGATAACCCACTGCTCGGGGCAGGCAGAGGAGCTCAGCAATTAGTGGAGGTCTTAGAACTGGAGAGCCATTCAACCCCTCTTCCCTCTGTCCCCTCAGCCCTTCAGGGCAATCACCAGGAGATCATCACGCGTTTTATTCAAAGGTGGCACTTGCAACTGGAGACCCTGTCCTGCCCGGCATTAAGCATCCTCCGTGGATAAGATCACCAAGCTCCTTGGCTTCCAGTTCTTTTCCTGCCTGCAGTAGAGCTCTGTGTACTTCCTCTCCCCAGATCCTTCCCACTGCAGCGGGGTGGTGGGGAAGGGGCAGTCACAGCTCACGGCCCCAGGAGGTGTGCAGGTCTAGTCCAGGCTTCACGAGAGCTGGCTCTGGCATGGGGCTCCTGGCAGTGCCTGGGTCAGCATCCCAGAGATCCCTGGCTGTCAGCAGCTGGGCTCCACATAGTTCCCAGGGAAGAATCCAGAACCCTCGGAGCTGATGCCCTCACACCAGCCATCAGAGTAGCGGCGGGTGATGCAGATAACGGTGCCCTCAGAGAAGGAGAGTTCGTTGTCCTTCTGGCCGGTGTATGGGTACAGCGTTACCACTGCAGGGCGGGAGGGGAGGGTGCCATGAGATGTGCTTCCTGCAACCATGGGGATGCTGGCGCCCTGCATGCTAGACTCTAGGGAGCAACTAGGGGAGAAGGCTGCAGGGAGTGGGGCAGGAGATGCCTTTTCCAAAGCCCCCCCCCCCCATTCCTCCCCAGCTGAGCTAATAATCAATGAGGCCAGCTGCTTCCTTTGCAGGGGGTGGGGTGCAGACCACCTTTGCAGAAGGGAGGGGAGGATGACTCTGCGATGGAAGAGTTGCGGCGGGGGGGGGGGGGGGGAGCCCTGAACCCAGGATCTGGTGCCCTTTCCCGCCTCAAGAGTCAAGTACCTTTCTCCAAGTATGCATCAGGGATCCAGCTAGGCTCTTCTGGCCCAAAGCCTGGTGGGGGTGGAGGTGGAAGCCCCAAGTCGTCTACATCCAGGGGTGGAGGAGGGGGCAGGTCCAGGGGTAGGGGCAGCTCTGGGGCTGAGAGGGAAAAGCAGAAAGGCTGCCAATGTGACAGGCAACCTGCCACTCTTTGAACGTCACTGCTCAAAGAGCAGGGCTCCAGGGTTTACCCATGTTATTTTTTGGCCAAGCCTGTGGCATATGGAAGCTCCCAGGCCAGGGCTTCGACCCAAACCGCCGCATTGACACGGCTGGAGCCTCGATCCACTGTGCCACAAGAGAACTCCAAGGATCTACTCGTTTTAGGTAATCTGCCTCTTGCCCACGTTCCTCCTGCTCCTCCCACAATGCCTAGCAGGTAGGAGGTGCTTAGTAAACACTGAGTAACGGTGAATCGAATCGTGTAGGGTGAGCAGACTCTGCCACTTAGCTTGGTGAGCCTGGGGCAAGTCAATTTAACTCTCAGGCTCAGCTTCTCTTAAATGGGAGTGTGGAGATTCTCTTAGGGTTAAGTTTAAGTGGGAAGGTGGGTGAGACGCTTCGCCCCCGGGGGCCTGGTATAAAGCAGGTGCGCTCAACTACGTTCGCTTCCCCTTCCCCTTACGCCTGTTACAAAGCATCCACGGAGAGGCCCAGCTGGATCCAAGGGGTGGGGAGAAGTGTTGGGGTGAGGCAACGACCCCAAAGTTGAGCTAGGAGGAGAGGGCGGAGCTCCTTACCTGGCGGGGGCAGGGACAGTTCCTCCAGTGGAGGGGGCAGCAGGAAGACGTCGGAGGCAGCAGGTGGAGGGGGCGGGGGTGCTGCTTGCCCCTTCATCGCGGAGACACCACCGACCCCTTCAGCGCTGCTGAAGACCAGAGAAAGGGGGGGGCTTAGGCTAGACTGGGGGACGCCCTCCCTAACTCGGCATCAACTGGCCACGCCCCTTTAATTGTAAGCCCCGCCCTTGTTCTCCTGTGGCCTCTCACCGCCCCCCGCCCCCCGCCCCAGCCATCCTATTTTTTGGGCTCGTGAGCTCACCCGGCCGAGACCAGGGAGGAAGCAGAGGAGGCGGCGGAGAGCTTGCCGTTGGGCACCACGGGGGGCTGCACCGGCTCGGGGATCCGGGGCGCTCTCCTAGGGGTGGAGGGGAAGGGTGTCAGCAAGAGGGAAGGCTGCTGGCAGGCAGGGGGTCGGGACGGGGAGGAGGTGGTAGCTGGCAGCTGGCAGCTGGCAGGAGGAAGTTTGGCGCCCGGCTTGAAGCGAGGGTGGGGGAGTCGAGTTTGTGGACTTGGGCGGGGCAGGTTAGGATCGCGGCGAGGCCTCACCCGAGGGTGGCGGAGGCGGGTGCGGCAGGCGCCTTGATGCTCTTTCGAGACAGGGTCCCGGTCCGAGACAGCTGCGTGCTCGAATCCTGCGGGTGGAGGGGAGGGGAAGCAGGAGGCGGGGCTGACTCGTTGCCACGCCCCCACGCCGCCGTGGCCCCTCCTCCCGGAGAGGAAATGGGGGAGGGGCGAGCGAGGGCCGGGAGAGAGAGCGTGGCCACCGGCAAGTTCCCGCTTCCACTTCCCAGCCCCTCTTCCCACCCCCCTCACCCGCTGCCTGGGTCTTGGGTCTGAAGGCCGCTTCCTCCTCTGCCGAGCCGCACCCTTTTCCCCCCAACAGCCCCGCGCCCAGCTCGCTGGTCCCCAACCCTGAGAAACCCCAGCCCCCGCGCGGGGCTGCGGAGGTCGTAGGGAAAGGACCTCCCACTTAGAATCGTCCCTTGTTGGCCGGCCTGCGGCACTGGCTTTGGGGAGTTGGGGGCAGAGAGGGGCAGAACCCTTGGAGTGTTCAAGTGACAAGGTGCAAACACACGTGCCAGGGAGCACCTGTGTGACGGAGAGCGTTTCCCCAAGAGAGGGTGCACGGGGAATGATGTCTTCTGCTGTCCTTCAGGAGGGACAAGACAAAAGGGACTTGAGCTGAAGCACGAAGAACTGAGGTTGGGCAATGGGTAGAATGGACTGGTGACTGAAGGAGGGAGTGTACTTTCTCTTTGGGGGAAGATGGTGTGTTAAAGGATATGGGGGGGGCGGAGTTCGCGTCGCTGCTCAGTGGTCCATGATTTCGACTAGGAACCATGAGGGTGTGGGTTCGATCCCTGGCCTCGCTCAGTGGGTTGAGGATCTGGCATTGCCCGTGAGCTGTGGTGTGGGTCCCAGCCGCGTCTCGGATCCTGCGTTGCTGTGGCTCTGGCGTAAGCCAGTGGCTACAGCTCCAATTCCACCTCCAGCCTGGGAACCTCCATATGCCACCGGAGTGGCTCAAGAAAAGGCAAAAAGACAACCAAAAAAAAAAAAGAAAAAGAAAAAGAAAGAAAGAAAAGGATATCAGGGGGTCATTTAGATACTAGGAAGCTTCTAGTGTCATCTGGAGTGTTGCAGTGTGGGGACAAGGAATCAACAAAATGGGCTCAGAGTAGTTCCCCTTCGTAGCTCCGAGGAAACGAAACTGACTGGCATCCATGAGGATGCAGGTTCCATCCCTGGCCTCACTCAGTATTCTGCGTTGCCGTGAGCTATAGTGTAGGTCACAGATGCAGCTCGGATCCGGAGTGGCTGTGGCTGTGGCTGGCAGGTGCAGTTCTGATTCAACCCCTCTCCTGGGAACCTCCGTATGCCATGGGTTTGGACCTAAAAAGACAAAAAACTAAAACAAAAATGGGCTTAGGGGTTTGTGTACTCTCCCACCTCGAGAGGAGATGGGCTGTGAAGAAAAGACCAGAGTCATTCACCATGTCCCCCTTTGAGCTGGCTGCATCCCGGCCCCTTCCTGCCCAACAGCAGCTCTGGGATGACAGTTCAGTGCAGTGACCTCAGACCTCCAGACAGAGGAAGTTGCTGTGCTCCTGTGGCTGGGGAGCCATTCTCATGCACACCCTGACATCCTCCCCCGCCTTCCCCTTCACACACACACCCCACACCCACAAAGGGGGGTGAGGATGGGTGCTCAGATATCACTCTCAGCAGATCCTGTGAGTAAAGGTCAGTTATGAAGAGAGGGGTCATGAAGGTTTTTGGTTTTTTTCCTCTCTCTCTTTTTAGGGCCACACCCGCAGCACATGGAAGTTCCCAGGCTAGGAGTTCCCGTTGTGGCTCAGTGGTTAACGAATCAGACTAGGAACCATAAGGTTGTGGGTTCGATCTCTGGCCTCCCTCGGTGGGTTAAGGATCTGGCATTGCCGTGAGGTGTGGTTTTAGGTCACAGACTCAGCTCAGATCCCGAGTTGCTGTGGCTCTGGTGTAGGCTAGCAGCTACAGCTCTGATTAGATCCCTAGCCCGGGAACGTGCATATACCACAGGCACGGCTCTAAAAAGACAAAAAAAAAAAAAAAAAAAGAAGTTCCCAGGCTAGGAGTCTGAACAGAGCCGCAGCCACTGGCCTACACCATAGCCACAGCAATGCCATGTCCGAGCCGCATCTGCGACCTACACCACAGCTCACAGCAACGTCAGATCCTTAACCCACTGAGTGAAGCCAGGGATTGAACCCACATTCTTGTAGATACTAGTTGGGTTCATTACCACTGAACCACAATGAGAACTCCATGAAGATTTTATTGTTTGGGTTTTTTTTTTTTTTGGTTTTTTGAGGGTCACACCCATGGCACGTGGAGGTTCCCAGGCTAGGGTTCTAATCAGAGCTGTAGCTGCTGGCCTAAACCACAGCCACAGCAATGCAGGATCTGACCCATGTCTGTGACCTACACCATGGCTCATGGCAACGCCGGATCCTTCACCCACTGAGCAAGGCCAGGGTTCGAACCTGCAACCTCATGGTTCCTAGTCGGATCCATTAACCGCTGAGCCACAACGGGAACTCCGGGCGTCTCCTCTTTAAGGAGGCCTTGTGGGGTGGGGCAGCCACTTAGGATGATGGCTTCAGGGACTGAGGAAGGAAAGAGGCTGCAGGTGGGGACAAGAACATGGCCGTGGAAGAGAGCTGAGGGTCTAGAGAGAAGAGATCCATGAGGCAGAAGAGGGTGGGCTGTGGAGAAAGAGGAGGGGCCCCTCTCTTTACCTTGATCCCATGGCCAATGTCATCGAGGCAACCAAAGTTGAGGGGTTTCCTGTAGTAGGGCGTCAGGGGAGGTAGGCTCTCGGGGGCGATGATTTTCTGGCTGGGGGGCAGCCGCTGGACGGTGGCTAAAGTACCGATCTCCCTTCGGGCCACCTTCTCCATATGCATGTTCACCATCTGCGACACAGACACAGGGTTGGAGGTGACAGTGAGATGGCCTCTGCCCAGCGCCTCGCCCTTTAAGATGCGGGGGGAGGGGGGCCAGAGGAGGCCATGAAGTCCAGAGAGAAAGAGGGAGGTCTGTCTCCAAGGCCACACAGCATTTGGGAAAAGAGTGGCCAGGGGAGGATGGAGCTACTTTGGAGCAACTTCCTGGCGGAAGAGAACAAGGGTTATTTATTGTTCGCTGAGCAGGAACCAGAGGCAAAGGGAAAGCACAGCATCCCTGGCGGTGCAGGGAAGAGACGGGGCGGGCTCGGGAGCAGAGCGGGTCAATGCGGAGGTGGCTGAGAATTGTGGCTGGAGCAGCTCTCCCTTTGGGGGGACACTATGAAGTGAATTAACTTCCTCTTGGAATGTTCTGTGGAGAAACCTGCAGCCCCGGGAGGGCGGGACCTCCAGCCTGCTGGGGTGAGAGGAAAAGACACACCCACACGGAACCTGTGGAGGATACACAGGCCAGGCTGATGTGTAACCGGAGCTGTGCGGGTGGTTTATGGGGCAGTGGCTCGGCCAAGGATCCAGGAAGGAAGGAGGAGGGCGTGTGTGCTAGATAGGGTGGGGGGTAGTGGCAGTGCTGCCAGGGCTGAGGATACCTTGCCAGGCAAGCACTGTGGGTCTGGGATTTTTCCTAAGTCACCGCCTGTGTTAGGATGGAAACTGGGTCCATTGGCCTCTTTCCTGTCCCATGCAGCCCCCGTGATGGGGAGAGCCTGCTGTCTGTCGTATAGGAGAGAACTCAGGGAAAAAAAAGTTCTGCCAGGGAGTTCCGGTCATGGCTCAGTGGGTAACGAATCCGACTGGGAACCATGAGGTTCTGGGTTCCATCCCTGGTCTTGCTCAGTGGGTTAAGGATCCGGTGTCGCCGTAAGCTGAGGTGTAGGTCGCAGATGTGGCTCAGATCCCACTTGGCTGTGGCTGTGGCTGTGGCTGTAGCTGGTGCCTACAGCTCCCATTAGACCCCTAGCCTGGGAACTTCCATATGCCATGGGTACAGCTTTAAAAAAAAAAAAAAAAAAGGAAAAAAAAAAGAAGAAAAAGAAAAGTTCTGCCAGCACAGAATTCCTGGTCTGATGCAGCAGCAAGGCCCACCCCTGAGACATAGCTACAGAGACAAGAGGGCTCAAAAAGCCTGGCATGTGCGTTTGGACATGGAGGAAGGCTGCAGAAGGTGTCCAGGAGGGGCTTCAGAGTTGGGGGCTGGAGTTCCCGTTGTGGCACAGTGGTTAATGGGTCTGACTAGGAACCATGAGGTGGCAGGTTGGATCCCTAACCCCACTCAGTGGGTTAAGGATCCGGTGTTGCGATGAGCTGTGGTGTAGGTCACAGACACAGCTTGGATCCCGCGTTGCTGTGGTTCTGGCGTAGGCTGGTGGCTACAGCTCTGATGAGACCCCCAGCCTGGGAACCTCCGTAGGCCACGGGAGCGGACCTAGAAAAGGCAAAAAGACAGGAAAAAAAAAAAAAAAGAGTTGGGGGCTGACGTGAGCAGCCTCCCCACAGCGCTTACCAGGCCCAGTGTGCTCACTCGGGCTTCCACTTGCCGCAGGGCAGCCGCCTGAAGGTCCAACATACGCAGAGTGTTTCCAGCCAGGTTGCCCACCTGGTAGGCCACACTGGCCAGGGCCTGGGTGGCGAAGGCCATGGTCTCCTCCAGCGCCTTCCGCTTGTCTGTGGCCTGAAAGACACGCAGTCCTGGCCTCAGGCCACCCTGTCTCCCTGGATCCTTGGCTGGAAGGGCTAGGGTGGGGTAAGGGATGAGGCAGGCAAGGGCTGAGCTGGGAGAAAGCCTCAACCCTTAGATGGTTCAGGTGTTTTCTCGAAGGATGACATGGGGGAAGTTCCCGTGGTGGCTCAGCAGAAACGAATCCACCTAGTATGCATGAGGATGCAGGTTTGATCCCTGGCCTTGCTCAGTGGGTTAAGAATCTGGAGTTGCCGTGAACAGTGTTGTAGGTTGCAGACGTGGCTCAAATCTGGTGTGGCTGTGGCTGTGGCTGTGGCGCAGGCTGGCAGCTGCAACTCTGATTGGACCCCTAGCCCGGGCCCCTCCATATGCCACAGGTGCGGCCCTAAAAAAAAGCAAAAAAAAAAACCAAAAAAAAAACGGCTTAGAGAGGGAACATCAGGGAAGCGAAGCGAACCTGTGGCCCTGGGATCTGCATGTAAGGTGAGGAAAAGATACCCTGATACCCTTCTCAAATAGTCAGCCTGCGGCTTGGCTCTACCAGCTTCCTGGGCTTTGGGGGAGGTGGATGGCACAGTAAAAAGTGAACAGTAGAAAGGAAAGAGGAAGTCACTACTGGCTGGAGGAGATATTCTCAGACTTAAAAACCAAACAACCAAACTCAGGCACCCATCCCAGATCTTCTTCTTCTTCTTCTTCTTTTTTTTTTCTTGGCTTTTTAGGGCCGAACCCGAGGCACTTGGGAGTTCCCAGGCTTGGGGTGTGGAATGGGAGCTGCAGCTGCCAGCCTACACCCCAGCAACAGCAATGAGGGATCCCAGCCGCATCTGCAACCTACACCACAGCTCACGGCAACGTTGGATCCTTCACCCACTGAACAAGGCCAGGGATCCAACACTCGTCCTCATGGATACTAGGAGGGTTTGTTACCACTGAGCCACAACGGGGAACTCTATTTCCCAGATCTTCTAACCAGAATCCCCTTGGAGTGAGGCCAGTGAATCTGTACCTCTAAAAGCTCCTCTGGTGCCTCCTATGCTCCTGGTTTAGCTCAAGTCTGCAAGTTGGTTTCGGGGTAACAATAACCTGTGGTCCTTTTTTTTTTTCTCCCCCTTTCTTTTTCTGCCGAGCCCATGGCATGCAGAAGTTCCTGGGCCAGGAATGGATCCCATGCCACAGCAGTGACAACGCTGGATCCTGAACCCACTGCTCCACCAAGGAACTCTCTGGTCCATTTTATAGATAAGAAACTGAGGCCCAGGAAGGGTGGCATCATTCATTTCCACCGGTAGCTTCCCAACACACTGAGAGTCAAGCAAACCTCTGGCCATGGCTTATATGGGCCCCCCGAGGGTGGCTCCTGCTTTCCTCCTCCCCCTCCTCCCCTTCCACTCTCCCTCTCCCGCATGGTCCTCCTGCCACACTGGCCTTTGGGTCTCTGTTCCTGATCAAAATAAGATTGTTTCGGGAAGTTCCCGTCCTGGCACAGTGGTTAACAAATCCGACGAGGAACCATGAGGTTGCAGGTTCAATCCCTGGCTTCGCTCAGTGGGTTAAGGATCCAGCGTTGCCGTGAGCTGTGGTGGAGGTCGCAGACGTGGCTCGGATCCCACGTTGCTGTGGCTGTGGCATAGGCTGGCAGCTACAGCTCCGATTGGACCCCTAGCCTGGGAACCCCCTTATGCCACAGGTGTGGGCCTAGAAAAAGACAAAAAAAAAATGTTTCTACCCAAGGGCCTTTGCACTCACTGTACTTTTTTCCCCCTTTGGACTGTGCTCATGGCATGTGGAAGTTCCCAGGCCAAGGATTGAACCCATGGCACAGCAATGACCTGAGCCACAGCAGTGACAACACCAGATCCTTAACTCACTGAGTCACCAAGGAACTCCACTGTACTTCTTTCAAGAATCCTTATTATTAAATCACTCAGCTCTTCAGAGATTACCTTCTGGCCCCAGCTAATACTTCTGCATTTTATTTTTTTATTTTTTGTCTTTTTGCCTTTTCTAGGGCCGCTCCCACGGCCTATGGAGGTTCGCAGGCTAGGGGTCAAATCAGAGCTGTAGCCACCAGCCTTCACCACAGCCACAGCTATGCCAGATCCAAGCCTCATCTGCAACCTACACCATAGCTCACGGCAACACCGGATCCTTAAGCCACTGAGCGAGGCCAGGGATCGAACCCACAACCTCATGATTCCTAGTCGGATTCATTAACCACTGAGCCACGCACAATGGGAACTCCGTTCTGTATTGAATCTCTGTCAAATTGACTCTGTTCTCTTTTCTTCAGAGCACTTAACACTATCAGTAATTATTTATCTGTGAACTTTATTATCTGTTCCCTCACCCATTCTCTCTCTGTCTCTCTGTCTCTCTGTCTGTCTCTCTCACACACACACACACACACACACACACACACACTAAAATAAGTGCTTGGAAGGAAGGAAACTCGCGTGTCTTATTCTGCATCCTTTCCTGGATTAGTGCCCAACACATACATGATACTTAATAAATCCGTGTGCGTGAGTTAATCAGCAGATTGCATGCCAGCCCAATCACTTGCTGGGCATCATCCTACTGCATGCCAGGCACTGTGCCAGGTTCTGGCCAGGGCCACACTTCCAGTCGGTGGTGGTGGGGTGGGCAGGGAGTGGCTGAAGACAGAAAAGGGTTTTTTTTTTTTCAGTCCCAGATCTGACTGTGGGGGCTGGGACAAGACTTCTCTGGTCATTTGGTTCCCCAGGCAGCTTCCTCATCCCAGGACGGGACATTAAGGGGAGGGGGGTATGCCAGGGCAAGTCTGGGGAGAGGCCCGGGGACTGACCAGCAAGACTGCACGCTAGGGTCTCCTTGCTGAGGGCCCTCAGGGGCGCTCAGGGCCTGTAGTGGAGAACAGACCTAGAACCTATCCAGACAGGATGCTGAGAGAGACCCGGGGGCCTCCGGGGTAGCCCAGGGCAGGCTGGAGCCAAAGGGCAGGCCCAGAAAAGCTTCTGTCCCCCGCTCCCGTCAGGTGGTCCTCCCTGCTTTCTGTTCCAACAGAAGGAGCGAGCTGCTCATTTGCATTCAATTTATATCTCATCGCATCAGCATATGTAACCAAGGGCCTTGAAAAAGCAAAAGCAAAAAAAAAAAAAAAAAAAATCAAGCCCAGGAAGTTAAAACCAGAAAGGACAGCAGGTCTTAGTTTAGCTCAAAACCTTCCTTTAATATGTGAGGAGAAGTTCCCATCGTGGCGCCTCGGAAACAAATCCAGCTAGGAACCATGAGGCTGGATCCCGAGTTGCTGTGGCTGTGGTGTAGGCCAGCAACTATAGCTCCAATTCGACCCCTAGCCTGGGAATCTCCGTATGTCGGGGGTGCGGCCCTAAAGAGCAAAAAAAAAAAAAAAAAAAAAAAAGCAAAAAAATTAGGTGAGGAGATGAAGGCCCAGAATGGAGCGGTGACAACTCCTTTGGTCTTGGCTGGCCTCCCCTGTACTGTCCCCTCCCTGGACTGGCATGCGGAATGCATCACTGGACTTTTCGCGTCCGTCCAAACAGGAAAAAAGGTCTGCTTGGGCCCATGTTTGGGAGGCTAGAGCCTGGACGCCTCCTGTCCCCTGGCTTTGGTTTTGACCCAGAGCCAGGTCTGGAGAGACGCAAAGGTCTGGCAGCCATCGTCATGGCTGACTGTTTATGCATCATGCAAATCACCTGTCTGAAAACTCGTCGGACCCTGACAGAGAACTCTGCAGGTGACCCCAGCCTGCCCTCCCCCATTCCCCAAGGGTCTCTTGACACCTGGTTGGGGTAGAGGGAGGCGGGGAGGGAGGTCGTGGGAACCAGGCCTTGTTTAAAACCAGCTCTGAGAAGTCACCCAAACCCTTCCTAGGCATTTGCTTCCCAAAGCTCCCCAGAGAAGCTGGGAAAAGTAATGGGTTGTGTGGCCTAGTAGTTAGTGTTCTGCATGAAGAAAGAAGAAATGCAGGAATTCCCATCATGGCTCAGCGGTTAACGAACCCTACTAGTATCCAAGAGGATGTGGGTTCAATCCCTGGCCTCACTCAGGGGGTTAAGGATCTGGCGTTGCTGGGGCTGGGGTGTAGGCAGGCCGGCAGCTGCAGCTCCAGTTCGACCCCTAGCCTGGGAACACCATATGCTGCGGGTGTGGCCCTAAAAGGCAGAAAGATGGAAAAAAGAAAAAAAGAAAAAGGAAATTTGCCACCGGTCCAGGAGATGGGAATTGGCCTCAGGTCTTGGCGATCTCCAAATCTCTATGTACACTGTGCACGCAAGGGAGGACCAACCCAGACGTGCCTTGAGATACGCAGAAGGTGTTTAAGGAATGGAAGGAGCGCCTCCATCCTAGTCCATCGGAAGAGCGTGCCTTCTGGTGCTGGGAGAATGGATGGTTTACAAGCCATGTTCCAGCTCATCTGCAGTATCTACAATTAGTCATTCAACATCTACACTCAGTGTAGCTTTTTTTTTTTTTTTTGGTCTTTTTGCCTTTCCTAGTGCTGCTCCCATTGGCATGTGGAAGTTCCCAGGCTAGGGGTCCAATCGGAGCTGTAGCCTCCAGCCTACGCCACAGCCACAGCAACGCCAGATCCGAGCCGCATCTGCGACCTACACCACAGCTCACGGCAATGCCGGATCCTCAACCCACTAAGCAAGGCCGGGGATCGAACCCGCAACCTCATGGTTCCTAGTCGGATTCGTTAACCACTGAGCCACGCACGATGGGAACTCCCAGTGTAGCATTTTTAACTAGAGGTGTGTGTCGGGGGAGCTCTGGAGTCAGAGTTCCCATTCAAGCCCCACTAGCTTGGAGACCTTGGGAAAGTGAGTTAACCTTTCTGAAGCTCCGCCTTCTGGTTGTGAAGTGGGAGTGCTCCTTGCCTCCTAAGATCGGGGTGAGGACTGAAGGAGGCAAGGAGGGCAGCTAGGGGGGCAGAGTATCTTAACTGTTGTTATCATTGGTGCTCTTTATGTATGTATTTGTTTATTTCTCGCCCTCTCCTTTTCTTTTTCTTTCTTTTTTTTGGGGGGGGGGCACAGGTGCAGCATATGGAAGGAAGTTCCCAGGCTAGGGGTGGAATCGGAGGTGCAGCTGCCGGCCTGCACCACAGCCACAGCAATGCCAGATCCTAGCCACATCCACATCATGGCTTGCCCACTGATCCTTAACCCACTGAGCGGGGCCAGGGATCAAACCTGCATCCTCATGGGTACTGGTCAGCTTCTTAACCCACTGAGCCACAGTGGGAACTCCGACATTGACTTTCTTTCAGCTGCCATTTTCCCATAAACACTTACTCCTTTTACTATTGGTTTTTCAACACCCCTTGAGCTGGGAGGTCCCAGTGCACATAAACTGTCTTAACATCATACCGCGTGTCAGGGAGGGGAAGGCTGAAAGGAAAGGGCTCAGCCTGAGGAGTCAGGAGGCCTGGGCGGATGCCCGGCTCTACCATTGCCAAGCCGTGTGACCTTGGACAAGTCACCTTGCCTCCCTGAACTGCCATCTCTTCATCTCTGAGACAGGAATAGCGATACGGTCTCGCAAGGCGATTAAGAAGGTCAGTGAAATAACAGAGGTGCTCTATCATTTCTTTTTTTCCTTTCTGGCTGTGCCCATGTCATGCGGAAGTTCCTGGGCCAAGGGTCGAATCCCTGCCACAGCAGCCCTGAGCCCCACCAGTGACAACACTGGACCCTTAACGACTAGACCACCAGGGAACTCCTTAGAAAACCATTCTAAAATGCCACTATCCTTGTCTTTTGCTTGTAGCCTGCTCCCAGCAGTCATATGGTCCATCCCCTGCCTCTGAGTCAGACCCCATCTTTTTTTTTTTTTTTTTTGCTTTTTAGGGCCACACCCGTGTCTATGGAAGTTCCCAGGCTAGGGGTCCAATCGGAGCTATAGCCGCCAGCCTAGGCCACAGCCACAGTCATGCGGGATCTCAGCCATGTCTGCAACCTACACCACAGCTCACAGCAACCCCAGATCCTAAGCCACTGAGCAAGGCCAGGGATCGAACCTGTGTCCTCATGGTTGCTAGTCAGATTCGCTAACCACTGAGCCACGCCGGGAACTCCAGACCCCATCTCCTTAACCCAGTGTAGTCTGACCTCTCTCAGCTCTCCCTCAGTTATCAGGGAGAGACCTTTCCTTGGTACATCTCAAGTTCACGACAATGTTTGGAAAGTTCTGTTGAAGTCGCACCTAGAGCCATCCTCAACAGGGAAGGTTGGCACCAACAGGTGTGCGAGGCCAAGTCTTTGGGCCTCTGGATATGATGATGAGGCTGGGAAGGAGCCGAGGCCCGTGGCAGGACGGGGTCGCACGGCCCAGGCTGGCATCCCTGAGGCTCTAGAAGAGAGAAGGGGGCCCCGTGGGGGTTTGGGGAGCAGGGTCAGTGTTCAGGTTTTGGGGGGCTGGGGTGAAGCCGATCTGGGTCGGGGGCATATTTCAGCCGGGTCCAAGCCAAGCACCTGTCAGGTCAGGCTCCGGGCCCCTGGTGGGGCTGGGGTGCGGGGCTGCCTACCTGCACGTAGTTGTCCTCGCAGTAGTCCGCGACCCGCAGCAGGGCGCTGTGGTTGCCCCGCAGAGCCTCCCGGGCCGTGGGGATCTCAAACTCCTGCAGCTGCTGCAGCTCCGCCATGGCCCCCGCCTCTGCCGGGCTCCCCGGGGAGCCGGCCGGTTTTGCACCTCACCCTGCCCTTGATCGGTCGCTCCGCCTTCTCGCTCTCTCACTGGTTTTGGTTTCCTCTTCGTGAGAGCCCCAAACCTGCTCGCAAAGGGCAGGCATGCTCATTCTGGGACAAGAGGAAGTCAGTCCCTGCTCCCTGGGCCTGTGCCTCTCTGTCCCCCGCCTAGGGGAAGGGGGAAGCGGGGGGTTGGGGTGGGGGGGCGGGGGCGGGGGCGGGGGAGAGGGCCTTTGGGGGCCCAGCCCCCCATTCTCTCCCCGCAGAGGAAGTCAAGATGGGGGCGGCTGTGATTGCTCCCTGGGCCTGGAGAGGAAACTGCGGCTCGGGCTGGGGTGGGAGACCAGGAGGAAGGGGCTGGCCTGCTCTGGGGGGGTGGAGATGAATTTTCCACTCATGGAAGGGGAGGAAAGGGCAGAGGGTGGGGGCTTCCTTGGGAAGCTCGGGGATGAGTCACCAAGAGACAGGGCACTGGAGGGTGGAGAGGATATGGAGTCGGGTCAGGCTGGGGGGCTGCAGGGCCGGCAGGGCGGCAGCAATGGGAAGCTGCTGATGCAGCAGCCGAGAGGAGTCAGATTGGACGCCGGGAAGATACAACCCGAGGTCCCCTGAGAAGGGTTATCAAGTCTCCGAAGGGTACCCTGCCGTGAAGACCTGGTGTACACACTCTGTGCCTGATGGAGGCAGGACAAGATGAAACTGACCAAAGGTAGCGTGAGGGGCTCAGGCTAGATGGCAGGAAGGACTTGGCTTGGAGAAGCACCAGATTTAAATTCCAGATTATCCGGTCGGTCTTAGGAGGCAGAGGTGGACCGAGCACTGAGCCAGCCTCAGCAGGTATGTGCCCCATTTTTTCCTGCATCACAGAGGACTCAGGATGACCTCTGGGGTCCTGTCCTGATCTCAAATTCTTCTTCTTTTTTTTTTTTTGGTCTTTTTAGGGCCACACCTGCAGCGTATGGAAGTTCCCAGGCTGGGGTCAGCTCAGAGCTACAGCTGCCAGCCTACGCCAGAGCCACAGCAATGCAGGATCCGAGCCGCGTCTGTGACCTACACCACAGCTCACAGCAACAGCCAGATCCTTAATCCACTGATCGAGGCCAGGGATTGAACCCACATCCTCACAGGATACTAGTCAGGTTTGTAACCACTGAGCCACAACGGGAACTCCTGATCTCAAATTCTTAGAGCTCACAGCTGTGAGTGGGACTTGGATCCTGGGGCAGGGAAAGCTTGAGATGAACTCTGGCCTCCTCCCCACCCCTTCCACTGAGGAGTCGAGTGTCATTCTAGAGTCAGGAAGAAAAGAGAATCCCGGCGTTCCCGTCGTGGCGCAGTGGTTAACGAATCCAACTAGGAACCATGAGGTTGCGGGTTCGGATCCCTGGCCATGCTCAGTGGGTTGAGGATCCGGCGTTGCCATGAGCTGTGGTGTAGGTCGCAGACGTGGCTCGGATCTGGCATTGCTGTGGCTCTGGCGTAGGCCAGTGGCTACGGCTCCAATCGGACCCCTAGCCTGGGAACCTCCATATGCCACGGGTGCGGCCCTAGAAAAGTCCAAAAGACAAAAAAAAATTAAAAAATAAAAAGAGAATCCCTTACTGACCACATTGGTCCCATAACATCTGCTCCTGGAGAGGGTCCCTTGTCATTGGTCAGGAGTCCATCTCAGCAGGAGCTCAGGGACTGCTCAAGGGCATAGCCGTTGTGCGGTTCTGGGAGAAAACCAAGAGCGAGATCCAGATGCAGACTCTGTGCTCCGGGATGGCCGAGGGAGAACCACAGGCAGGGCTCCAGGGAGGCATGGAGGCAAAAGAGCAGGGACACAAGTGTTACAGGTGGCCACGGCCCCCAGCGCCGATGGGCACAGCATCCAAAGTGAGTGCATTTTCATTGAATGGGTGAATGGAGCCTGAGCTGGGAGAACCTTGTAAGGTGAAATTGTGGGGCTTGAATGGGGGACACAGCGGCTCCCCAGGACTTGCCTCACTGGGGAGAAAGAATAGCCTCAGAGCAGGGAAGTAGAGTAGGGAAGCAGAGGGCTTGGGGGAGAAGGCAGGGAAAAGGGAGCTTGCAGGGCTGGAGGGTGAGAACTAGAGAAATGGGCTCTAAGCCAGAACCAGAGGGGGTCCCTAGGGGCATGGGGCTGATGCCGAGGAGGGGGGGCAGGGGGCCTGCAGTGGTGGCCGTCTTGAAGGCTCAGGCTGCCGGATGGGCTTGGAACCTTGAGCCTATGATCAGCTTAGGCATGAGAGATTTGGGCTTCCAGACCATCTGCTTTATCCAAAGACTTTCAGCTGATCAGGAGCCAGGAGGCTCCAACCCCATCTTGTCTGGGTCGGGGACAAGTGACTTGAAGTGCACGCTCTTGCTTGGCAGGTGAGAGGGGCTGCGGTTGCACTGGGCTGGGATCTCGGCTTACAGTGGTTGACATGAGGCACCAGGCAGGCCTCCCTGATGACCCTGGAGGAGGGATGGGGGCATGATGGTGACGGTGACGATGATAATTGTATCGAGTTCATTATGCGCCAGGCGGTGTGTGAGAGTATTTCACATGCGTTGTGGTCTTAGGACTCACAATGATCAGGAAAGGCAGGTACCACTCATTATACCCATTGTGCAGATGGGGAAACGAAGGCTCCAGGAGGATGATCAGCATTGCCTCAGGCCACACAGCGTGGAAGCAGCGGAGTCACAATCAGAGTTGGGGAGTTCCCGCTACGGTGCAGTGGGTTAAGAATCTGACGGTAGCCACTCTGGTTGCTGCAGAGGCATGGGTTCTGTTCCCAGCCCGGTGCAGTGGGGTTAAAGGATCCAGCTCAGACTGGAATCAGAGCCCTTCTCTTAACCCTTAGGGCACTCGCGCCTCTGACAGGACCTGGAGTTTCCTGAAAACTTCTGCCTGTGTCATTCGGTGGAACACTAACTTTGCTTCCAAATCTTTTTTTGTTTTTTGTCTTTTCTAGGGCTGCTCCCACGGCATATGGAGGTTCCCAGGCTAGGGGTCCAATCAGAGCTATAGCCGCCGGCCTACACCACAGCCACAGCAACGCAGGATCCGAGCTGGGTCTGCGACCTACACCACAGCTCACGGCAACGCCGGATCCTTAACCCACTGAGCAAGGCCAGGGATTGAACCTGCAACCTCATGGTTCCTCGTCGGATTCGTTAACCACTGGGCCACGACGGGAACTCCCGCTTCCCAAATCTTGCTCAAGGAAAGAAACTCCTTTTCTCCCCCTTCTCCACGCTCTGATTCCCATTTCCGCCACAGATAGGTCCTTATCCAAGGGCCAAGATCCCGTCAGACTGGAGCATCCTCTTCTCTTGAGCCTGGACTTATGATGGGGCGGGGGTGGTACAGTGCATACCCGGTAGGGGTGAGCAATGAAGGGCCTGAAGGGAGGCCTCAGAAGGCAGGGGGAGAGCGGGGAGATGCTGAGGTGTAGAGAGTGCAGAGAAGGGAGCTGGGTGAGCCCAAGGGATGTGCAGCTTCGGCTGTGGAATCCTTTCCAGGACCTGGTCTCTCCGGGGCAGGATGGCCCAGGATCTCAGCGAGAAGGAGCTCTTGAAGATGGAGGTGGAGCAGCTGAAGAAGGAAGTGAAGACCCCAAGAGCTCTGGTGAGCCTCCTCCTCCCTTCCCCACACCCTCTCCTCCATCCCTTTCTGGTCCCCTTGGAGCCGGGATGCGAAGGAGGAAGTGATGGACAGCAGGGCAGTGGAAGGAGATGTAGCTGCCTCTGGCAAGAGCTGGGATAGGGAAGCAGGCCAGGGTTTGATCTCACGAAGGTGCGCAAGAGATGGGCGCAGAGCCTGGAGGGCTCCGTGTATCCAGCCTGGTCCAGCCCTGTCCGGAGTGGGGCCTGGCCAAATGGCCCTCGCAGTAAGAGTTGGTCTTTGGGGTTCTGCTCAAGGAACTCACACCCCTCTCGCATCTGCCTGTGCCCTCTCCTCTTTTTCCTCTCTGGCCTCAATCCCCCACCCTGCCCAGGAGGATGTATCCTTCTTTCTTTCTTCTTTCTTTCTTTCTTTCTTTCTTCTTCTTTCTTCTTTCTTTCTTTCTTCTTTTCTTTCTTCTTTCCTTCCTTTCTTTCTTTCCTTCTCCTTCCTTCCTTCCTTCCTTCTTTCTTTCTTTCTTCTCTCTCTTCTCTTTCTCTTCTTTTTTTGCCTTTTTCTAGGGCCGACTCCCGCGGTATATGGAGGTTCCCAGGCTAGGGGTTGAATTGGAGCTGCAGCCTCCAGTCTACGCCAGAGCCATAGCAACATGGGATCCGAGCCACGTCTGCAACCTACAACACAGCTCATGGCAACGCCGGATCCGTCACACACTGAGGCAAGGCCAGGGACCAAACCCTCAACCCCATGGTTCCTAGTCGGTTTCGATAACCACTGCGCCACAACGGGAACACCCCTTCCTCGGATTCGTTAACCACTGCGCCACAATAGGAACACCCCTTCCTCTTTTTTTTTTTGCCTTTTTGTTGTTGTTGCTATTTCTTGGACCGCTCCCGCGGCATATGGAGGTTCCCAGGCCAGGCGTTGAATCGGAGCTGTAGCCACCGGCCTATACCAGAGCCACAGCAACTCGGGATCCGAGCCGCGTCTGCAACCTACACCACAGCTTACGGCCACGCCGGATCGTTAACCCACTGAGCAAGGCCAGGGACCGAACCCGTCAACCTCATGGTTCCTAGTCGGATTCGTTAACCACTGTGCCACAACTGGAACATCCCCTTCCTCTTTTTACTTTTTGTCCTTTTAGCGCCGCACCACATGGAAGTTCTCAGGCTAGGGGTTGAAGCAGAGCTGCAGCCACCAGCCTACACCACGGCCACAGCAATGTGGGATCGGAGCCGCATCTGTGACCTACACCACAGCGTGCGGCAACAGCAGATCCTTAACTCACTGAGCAAGGTCAGGGGTCAAACTAGCATCCTCCTGCTCACTAGTCGGACTCTTAACCCACGGAGCCACAGCGGGAACTCCCAGAAGGCTGTTTTCTTGAGACTGACTCAATCATGACTCCTGAGCAACAGACAAGGGCTACAACCACGCTCTGCTTTCTTGCAGATTTCTAAGACAGGAAAGGAAATCAAGGATTACGTGGAGGCCGAAGCAGGAAATGACCCTCTTCTCAAAGGCATCCCTGAGGACAAGAATCCCTTCAAGGAGAAAGGCGGTTGTCTGATAAGCTGATGGCACTGGAGCCCCTCACCCAGACTGCCTGCCCCTCCTCAGCCCCCTCCTCAGCCAGAACCAAATGTCCTGGGTCACCCAGGCAGCCGGTGGCTGTTCACTGTCTCTTAGTCAGAGAATGAGTAAAGACGCCCGGCTCCACGCACTGGGAGTCCGTGCCCTAGTCCCGCTTTGAACTCCTTTCTCGCATCCCTCCACCACCTGCTGGGGCACTGCTGACCCCACTTGGAAATGCGCTTGGAGAGCTTCCCCAGGGGCAGCAGGTGGCACCTTGTGGGGTCTGAAAAGACTGCAATTCCCTGAGCCGCTCCCCCCCCACCGGGGGGTGGGGGGGAAGTCCTTTGGCAACAGTTACTCCTCCTTAGAACCCCCTCCCCTTTTCCCCTCCACTCTCTTCCTAAAACCCGTCATTCCCATTCAGGAGCTGGGCCGAGGACTGGAGTGGGGGGGTCCTTCTCCCCCCCTCACATCTGGTCCCGTGGAATTCCGCCTACTCATTTAGATCACCCCGGCCGGCCAGAGGACAAAGAGCCCGTGAAGTCATGATTTCTTCACTGTTATTGAATGTCTGCTCCATGCGAGAAGCAGGATAGAAGAGTGGGGGACGTGGAGTTCCCTCTGTGGTGCGGGGGGTTAAGATCCTGACTGCAGAAGCTCGGGTCGTTCCGGGGGTGCGGGTTTGATCCCTGGCCTGGGAACCTCCATATGCCACAGGTTCGACCACAAAAAGAAAAAGAAAAACAAACAAACGGGCAAAAACCCTCAAATGGCTCTTATTCTCATAGAATTTAGCAGAGGAGACGGGAAACAAGAGTTACAATTAAATCGGTTAAGAGCTACTCTGGGGAAAGCCGAGAGGGTTGTAGGGACACACAGCGGGCGGACTTTCAGGGCAGTGAACAAGGTCACAGTCAACTGCGGCAGGCAAGTGGGGAGGGGGGCAGACCCAGGAGCAGTAAAACATGGAGCTGGAGGGGACTGTGAGGTCAAGTCTTAAAGGACACTGCCATGAGCTCAGGTAAGAACTTTCTTTTTTCACCCTCATAGCAACAGGAAGCTTGTGAAGCTCTTTAAACAGCAGAAGGCCAGGCTTTGATTAGCATAAGGGAGGCTGGATCCCGCTAAGGGCTGGAAGACTAATTCCTGCGTCTTGGTAGCAAGAAGATTACCGTCTAAAGGAGCCACCGACAGTTCCCATCGTGGCTCAGCGGTAATGAACCCGACTAGTCCCCATGAGGACACGGGTTCCATCCCTGGCCTCGCTCAGCAGGTGAAGGATCCCGTGTTGCCGTGAGCTGTGGTGTAGGTCACAGACGCGGCTGGATCCCGCGTTGCTGTGGCTGTGGCACACGCGGGCAGGTGCTGTTCTGATTGGACCCCTAGCCTGGGCACTTCCGTGTGCCATGGGTGTGGCCCTAAAAAGACCAAAAAAAAAAAAAAAAAGGAGCCACAGACAAACTTTCATGATCCAATGCATTCAGTGCCACATCAGAGAGGTCTGTGCAGAGCATGAGCTGGACACTCAGACGGGCTGCCTAATCCAGCGGAATGGGGGCGTTGCATCCTGGGAGGGAGGAGAGGAAAGGCTTCTAAAAGGCGGTGAGGAGTTCCCGTTGGGCCCTGCGGAAACTAATCTGACTAGGATCCATGAGGACACAGGTCCAATCGCAATGCCGGATCCTTAATCCAGAACACCAGACCGGGTAGACAGTGAACCCAGGGTGCCACCAAGACACCATCAGATCCTTAACCCAGTGCCCCACAGCAGAAACTCCCCTAAATGAGATCTCACGGCAACGCCAGATCCTTTAACCCACTGAGTGAAGCCAGGGGTGGAACCCACATCCTCATGGACACTAGTCAGGTTCTTGACCGACTGAGCCAAAGGAGATGATATTTGGAGCAGAGTCCTAGAGGGTGACGCTGTAAGTGGGTGGATGGATGGCAAATCTGGTCGAAGGGGCAGTATGAACAAGAGGAACAGATACAAGAAGGAGAAAAAGGAGTTCCTGACGTGGTGCAGTGGTTAACGAATCCAACTAGGAACCATGAGGTTGCGGGTTCGATCCCTGGCCTTGCTCAGTGGGTTAACGATCTGGCATTGCCGTGAGCTGTGGTGTAGTTTGCAGACGCGGCTCAGATCCTGCGTTGCTGTGGCTCTGGCGTAGGCTGGCAGCTACAGCTCCAATTCGACCCCTAGCCTGGGAACCTCCATATGCCGCGGGAGCGGCCCAAGAAATGGTGAAAAGACAAAATAAAAATAAAAATAAAAAAAGAACAAGTGTCTGAATGCAAACCCCATTCAGGTTGGAGTTGCTGGAATGTCAAAAGGAAGGCCTAGGAGTTCCCGCTGTGGTGCAGGAGGTTAAGGATTCAGTGCTGCCCCCTTTGGGGCACAGGTCGAAGCTGTGGCTTGAGCCTGATCCCTGGCCCAGGAACTTCCTTGCACTGTGGGTGCAGCCATTAAAAAAGAATAGAAAGGAGTTCCTGTCCTGGCGCAGTGGTTAACGAATCCGACTAGGAACCATGAGGTTGCGGGTTCGGTCCCTGGCCTTGCTCAGTGGGCTAACGATCCGGCGTTGCCATGAGCTGTGGTGTAGGTCGCAGACACGGCTCGGATCCCACGTTGCTGTGGCTCTGGCGTAGGCTGGTGGCTACAGCTCCGATTCAACCCCTAGCCTGGGAACCTCCATATGCTGTGGGAGCGGCCCAAGAAATAGCAACAACAACAACAACAACAACAAAAGACAAAAAAAAAAAAGAATAGAAAAAAGAAAGGCGTTGGAGTTCCCATCGTGGCACAGCAGAAATGAATCTGACTAGAAAGACTAGAAACCATGGGGTGGTGGGTTCGATCCCTGGCCTCCTCAGTGGGTTAAGGATCTGGCGTTGCCATGAGCTGTGGTGTAGGTCACAGACGTGGCTTGGATCCCGCGTTGCTGTGGCTCTGGTGTAGGCCAGCGGCTACAGCTCGAATTGGACCCCTAGCCTGGGAACCTCCATATGCCACAGGTGTGGCCCTAAAAAGCTAAAAGGAAAGAAAAAGAAGAAGAAAAGAAAAAAGGCCTAGAGGCTTAGGATCAGTTGCTAGAGAGGCAGGGCTGGAGATGACCAGAGGGTCTTGTTTGCAACACCAAACCACCTTATCTGCTGGGAGTGGGTCGGTAATGTTTCCATTTAGAAGGGAATTGGCTTTGGACAAGATTGAAAGGGGAAAGAGCAGAGAGACAATTAAAGAGATGATTGTGAGTTGGGGGCGGGGGTCCGGGCAGTGGCTGCCAGTCTGGAGGGGGAGCTGGGGTGAAGAGTTGCTTAGGAAATGAAGTTTTCTGATCTTGACATCTTATGCAGTGATGGGCGAGGGACCAGGAGTGGTCAAGGGTGCCGCCCAAGTTTCTGTCTGGGGGAGGTGGGTGGTGAGAGAGACTTGGAAGCAAGTGTGTGAAAATGAACCTAACACAATACAGTGATCTGACCTCGAGCTCCACCCTCCCTCAGCCCCTCCCCACGGGCCCCAGCCCCAGGGTGCATCCTGGGTCACTGATCAGAATCCAGAATCTCCCAGTGGCTCCTTTCCCAATTCACTCCTTTCCCAATTCCATCATGGCCCCACTTCACCAATCGGCAACCTCAGTAATAAATTCAGCGGCCGCAATACATTCTGTCTGAAGAGGAAGGAGAGGGATGAGAAAGAGAAAACATTGAAATGCAATACTTATTTATTTATTTATTTTTGCTTTCTAGGGCTGCACTGGAGGCATATGGAGGTTCCAAGGCTAGGGTTCTAATTGGAGCTGTAGCCGCTGGCCCACACAGCAATACCAGATCCTAGCCAAATCTGCAACCTACACCACAGCTCATGGCAACGCCGGATCCTTTACCACTGAGTGAGGCCAGGGATCAAACCCACATCCTCATGGTTCCTAGTCAGATTTGTTTCCACTCTGCCATGACGGGAACTTCGCAAATTCTTCTTTTTTTTTTTTCTCCCCATATTTCTTTTCCCCTATCTTCCCAAAATGGTTACTCAGCAATTTTTTATTTAATAAATATTCTGTGTTGACTACATAATTATTCATGTTGACCCACAAAGTACAGTCATTGCCTTTTTGTTTTCCTTTTTTTTTTTTAAAGATTTTTATTTTTTCTTTAGAGTTGTGCAGTCGGGTTCTTAACCCACTATACCATAGCAAGAACTACTCAATACTTCGTTTTTTTGGTGGGGAAGCATAAATATTCCATGTGGCTTCCTTCTTGGTGAAAGTTCTTGGTCCAGGGGGCTGACTCCAACCTTCATTCCTGAGGATTCTGAACCCTCATCGGAGCTCCAGGTAGGGCAGTAATTTCTTCTGCTCACCTTTGTCACCTGAAAAACTGGGTTGGCCTCTTGATGGATGTCAAGACAAAAGACACAATTAAGGCAAAGAATGGGAGAAGGAAAGATTTTTTACTTGTAGCACATGGGACCTTTTCTCAAGGCAGTATCTCCCCAAACAGCACTATTGGGGAAGTGGGTTTTTTTTGTTTGTTGTGTTTTTTTTTTTTTCAGGGCCATGCCTGTGGCATTTGGAAATTCCCAGGCAAGAGGTTGAATCAGAGATACAGCCACTGGCCTACACCGCAGCCACAGCAACTCGGGATCCGAGCCGTGTCTGCGACCTACACCACAGCTCATGGCAACGCCGGATCGTTAACCCACTGAGCAAGGGCAGGGACCGAACCCACAACCTCATGGTTCCTAGTCGGATTCTTTAACCACTGCGCCACGACGGGAACTCCTGCCTTCCCCCCCCCCCTTTTTTTTTTTTTGTCTCTTTGCCTTTTCTAGGGCCACACCCACGGCATATGGAGGTTCCCAGGCTAGGGCTCCAATCAGAGCTGTAGCCGCTGGCCTACACCACAGCCACAGCAACTCGGGATCCGAACCGCATCTGCAACCCACACCACAGCTCGCAGCAACACTGGCTCCTTAACCCACTGAGCAAGGCCAGGGACTTATCCCGCAACCTCATGGTTTCTAGTTGGATTCGTTAACCACTGAGCCACAACGGGAACTCCTCTTTTGCTTTTTAGGGCCACACCTGTGGCATGTGGAAGCTCCTGGGCTAGGGGTCAAATTGGAGCTGCAGCTTCCAGCCTATACTAGAGCCACAGCCACAGAAACCTGGGATCCAAGCTGTGTCTGTGACCTATACACAGCTCACAGGTTCTTTACCACTGTGAGCCACAATGCGAACTCTGCATGTAATCTCTAGGTGCATAAGAAATGAGAATTTGGAGTTCCTGTCGTGGCGCAGTGGTTAACAAATCCGACTAGGAACCATGAGGTTGCGGGTTTGGTCCCTGCCCTTACTCAGTGGGTTAAGGATCCGGCGTTGCCGTGAGCTGTGTTGTAGGTTGCAGATGCGGCTCAGATCCCACGTTGCTGTGGCTCTGGCGTAGGCCGGTGGCTATGGCTCTGATTCGACCCCTAGCCCGGGAACCTCCATTTGCCGCAGGAGCGGCCCAAGAAATAGCAACAACAACAAAGACAAAAAAAAAAAAAAAGAAATGCGAATTTAATAAAAATTTTTTTTTTTGGTCTTTTTGCCATTTCTTGGGCCGCTCCCGCGGCATATGGAGGTTCCCGGGCTAGGGGTCGAATCGGAGCTGTAGCTGCCAGCCTACGCCAGAGCCACAGCAACGCAGGATCCAAGCCGTGTCTGCAACCTACACCACAGCTCACGGCAACGCCGGAACCTTGACCTACCGAGCAAGGGCAGGGACTGAACCCGAAACCTCATGGTTCCTAGTCGGATTCGTTAACCACTACGCCACGACGGTAACTCCATAAAATTTAATTTATCAGTTAAAAAACAAAAAAGACAGAGTTCCCACTATGGCAGTGGATTAAGAATCTGCTGTGGCATCAGTCATAGCTGAGATTTGTCTTCAACCCCTGGCCCAGGAACTTCCATATGGCAACAAGTGCGGCAAAAAAAAAAAAAAAAAAAGGATATATGTATATATATATATTTAACTGAGTCGATTTTCTGTACAGCAGAAATTAACACAACATTGTATATCAACTTTTCAATTTTTAAAAATAAATTCATTTAGGAGTTATCTTAGGGCTCAGCAGGTTAAGAATCTGGTATTGTCACTGCAGTGGCTCAGTGGCTGCTGTCGCGTGGGTTAGATCCCTGGCCAGGGAACTTCTTTGGCAAATAATAATAATAATAAGGAGTTGCCGTCACGGCACAGCAGGAACAAATCTAAGAACCATGACGTTGCAGGTTCGATCCCTGGCCTTGCTCAGATCTGGCATGCTGTGAGCTGTGGTGTAGGTAGCAGATGCGGCTCCAATTCGATCCCTAGCCTGGAAACCCCATGTGCTGCCGGTGTGGCCTTAAAAGGCCAAAATAAAATAAAATTTTAAAAAACCCACAAAACAAAATAGCGTCAAAATGATCGTACTTCCTGCCCTCCTCCACTGTATCTGAGGGTTAGAAGCAGGGGCAGAGGAAGTGCCTCTGTGGTGTTTCTCAGTGTCCCTTTGGCCCCTCTAACTTTTCTCTACCAGACCACAGCAATGGGTGAAGCGGGTGACTCATTACCTCCAGCATCAGAGCTGAGACAGCGAACCCGGGGGGAGGAGTGAGGAGGCAAAGAAGAGCCACGGACTCGCCTCTCCTCTGACCACTCCCCATCCTCCCCATCCCGTCTAGTCAAATCCAAATTCCTAAAGAGATGACCTTTTCCAGCCTTCACACATTCATCGGTTTATCCCTTTGCTGCAACAGCCTCCCAGCCTCGGCCCTGGGCCGATCCCCCTGCAGCCCTACCTCAGCTGCAGTGCTTCTCTGTGGCTCCGTTGCTTACCTCCTTGAAGACCAAGTCAAGACCTGTGGGTTTAGCACAGAGGCCCTTCCCACACCACTGGCAGGTCCTGCCTACCCCTGCGGCCTCAGCTCTCCCCACTGCTCACCCCACATGCCTCCAGGGCTCCTTTTTTTCTTTTTTCTTTTTTTCCCCCTTGTGACATGCTTCGGAAGTTCCCCAGCCAGGGATGAGCCACAGCAGTGACAACACCCAATCCTTAACCCACCAGGCCACTAGGGAACTCCAGCGGAACTTTTTTTTTTTGCTTTTTAGGGCCACACCCACGGCATATGGAGGTTCCCAGGCTAGGGGTTGAATCAGAGCTACAGCTACCAGCCTACACCACAGCCACAGCAACGCCAGATCCAAACCGTGTCTGCAACCTACACCACAGCTCACGGCAATGCCGGATCCTTAACCCGCTGAGCGAGGCCAGGGATCGAACTTGCAACCTCATGGTTCCTAGATGGATTTGTTTCTGCTGCACCACAGTGGGAACTCCAGTGGATCTTTTTTTAAACTTCTTCCACCTGCTCATGTCCTGCTTGAGACACCTTAGCATGCTGCCCCTTCTGCATGTAGCTAATTCATACAGAATCACAACTAGGTTTAAGCATCACTTTTAGGAAAGCACTCCCAGATTCTCTTCTTTATGACTGAATGAATAGGTCATTCAAAATTCTGTAGTTCCAGGGAGTTCCAGTTGTGGCTCAGCAATAACAAACCCAACTAGTATCTATCAGGACTCGGGCTCGATTCCTGGCCTTGCTCAGTGGGTTAAGGATCCGGCATTACCATGAGCTGTGGTGTAGGTTGCAGACTCGGATCCCGAGTTGCTGTGGTTGTGACTGTGGCCAGCAGCTACAGTTCCAATTCAACCCCTAGCCTGGGAACTTCCATATGGCACAGGCGCAACCCTCAAAAAG
This sequence comes from Phacochoerus africanus, assembly GCF_016906955.1. NCBI lineage: Eukaryota > Metazoa > Chordata > Mammalia > Artiodactyla > Suidae > Phacochoerus > Phacochoerus africanus. The sequence goes on along the minus strand of NC_062557.1, from coordinate 25,585,378 downwards.
AAAAAAAAAAAAGCAAAAACACCAAAATTAGGTAGTCCCAAATTCAAGAGGTTACCCATCTTCTCCGAGTTTTTGTTGTTGTGGTTTTGTTGGGGAGGTTTTGTTATTGTTTTTGCTTGCGCCCATGGTATGCAAAAGTTCCTGGGCCAGGGATTGAACCTGTGCCATAGCAGGGACCTGAGCCACAGCTGCAGCAACGGGGGACCCTTGACTCAATGCGTTACAGGGCAACTTCCCCAAGACATTCTTATACAAGTCACTAAGTGCACAAATGCCTGCATTTCTGTGGGTATATGTACAAGAGTGAAATTGCTAGATCACAGGGTACAATACCTTCAACTTTAGTAGTTAGTGTCAAACTGTCTTCTCCCAATTTACATTTGAGATTTCACATTATACCATATTCTCAATAACCTCCAGCGCTGTCGGGAGTCCCCATCGGGAGTCCACAGCTCAGTGGAAATAAATCCGACTAGCATCCTTGAGGAGGTAGGTTCGATCCCTGGCCTCACTCAGTGGGTTAAGGATATGGTGTTGCCGTAAGCTGTGGTGTGGGTCCCAGACGCGGCTTGGATCCTGCGTTGCTGTGGCTGTGGCTGTGGCCAGCAGCTGTAGCTCTGATTTGACCCCTAGACTGGGAACTTCCATATGGGTGCGGCCCTACAAAGCCAAAAAAACAAACAAGCAAACAAAACCATTCAACACTGCCATTCTGGTGAGTGTAAAAATGGTATCTCATTGAGCTTTTAATTTGCATTTTCCTGATGACTAATAACGCTTGGCATCTTTTTATTGTATCTTTTTTGTGTGTGTGAAGTGCCAGTTCCTCTTTTGCTCTTTTTTGAAAAAGTTTGTTCCTCCAAATCTTATCTTCTAGATGTTCATACGGCATTTTATTTATTCATTCATTCATTCATTTATTTTTGTTTTTTAGGACCACACCTGCAGCATATGGAAGTTCCCAGGCTAGGGGTCCAATCAGAGCTACAGCTGCCAGCCTACACCACAGCCACAGCAACACAGGATCCGAGGTGCCGTTCCCGTGGCATCTTCCCAGGGCTCAGGGCCGTATAACCACAGTGCCAATCACCCTGTAGGGAGGTGGAAATGCGTCAGCAGGCTCCCTCGTCACTTATCCCAGAGGGACGGCCAGCTCTCAAAACCCAGGAAACCAAGCCACAGAAGACAACTCTCTGTGCACGCCTCTTTCCCGCTATCCCAGGGGTAGACTCTTTCCTGCAAATCGCGTGCGCTTGGTCAGCACCCAGATCACCCACCCTGGCCAAATGCACCAAAAGAGATTCGCTCAGCCCTGCGGGTGAACCCCATAGAGATTGCTACCGTCTGCGCGGGAGAAATAGCCCAGCGTCCGACGAGAAATCGCAGGCAGACATACCTTTCGGGCTGAAATAGACTGACGGACCGATTCTTTGACTAAGAGAATTTTTTTTACGACTGGAAGACATAGACAACCTCACAGTCAGACACACTTCAGTATCTGACCGACTTCCAAGCGGACTGACCTGCAAACACACCCTCCCCCGCAGCCCTCTAGTGCGCGTCCGCTCTGTTGGGCACTTCAGTCCCGGCTTCCAAAGCACCAATGTTTGGCTCTCCGCGCGTTAGCCAATCGAAAGGAGGCTTCCCTAGACCGGGAGACTGCAGCAGCTCCCCTTCCGAAGCAGGATGCTCGGGATCCCTCGGGCGCCTGGGGCTGTCCCCTTCAGGGTTAGAGTCACGCTCCAGCTCCCACAGATATACTTCGTTTTCCGGCCCACTCTCGCGCATGCGCACTGTGATCCCCAAGATGAAAGCATCTTGAGAGAGGGGGAGGGACCCTAAACTGCAGTCGGGTAGGTCACCGGGTAAGGCACAGTCCGTGAAGGCCAATGCCGTCACGGTCCTCCAAAATAGGGGTTGTAGAACGAGAAAAAGAACTCACCGAGGTCCCACCGAGATTTGAACTCGGATCGCTGGATTCAAAGTCCAGAGTGCTAACCATTACACCATGGGACCTGCTGGCTGCTTTAGGCAGCCGGGAGCCTTCTCAAGGCACATAGCGAGCTCACCGGGCTGCCTTCGAAAGTCATAGAGGATGCCTGGTTCGCTGGACCTGGGCCCTGCACCCTGGGCCTCAAGCCACACAGTCCGGGGCTGGGAGCGGAACAGCAAGGGCTTCTGCGTCTCCGACGTGCCAGACGATCCTGGCCCCGGTGTATCATCTCTTGCTGCCTCTCTCCCTGCTCTCCTACAGGGGTCCTCACGGTGTTTGGGGAAGCCCGGAGGGCGGCAAGTTGGCGGGGTCGGTCTTAGCAGAGCGAGGCCCCTGACGCTGGGCCAGAGAAGACCGGCTGCGACCCCCAGCCGCATCCGGGTCCAGGCTCGGTGCTGGAATCCTGGGCCTCGTACTTGTTTGTTTATTTATTTACGCAGCGAGTGCCCGGAATGGGTTATTTTGGCCGAGTGGGTAGGGAAGACGACTGGCATTTAGGGGACAGGGGTTCAAGGCCCCGGGCGCCCCAAGCGCGAATTGCCGCTAGCGATTGTGCCCCACCTGACTCCTTGGCATTCCACGTAGCTAGGGACACCGAGAAATCTGTCCGGAACGTTTAGCTTCCATTTCTGTGTTCTACCTTAAAAGCTATTTGGTGGATGGATGGTTCCTTTCACTTGTAGATGAGAATCAAATCAGTGAAGAGTCCCTTTTGGACTTTTTCATAAGTTTTAGTGAGCGTGTAAATGGATAAATGTTTCTTCACGTCAATCTGGAGGCAGTTAAAATTTTATAGTCCATTTGCTAAGCGATTTCACTTGGGAACTTTATCCTAAGAACGAGTGCCGAGTGTCCAAGGATGTTCTCAGCTGTGTGGTTTACAATAAAGAATTGAAATATATGTCCATCAGGGGAAAATGGATTAAATAAATATTGAATATATATATATAACATAAATACTGTGCAGGAATTTAGGGGATGTATTATTGTATTCACATGAAAAGAACAAAACAAGCCAAAACAAAAATAAAAATCTACTTACCAATTAGTATTTTTTTTTGTCTTTTTGCTATTTCTTGGGCCGCTCCCGCGGCATGTGGAGGTTCCCAGGCTAGGGGTCCCATCGGAGCTGTAGCCACTGGCCTACGCCAGAGTCACAGCAACGCTGGATCCGAGCCGCGTCTGCAACCTACACCACAGCTCACGGCAACGCCGGATCATTAACCCACTGAGCAAGGGCAGGGACCGAACCCGCAACCTTATGGTTCCTAGTCGGATTCGTTAATCACTGCGCCACGACGGGAACGCCCCAATTAGTATGTTTAATAAAAATCCCGCTAAAATACAAACAGAAAATATGAATATATATGTAACAAATATTTGCCATTTATTCGCCCTGGTCCACCTGATTGACTCCCTTTCTGAAGGAGTCAACATTTCACGGGTCAAAGTGACACAAAGCTAGGCCCCAAGATAGACAAACTCACTCTCCAGGCTTCTGGCAGCTGGAGTGAAAGTTATGTGTCCTTAGCTTGGCCACCTGGACTTAGAATCAAGAACATTTTAGAACCTGGCTGCTGGCGGTGGCTGTGACAGTCAGGGTTTCAGAGGCGGTGATGGTAGCCATGCCAAGTCCATTGGCAGCAGAAGTGGCATCCTAACTAGGTGATCCAGGATCCGGACTTTGGCTGGGTTCCTGGTTGCCTAGTTCCCCTTCATCCTTGCCCATCTTTCTGAGTTTGTTATCCTTCTGGTGCTGTGAGCCATATGACATCCTCCCAAGAAGTCCTTTTTCCACCTAAGGTACCCAGTGTCCATTTCTGCTGCATATAGTCAAGAATCTGCTTAGTCCAAACTTGAAAAGGTCTGTTGATAACAGGTATCTCCTGAGAGTAAATTTATTTTTTTTAATTAAAGTATAGTTGATTTACCATGTTGTGCCAATTTCTGCTGTGCAAAAAAGTGACCCAGTCAGGCATATATATATATACATTCCCTTTTTTTTTTTTTTGTCTTTTTGCCATTTCTTGGGCCTCTCCCGCAGCATATGGAGGTTCCCAGGCTAGGGGTTGAATCGCAGCTATAGCCACTGGCCTACGCCCGAGCCACAGCAGCTCAGGATCCGAGCCTCATCTACACCACAGCTCACAGTAATGCCGGATCCTTAACCTGCTAAGAGGGGATGGAGCCTTTGTCCTTACAGATGCTAGTCAGATTCGTTTACACCGAGCCACGACGGGAACTCCTGCACAGTAGGACCTCAGTGCTTATCCATTCTAAATGTAATAGCTGGCATCTACTAACCCCAAACCCCCAGTCCATCCCATCCCCTTCCCCCTCCCACTAGAGGTAAATTTGTGAAGGCCCTTTTTGTGTATTCCTTGAAAAAATTGTTTATAACTTTTATGTATCATCAGAAGGAGCATTAACTATTTTCCATTTTGAAGAATGAACCAAACTTCTCTTGAGCTAAGTGAGATCAGGGTGTCCCTTTATTCAGGCTGGAGTGACTTAACACCAAACTGACTTAACGTTAAATGACTTTAGTTTTCCCATCTATTTCCTTCTTACAAAATTCTGTGCCAGCTAGAGTGTATTGAAATTAATTTTTCAAAAGCTACTGTAGGAGTTCTTGTTGTGGTTCAGCGGAAACGAACCTCATTAGTATGAGGATGTGGGTTCGAAACCTGGCCCCACTCAGTGGGTTAAGGATCTGGCGTTGCCATGAGCTGCTGTGTAGGTTGCAGACGTGGCTCGGATCTGGCATAGCTGTGGTGTATATTGGCAGCTGCAGGTCTAATCCGACCCCTAGCCTGGGAACTTCCATATGCCACAGATGCAGCCTTAAAAAAAAAAAAGCTACCATAGAAAGCTACTGAAGGGTGATGTTTATGACTTAGTTCCTCTGTCCAGCGTGAGGGAGGAGGAATGATGACCCTCCTGATCCCACTCTCCCTACTTCTGCCTTTACAGTTCCCTCCACTTTTTTTTTTTTTTGGTCTTTTTGCCTTTTCCAGGGCCACTCCCGTGGCATATGGAGGTTCCCAGGCTAGGGGTTCAGTCGGAGCTGCAGCCACCAGCCTACACCAGAGCCACAGCAACGCCAGATCGGAGCTGCATCTGTGACCTACACTACAGCCCACGGCAACACCGGATCCTTAACCTACTGAGCAAGGCCAGGGATCGAACCTACAACCTCATGGTTCCTAGTCAGATTCGTTAACCACTGTGCCACGACGGGAACTCCCCCATTTTTTTCTCAGCTTGAAAAAAAATCTTCCCAGCCCAAATGAAATCTCCCACTTGGACGCCTCAAGGGACATAGAAGGATCAAATCTCTTAGCACCTTTTTTTCATGACTCACTGGAATTATAAGAAATCATGGGAGAAGTTTCCATCATGGCACAGTGGTTAACGAATCCGACTAGGAACCGTGAGGTTGAGGGTTCAATCCCTGACCTTGTTCAGTGGCTTAAGGATCCCAAGTTGCCATGAGTTGTGGTGTAGGTCACAGATGTGGCGTAGGCTGGTGGCTATAGCTCCGATTAGACCCCTAGCCTGGGAACCTCCATATGCTGCGGGAATGGCCCAAGAAAAGGCAAAAAGAAAAAAAAAAGAAAAAAGCAAGCAAGCAAGCATGAAATTGTGGGCGGGTTCTCTTGTTCTGTGGCTCAGTCTCTCCCATCTTCCCTCCTTCTCCCCCTTGGATGGGCTGTGAATTCCATGGGGGACAGACCTCAGACTTGCTTGTCTTTGAGTGTGGCTGGTGCCTTAACAGACATGTTCACTGAAACCCCCTAAGAGGACAAAGGAAAACTTTAACATCACATCCAGTATATACATATACTTGTTAATATATTATTAATTACATTATATTACTATTATTATTATTGGGGTCACAAGTGCGGCATATGGAAGTTCCCAGGCTAGGGGTCGAATCAGAACTGTAGCTGCCAGCCTACACCAAGCCATAGCAACGCAGGGTCCAATCCACGTCTGCAACCTATACCACACACACACCACCACCAGATCCTTAACCCACTAAGCAAGGCCAGGGATTGAACCTGAGTCTTCATGGATACTAGTCGGGCCTGTTACCGCTGAGCCACACGGGGGACTCCGGGATGTAGGTTTTATATGGGAGACTTGTCTGAAGCTAGAGCAGGAGGTTAGCTATGGCTGCAGCATCCTGGCAAAGGATTAAGAAAAAGAGCTGTACATAGACATGAATCCCGTCATGAAACCTACAGATGTAGGTATGAGCAGAATGAGGTAAAGGAGTTCCCGTCATGGCCCAGTGGAAACGAATCTGACTAGGAACCATGAGGTTGAGGGTTCAACCCCTGGCCTCGCCCAGTGGGCTAAGGATCTGGCATTGCCATGAGCTGCGGTGTAGGTCGCAGACACGGCTCGGATCTCGCATTGCTGCGGTGCTGGAGTAGGCCAGCAGCTGTAGTTCTGATTGGACCCCTATCCTGGGAATATCCATATGCTGCAAGTGCGGCCCTAAAAACCAAAAAAAGAAAAAGAAAAGAAAAGAAAAGAAAGAAAAACGAGAAATGAGGTAAAGAGCAGTGCCTTCCTGGGAAGCTGATGATCCTGAAATTTGTTGCTGGTGTCTGGAACACAGACCAAGGGCCTCTCAAAGCTGTGGAATATCAAGGATGGGAATTGGTAGGAAAAAAATCAGGAGGTTGGCATGTCTTAGTGACTTCAGTCTTCTTGATGGTCCTAGATGAGAGGCTTAGGGAGTTCCCATCGTGGCTCAGTGGTTAACAACTAGGAACCATGGGGTTGTAGGTTCAATCCCTGACCTCGCTTAGTGGGTTAAGGATCCAGCGTTCCCGTGACCTGTGGTGTAGGTCGCAGACGCATCTGGGATCCTGTGTTGCTGTGGCTGTGGCTGTGGTGTAGGCTGGCGGCTGCAGCTCTGATTAGACTCCTAGCCTGGGAACCGCCATATGCTGAGGGTGCGGCCGTAGAAAAGACAAAAGAGAGAGAGAGAGACAGGGTTTAGGCTGTAAAGCCAAGTATACTGGAAAAAGTTAAAATGGAACTCTTGGAGGGTGTTAACCACTGAGCTGAAATGAGAGACTTCTGAAAACCTGGTTCTTTCCTGAGCTCTGGCTACAGTCCTGCCCTGGGGTTTTATAAAACACTGTGCCCTTATAATCCCCATTTTTCTTTAACCTAATCTGAGTTGCTTCCTATGACTTAGAAGCATAGTGTCCAGAATAATAAATACGACTGTTTTCTTTGTCTGTGTGCCTTTCAAAACAGAAAGGGTGGAGTTCCTGTCGTGGCACAGTGGTTAATGAATCCGACTAGGAACCATGAGGTTGTGGGTTCGATCCCTGGCCTTGCTCAGTGGGTGAAGGATCCGGCGTTGCCGTGAGCTGTGGTGTAGTCTCCACACGAGGCTTGGATCTGGCGTTGCTGTGGCTGTGGGGTAGGCCGGCGGCTACAGCTCTGACTGGACCCCTATCCTGGGAACTTCCATATGCCATGGGTTTGGCCCTAGAAAAGACAAAAAAAAAAAAGCAGAAAGAGTTTCTTTTGGGCTGATTTGGAAGCAAAAGTCAAGGCAGAAACAATAACCGTCACACAGCGCTCCCTTCAGCCGTGACTTTTCAGGCACAACCGAGCAGCCTGGACCAAAACCACTGACGAAACTATCCTTCCAGGACGGTGAATGAAGACCCTCGGATTCTTCCCGCTCAACTCCAAAAGCCAGGACAAGTTGGTGCAAATAATCGTTTGGGCCTCCAGGGGGAGCTCAAGTGCACTCTGTTGCCGCAACTTATTCCCCCGCCCCCACTCTGCTCAGGAAGGAGAAGCGCTGTGACTTTCACAAAGGAGGAATCCTATTGGCTACTGGACTAGGGGCCTTTTTCTTATGTACCTGGGGCCTGTCCAGTTCATGTGGTGGAAGTGGAAATGGGACTGGGGCCTGTTTCCCTCTGGATGCTCTCTTTCCCCAAGTCTTGGGAAGGTCTCTGTTTTTGATTTTTGATGGACCAACAATATATACAAGCCACTACAAAAAGTGCATCTACTAGAATGCAGTTGTCTGCAAGGTACTGGAAATGTGACCCAAACTGTCTCTCTCTCTCCTTTTTTTTTTTTTTGCGTTTTAGGGCTGCACTCTCCGCATATGGAGGTTCCAGGCTATGGGTTCAACTGGAGCTGTAGTTGCTGGCCTACACCATAGCCACAGCAACATCGGATCTGAACCCACTGAGCAAGGCCAGGGATCGAACCTGCATGGATGCTAGCCAGATTCATTAACCGCTGAGCCATGACGGGAACTCCCCAAACTGTCTTAAACTGTCTCCTGTATCGCTTGAAGCCCAGAGGTGAGCCAGACCACATGTATCCTCTGACCGGCAGGAATACACAGCAGGGAGGGTGTGCCTTGCTTAGCCCATCTGGCACCATCCAGAACTGTCCAGGTTCTTCTCTCTAGGAGGCGCCCCCGTGTCCACTACTTTCCCAATCCCCATCCGAGGGGGCCTTGGGTGGGCAGGGTGACCTTTCTGAGGCCCACACCGCTCGCTCTAACTGCCTGCTTTTTGTTAGTCTGTACCAACGTGGGGGTGGCCACAGAAGTTAAAATAGTTGTTATCAGATTTTTAAGGAAGCCGAATTGCCAATGAGATTTCACTGGCCACGAAAGCTTACAGGTTTTCTGTCGTTTCAGTCCATTCCAGACGACTTGTCTAGACAGGATCTTTGAGACTGGTAACCACAGGTCTCTGCCTACCCTCTGGCACCCAGTTCAGTGGCTTCTGCCTTGATGCTATTTCAAACGTCATCTAAAGTGCAGAGAAACTACCTCGAACCTGCCCTTTGCCCCCTGAGTTTTCTCTTCATGCGCAGAAAATGTTTAACGCATTGCGGTGCAATGTAGTAGATGGTCTTTCACTCAGACTGGTCTCTGGCCAAGTCTTCTGTCTCTGCTGGAGCTTTCTCTGGGGGTAGAGAATTCAGCTTTTCTAGCCCTGCAAGTCTCCAAATTATAGGACTTCCAGTATACTTGGATACACAGCAGAACCCTCTTCCCAAGGAAAGTGACAGGAACGTCCTTAAAATGAGGAAGAACCGCATGGCCCAATCACCCTCTCTACACGTATGCACAGCCCAGACTGTACCCAATAAGACTGCAGTAAGGCTATATGTTACCATATAAAGGGGACAAAGGGGTAAAAATAATATAAAAGGCATCTCCTCACTGTGCTCGGGGCTCAGCCTTTGGACATGAATCAGTCGAGCCAGTGCCAGCATGAATAAATACTGCTTCCTGGAAATAAGCCTTGGTGGGTGTCCCATCTCTGTACGTAAGTCCTACAACAGTTCCTTCCTGCTAGAGTAGAAAGTTCCAGATCCTGGGGCAGAGAAGAGGTTCCTAGAACCTACTGATGAGAACTACAGCACCTCAAAACAGTCCCTGCTGGGGGATGTTGGAGCATGCAACAACTGCCATGAAAGCGGACAACTCTATCTCCCTGTATCAAGTGTGCATATTTCAGGAGTTCCCTAGTGGCTCAGCAGGTTAAGAATCTAACTAATATCCATGAGGATGCAGGTTTGATCCCTAGAATAGTTCAGTGGGTTAAAGGATCTGGTGTTGCCGCAAGCTGCAGTGTAGATCAAGGACGTGCTTGGATCTGGTGTTGCTGTGGCTGTGGCACACACTGGCAGCTGTAGCTCTGATTCAACCCCTAGCCTGGGAACCTCCATATGCCGAGGGTGCAGCCCTAAAATGACAAAAACAAGAAAACAGGAATGCAAGTAAGTCAGGAGTTCCCTGGTGGCTCAGTGGGTTAAGGATCTGGCATTGTTACTGCTGTGGTGAGGGTTTTATTCCTGGCCCAGGAACTTCTGCATGCCACAGGCACAGCCAAAATAAATAAATAAATAAAAATAAATTAAGTCGAGTTCCCATCGTGGCGCAGTGGTTAACGAATCCGACTAGGAACCATGAGGTTGAGGGTTCGGTCCCTGCCCTTGCTCAGTGGGTTAACGATCCGGCGTTGCTGTGAGCTGTGGTGTAGGTCGCAGACGCAGCTCGGATCCCGCGTTGCTGTGGCTGTGGCATAGGCCGGTGGCTACAGCTCCGATTTGACCCCTAGCCTGGGAACCTCCATATGCCGAGGGAGCGGCCCAAGAAATAGCAAAAAGACAAAATAAATAAATAAATAAAATAAATTAAGTAAAATTAAAAATTTTTAGGAGTTCCCTGATGGTCTGGAAGTTAAGGATTTGGAGTTGTCGCTGCTGTGACTCAGGTTGAATCTCTGGCCTGGGAACTTCTGCAGGCTGTGGGCACAGCCAAAAAAAAAAAAAAAATTAAAACAAAAAAACAAAGCAAGTAATTCATCAGGAAGGCAGAACTTTTTTGGAAGCAGACCTAGGAGAAAATAAATATTTGTTTAAATATTTAAATCTTTATATTTTAACTATTTTATATATTTAACTTTCCTTTTTTTTTTTTGCTTTTTAGGGCCACACCTGAGTTATATGGAAGGTCCCAGGGGAGGGGTCAAATCAGAGCTGCAGCTGCTGGCCTACACCACAGCCACAGCCACTCGAGATCCGAGCCACGTCTGCGAACTACACCACACCACAGCTCACGGCAATGCCAGATCCTTAACCCATTGAGGAGGGCCAGGGATCGAACCTTCAGTCTCATGATTCCTAGTCAGATTTGTTAACCATTGAGCCATGACAGGAACTCCAGTCATCTTTTGTTTTGAGGACATAAAGAGGTATAGAGAAGCACTTCCCCTGGGGTCTGAACAATGTATAGGCTATTTAGGGAAACAGGTGGTTATTATAACTGGAGGTTTGTACTTTTTTTTTTGTCTTTTTGTCTTTTCTAGGGCCAAACCCATGGCATATGGAAGTTCCCAGGATAGGGGTCCAGTCAGAGCTGTAGCTGCTGGCCTACACCACAGCCACAGCAATGCCAGATTCAAGCCGCGTGTGGAGCCTACACCACAGCTCACGGCAACGCTGGATCCTTCACCCACTGAGCGAGGCCAGGGATCGAACCCTCAACCTCATGGTTCTTAGTCAGATTCGTTAACCACTGAGCCACGATGGGAACTCCAGAAGTTTGTACATTTTGACCACCTTCAACGAGGGGCTATTTAGGGAAACAGGTTATGTTGTCCCAGTGCTGAGCCCTAGATCCCGAGATGCCCAAATGTTCACCAGTAAATATATGTTTTTTTTTTTTGGCCACACCAGCAGCACGCAGAAGGTTCTAGGCCAGGGATCCAACCTGATCCACAGCACCGACAATGCCAAACCTTAACCACTAGGCCACCAGAGAACTCCTATGTATTTTTTTCTTCCAGTTTTATAATTCACCTACAGCACTGGATGAGTTGTAGAGCATAATGACTGGACTTGCATACGTCATGAAATGATTACCACAATAAGTTTAGTGAATGAGTTCCCACTGTGGCTCAGCAGTAACAAACCTGACTGGTATCCATGAAGATGCGGGTTGGATTCCTGGCCTTGCTCAGTGTGTTTAAGGATCTGGCATTGCTATGGCTGTGGTGTAGGCTGGCAGCTGCAGGTCTGATTCAACCCCTAGGCTGGGCACTTCCATATGCCACAGATGCAGCCTTAAAAAACACATAAAAATAAAAATAAGTAAGTTTAGTGAACATCCATTAGCTCACATAAATAAAAAATTAAATAGAAAAAAATTTTCCTTGTGATGAGAACTTGTAGGATTTATTCTCTTAACCACTTTCTTTTTTTTTTTTTTTGTCTTTTTGCCATTTCTTGGGCTGCTCCCAGGACACATGGAGGTTCCCAGGCTAGGGGTCCAATCAGAGCTATAGCCGCTGACCTATGCCAGAGCTGCAGCAACTCGGACGGAATCCGAGCCGCAGCAACTTGGGATCCGAGCTGAGTCTGCAACCTACACCACAGCTCATGGCAACGCTGGATCCTTAACCCACTGAGCAAGGCCAGGGATCAAACCCACAACCTCATGGTTCCTAGTTGGATTCGTTAACCACTGAGCCACGACAGGAATTCCAGACTCTTTTTTTTTTTTTTTTTTTTTAAGGGCTGAACTCGAGGCATATGGAGGTTCCCAGGCCAGGGGTCAGATTCGAGCTGTAGCTACCGGCCTATACCACAGCCACAGCAACACAGGATCCGAGCCACATCTGCGACGCACCTCATAGCTCACGGCAACACTGGATCCTTAACCCACTGAGCAAGGCCAGGGATTGAACCTGCGTCCTCATGGATGTTAGTCAGATTCAGTTCCGCTGAACCATGATGGGAACTCCCCATGCTGACTCTTAAGATAACAGAGAGAGCCTGCCTCATCATGATGGCCAGACTCTGTACTTGACATGGGTCTTGAATGGTCAGCAACTGATCTCAAGGCCCTGGAATTTAGTGGCTTAGCCTTACACTGGCACCTCAGCAGAGGGTCCCAGATCAATTCCAGGCATTCTAGTAGGTGTCTTTTTTTTTTTTCTTTTTCTTTTTGGTCTTTTTGCCATTTCTTGGGCCGCTGCTGTGGCATATGGAGGTTCCCAGGCTAGGGGTCCAATTGGAACTGTAGCCGCCGGCCTACCTCACAGCCTCAGCAACACGGGATCCGAGCCGCGTCTGCGACCTATACCACAGCTCACGGCAATGCTGGATCCTTAACCCACTGAGCAAGGCCAGGGATCGGACCTGCAACCTCATGGTTCCTACTCAGATTCGTTAACCACTGAGCCACGACGGGAACTCCTCTTTTTTCTTTTTAATGGCTGCACCCACACCATATGGAAGTGCCCTGGCCAGGGGTCAAACTGGAGCTGCAGCTGCTGGTCTACACCACAGCCACAACAACACTGGATCCAAGCTGTATCTGTGACCTACTCCACAGCTCGCGGCAACACTGGATCTTTAACCAACTGAGTGAGACCAGAGATGGAACCCGAATCATCACAGAGACTGTGTGGGGTCTTAATCCACTGGACCACAATGGGAACTCCGAGAACATGCCTTTATGGTAGGGAGTCTGACGCCTGGGAAACCTTTATTCTGGCAGGGCGTGGTTTACCGCAGTGATCGCCTCCCTCTAATTGCCTGCATCCCATCCCTGTGCCGGGCTCCAGGTGAGCTGACTCCACAGAGCTCTCCTCACCTGCCGGGGCCCTTGTGACTTCTCCCTTCTCTGGTCCCCCAACCCTGGCTGCTCAATCCTACTAGCGGACTGAACCGAACGAGGCTGCCACCTCCTCAAGGCAAGGACCCTGGGTTCTTCACATTATTTGAGTCCACAAGGTAGGACCAAAGGAAAATTTGTGGAGGACAGTGATGCTGGAGATGATCTGTGATATAATTTCCAGCAAATAACCTTCAAGGACCCAGCAGCCATCTTTTTTTTTTCCCACTGTACAGCAAAGGGATCAAGTTATCCTTACATGTATACATTACAATTACATTTTTTCCCCCACCCTTTGTTCTGTTGCAACATGAGCATCTAGACAAAGTTCTCAATGCTACTCAGCAGGATCTCTTGTAAATCTATTCTAAGTTGTGTCTGATAACTCCAAGCTCCCGATCTCTCCCATTCCCTCCCTCTCCCATCAGGCAGCCACTAGTCTCTTCTCCAAGTCCATGATTTTCTTTTCTGAGGAGATGTTCATTTGTGCTAGATATTAGATTCCAGTTATAAGTGATATCATATGGTATTTGTCTTTGTCTTTCTGGCTCATTTCACTCAGTATGAGAGTCTCTAGTTCCATCCATGTTGCTGCAAATGGCATTATGTCATTCTTTTTTATGGCTGAGTAGTATTCCATTGTGTATATATACCACATCTTCCGAATCCAATCATCTGTTGATGGACATTTGGGTTGTTTCCATGTCCTGGCTGTTGTGAATAGTGCTGCAATGAACATGCGGGTGCATGTGTCTCTTTTAAGTAGAGTTTTGTCCGGATAGAGCCCAAGAGTGGGATTGTGGGGTCATAGGGAAGTTCTATGTATAGATTTCTAAGGTATCTCCAAACTGTTCTCCATAGTGGCTGTACCAGTTTACATTCCCACCAACAGTGCAGGAGGGTTCCCTTTTCTCCACAGCCCCTCCAGCACTTGTTATTTGTGGATTTATTAATGATGGCCATTCTGACTGATGTGAGGTGGTATCTCATGGTAGTTTTGATTTGCATTTCTCTTATAACCAGCGATGTTGAGCATTTTTTCATGTGTTTGCTGGCCATCTGTATATCTTCTTTGGAGAAATGTCTATTCAGGTCTTTTGCCCATTTTTCCATTGATTGATTGGCTTTTTTGCTGTTGGGTTGTATAAGTTGTTTATATATTCTAGAGATTAAGCCCTTGTCCGTTGCATCATTTGAAACTATTTTCTCCCATTCTGAAAGTTGTCTTTTTGTTTTCTTTTTGGTTTCCTTTGCTGTGCAAAAGCTTTTCAGTTTGACTAGGTCCCATGGGTTTATTTTTGCTCTAATTTCTATTGCTCTGGGAGACTGACCTGAGAAAATATTCATGATGTTGATGTCAGAGAGTGTTTTGCCTATGTTCTCTTCTAGGAGTTTGTCCTGTCGTATATTTAAGTCTTTCAGCCATTTGGAGTTTATTTTTGTGCATGGTGTGAGGGCGTGTTCTAGTTTCATTGCTTTGCATGCAGCTGTCCAGGTTTCCCAGCAACCAGCAGCCATCTTTTTGACTGAAGATACACTCTTCCCAGTGAGATGGAATCAGATGATGGGAGATACTATATGTACAAATGCTTCCCACATAGTAAGGCATCATAACACAGTAATTTTTGTTTAATCTTTTTTGGTCTTTTTTTTTTTTTTTTTTTTTATGGCCACACACTCAGCATCTGGAAGTTCCCAGGCTAGGGGGCGCATCAGAGCTGCAGCTGCCAGCCTATGCCACAGCCACAGCAACGCCAGATCCTTAGCCCACTGAGCAAGGCCAGGGATCCCACCCACATCTTCATGGATACCAGTCTGGATTGCTACCTCTGAGCCACGATGGAAACGCCGCCGTAATCGTTATGAATGAAGTCTCCATTGCCCACCTCAGTGACTGGTCCATTTCTAATGACCCTGAACTTTTATTGGTACTTCCAGTAACGGAGTCAGACCCACCTGCCTACCCTGCTCCCTGGGCATTACAATGCTTATCTTATGAGGAGTTCAAATATTGGTATCCCAGCCACCGTATCTGCTGTCTTAGATACTTGCAACCAGGCAGCCCAGCGCTTTTCCAATGCCCGGATACCTTACGTGACACATTGGAGATAGTTCTTGAAGTAGTGGAGAGCCAACTTGAATTCGATCTGGGCTTCGGTGTTGGCCCGATACCTGCTGTAGTTCCCCTCCTGGGCGGCCAGCTCTGGGTCCGTCACTGGTAAATGGGGCTGGTGACCTATGATCACGTGTGGGCAGGACCCCACGAGTAGGCTCCCGAGCCCATCAATAAAGAACTCTGCCAAGAGAGGGAGAGAGAGCGAGAAGGAAACGTGAGCTTCAAACCAGAGACCCAGGGCCAATACTGCGACTCTGGGAGGAGGGCCGCGGGGAGGGGACATAGCTTCTCTTCTGGGGAGGTTCAGTCCCATGCCAAAGCCACTGAGTTGGAAGATCAGAGAGATATCAGCAGAGAGACACAGATTAGCAGACCCCAGGACTGGGAGGAATGAGAGGGGAAGAGGTGGGGTGCTGCTCACCAGCTGCAGCTAAACAGAGAAGGATGTCTGGAAAAGGAGGAGCAGGAAATTCCGGTCATGGCGTAGTGGTTAATGAATCCGACTAGGAACCATGAGGTTGTGGGTTCGGTCCCTGGCCTCATTCAGTGGGTTAAGGATCTGGCGCTGCCCTGAGCTGTGGTGTAGGTCACAGAGGCAGCTCAGATCCCGTGTTGCTGTGGCTCTGGCATAGGCCGGGAGCAAAAGCTCCAATTCGACCCCTAGCCTGGGAACCTCCACATGCCATGGGTGCAGCCCTAAAAAGGCAAAAAAAAAAGGCAAAAAAAAAGGAGGAGCAGCAGCAAGACAAGGAAAGAGGGAAGGGGCAGAGCTGCAGGGAGAGGAGGTAGAAGGGTGTCTCGGAGAAGCAGGAATAACCTATGGGAGACACGAAGGTGGAGGGAGGCAAGAGAGACCAAGAGCTCCCTAGTTTGGGGAGAAGGGGCCGCTTCCCTGAGCAGCGGGGCCCCGCCCTCCATCAGAAAGAGACTTCTGAAGCCAGCGCACAGCCCAGCTCGCTTCTTGCCCTTCCAGCCTCCCCACCTGAGTGCGCCACTCGCTGCAGGCGGGGGTCGAAGCCAACTCTTTGGAGTCGCTCTGTGTGAGCCAGGAAGAAGTTGACAACGCCACTGGTCACCACGCAACCAGGGAAGCCATCCACGGGCTGGAAAAATCCTGGCTGCCTGTGGAGACAGTCCCCATTCTTCCCCTGCTCCAGCAACAGCTTGAACTGGAATGTGTTGTCAATCACGCTGCCACCTACCTAGCAGTGGGAGGAGAAATCTGTTAGAGAACAGACTCCATATCCATGTAGCCTCTGCCAGGAAGCCTTCCTGGACTGAACCTCAGTCACGACAAGAATTGCACTCCCTGGAGGTCCCGTTGTGGCTCAGTGGTTAACGAATCTGACTAGGAACCATGTGGTTTCGGGTTCCATCCCTGGCCTCCCTCAGTGGGTGAAGGATCCCGAGTTGCTGTGAGCTGTGGCATAGGCTGGCGGCTACAGCTCCAATTGGACCCCTAGCCTGGGAACCTCCATATGCTGCGGGAGTGGCCTAAGAAATGGCGAAAAGACCAAAAAAAAAGAGTAATAATAATAATAAAAGAAAAGAAAATAAAAAAGAAAAAGAATTGTACTCCCTCTCTCATCTACTCTTCATGCTACACTTATGCCAAGTCCAAAGGGCAGCAAAGTCTCTGCTGCACTCACCCTCCAGCAAGCGCACTCTTTCCAGAGGGCCACTCCCTCCCCTCCCTTCCTCTACAAGGATCAAGGATGGGGGATCGAGGATGGGGGATCGCGTTTGGGTGCAGGTGAGAGGCAGCCAGCGTGCAGCCGTCCCTACGTGGACTTCCTGAGCAAGCCTTTGTCTCAAGTTGTCTCCCTCCCATTCTCTGCCCTTGGCTCACTTCTCTGCACTGTCTGTCCGCACACCACACACTCCTGGGAGCGCGCAGCTATGTGTGAGCCAGAGCACAGCGGGACAAGCAAGTACATCTATTCCTGAACCATCATAATCACCTAGGGAGGCAGAGCAGAATCTGCCAGTTGCCCCCCACCCCCTCGCCTGTTCCTTCCTTCCTCCTCTTAGGAAATGAGCCCCCTGAAGTGTTTTTTGGCTTTTGTTTTTCCCTTTTCAACTGCCCCTGCAGTTCCCAGGCCAGGGATGGAATCCAAGCCAGAGCTGCAACCCACCCCACCCCCACGCAGCAACGCTGGATACTTAATTTAACCCACGGCACAGGACTGGGGATTGAATGGGCACCTCCACAGAGACAAACTGGATCCTTAACCCCCATGCCACAGTGGGAACTCCAAACTCCAAACCCTCTGAGATTTAAGTGGACTAAATTAAGCCACAACGATCCTACAAAAGATGAAATTTCCCCACTTCTCTGGAGTTCCCAATGTGGCTCAGCGGTAATGAACCTGACCAGTATCCATGTGGACGTGGGTCCACTCCCTGGCCTCCTTGAGTGGGTTAAGGATCCGGCATTGCCGTAAGCTGTGGTGTAGGTCACAAAATCGGCTCAGGTCCCATGTTGCTATGGCTGTGGTATAGATGGGCAGCTGCAGCTTCAACGGGACCCCTAGGTTGGGAACTTCCATGTGCCCCAGGTACAGCCCTACAAAGAAGAAGGGAGGAAGGAAGGGGAAGAGGAGAGAGAGGGAGGGAGGAAGGAAGGAAGGGAGAAATGGCCCCACAGCATATGGCTTGAATCCCAGCTGCAGCTGCAGCAATGCCAAATCCTTTAACCCGCTGTACTGAACCAGCACCTCTGCAGCAACCCGAAATGCTGCAGTCGGGTTCTTAACCCACTGTGTCACAGTGGGAACTCCCTGAAAGGATGTGATTTAGAACAGATGTCTCCAATTTTTAAGAAGACCACATTCTTTTCGTCTTTTCCTTTTTTTTTTTTTGGCTTCTTAAGGTTGAACCCACCGCATAGGGGGTTAGTGGTTAGTTTCCAGGCTAGGAGTCAAATTGGACCCACAGCTGTTGGCCTACACCACAGCCACAGCAACGCCAGATCCAAGCTTCGTTTGTGACCTATACCATAGCTCACGGCAATGCTGGATCCCCGACCCACTGAGCAAGGCCAGGGATCGAACCCACATCCTCATGGATATTAGTCAGATTCATTTCTGCTGTGCCACGAAGGGAACTCCCAAGACCACATTCTTAAAAGAAAACTGTTGTCTGTCCTCCACTCCCTCTCTTCCCCTTTCTTCTGACCGTGCAGTTGAGGGCCACAAAGATGGATGAACAACAGGGAAGGAAGCTGGACCAGGATGACCCTGGAAAGAGAGGATAGGGCCAGCTTGCGTTCTTTTTTTTTTTTTTGTCTTTTTGCTATTTCTTGAGCTGCTCCCGCAGCATATGGAGGTTCCCAGGCTAGGGGTTGAATCGGAGCTGTAGCCACCGGCCTATGCCACAGCCACAGCAACGCGGGATCCGAGCTGCGTCTGCGACCTACACCACAGCCCACAGCAACACCGGATTGTTAACCCACTGAGCAAGGGCAGGGACCGAACCCACAACCTCATGGTTCCTAGTCGGATTCGTTAACCACTGCGCCGAGACAAGAACTCCGCAGCTTGCATTCTTACACGGGTAGGAACTGCACTTTTTTTGTCATTTATGCTATTGTGACTGGGTCTCTAGCAGAGTAGCAAAGAGACATCTTCGTCAATCCAGATGCTTTGGGGGACTGTCCACCTGGAATAAGAGATAACTGTGGTCACGGTGCTACTTATCCACTTTCTTTCCAGGCCGGGATAGAACCAGCGCCACAGCAGTGACAATGCTGGATCCTTAACCCTATGAGCCACCAGGGAACTCCCATCTTTCTTTTTCCAAACAGCTTTATTGAGATACCTTTGATATATTAAAACTGTATGAAGGAGTTCCTGTCGTGGCTCAGTGGTTAACGAATCCGACTAGGAACCCTGTGGTTATGGGTTCAATCCCTGGCCTTGCTCAGTGGGTTAAGGATACAGCGTTGCTGTGAGCTGTGGTGTAGGTCGCAGACGTGGCTCAGATCCTGCGCTGCTGTGGCTCTGGCGTAAGCCGGTGGCTACAGCTCCGATTGGACCCCTAGCCTGGGAACCTCCATATGCCGAGGGAGTGGCTCAAGAAAATGGCAAAAAGACAAAAAGACAAACAACAACAACAACAAAATAAAAACAACTGTATGTATTGAAGGTGTACAGCTTGATTTTTTTTTTTTTTTTTTTGGTCTGTGGCATGTAGTCGCTTGATGTAGGATCTCAATTCCCAGACCAGGGACTGAACCTGGGCCACAGTGGGGAAAGCACCAAATCCTAACTACTACACCACCAGGGAACTCCCTGCAGCTTGATGTTTTGATATATGTAGACACTGTGAAAAGATCACCACACGCAAGCTAATTAATGAATTCATCACCTCTACACAGTATGGGTATCTTCACAAATTTCAAGAACGCAATGCAGTATTATTAACTAGCATCACCTTTTTTCCCCCTTTTCCATGTGTAAATTAACTTTTGATATTTGTGGGTTTTTTGTTCCGTTTTGTTTTGTCTTTTTAGGGCTGCACCTGCAGCATACGAAAGTTCCCAGGTTAGCAGTCCAATTGGAGCTGCAGCTGCCAGTCTACGCCACAGTCACTGCCACAGCCACAGAAATGCCAGATCTGAGCCACGCCTGGGACATACACCACAGCTTATGCAACACCAGACCCTTAACCCACTGAGCAAGGCCACGGATTGAGCCCACATCCTCATGGACACTAGTCGGGTTCATTACTGCTAAGCCACGACGGGAACTCCTGTGTTCATTTTTTATTGTCATTAAGGCCACGTGTGTGTGCTTTAATAGCTTTGTGCCATTTTCATTTTTGTGATGGTGTGTGACAAAACCAGAGCAACACTCACATTCCTCTCCAACTCTCACCAGTCCAGAGAGGAAGTTGGAAGTGATGCATACAAAGAAAACCACAGTTTTCAAAAGATACATGCACCCCTACATTCACGGCAGCACTATTCACAATAGCCAAGACGTGGAAACAACCTAAATGTCCATCAACAGATGAGTGGTACACACACACACACACACACACACACACTGGAATATTACTCACTCACGAAAAGAGTACAATAATACCATTTGCAGCAACACCGATGGACCTAGAGATTACCATACTAAATGAATTCAGAGAAAGACAAATATCATATGATATCCCACATATGTGGATTCAAAAGAGATACAAATGAACTTATTTACCAAAGAGAAGCAGACTCATAGATTTAGAAAACAACCTTATGGCTACCAAAGGGGAAAGGTGGCTGGCGTGGGGAGGGGGTGGAGGGATAAATTAGGAAATTGGGATTAAAATATACATACTACCATATATAAAATAGATAGGAGTTCCCATTGTGGCTCAGTGGGTTATGAACCCAACTGTGATCCATGAGGATGCAGGTTCAATCCCTGGCTTTACTCAGTGGGTTAAGGATCCGGTGTTGCTGTGAGCTGTGGTGTAGGTCACAGATGCAGCTCAGGTCTGATGTTGCTGTGACTGTGGTGTAGGCCAGCAGCTACAGCTCCGATTTGACCCCTAACCTGGGAACTTCCATATGCAAGGACCTACTGTATGGCAAAGGGAAGTACACGCAATTATTCTGTAATATCCTAGGTGGGGGAAAGAATCTGTAAAAGTATGAGTATAGCTGAATCACTTTGCTGTACACTTGAAACTGATACACCATGGTAAATCAACTCTATTCCAATAGAAAATACAAATTAGGGTTTTATAAATTTTATAAAAATAAAATAAAACCTAGGCCACCTGGTGGCCTAGAGGTTAAGGATCCAACATTCTCACTGCTGTGGCACAGGCGGGATCAGGCTGGATCCCTGGCCTGGGAACTTCTGCATGATACAGGTGTGGCCAAGCAAAAAAAAAAAAAAATCAATTAAAAAAAATGACTGGGAGTTCCCATTGTGGCTCAGTGGTTAATAAACCCAACTAGTAACCATGAGGTTGCAGGTTTGATCCCTGGCCTCACTCAGTGGGTTAAGGATCTGGCCGGCATTGCTGTAAAGTGTGGTATAAGCCAGCAGTTACAGTTTCAACTGGACCTCTAGCCTGGGAACCTCCAGATGGGGCAGGGGTGGCCCTAAAAAGACAGAAGACAAAAAAAAAAGATTGAAAAAAGTACCTAAACACACTTTTTTTTTTTGCCATTTCTTGAGCTGCTCCCTCAGCATATGGAGGTTCCCAGGCTAGGGGTCCAGTCGGAGCTATAGCCGCTGGCCTATGCCAGAGCCGCAACAACGGGCAATTCAAGCCGCATCTGCAAACTACACCACAGCTCACAGCAATGCCGGATCCTAAACCCACTGAGCAAGGCCAGGGATCGAACCCGCAACCTCATGGTTCCTAGTCGGATTCGTTAACTACTGAGCCACGATGGGAACTCCTAAACACACTTTAAGGACAGAACAACGGTGAGTCTGGGGAGTGGGGTTGGTGTGATTTGTTCAAAGAAAAGTAAGAATGGAGGCAGAAGCAGAATCCGAGGGTCTCATTTCCCTGAGATAGTCTCAACCCCAGAGCTGCTCTGCATCACCTCCTGCACGGCCCTTCCCCTCCCCTCTCCCTCTCCATCCCCCCCATCCCTTTTCCTCTCCTCTTCCCTCCTGTCCTTTCCTCTCTGCCCTCTCCTCCCCCTCCCCCTCTGGCTCGTCAGATGGCAGTGGGGTAGAACTGGCAGCGCTCACTTACCACGTCCAGTTCCGTTTTCTCTAGGACGTCCACCAGCACCTCGATCCTGGTCTTGCTGTTGAAGACGAAGTCATCGTCCACCCAGAGAACATATTTGGTGGTGACCTGAGATATGGCCAGGTTCCTGCCAGCAAACCAGCCCTGCGAGGGGAGGGAGGTTAGACCCGTGGTTGCCCGCCCCGCTGCCTCCTAGCACCACCTGGGGGCTTTCTCAGCTCCCAAGGGTCAGGCTGCCCCCCAGACAGTGGCTGAGAACCTCTGGGTTAAAGGGAGCCCATGTCTCAGAGACCCTGGAAGAAGGAGAGGGACTCTCTGGAGACGAGAAAGTCCCTCCTTGGCCCTGTGGCTTGAGGGATGGATGCAAGTCCCTTTACACCTGACAGTCTTTGTGGCCCCTTCGCCCTGTGTTGCCTGGAAGATGCTGGAGGGTGGGGCTCTCTGGAAGGGGTAACATCCACTTCCTCCCGGTGTGCTCGAGGGAAGGTGTGGGGCGCGGAGAGAGACGCCCCAGCAAGGGTGAAATCGTGAGAGAGGTTTCTCTGCTGTGGGACCTGCGTATCAGGAAACCTTAGAGCGTCAGACACCGCCAGTCGCTTAGAAGGACCTCCATCAATTTCCACACCAAGCGTGAGGAAAGACGGATTACCCACCCCGTCACTGCAGGAAAGGGAGAGTGACCTGATTTCTCCGGGAATTTGGAGGCAGCCAGGGGACTCAGAGGAGTCCTACCCCACCACCACCCCCCGCCCCCCAAGGATCCTGCTGCCTCGGGAGGGTCCCCCCCTCCCCCGAAGCAGCCCCAACCAGGGTACCACTTGACCCGGGGGCCCTCTGGTCCCAAGGTGCCCGTGTCTCCCCCTCTGGGAGGGATATACCTTCCCAAATGGCATGGTGTAATACTCCACGTGGCTGTCAGTGATTTTCAGGGGCTCCTTGCTGTCATCGGCCACAATCACCGTCAGGTCTGGGTAGTACTCACGAACACTCCGGAGCATGGTCATGAGCTTGTGGGGACGGAGGAAGGTTTTGGTGGCAATGGTCACCAGGTCTCGGAGCTTCCTCTCTGGGCAAGAAAGGGTAGGTGTCAGAGCTCTGTCTTCAAGAATCCTCACTGACGTGCATTGCTCTGGAGGTTTCTTTACACGGCGATGGCTCGAGTGTTTGTGGCCCTCATGCCTCTTGTTCACAGTTGATGTTAGTTGGATCAGAAAATACATTTTATTATTGTTATTTTGTCTTTTTGTCTTTTTAGGGCCGCACCTGCAGCATATGGAGGTTCCCAGGCTAGAGGTCAGCTCAGAGCTACAGCTGCCGGCCTACACCACAGCCACAGCAACACAGGATCCAAGCCTCATCTACACCACAGCTCACAGCAACGCCGGGTCCCTAACCCACTGAGCGAGGCCAGGGATCAAACCTGCATCCTCATGGATGCTAGTTAGATTCATTTCTGCTGAGCCATGGTGGGAACTCCATGAGTCAGATTCTCAACCCACTGAGCCACAACCCGAACTCCCAATTTGTTTAAATGGTTTCTGTCTTCTAGAGTGTCTCCCTTTTTTTCTTTGTTTTTTGTTTTTTGTTTTTTGCTTGTTTGTTTTTTCTTTTCTTAGTAGCTGCACCTGCAGCATATGTAGGTTCCCAGGCTCCCAGGCTCCCAATTGAATCAGAGCCGCAGCTGCAGGCCTATACCTCAGCCACATCAGATCTGAGCCACATCTTTGACCCACATCACAGCTGGCAGCAATGCAGATACTGAAACCACTAAGTGAGGCCAGGGGTTGAACCTGCATCCTCACAGACACCATGTCAGGTTCTTAACCCACTGAGCCACAACGGGAACTCCTCTCTTCTGGTTCTCTTGGCTCCAGTCTGCTGTTTCCTTCTGTCGAGTGGGATGCTTCATGTTATGCTTGCCTATCTGCACTTGGTTTGCCACCGGCTTTCATGCTGTTACTGGGAATTGAGACGCATAGAGTTTCGCCCATCAAGGGATTCAATATGACCAGTCATGAGGCCCAGGAAGAGGGGAAAAGATTTAAAGACCTGAGACCTGCCCTGTCACAGCTTCAATCCTACAGAGAGACGTGCCTGGCCTGGTTTTTTCTTTTTCCTTTTTTTTTTTTGCTTTTTTTAAGGCCGCACCCACGACATATGGAGGTTCCCAGGCTAGGGGTCGCATTGTAGCTACAGCTGCTGGCCACAGCCACAGCCACAGCCACAGCAATGCCAGATCCGAGCCGAGTCTGCAACCTACACCACAGCTCCTAGCAACGCCGGATCCTCAACCCACTGAGCAAAGCCAGGAATCGAACCTGAAACCTCATGGACACTGGTAGGGTTCGTTAACCACTAAGCCACGACGGGAACTCCTTGTGGTTCTTATTCATGTTCTTTTCTTACTGATTCATAAGTCCTCTGAAGTAAAATTAGACCTTTGACTTTCGTGTGTGTTGTTATTTTTCCCCAGTTTGTCTTTTGCCATTTGACTTTGCATATGGTAGGCTTCCATCATTAAAAACATTAAAAATTGTTAATCTTTTTCCCCTTTAATTTGAAAAACTACCTCGATCACACGGTAAAATTCCAAGATGTCTATTCCTGGGTTTCTTTTCTTTTCTTTCCTTTTTTTTTTTTTTTGGTCTGTTTGCCTCTTCTAGGGCTGCACCCTCGGCATATGGATATTCCCAGGCTAGGGGGTCGAATTGGAGCTGCAGCTGCCAGCCTATGCCAGAGCCACAGCAACATGGGATCCAAGCCGCGTCTGCAACCTACACCACAGCTCATGGCAACGCCGGATCCTTAACCCACTGAGCAAGGCCAGGGATCGAACCCGCAACCTCATGGTTCCTAGTCAGATTCGTCAACCGCTGCACCACGACAAGAATGCCTAGGTATCTAACTTGATTCCACTGACATAGCTCTTCATGGTCCAATACCATTCTATTTTTATAATTATTACTTATTAAAATGTCATAAATCATTAGATTTTTTTCAAAATAAATTCAACCATACAGTAAGTTAAACGTAATGAAGCAGTATTAAGAGCGTATTCTAGCATTTTTTTCCTCCAAAAAAAGCTTGTTGGAGTTCCCTGGTGCCCTAGTGGACTAAGGATCCAGTGTTGTCACTGCTGTGGCTTGGGTCACATCCAAGGCCTGGAAACTTCCACTCTGCGGGCACAACCAAAAAAAAAAAAAAAGCTTGTTAACAGGAATCCAATTGGAGCTTTTATTTCATCGAGTCTCCTCCTCCATCTCAGAGGGGATCCCTTCTGCATCTCACCCAATAGTCTCCAGGGACCCACCATGGAGCCCCAGGGACAAGGGTCTTACCTGGTCCAGGGTCATATAACTTGGGCATGACAGGATAGCGGATGGTCACCGGAAACTTGGCCACTGAGGACTTGGACTCCAGACTCACTGGAGGGAGAAATCAGGTCAGGGCTGGTGCACGGTATCTGGGTCACTCCCCACGAGGCCAGGGAAGCCGACGCGATGGGGGAGTGAAGGACTGAGGACCCCACAGAGTCTATGGCATTCCGGCTCCTACCCTGCTGTGTGTTCCAGAAGCAACCTGCTGACTGCCTCTGAAACGCACATGTCTGCCCCCGTGAGACTCTGTCGGGTGAAGTGGGCTTGGAATCAGAGGGGTAGATGAAGTTTGACTCTGCATCTATAATTTGAAATACCTTGGGTAAGTCACATCACCTCCACCTCCACCTCCAAAACCAGGGTAATACTACCAGCCCAGTTCACCTCACAGTGCCCCCCGCCTTTTTTTTTTTTTTTTTTTTTGAAGGGCTGCAAGTGCAGCATATGGAGGTTCCCAGGCTAGGGGTCAAATCGGAGCTGTAGCTGCTGGCCTACACCACAGCCACAGCCACAGCCACATGGGATCCGAGCCGCGTCTGCAACCTACACCAGTGCCTGGCAACACCAGATACTTAACTCACGAGTGAGGCCAGGGATTGAACCTGCATCGTCACGGATCCCAGTCAGGCTCGTTTCTGCTGAGCCACAGTGGGAAGCCCCCTCACAGGGTCATTCTGTGGTAAGACATGTTTAAAAATCCCAAGGTACAGAGAACTCTCTCTCTAGCTTATGCTCATGGAAAATCTGCCTCACATTCACTGGGGTCCTGGGAAAGCATCCTGTGTATCTGGTCAAAGCAGAAAAAGGTAAATGTCTTTTTTTTTTTTTTTCTTTTTACGGCTGCACCTGCTGCATATGGAAGTTCCCGGACTAGGGCTCAAATTGGAGCTGCAGCTGCCGGCCTACGCCACAGCCACAGCCACAGCCAATGGAATCCCAGCCACATCTGCGAATTATGCCGCAGCGGGCCTGGGAGCAAACCTGCATCCTCATGGATTCTAGTTAGGTTCTTAATCCACTGAGCCACAAGAACTCCGGAAAAGGGTAATTTATTTATTTATGTATTTATGTATTTATTTTTGTCTTTTTCTTTTTAGGGCTGCACCCGTGGCATATGGAGGTTCCCAGGCTAGGAGTCCAGCTGGAGCTATAGCCACCAGCCTACACCACAGTCACAGCAGCGCAGAATCTGAGCCACTTCTGCAACCTACACCACGGCTCACGCAATGCCGGACCCTTAACGCCCTGAGCAAGGCCATGGATCAAACCCGTGTCCTCATGGATACTAGTTGGGTTCGTTAACCACTGAGCCACGATGGGAACTCCCGGAAAAGGGTTTTAATTCATCCAGAAGGTAAGTGGGGCTGCCCTGAGGGTGGCAGGAATTGGTCTCCCATGAATTCTGGGAGTAAGAGTCGGGTTTGGGATGGGAGGGGAGGAGGAAGACAAAGCCATTGCCCTTGGGACTGACAGCTCCCCCACATCCCTCTTTCCCGTAATGCTCAGGACAAGCCACTGACACATGGACTGTGCTCTCCTCTACTGTAGCTGAAACCTTCAGCTTTTCCTTTTTCTTTCTTTTCTTTTGCTTTTTAGGGCCGCACCCGCGGCATATGGAAGTTCCCAGGCTAGGAATCGAATAGGAGCCGCAGCTGCCAGCCTACACACAGCCACAGCAACGCAGGATGGGATCTGAGCCACGTCTGCGACCTACACCACAGCTCACGGCAACGCCGGGTCCCCGACCCACTGGTGAGGCCAGGGATCGAACCGCCAACCTCGTGGATACTGGTCAGATTCATTTCCACTGCACCACAACCGGAACAGGGAACCTTCAGCTTTGATCACTGATGAGAACGGGGAGCAGAAGGGGATGGTTTCCAGGTGCAGAGCATGAATGATCTGTCCTCATGTACAGACAAGCAGGCATCTCACTGTCTTTCTTTCGGGTCCCTCCACGGGCTCAATGGCAACACGGGGATAGTACCAGGTACACTAAGTGGGAAGTTAGAAACAGGAGCCAGGGAAGCAGGCTTCCTGGAGAAGGAAGACCTTGAGAGCCGGGGGCGGGGGCAGTGGTGGTGTTTATGGGGTCCCTCAGCATTTTGCCATCCGAGGACGGACTCACCCACATCCACTCTGTGGAGGTGGTACTCTGTGCTCGTGTATGTCACATGCTGGAGGATGAAGTTCAAAAGCTCCCGGCTACTGGTCAAAATGTTCAGCTGCTTCTGGCCTCTGCCCTTCACCACATTGTCTGGGGCGTCAGCAAGGGTGTTCAGTGTCCCCAGAGAAGCTGTCAGGGTGACCTAGGGTAAAGGAGGTAGAAAGCCTAAATGCAGAGAGGCACATACCCAGGATGGCCAGCAGGGGGCAGCATGCATAAGGGTGCGAGGAGAAGAACGCTTCATGCTCCCGAAAGCTAGGGTCTGGCTCTGATGGAGTGTCTGCCCCAGCCCCAAAAGCCTAGGACCTAGGACCTGGTGTGTTCAAGGGCCATTTCTGAAACATTCTTAACTCTTGGCATGCAGAGTTAAGTGGCATCCATTCTTAAAGATTTCTTCTGGAGTTCCTGTTGTGGCTCAGTGATAACGAATCCGACTAGGAACCATGAGGTTGCAGGTTCGATCCCTGCCCTTGCTCAGTGGGTTAAGGACCCAGTGTTGCTTCGAGCTGTGGTGTAGGTTGTAGATGCGGCTCGGATCCGGTGTTGCTGTGGCTCTGGCGTAGGCTGGCAGCTACAGCTCCGATTGGACCCCTAGCCTGGGAAACTCCATGTGCCACCGGATGTGGCCCTAAAAAGACAAAAGACAAAAAAAAAAAGAAAGAAAGAAAGAAAGAAAGAAAGAAAAAGAAAACTGCTGAAAACATTTCAGTCAACAGATCTTTTCTTTTCTTTTCTTTCTTTTTAGGGCCGGACCTGCAGCATATGGAAGCTCCCAGGCTAGGGGTCCAATCAGAGCTACAGCATCTTTGTCTGCCCCATCTTTGTCTCTGTCAAACTCTGAGACCAGCCACCACCACGGGGAAAAGCGCATGGGCAGTGAGCCAAGGACAAGATGCTAAGTGCAAAGTGGGGCTGGGAAGGGGACTCTTGCCTCATAGGTGGGAGCATCTGGTCCTTCAAACCGGAGGCCTGGAGGTCACAGGAAAAAGGAGAAAGGAAAAAAAAAAAACATTTGAGAGGATGCCAAGAGTTCCCTGATGCTCTCAGCTCCCTGGCCAATTCCTACACATCCCTCCAGAGCCCCTTCGAGTGTCACCTATCCAGAGTGTTTGCAGACCGCTCGCCTCCCCACTAGAGCTTGCTAGATGGTGTCCAACGGACCTCTGCAAACTCCAGCAAACCAAAGCCTCTGATGCCCTCCCCTAGTTTGGGTTTTTTTTTTGTCTTGTTGTTGTTGGGTTTTGGGGGGGCTTGGGGGCTTTTTAGGGCCACACCCTCTGCATAAGGAAGTTCCCAGGCCACGGGTCGAATCAGAGCTGCAGCTGCCGGCCTACGTCACAACGTCAGCAACACAGATTGTCAGCTGAGTCTGCGACCTACACCTCAGCTCACAGCAACACCGGATCCCTGCCCCACTGAGCGAGGCCAGGGATACAACCCGAAACCTCATGGTGCCTAGTTGGATTCGTTTCCGCTGCACCACCACAGGAACCCCTAAATGGTAAATTTTATGTTACATATATTTTACACACTAGAGAGAGAATTATCCAAAATGGCAAATCATTTTTTAAATGAGTACTTAAAAACACGAGCAACTCAGAGTTCCTGTCATGGCGCAGTGGAAACGAATCCAACTAAGAACCATGAGGTTGTGGGTTCGATCCCTGGCCTCGCTCAATGGGTAAAGGATCCAGCATTGCTGTGCGCTGTGGTGTCGGTCGCAGACGCAGCTCGGATCTGGTGTTGCTGGGGCTCTGCTGTAGGCCAGCAGCTACAACTCCAATTCCACCCCTAGTCTGGGAACCTCCAGGTGCTAAAAAGACAAACGACAAAAACAAAAAACAAAAAACAGAACAAAACAAAAAAACCCCAAAACACCAGCAACTCATCTCAAATGTTTTTACTTTAAAATCTATCTCTGTTCTTATGACTAATGCAAATCCTAACTCAAACACATCCTCCTTCTGTGGCCTTAGCTAACATGCTAAACTTATTTGGGAAATTGGCCAAATAACATTTACCTCACAGGGATGTATGCTGGACGAGAGGTGTGTGTAAAAACCCCTCGTGGAGGGAGCTGTATCCGACAGAAATATTCTTTCCATATGCAGTCCCTGGAGATGGGCTGAGGCTTTGCCTGCTCCCTTGATGCTGGCGGACACCAATAAGCCAATAACAGCCTGAGATTCCTCGAGGCACCCAGATCTCCGTCCTCTCCTATACGATCCCAGATGCCCAGGGAGGCGACAGCTCCTAAGTGCCATTCCCAGTGGTGGAAACAGTGAGAATAACATCAAATGAAACCATGTCCAGCTTCACGGATTGTGCTGGGTATCCGGGAAGGACTCAGCGGATAACTGCTCCCTTCTGCTCTCTCCTCTGCTTCAGAAGGACTACGAGAGCTGCCTGGGTCCTGTCCGGGTGGAGATGCACCTACCTGGGATGGGGATGGTGTGTAGAGGTATCACTTCCACCCCGTGGACCGGGTACCCAAAGGGGAGGTTGGGCTGAGCCAGCAGGGGCGGTGGGCGAGGGAGCCCTTCTCTGCAGGGAAACAAAACCATCAGCAGCTGCCTTGACACCTGTCCCTGACTAGCTCTTTTTTTTGGGGGGAGGGGGGGTGCGACCACACCCACGGCATAGACGTTCCCAGGCCAGGGATCTCACCCACCCCATGGCAGCGACCTGAGCCAATGCAGTGACCATGCCAGATCCTCCTTAACGTGCTGAGCCACAAGGGAACTCCCACTGCTCCCACTGGTTCGTTCTTTTTTTTTTTTTCTTTCGCTTTTGGCCTCCCTGAGGCATATGGAGTTCCCAGGCCAGGGATCAGACCTGAGCTGTGGCTGCAACCTAAGCTGCAGCTGCAGCAACAGATCTTTAACCCACTGTGCTAGGCCAGGGGTTGAACCTGCATCCCTGTGCTCCCCAGACACAGCTGATTCCATTGTACCACAGCAGGAGCTCCTCACTGTCCCCATGGCTAGTTCTTTTTCTTTTTTTCTTTCTTTTTTTTTGCTTTTCTAGAGCCACTTCCCGCGGCATATGGAGGTTCCAAGGCTAGGGGTCCAATCAGAGCTGTAGCTGCCGGCCTAAGCCGCAGCCACAGCAACGCGGGATTCGAGCCGCGTCTGCGACCCACACCACGGCTCACAGCAATGCTGGATCCTGAACCCACTGAGCAAGGCCAGGGATCGAACCCACATCCTCATGGATACTAGTCAGGTTCGTTAACCACTGAGCCACGACAGGAACTGCTGGCTAGCTCTTAAAGGGGCATCTGTGCCCAGAGCTTTGGGCTGCAAAGGGGGAGAAATCCAAAGTAAATCGTCGGATTGTCCTGCATTCTCTCCTCTTCTTTATTCCCGCCCCTCCCTCCAGCCTCGAATTCCACTGAGGCAGATTACAACAACACACATTAAAAATAAAAATCACGGAGTTCCTGTTGTGGCTCAGCAGGTTAAGAATCCAATGCAGCATTCTTGAGGTTGCGGGTTCAATACCTGGCCTCGCTCAGAGGGTTAAGGATCCAGCGTTGCCCTGAGCTATGGTGTAGGTCGCAGACGAGGCTCAGATCCCACATGGCTGTGGCTGTGGCTGTGGCGTAGGCCGGCTTCTGTAGCTCCGATTGGACCCCTAGCCTGGGAACCTCCATGTGCCTCGGGTGCGGCCCTAAAAAGTAAATAAATAAATAAAATGAAACATAACATAAAGAGAACAAAGGTAACACCTGCTCAACACTCACCACGTTCGAATTATTTTAATACATTTTCAATTGCTGGTTTTCAATGTGAGCCATTTTAAATAAATCTTTACATGCAATATTAAAAAATACATTTTCCTATTATCTCTGCTCTTGAGGTTATTTGCATCAATCTACCTGTGGATGGAGATATTAAATAACCGGCATGCAATGATATCTCGTGGGAGACTTGAAATCAGCCACAGTGTGTTTTCTTGTAGGGTTGGGTGTTTTCATTTTTGAACTTTTTACTAAAGCAGGGTTGATTCACAATGTTGTGTACAGTGTGATTATTAAACCGTGGAAATTGGCAAACACTACAAGCCACTACCAAAAGCCCATGGTTAAATATTACCACCACTATTCATATTTCTCCCTCAATGTATAAACACATCTACCCACACTTATACACACAACTATCCCCTCCTCTTTTAAAACCACAAATGTGGAGTTCCCATTGTGGCAGAGTGGAAATGAACCTGACTAGGATCCATGAGGATGCAGATTCGATCCCTGGCCTCACTCAGTGGGGTAAGGATCCAGCGTTACCGTGAGCTGTGGCGTAGGTCGCAGACTCGGCTCAGATCTGGCGTTGCTGTGGCTCTGGCATAGGCAAGAGGCTACAGCTCCAATCAGACTCCTAGCCTGGGAACCTCCATGTGCCATGGGAAGTAGCCCTAGAAAAGGCAAAATACAAAAAAAAAAAAATAGGGCATTCCCTCCCCCCTCCTTGGAGCCACACCCTCGGGAATGAGAAGAGAGCTTCCGCTCCATCTCAGGGCGCAAGAGCCCTCAGCATCTGCACTACCTCCTCTGAAAGTGTTCGAGCTCAGCCTGTCTCCTCAGGTTCACTGCGGGGAGGTCACGCCGGTCGTAGGCATCCTCCAACTTATAGCTTCCCTGATGCCTGAAGGTGTCACATTGGCACTGGTTTTTCGGGAACAGCCTAAAATAAGACAAGGTCAAAGATCACAGATTGGGAGGGTGGGCTGGTAGGTGAGGGGGAGCCGCAAGCTCAGTCCAGTGTATTTTTTTTCTTAACTTTTTATTTTCTCTTATTTTGTCTTTTTAGGGCCGCACCCGCGGCACACGGAGGTTCCGAAGCTGGGGTCTCATTGGAGCCGTAGCCACCGGCCTACGCCAGAGCCACAGCAACGCAGGATCCGAGCTGCATCTGCGACCTACACCACAGCTCATAGCAATGCCGGATCCTTAACCCACTGGGCAAGGTCAGGGATCGAACCCGCAACCTCATGGTTCCTAGTTGGATTCATCTCCGCGGAGCCATGATGGGAACTCCCAATCCAGTGTATTTTTCCCCCTAGGCTTTCCCATACCTAGCGCCAGGGTTGGGTTGAGACCCTGGAATCCCAGCAGCGGCCGCTCCCAAAGACACAGGGAAGGAAGGGAAGAGAGGGAAGGAAGGAGGGCGAGAAGGCCCCCCTCTGGAATCAAAGTCCTTTATTTATTATTATTATTATTATTATTATTATTATTATTAGCTTTGTAGGGCTGCACCCGCAGCACATGGAGGTTCCCAGGCTAGGGGTCCAATCGGAGCTACAGCTGCCAACCTACACCACAGCCACAGCAAGATCAGATCCGAGCCGCGTCTGGGACCTACACCACAGCTCACGGCAACCCCGGATCCTTAACCCACGGAGCGAGGCCAGGGATCAAACCCACAACCTCATGCTTCCTAGTCGGATTCGTTTCTGCAGCGACATGACAGGAACTCCCCAAACTCCTTTAAACTTGAGAGTCACAGGAATCTCGGAGGCATTGCAGCCCCACCCACCAGATGAAAAGGCCAGAGGGCCAGAAAGGCCACATCTTTCCTATAATTTTGTTTAGTTTTTGGGGGGTTTTAATTTGTTTTTGTTTTTTAGGGCCACATCTGCGGCATATGGAAGTTCCCAGGCTAGGGGTGGAATCGGAGCTACAGCTGCCGGCCTACACCACAGCCACAGCAACACAGGATCTGAGCTGCGTCTTCAATCTACACCACAGCTCACCGCAACCCTGGATCCCCGACTCACTGAGCGAAGCCAAGGATCAAATCCGCATCCTCATGGATCCTAGTTGGGTTTGTCACCACTGAGCCACAACGGGAACTCCTCCTACAGTTTTAGTTAAATAGGCCCTCCAAAGTCCTAAAGAACTTTGCTGGGTGCTGTAGAGGCCGTGCCCAGCAGACCAAGCCCCTTCCTAGTCCCGCCGTTTGCACTCAAATGCTCTACCCCTGAGCTATGCCCCCACCAGGTCCCGCAGTCAGGATTCACATTCCCAATCAGCACAGGTGCAGAAAGGTAAGGAACTGGCTGTAAAGTGGGCATAAGAGGACACAGTAGGAGTTCCCGTCGTGGCGCAGTGGTTAACGAATCCGACTAGGAACCATGAGGTTGAGGGTTCGATCCCTGGCCTTGCTCAGTGGGTTAAGGAGCCAGTGTTGCTGTGAGCTGTGGTGTGGGTTGCAGATGTGGCTCGGATCCCGCGTTGCTGTGGCTCTGGCGTAGGCCGGCGGCTACAGCTCCGATGGGACCTCTAGCCTGGGAACCTCCATATGCCGCGAGAAGGGCCCAAGAAATAGCAAAAAGACAAAAAGACAAAAAAAAAAAAAAAAGGACACAGTAAAGCCACAGGAGGAGCCAGGGAAGTGTCAGAGCAAGGCAGTTTTCTTGCCATCTCACCAGATTCCACTGTAGGTGAAGAGGCTCCTGACATGTTTCTCAGGTAGAAGCTTCAGCGTCTGCGCTTCCAGGGTGGGGGAAGGGATGGGTGAGTTGAGGAGACTGAAGTCTGTGTCGAGGAACACGCTTCGGAACATAAGGAGGCCAACGCTCAGGACCAAAAGCACCATCGCCATCTTGAGGATCGACAGACACCTAGGGCTGTTGGGACACAAGAGAGCAAACGCTGTTAAAATCTCTTCTGAGTATGTTAAGAAAGATTTCGTTGTGCGACATAGATGGGAATAGCAACTTGAGCAAAAATGCAAGTCAAACCTGTTTCGTACACTACGTATCAAAATCGATTTCTTCCCGAAGCAAAAGAGAAAGAAAAGCAAAAATAAACCAATGGGACCTAAGCAAACTGACAAGCTTTTGCACAGCAAAGGAAACCATAAAATAACCCAAAAAGATCCTGCTGGGATCCACTGGGAACGATGTCTGGTCACTTGCGATGGAGCATGATCATGTGAGAAAAAAAGAATGTATACATGTGTGTGTGACTGGGTCACCTTGCTGTGCAGTAGAAAATTGACGGAACACTGCAAACCAGCTATAACGGAAATGATAAAAATCATTTAAAAAACTGATTTCGGATAAATAGAAAAGTAAAGAATCAAATTTGCAGAGAGTTCCCTGGTGGCTCATTGGGTTAAGGATCTGGTGTGGTCACTGCTGTGGCTCTGGTCACCACCGTGGCATGGCCTCCATCCCTAGCCCAGGAACTTCTGCATACGTGGGCATGGCCAAAAAACTATACTCAGTGGAAAATGTGAAGTTTTTTCAAATACGTACTTCTGATCACAAGTCCTAAAATTAATAAATGAAGCAATAAAATAAGAGATTTGAAAATGGACAACAAAACGAACCTAAGAAAAGCAGAAACAAGATTTTAGAAATAGCCAAATAGGGAGTTCCCGTCGTGGCTCAGTGGTTAACGAATCCGACTGGGAACCATGAGGTTTCGGGTTCGGTCCCTGCCCTTGCTCAGTGGGTTAACGATCCGGCGTTGCCGTGACCTGTGGTGTAGGTTGCAGACTCGGCTCGGATCCCGAGTTGCTGTGGCTCTGGTGTAGGCTGGTGGCTACAGCTCCGATTCAACCCCTAGCCTGGGAACCTCCATATGCCGCGGGAGCGGCCCAAGAAATAGCAACAACAACAACAACAACAAAAGACCAAAGACAAAAAAAAAAAAAAAAAAAAAAAGAAATTGCCAAATAGAAAGTGGTGAATTAAAAAAAAATAAAAAAATAAAATGGAATCATCGTTAAATCTAAGCACAGAGTAGACAACTGGTTTTTTCTTTTATTTTTTTTTAATTTTATGGCTGCAGCCATGGCATGTGGAAGTTCCCAGGCCAAGGACTGAATCCAATCCATAGCTTCAACCTACACCTTTAACCACCGCACTGGGCCCAGGGATCAAACCTGCACCTCTCCAGTGACCTGAGCCATTGCAGTCGGATTCTTAACCCACTGTGCCAGGGTGGGAATTCCAGACAACTTTATAACCTCCTTGCTCTAAGACTTTCCTCCTGACCCAGAAGCGACGCCTACAAACGAGTCTGGTTATAACACATGATGCTCCCCTGGTCCTGGCTGAGTGGACCACGGGTGTTCACCTCATCCGAATGGGGCTAATCAGCCAGAATTTCCTTCCCAGAAATGGGGAACCAGAGATACTGTTTGGCTAATCCTAATCCCCTGAACTGAGAATAGAGGGGAGGAAAGAAGAGAGAGAAGACAGAAGGTGAGAGAAACAAAGAGAAGCCTAGAAGGACTTCCCATTGTGGCTCAGTGGGTTAAGACCATGACCAGTGTCCATAAGGATGCAGGTTCAATCCCCACCCTTGCTCTGGCATTGCCACAAACTGGTGGCAGATGCGGCTTGGATCTGGCATTGCTGTGCCTGTGGCATAGGCTGGCATCTGTGGATCCAATTCAACCCCTAGCCTGGGAACTTCCATGTGACACAGGTGTGGCCCTAAAAAAAAATCGTTTTTAATTTAAAATTTTGGGGGCAGTGTCTTTAAGGCATTAGTCTGCTATGGCTCCCTTTGCCTGAGAAAGCAATAAAGCTATCTTTTTCTCCTTCACCCGCCCCTCCTCCAGAAAAAGAGTTCCCATTGTGCCGCAGCAGAAACGAATACAACTAGTAACCATGAGGTTTCAGGTTCGATCCCTGGCCTTGCTGGGTGGGTTATGGATCCAGCATTGCCGTGAGCTGCGGTGTAGGTTGCAGATGTGGCTCGGATCCTGCATTGCTGTGGCTGTGGTGTAGGCCTAGCCTTGGAACCTCCGTATACCATGGGTATGGCACTAAAAGACAAAAAAAAAAATTTGAATTTATAAATTTTTAATTTTTTTAAAATTAGAAAATTTTTAATTTAGTTTTTTTAACTTAAAAAAATTTTTTTAATAGAGAAGCCTAGATCCTGAATACCTAGATGAAAGGGATGACTTTCTACAAAAATGCAAATGAATAATGTATTGGGGAAATAAAATAAACAAATAAACAAATAAATAAAAGAATTCCCACTGAAGCCCCCCCCCCAAAAAAAAACCCACAAAAGACTTAAACAGACTTGTAAAAATTAAAAAAAAAAAAATCAAGGAATTCCTTTCATGCCTCAGGGGTTAATGAATTAAACTAGGAACCATGAGGTTTTGGGTTCAATCCCTGGCCTTGCTCAGTGGGTTAGGGATCTGGCGTTGCTGTGAGCTGTGGCTGTGGCGTAGGCTGACAGCTGTAGCTCCAATTAGACCCCTAGCCTGGGAACATCCATATGCCACGGGTGCGACCCTACAAAAGACCAAAAAAAAAAAAAAAAATCCAGGAATTTATCAAAGGTCTATGTACTTTTCAGAGTCCCAAATCCACACTTCACAAGTAACTCCAGACTGGTTTATAAGAAACCAGCTTTGCAGTGATGCAAATATAGGTACTGACGAATAACGATGTAAATACGCCAAACAAATATTAACCAGTGGGACACAACAGTATCTTAAATGAATGAGTCACCGTTAATGAATGCTGTTCTTGGAGTTCCCGTCATGGCTCAGCAGATACGAATCTGACTAGTATCCATGAAGACACAGGCTCCATCCCTGGCCTTGCTCAGTGGGTCAGGGCTCTGGAATTGCTGTGGCTGTGGTGTAGGTCACAGACGTGGCTCAGATCCCGCATTGCTGTGGCTGTGGTGTAGGCCAGCAGCTGTAGCTCTGATTCCATCCCTAGCCTGGGAACCTCCATGTGCCGCAGGTGTGGCCCTAAAAAGACAAAAACAAAAGCATGTTCCCTCTAGGAGGGCAAGGATAACTCAATGCCACTGTGGGGCTGAACCACACCAACGCCATGCTGTCAGCTCATCTTAGGCCCACAGTCTCATCTGCTCTCCCTCCTTAAAAAAAAAAAAAAAAAGAATGATCACATCCCAAGTTCCTAACACAATTTTCAGACTATCAGAAACAAATCACTGACAACCTGGGTGGGGGGCGGCATTTGAGGGAAGTGAGTGTGGTCTTGGCCTTTTTGAGGGTTGGGTTTGTTTCCTTTTGCTATTAGGTACTAAAACTTAAAATCGCGTCACTTAGTGAAAACAGAACAAAAATAGGGTCGGACTTTCTCTGTGGCTCAACAGGTTAAAGACCCAGTGTTGCCACTGCAGCGGCCCTGGTCGTTGCTGTGCCATGGGTTCCATTCCTGGCCTGAGAACTTCTGCATGCCTCGGGCGTGGCCAAAAAAAACCCAAACAAAAACAAAAACAGAAACAGGAGTTCCCGTCGTGGCTCAGTGGTTAACGAATCCAACTAGGAACCATGAGGTTGCAGGTTCGATCCCTGGCCTTGCTCAGTGGGTTAAGGATCTGGCATTGCCATGAGTTGTGGTGTAGGTCACAGACGCATCTCGGATCCTGTGTTGCTGTGGCTGTGGTGTAGGCCGGCAGCTACAGCTCTGATGGGACCCCTAACCTGGGAACCTTCATGTGCTGCGAGTGCGGCCCTAAAAAGACACACACATACCAAAAAAGAATTAATAACAAAAACAAAAAATGGAGAGTAAAAAAAAAATTCTCTGGATATTTGGCCCGGTATTCTATACATTTTTTTTCTCTTTAAACTGTTATCCATTCCGAGTTCTGCGTAACTGAGCTTTGGCCTCCTCATAAGGAATTTACCCAGGCCAGGTACGCTATCAACTTTTATCCTGGCTTTCATCTGACGTGAAAACTGGAAGAATACCTTTTGCAGGTGCAAATGGTTAATCATCATGAGACGCCCTCAAGGGGAGGGGGGAAAAAAAACAGTTCCCGTCAATAGGAACATGCTTCTCCCTAGTAGTCAGAGTCCATTTTAGCTTTTTTTTTTTGTCTTTTTGCCATTTCTTGGGCTGTTCCTGTGGCATATGGAGGTTCCCAAGCTAGGGGTCTAATCGGAACTGTAGCTGCCAGCCTACACCAGAGCCACAGCAACTCTGGATCTGAGCCATGTCTGCGACCTAGACCACAGCTCACGGCAACGCCAGATCCTTAACCCACTGAGCAAGGCCAGGGATTGAACCTGCAACCTCATGGTTCCTAGTCGCATTCGTTAACCACTGCGCCACAATGGGAACTCCTATTTTAGCTTTTTTCTTTCTGTCTTCTTAGGGCTACACCTGCAGCATACGGAGGTTCCCAGGCTAGGGGTCAAATCGGAGCTGCAGCTGTCAGCCTAGGTCACAGCGACAGCCTCATGCAATCCAGGCTGCATGTGGGACTTATACCACAGCTCATGGCAACAGCAAATCCTTAACGCACTGAGTGATGCCAGGAATCGAACCCGAATCCTCATGGGTACTAGTCAGGTTTGTTAACCACTGAGCCACAAGGAGAACTCCTCTGTTTATTTTTCCTTGCAACTTTTTTTTCCCTTTTTTTGGCCGCCCCATGGCACCTGGAGTTCCCAGCCAGGGATCAGATCCAAGACACAGCTTCGACCTAAGCCATAGCTGTAGCAACACTGGATTCTGAGCACATTGTGCGGGGCCAGAGATAGAACCTGCATCCCACCGCTCCCAAGACACCGCTGATCCTGTTGCACCACAGCAGGAACTCCTGCTTGCAACTTATTTGTTGAAGGAACTGTGTGGTTTTTTGAACATGATCTGGATTTTCCACATCCTGGGTTGTGCTGATTTCAGCCATGGGCCCATGCTCTTTTGCCCCCTGTATTTTCTATAAACTTGTGGTTAGATCAAGAGGCTCAATCAGGAGTTCCCGTTGTGGCTCAGCGGGTTAAGAACCCAACTAGTATCGATGAGGATGCAGGTTCGATCCCTAGCCTCACTCATTGGGGTAAGGATCCAGCGTTGTTGTGGCTGTGGTGTAGGCCAGCAGCTGCAGCTGTGATTTGACCCCTAGCCTGGGAATTTTCATGCGCCACAGGTGTGGCCCTTAAAGGGAGAAAAAAAAGAGTCTCAATCAGATTAAGGTTTGATTTCTTTTTTTTTTCTTCTTCTTTTTTTTTTTTGTCTTTTTAGGGCCACACCTGCAGCATATGGAGGTTCCCAGGCTAGGGGTCTAATTTGGAACTGTAGCCACCTGCCTACACCAGAGCCACAGCAATGCCACATCTGCAACCTACACCACAGCTCACGGGAACACTGGATCCTCAACCCACTAAGCGAGGCCAAGGATCGAACCCAAAACCTCATGGTTCCTAGTCGGATTCGTTTCCACTGCACCACAATGGGAACTCTTGATTTCTTTCTTTCTTTTTAATTTTTTAAGCAAATTTTCTTTTTATTTTATTTATTTATTTATTTATTTATTTATTTTAGCTTTTTAGGGCCATACCTGCAGCATATGGAGGTTCCCAGGCTAGGGGTCAAATCGGAGCTACAGCTGCCGGCCTACACCACAGCCACAGCCACAGCAATGCAGGCATCTGAGCCATCTCTGTGACCTACACCATAGCTCACAGCAACGCCAGATCCTTAAAGGCAAGGGATCGAACCTGCAACTTCATGGTTCCTAGTCGGATTCGCCTCCGCTGTGCCATGACAGGAACTCCGATTCAGGTTTGATTTCTGAGGAAACTACTTCATAGGTAATGGTGTGTGGCCCCCCTCTCAGCAAGGTGGGGCTCAGAAGAGCTCATCATCTTTTCGGGTATTAGCAGCCACTTGATAATAGCCCAAATCACTGGTCCTCAATATTTTCAGTCTCAGGACCCCTTTATAATCTTAAAAATTACTGAGGAGCCCAAAGAGCTTTTGTTTTTGTGGGTGATATTTAATGGTTAATGTTTACCATTTTGGAAATTATATTTGAGGAGGTTTTTTTTAGTTTTATTTACTAATTTAGAAATAAAATATGGGAATTCCTGTCGTGGCACACTGGTTAACAAATCCGACTAGGAACCATGAGGTTGTGGGTTTGATCCCTGGCTTTGCTCAGCGGGTTAAGGATCCGGCGTTGCCGTGAGCTGTGGTGTAGGTCGCAGATGTGGCTTGGATCCCGCATTGCTGTGGCTGTGGTGTAGGCCAGCGGCTATAGCTCCGATTTGACCCCTAGCCTGGGAACCTCCATATACTGCAGGAGTGGCTCAAGCAAAAGGCAGAAAGACCAAAAAAAAAAAAAAAAAAAAACCAGTAGTGAGGAAAAGTGGCATCATTTTACCTTTTTGCCTATTTAATGTTTAGCTTAATAGATAAAATGAACCATCTGTTAGGACAGGTTGTTTGGCTGAAGAATATGAAGAAAATACAGCCCCACACAGGTATGTCACCAGAAAAGGGAGAAACACTTTAATTGCTTTTTCAATATTGTAGATATTTATCTTTGATACTACACCAAAAATCAAAAAGTGGTAGCAGGGTTTTGTCTTTTGTCGGTTTTTTTTTTTTTTTGGCAGTAGCTCCATGTGGGATTTCAGTTCCCAGTCCAGAGACTGAACCTAGGCCACAGAGGAAAAAATCGTGAACCTGAACCCCTAGGAGCCAGGGAACTTCCAAGAAGTGGTACTTTCTTAAAAAGTTAGTAAAGTATGGACTTTGAAACCATATCAATGAAAAAAATTTTTTTGCCTTTTTTTTGTGAAGCCCCACTGTGGCATATGGAAGTTCCCAGGCCAGGGGTGGAATGAGAGCTACAGCTGCTGGCCTACACCACAGCCACAGCAACGCCGGATCCTAAACCCACCAAGCAAGGGAACAAAATAGAGGGAGTTTCCACTGTGCCCAGTGGGATCGGTGGCATCACTGCAGCGCCAGGGACACAGGTTTGCTCCTTGACAGCATAGGTTACAACTGTGGCTCAGATCTGATCCCTGACCCAGGAACTCCATATGCCACTGGCACGGCCCCTCCACCCTGCCAAAAAGAGTTTGGAGGCGTCCCCTGGTGGTTCAGTGGTTATGGATCTACACGCTCACCACTGTGGCCCAGGTTCAATCCCTGGTCTGGGAACTGAGATCCCACATCAAGCCGCTGCACACCTTGCCCAAAAAACAGGGTTTTTTAACCTTTTTTTTTAAACTGTTATTCCCCAATACGATTTTTTTTTCTACTGTACAGTATGGTGACCCAGTTACACATACATGTACACATTCTGTTTTCTCACATTATCATGCTT
Organism: Phacochoerus africanus; assembly: GCF_016906955.1. Lineage (NCBI taxonomy): Eukaryota > Metazoa > Chordata > Mammalia > Artiodactyla > Suidae > Phacochoerus > Phacochoerus africanus. The sequence continues at coordinate 25,543,737 of NC_062557.1, read as the reverse complement.
CATCATAAGTGACTAGACAGAGTTTCTTTCCTTTTTTCTTTTTTTCTTTAATTTTTAATTACTTCCCCAATACAATTTATTAAAAAGGTTTTTTAATCCTGATAATAAACACATAAAATTTAGTACCTTGGAGTTCCCATTGTGGCTCAGCAGAAACAAACCTGACTGGTATCCATGAGGATGCAGGTTCAATCCCTGGCCTCACTCAGTGGGTTAACGATCCCGCATTGGCCATGAGCTGCGGTGTAGGTCACAGATGCAGCTCAAATCTGGCATTGCTGTGGCTGTGGTGTAGGCTGGCAGCTATAGCTCTGATTTGACCCCTAGCCTGGGAACCTCCATATGCCATGGGTGGGGCCCTCAATAAAACAAGAAAGAAAGGAGGAGAGGAGAGGGGAGGAGAAGGGAGGGGAGGGGAGGAAAGAAAGAAAGAAAAAATTTACCACCTTAACCACTTCTAAGTGTCCATATACTTTCGTAATGTAGATTGTTCACATCGTTTTAGAACGGATCTCCAGAACTTTTTTCTGCTTTTTTCTTTGCTTATATTTTTGCATGCAACCATTTTTATCCATTTTTTTCTGATTATGAAATTTTAATCTTTTACCCATTGAAGAAAAAAAAGTTCCTCTTTACAAAAAAAAAAAAATATGTAGGAGAAATGATAGAAAAATCACCACTTTGCTACCAACAATGTAATAAATGATTCTGGCCAGGATTGTCCAGCTGTTCTTTTTTTTCTTTTTTTTTTTTTCCTCGTCTTTTTGCCATTTCTTGGGCCACTCCTGCGGCATATGGAGGTTCCCAGGCCAGGGGTCCAATCCGAGCTGTAGCCGCCAGCCTCTGCCAGAGCCACAGCAACGAGGGATCCAAGCCGCGTCTGCGACCTACACCACAGCTCATGGCAACGCCGGACCGTTAACCCACTGAGCAAGGCCAGGGATCGAACCTACAACCTCATGGTTCCTAGTCGGATTCGTTAACCACTGAGCCACGATGGGAACTCCAGGATTGTCCATCTGTTCTAAAACATTTGCCAGGTGCAGGATTTTACTTTGTTTTGTTTTGTTCTACTTTTTGTGTTTTTCTTTTTTTTTTTTTTTTGTCTTTTTAATGCTGCACCCACAGCATACGGAAGTTCCCAGGCTATGGGTCTAACCACAGCTGCAGCTGCCAGCCTACAGCAACAGCAACAGCAACGTTGGATCCAAGCTGTGCCTTCAACCTACACCCCAGCTCACGGCAACGCCAGATCCTTAACCTGCTGAGCGAGGTCAGGGATCAAGCCTGCATCATCATGGATACTAGTCGGGGTCATTAGGTGCTGAGCCACGACAGGAACTCCTGGAGGCAGGATATTGAATGGTGCCATTCCAGAGATCACGTACTATTTTACAAAGAGATAAAAACGAATCCTTGCAATGAAAGGATCATGCATCACTACCTTAACCACATGATCAAATTTAACATCCTTAATAGTGAGGCAGCCTGACCAACTGTCCTCCGGATATGATGATAGGAAGCACACAGATCATTTAAAGGAGTATTACTGCCAAAATATTTAACCGAAATGTAATCAAGCCTCAGAGACCTCACTGCCAATTTATAGGAAAAAACAGGGGATAAAAATTTAGTAACACCATCAAGAACAATAGACAAATCAGGGACATCAGAATGTTTTCTGCAAGACAACAGGCCTGAACTCTTGACAAAGGAAAAAAAGTGGGAGTTTCCGCCATGGCACAGTGGGTTAGGAATCCGACTACAGCAGCTCGGGGCATTGTGGAGGTGCGGGTTTGATCCCTGGCCCGCTATAGTGGGTTAAAGGATCTGGTGCTGTCAAAGCTGCAGCCATTAAAAAAAAAAGAAAGAAAAGAAAAAAGAAAAAGCAATTGAAAAAAATAAAAAGAATGAGAGTGAACGAGTAACATTTCTAGTAAAGGGTTGCCTGTATCTTGTGCAGCACATACAGAATATATCTTTCAACGATTTTAGTCAATTTTTTTTGCATTTTGTGAAATTTCTTTTTTTTTAATTGTGGTATAGTTAATTTACAATGTTGTGTGAATTTCAAGTACACAGCAATGTGATTCAATTACATATATACATATATACACATACATATCCTTTGCAGATTCTTTTCTATTATAGGTTGTTACAACATTTTTTTTTTTTCTTTTTAAGGCTGCATGTGTGGCATATGGAAGTTTCCAGACTAGGGGTCGAATTGGAGCTACAGCTGCCCGCCTACACCACGGCCACTGCCACAGCAACACGGTATCCGAGCCATGTCTGCAACCTACACCACAGCTCACAGCACGCTGGATCCTTGACCCACTGGGCGAGGCCAGGGATCGAACCTACACCCTCATGGATACTAGTCAGATTCCTTTCTGCTGCACCACAACAGGAACTCCCTATTATAAGCTATTGAGAATAGCTGTCCTGTGGCACAGTGGGTAAAGGATCTGGTGTTGTCACTGTAGTGGCTCAGATTGCTGCTGTTACACAAGTACAATCCCTGGCCCAGAAATGCTTGGGACGGCATTAATAGGAATTGCTTGATAGGAGATTACTAATAAAATGTTCAACCGCCCAATTTTTAATAGATAACTACAAATGTTCTCCACTGTTAAAACTGCACTTTATGTACTTAAGTGGGGATGTTAAAATTATATGGGTCCGTTATTATAGTTGAACCACATTTGAGACACATTCAAAAAAGGGTAAAAATCGAGAGTTCCCACTGTGGCTCAGTGGTTAATCAACCACTAGTAACCATGAGGTTGCGGGTTCAATCCCTGCCCTCACTCAGTGGGTTAAGGATCCGGCATTGCCGTGAGCGGTGGTGTAGGTCGCAGTCGAGGCTCAGATCTCGTGTTGCTGTGGCTGTGGTGTAGGCTGGCAGCTACAGCTCCGATTGGATTCCTAGCCTGGGAACCTCCATATGCCGCAGGTGTGGCCCTAGAAAAGACAGAAAAAAAAAGGTTATGTTGAAGTTCCCGTTGTGGCTCAGCAGTAACAAACCGGACTAGTATCCGTGAGGACACGGGTTTGATCTCTGGCCTTGCTGAGTGGGTTAAGGACCCAGTGTTGCCACAAGCTGTGGTTGCAGTACAGGTCACAGACAAAGCTTAGATCTGACATTGCTGTGGCTGTGACACAGGCCAGCAGCTACAGCTCAAATTCAACCCCTAGCCTAGGAACATCCGCCCACAAGGGGCGGCCCTAAAAAAATATATATATATATATATATATATATATATATATATATATATAAACGATAACATTGAGTAGGTTTAAGGTTATTATTTTAATAACTTTATAAATAAAAATTTTAGATTTTCTCAGTTTTAATTTCTAATTAGGTGTGGAGTTCCCACTGTTGAGTAACAGGATCAGCCGCATCTCTGAAGTGCATGGATGCAGGTTTGACCTCCAGCCCTGCACAATGGGTTAAAGATCCAGCATTGCCACAACTGGGGCATAAGTCTCAACTGGGGCTCAGATCTGATCACTGGCCCAGGAACTCCATATGCATCGGGGCAGCCAAAAAAGAAGAAAAAAAAATGTTTAATATGGTAATAGGAATAGATACAACCCATGTAAACAAAAGTTTTTTGGGGTCTTCAATAATTTCAAAGAGTGTAAGGGGTCCTGAGACCAAAAAGATCAAGAACGGCTGGTCTGCGTTCTAAGCAACTGCTGTGGTTCTTGTTAAGTTTTAATACTGAAGATGAGTCTTTACAAGGACAAACAATATAATAGAGGGCATGTAGCCAATATTTCGTAATAACTATAAATGGAATATAGCCTTTAAAAAGCCCAGTCATTCTGTTGCACCCCTGAAATTTATATGATACATGAACTGTACCTCAATAAAAAAATTTAATAAGATAATAATAATATAGGTGGGCTTCAATTAGCACATTCTATTACTTATCTTTAATACAAATTATATTCTGTGTGCAAGGTAATCTGACAAACTCACCAGTACAACTGGTTTCCAACATAGACCTGGCTCAGCTGCAGAGGTTCCTTTCAAGAGTAAACTCACAGGGCTTTCCCCGCTGTGGCACAGCAGAAATGAATCAGACTAGCATCCATGAGGATTCAGGGCACAGAAACAGCTCGGATTTAGTGTTGCTGTGGCTGTGGCCATGGTGTAGGCCAGCAGCTGCAGCTCCAATTCGACCCCTAGCCTGGGAACTTCCATATGCTGATGAGGGAGAAAATGTCCCAAGAAAATGTAGAAAGGAGAGACCCCAGCCATGATGACTAAGCAAAGTCTAGCCAACTGCCCCAACCAGTCCTCCCCCATGCATCTGCTTCTGTAAATTTGTTTCCGCATCTACTACCTTGCCTGACGTCACTCCAGTCCAACTAGCCAAGCTTGGACCCGGAAGACGTAGCCCATAAAAGCCTTGTGAAACCCTTCTTCCGGGCTCAGACTCTGGAGAGCGATCTCGTCTGAGCCCACTGGCGTAATAAACCTGAGTTCAACTCTCCGAGTGCTCGCTTGGTTTCTCGCCGGGCTTGGTTTCTCGCCGGGTAAAAGAGCTGATCCACTACGGCCACAGAGCTACTGGAGCTGGTACGCTACAGCCACGGGGCTGTCGCCAGAGCTGATACGCTGCAGCACAGGGCTGCTGGGTATCTGCTGTAACACTGAGGGTGCAGCCCGAAATGGTAAAAAAAAAAAAAGAAAAAAAAATAGTAAACTTGCAATCACAGTAAGTATATAACAGAGTTCCTGTCATGGCTCAGCAGGAAAGAATCCAAGTAGGAACCATGAGGTTGCGGATTCGATCCCTGGCCTCGCTCAGTGGGTTAAGGGTCCAGTGTTGCCGTGAGCTGTGGTGTAGGTTGCAGACATGGCTTGGATCTGACGTTACTGTGGCTGTGGTGTAGGTCAGAGGCTACAGTTCCAATTAGACCCCTAGCCTGGGAACTTCCATATGCCGCGGGAGCGTCCCTAAAAGGACAAAAAGACCAAAGGAAAAAAAAAAAAAGAATGTATATATATGTATGAATGGGTCCTTGGCTGTACAGCAGAAATTGGCACAACATTGTAAACCAACTATACTTTAACTTTTTAAAAAGATTTAAAAACAAAAAAAAAAAGCATTGGCGTTATCCTCAAGTACAGCTGGATTCCCATCTGCTCCTTATAATGCTGCCCTTGGGCAACCTCCATTCTCCGTGTTCACAGCTCTGAAGTGGACATAACTCTTCCAAGAGTGTTGCTGGGAGCATTAGAGGCACAATCTAGAACAGGGTCTGTACGTAACAAATAAGTGCTCCACAGTGGATGAAATGAAATGAATTCACCAACAGGAAGTAACGATCATTTCCTGGGTTGGTAGGGTGTGTTGTAAGGAAATGTCCTTTCTCAGAGGGACAAAGATCAGAAACGCCCATTTCAAAATCAGACACTCTTTAATTAAAAAAAAGAAAGAAAGAAAGAAAGAAAGAAAGAAAGAAAGAAAGAAAGAAAGAAAGAAAGAAAGAAAGAAAGAAAGAAAAGAAAACGAAACAGGCAAGCAAACATTTAAAAGAGTAAGTTTCTTCTGAGGAAGAAACCCGTTTCCCAAGGTCACCCAAGCCAGCAGCCTTAAAATCTTAGAGACATAAACACAGCAATATGGACTTGCCAGAATGTTCGGTTGGCACCAGTTTGGAGCCTGGTACCAGGACTCCTGGTCATTCTCCTCATTCACTAAGGAATGTGGGATGAGATAATTTTGGGGAAGTGCTGGAAGGAAAAGCCTTAGAAGGGACTTTAGGTGGTAACGCAAGAGCTACCTCCCTTTGCTGAGTTCTGCCATAGCCTCAGCACAAACGTGTTTCTTGGTTTCCTTATTTGTTTCAGCAGCGCCAAGCCATGAGGAAGTTCCCCGGGTGGCCAAGGATCAAACCCTTGCCACAGGAGGAACAACGGTGGATCCTTAACCTGCTGCACCACCAGAGAACTCGTATACTTCATTTTAATCCTCATAAAACATCATCTAACCAACACCGTTCCCCCCCCCCCCCCCCCGCTTCCTTTTTAAGCCCTTTAGGGCCGCAGGTGCCTGTGTATGGAGGTTCCCAGGCTGGAGGTCTAATTGAAGCTGTAGCCATCGGCCTACACCAGAGCCACAGCAACGCGGGATCCGAGCCCCGTCTGCGACCTACACCACAGCTCACGGCAACGCCGGCTACTTCACCCAGGGGTGGAACCTGCAATTCCTAGTCGGATTCGTTACCCACTGAGCCACGACGGGAACTCCCACAAAATGTATTTCTGATCCTTATTCCTGATTATAAAAATTAGATGAGCTCACCAAGTCCGCATTTCCTCCGTTAATTATTATGCTACTCAGAGGGGTTTTTTTAGCGCCCCAAACCACAAAACAGACGCTCACTCTGCCCCAGGCTGTCTTCTGGAGCAGAAAACTGACCTTTTTCTTCTTTTTTTCTTTTGGTCTTTTTAGGGCCATACCCTAGGGCATATGGAAGTTCCCAGGCTAGGAGGTCTAACCAGAACTGCAGCCGCCGGCCTTACGCTGCAACTAGATGCTACGCCAGGTCCGAGTGCGTCTGCGACCTACACCACAGCTCACAGCAACATACCCACTCAGCGAGGCAAGGGATCGAACCCGCGTCCTCGTGGATACGGGGGGGTGGGGGGTGGGGAGGGGTGTAAACCGCTGAGCTAGAATGGGAACTCCTAGAAAACCGACTTCTTCAAAAACTCTGCCTCTAAAACCCCCAAGCTGTTATTTAATGCAGCGTAAAGGACGCAGCCTCCGCTTCCCCACAGCCTGGGGCCCGCGGCCTCCGCGCCGGGGACCCACATCCCCCGAGATTTACATCCCCAGCCCTGGTCATAACCTCCGAGTCCGGGCCGCCCCCCGTGCTCTGCGCCACGAGAGGCAACCTCCACGTCGAATGTTCCCCTGGAAAACCAGTGTTCCTTGGGGCGCAGGGCGGGGAGACGAGCAGGAACTCTCAACAGCGTCCCGAGGCGCAGTCTCCTTCTCGCTGCCGCACCGACGTAGGGAGCCGGTCGGACTTAATTTGGAGACCCCCGCCCCCTCCCTCGGCTCCGGGGTCCCGGGACCTGGCCGCTCCCGGGTGGCGCCACTGGCTGGCCAACTTTGACTTCCCATTTGTCTCTGCTCGAGGGACACTCACCTGTACGAAGTCATCCTTAATCCCGCCGCCTCGGGACACTCTGGGCTGGTGGTGCCACTCCGCGGATTGGACAGCCCTAGCACCAACCCCGGCAAATTCTTCCTGCTAAACCACGAGAGCTTGGGTCGGACCCGCCCACGTCACCACCAACCCCCGCCCACCTTCTAGGTCCTGCCTTGGGTGCAGCTGGGCGCTGTCGGTCTTTGCAACCTTGTCGTCGTTTGGGGCTGATTGAACCTCACGCCAAACCGACCCGCCACGGGTCACCACGGCCTAGAGAGGCCGAAAAGGTGACAGTAATGACCACAGCCCCTGCTTACGGCACTAGGTACGAGCTTGGGGCTAAACGCTTTGTTTACTTTGTGCCATTGATTTGCCACAACTGACTGGTACCGTTATTAGCCTTACTTTTAGGACAGGGAAGCTGAGACAAAGTGGGGCGATCGAAGACCTGGAATTTGAACTGCGTCTGAGTGACTCGGCAGCCCCGGACGAGTGGCGCCCCCGAGCCGGCAAAACTCCACCTCGATGGGGGTCCGAGTTGATGGACGGGGCCTTTCGTCGAAGGACCGGTGCCGGTTGCACCGCGCTTCTCTTCTCCCGCCCGGGTCACCACGCAGGGCGGTGGGAGCCGGTGCAGGCAACGCGCTTTGATCGCGGAGCGCACCCTGCCGGAGGGCTGCAATCTTGCTCGCTCGCTTCCCTCCCCATCCCCCAGTCTGTCTGGGACCACCCCACTTCTCCTTCTCGGTAGGTAAGTGGAGTTCCCTCTATGCCTTAAAGAACGACAAAACCCCTGTGCCCATCGCTTTCTTTCCGTTTGAAAATGTCTCCCCTTGTCCAGGAACCCCACTGTCTCCCCCGCAGTTTACAAGCGGGTTCTCCAAGCTCGGTCTTTGCCCTGCCTACGTGCTACTCCGCCACCGGCACTCTTGCTCCACTGTTCTAGCAAAAGACGCCGGGAGGAAAGCGGGTTGAAGCGGGTTGAATCCCGGTAGCAGACCTATACAGCTACTTAATGCCTCTGAGTATGGAGGGGTCTGATGACTTTCAAATGAAATTAGCACTCGCCGAACCCTTTTCAAACCCCGTGTTTGGTGCTGGAAAGCTTCCTGTGGTTCATCTCAACTGTATTGTATTTCACAACGCCCCAGCTTAAGTCGCAAACAGAACATTGACATTCAAAATGATTGCAAAAGAGGACTTCCCGTCGTCGTGGCTCAGTGGTTAACAAATCCGACAAGGAACCATGAGGTTGCGGGATCGATCCGGCGCTCGGTGAGCTGTGGTGTAGGATCACAGATGCCGCCGGGATCCCACGTTGCTGTGGCCCCGTCGTAGGCCGGCGGCTACAGCTCGGATTCGACCCCTAGCCTGGGAACCTCCATATGCCGTGGGTGCGGCCCTAGAAAAGAAAAAAGGATTGCCAAGGCGTTCTCTTGTGGCTCAGCAGAAACGAACCCAACTAGCATCCATGAGGATGCCGGTTCAATGCCTGGGAGTTCTGAAGTGGCTGTTACAAATAACTATTTTTCTAGGAACAGCTGTGAAAGGGAAATTATGCTGCCCTGGTTGGCCAAGTGTTGTACTGCTTGCCATGTGCATGGAATAAAAAGACTCCATTGCTTACCAAGGGCTTTCACATACATTCTCCCCCTTAATTCAACTCTCATAATAGGAGTTCCCTTTGTGGCTCAGTGGTTAACAACCCCCAACTAGGAACCAAGGGGATGCAGGTTTGATCACTGGCCTCGCTCAGTGGGTGAAGGATCTGGCGTTGCCCTGAGCTGTGGTGTAGGTCCCAGACGTGGCTTGGACCCCTGTTGCTGTGGGTGTGGTGTAGGCTGGCGGCTACAGCTCCGATTAGGCCCCTAGCCTGGGAACTTCCATGTGCTGCAGGTACAGCCCTAAAGAAGACCAAAAAAAAGAAGCTATGCCACAAAATAGAAACAAACCCAGAGACACAGAGAACAGACTTGTGGTTGCCGTGCGGGAAGGGTGGACTGGGAGTTTGGGGTTAGTAGATGCAAACTATTACATTTAGAATGGATAAGCAGGAGTTCCCCATCTTGGCACAGCGGAAACGAATCCAACTAGGAGCCGTGAGGTTTCGGGTTCCACCCCTGGCCTCGCTCAGACGGTTAAGAATCTGGAGTTGCCGTGAGCTGTGGTGTGGCGTAGTTTGCAGACGAGGCTTGGATCTGATGTTAATGTGGCTGCGGCTGCGGCTGTGATGTAGGCCTCGAACCTACCTGGGCTCTGATTTGACCCCTTGCCTGGGAACCTCCCTATGCCGCAGGTGCAACCCCCCCAAAAAAAGCAAAAACAAAAACAATAAAGAATGGATAGGCAATGAGATCCTACTGTGTAGCAGAGGGAACTATATTCAATATCCTGAGATAACTCATAATGGAAAAGAATATAAAAAAGAATATATATAGGTATAACTGAATCACTTTGCGGTACAGTAGAAATTATCACAACATTTTAAGTCAACTATACTTTAAAAACAAGGAAGAATTAAGCTATGGGTGTGCAGGGATAGGCCCTTCAAGGAGGGAAGGGCCTAAAGAGATGTGCTAAAATCTGGGTGTGCCATGAAGATTCCTCATGCTCTCACATGCTACTCTCTCCTATAAGACTCCTCCAATTCTCTATGCTTCTTTAGTCTGGCTTGTATTTTCAGTCTCTGGTTAAATGTCACTTCCTCAAAGAGGTTTTTTCCAGACAAAGGACCAGGTCAGATTCTTCTTTTGAGGTTTCTTTCCAAGCCACGTCTGCAACCTACACCACAGCTCACGGCAACGCCAGATCCTTAACCCACTGAGCGAGGCCAGGGATCAAACCCACAACCTCATGGCTCCTAGTCGGATTTGTTAACCACTGAGCCACGACAGGAACTCCTCTTTTGCTTTTTAGGGCCACACCTGTGGCATGTGGCAGCTCCTGGGCTAGGAGTCAAATTGGAGCTGCAGCTTCCAGCCTATACTTCAGCCACAGCCGCAGAAACCTGGGATCCAAGCTGTGTCTGTGACCTATACACAGCTCACAGGTTCTTTACCAATGTGAGCCACAATGGGAACTATGCATGTAATTTCTAGATGCATAAGAAAAGAGAATTTAATAAAATTTAATTTATCAGTTAAAAAACAAAAAAGACAAGAGTTCCCACTATGGCAGTGGATTAAGAATCTGCTACGGCATAGGTCATAGCTGAGATTTGTCTTCAATCCCTGGCCCAAGAACTTCCGTATGCAACGTGTGGCCAAAAAAAAAAAAGAAAAAAAAAATTTTAAGGATATGTATATATATGTTTAACTGAGTCACTTTGCTGTACAGCAGAAATTAATACAACATTGTATATCAGCTTTTCAATTTTTAAAAATAAATTCATTTAGGAGTTATCTCAGGGCTCAGTAGGTTAAGAATCTAGTATTGTCACTGCAGTGGCTCAGTGGCTGCTGTCCCATGGGTTAGATCCCTGGCCAGGGAACTTCTTTGGCAAATAATAATAATAATAGTAATAATAATAATGAGTTGCCGTCATGGCACAGCAGAAACAAATCCGACTAAGGACCAAGCAAAGAAAAGAAATTACATGCTATGGGTATTATGAATGAGTGAGGCCAGGAATCGAACCCAAAACCTCATGGTTCCTAGTCTGATTCATTAACCACTGCGCCACGATGGGAACAGCTATCCATTCATTTTTGATGCTATTTGGAACCTCACTTTATTTTTTTGCTTTTTAGGGGCACACCAGGGACATATGCAAGTTCCTAGGCTGGAGGTCCAATTAGAGCAACAGGTGCTGGCCTGCACCACAGCCACAGCCAGAGCAACTTGGGATCCGAGCCAAGTCTGCCACCTGCAGTGCAGCTCACTGCAATGCTGGATCCCTGACCGAGCGAGGCCAGGTATCAAACCCATATCCTCATGGATACTAGTTGGATTCCTTTCCGCTGTGCCACAATGGAAAACCACTTTAAACCCTGCTCCTTGGAGTTCCCTTTTGGTGCAGCAAGTGAAGGATCTGGCATTGTCACTGCCATGGCCTGGCTTCAATCCCTGGCCAGGGAACTTTTACATGCTTTGGGTGAAGCCAGAAATAAATACAATAAAACCCTGAGCCTGGATAAGCATCCTGCCTTCTCCAACAGGCCTCGGTATCCCGCACAAGACCAGGCATAACACAGGGGGCCCAGGACAAAACTGTTGAAAAATTAAAAGCGTCAAGATGGGGACAGCCGAGTGTGACACCAAGTCTGCACCAAGCACAGGGACCTTCTGAGCGGGCGGCCTGGGTGTCCCGCAAAGCCAATTTAGTCCCCAGGCCTCCAGCTCAGATAGGGAGCTGGAAGGAGGTAGCAGGGGGCTCTGACTAACTTTCCCAGAGGCCCTGAGGTCAGAGTTGGGTAATTGTCCTCTGCCTGAGGCACCAAAATGCCCAGCAGATAAGGCACGCCCCCCATCCCATTCCTTGTAGGCTGCAGGACATCCAGAAGGAGGTGGAGGTAGGGAGGGGGCCTGGTCCCGGAAGAAGGATGGCGAACATCAGCCAACCCTAGGAGCTGAGCCCTGTTAACCAGTCAACCTGTTAACCAGTCAGCTGTTCACCTCTTCCCGTCTCCTTCTGGGGCCTGGGACTCCTATTCTGGGAGGCTCTGGTGAGCATGGAGGGCGGAAGGAAGGTGATATAGAATCTGAAACTTGGGGAGTTCCTGTCGGGGCTCAGCACAAACGAACCCCACTAGTATCCATGAGGATGCAGGTTCGATTCCTGGCCTCACTCAGTGGGTGAAGGATCCGGCATTGCCGTGAGCTGTGGTGTAGGTCACAGACGAGGCTTGGATCCTGTGTTGCTGTGGCTCTGGCAAAGGCCAGTGGCTACAGCTCCGATTCAACCCCTAGCCTGGGAACCTCTGTATGCCGGGTACGACTCTATAAAGAAAAACAAAAAACAAAATTGAAACTTAGGAACTATTCAGCCTGATGTTAACTGATCAGGAAATGAGGAGTTTGAGAACAACTCGCTCTCTGCCTCCCATTCAGCACAATCTTACTGCTCTGCACCATTGGAATATCAATTATCCCTCCTCTGCTTATCCTCCTAACACCTCTGACCTTCTTGGTCCTTTTTTTTTTTTTTTGTCTTTTTGCCATTTCTTGGGCCGCTCCCTTAGCCTGAAGCGCTCAACCACCAGATCAACTGGAGCCTAAAGGATGACGACGTTGACCTTTTCTGACCCTTGTGACTCCAATCTATCACGCTTGGACTCCTTGGGACTTTCCATGCTCCTTCATAAATAGGCACTTATGCTTAGCTTCAAACGTCCCCAGTATTGGAGTTCCCTTCATGGCTCAATGGTTAAGGAACCCGACTAGGATCCATGAGGATGCAGGTTCGATCCCTGGTGTCGATTGGTAGGTTAGGGATCCCATGTTGTCACGAGCTGTGGTGTTGGTCGCAGATGTGGCTCGGATCCCGAGTTGCTGTGGCTGTGGTGTAGGCCAGTGGCTGTATCTCTGATTTGACCCCTCGCCTGGGAATTTCCATATGCCACAGTCATGGCCCTGAAAAAAACAAAAAACAAAAAAAAAACCCACTTCCCCAATAGTGCTGTTTGGGAAGATACTGCCTTGGGAAAAGTTCCCATGTGCTACAAGTAAAAAAATCTTTCCTTCTCCCATTCTTTGCCTTAATTGTGTCTTTTGTCTTGACATCCATCAAGAGGCCAACCCAGTTTTTCAGGTGACAAAGGTGAGCAGAAGAAATTACTGCCCTACCTGGAGCTCCGATGAGGGTTCAGAATCCTCAGGAATGAAGTTTGGAGTCAGCCCCCTGGACCAAGAACTTTCACCAAGAAGGAAGCCACAGCCCATGACCTGCATCCATATGGCTGTAGCCTCCATCTGAAGCCACATGGAATATTTATGCTTCCCCACCAAATAAAACGAAGTATTGAGTAGTTCTTGCTATGGTATAGTGGGTTAAGAACCCGACTGCACAACTCTAAAGAAAAAAATAAAAATCTATACAATATAGAAAGGACAGCTTGTCCAATAAATGGTGCTGGGAAAACTGGACAGCCACATGGAAAAGAATGAAATTAGAACACTCCCTAACACCATGCACAAAAATCAACGCCAAATAGATTAAAGACCTAGATATAAGATCAGACACTATAAAACTCTTAGAGGAAAACATAGGCCAAACACTCTCTGACATAAACGACAGCAATATCTTCTCAGATCCACCTCTCAAGAGTATTGACAACAAAAACAAAAATAAACAAATGGGACCTAATCAAACTTCGAAGTTTCTTCTGCACAGCAAAGGAACCCCTAAACAACATGAAAAGACAGCCCACAGAATGGGAGAAAATCTTTGCACTGTGAATCGACTGACAAGGGATTAATCTCCAAAATTTATAAACAACTTCTGCAGCTCCATACCAAAAAAACAAACAAGCCTATCAAAAAATGGGCAGAAGATCTAAACAGACAGTTCTCCAAAGAAAACATACAGATGGCCGAGAAACACATGAAACATCACTCATTATTAGAGAGATGCAAATCAAAACCACTCTGAGGTACCACCTTACACCAGCCAGAATGGCCATCATCAAAAAGTCTAGAAACAATAAGTGCTGGAGGGCGTGTGGAGAAAAAGGAACCCTAGTTCACTGTTGGTGGGATTGTAAATGGGTGCAACCACTGTGGAAAGCAGTATGGAGATTCGTCAGAAAACTAAACATAGAACTACCATTTGATCCAGCAATCCCACTCCTGGGCATCTACCCAGAGAAAACCACGACTTGCAAAGACATATTACTCCGGTGTTCATTGCAGCAGTATTTACAATAGCCAAAACATGGAAGCAACCTAAATGTCCATCGACAGAGAAGTGGATCCAGAAGTGGTGCATATACACAATGGAATATTACTCAGCCATTAAAAAGAATGAAATACCAGTATTTTTTGCAACATGGATGGACCTAGAAACTATCATGCTAAGTGAAGTCAGCCATACAATGAGACACCAACATCAAATGCTTTCACTGACGTGTGGAATCTGAAAAAAGGACAGACTGAACTTCTTTGCAGAACAGATGCTGACTCACAGACATTGAAAAACTTACTGTCTCGGGGGGTGGGGGGATGTGCTTGGGCTGTGGGATGGAGATCCTGTGAAATCAGATTGTTATGATCATTAGACAAATACAGACGTGATAAATTCATTTGAGTAATAAAAATAAAAAAGTTAAAAAAGAAAATAGGGAGTTCCCATCGTGGCGCAGTGGTTAACGAATCCAACTAGGAACCATGAGGTTGTGGGTTTCGGTCCCTGCCCTTGCTCAGTGGGTTAAGGATCTGGCGTTGCCGTGAGCTGTGGTGTAGGTTGCAGATGCGGCTCAGATCCCACGTTGCTGTGGCTCTGGCGTAGGCCGGTGGCTACAGCTCCGATTCAACCCCTAACCTGGGAACCTCCATGTGCCGCGGGAGCGGCCCTAGAAATGACAAAAAAAAAAAAGAAAAAAGAAAATTAAAATAAATACTAAAAAATGAAAATAGAAAAATAAAAATAAAAATCCATCCTCCCCAAGGCAGAATGTATTGCGGCCGCTGAATTTATTACTGAGGTTGCCGATTGGTGAAGTGGGGCCCTGATGGAATTGGGAAAGGAGTGAATTGGGAAAGGAGCCTCTGGGAGATTCTGGATTCTGATCAGTGACCCAGGACGCACCCTGGGGCTGGGGCCCGCGGGGAGGGGCTGAGGGAGGGTGGAGCTCGAGGTCAGATCACTGTATTGTGTTAGGTTCATTTTCACACACTTGCTTCCAAGTCTCTCTCACCACCCACCTCCACCAGACAGAAACTTGGGCGGCACCCTTGACCACTCCTGGTCCCTCGCCCATCACTGCATAAGATGTCAAGATCAGAAAACTTCATTTGCTAAGCAACTCTTCACCCCAGCTCCCCCTACAGACTGGCAGCCACTGCCCGGACCCCCGCCCCCAACTCACAATCATCTCTTTAATTGTCTCTCTGCCTCCCTCTGCTCTTTCCCCTTTCAATCTTGTCCAAAGCCAATTCCAGGAGTTCCCGTCGTGGCGCAGTGGTTAACGAATCTGACTAGGAACCATGAGGTTGCGGGTTCAGTGCCTGCCCTTGCTCAGTGGGTTAACGATCCGGTGTTGCCGTGAGCTGTGGTGTAGGTTGCAGACGCGGCTCGGATCCCGCGTTGCTGTGGCTCTGGTGTAGGCCGGTGGCTGCAGCTCCGATTGGACCCCTAGCCTGGGAACCTCCATATGCTGCGGGAGCAGCCCAAGAAATAGCAAAAAAGACAAAAAAAAACAAAAACAAAAAAAACAAAACAAAGCCAATTCCCTTCTAAATGGAAACATTACCGACCCACTCCTAGTGAAAGGATGAAAGCCTAACAGCCCAACCCCCTCAGAACTTAGGAAGCTGATGGGGGATGGGCCTGGAATTCGAGGGCATTTAGAGCTTCTTATTAACTCCCTGGGTGCCCTCGAGTTCCGGACCCTGTTCCCTATAAGTAAAAGATCATACTTTTTGCTGTTTTAGGGCTTGCTTTCTGTTCTGTACAAAACTATGTGGAAAGGGAAAAACAGGCCCCTGAGTATGTGCCTCTATGCATGAAACTTCTTGAAACTGCTTGAGATAACAGGGAAAAGGGTTCCTAACCGCTTGTTTGGCTTCTGTAAGGCTGCTTGCATAAGATAAAAAGAGGAGAAGTTAATCGTCTAACCGACCCCAGTAAGCTCGGGTGTGCCACAAAATGTTGAAAATCCTGATAAATATATCTTGGTGACAATATGTCTCCCCCACCCAGGGACAGGCATAAACAGATAACTCCAGGACAACTTAAAATTAATTGGTCCGCAAAGCGCGGGCTCTCGAAGTTTTAAATTGACTGGTTTGTGATATTTTAAAGTGATTAGTTTGTAAAAGCGCGGGCTTTGTTGTGAACCCCATAAAAGCTGTCCCAACTCCACACTCAGGGCCGCAGTCCTCTACCCCTGCGTGGCGTACGACTGTGGGCCCCAGCGCGCTCGGAATAAAAATCCTCTTGCTGTTTGCATCAAGACCGATTCTCGTGAGTGATTTGGGGTGTCGCCTCTTCCGAGTCCAGACGAGGGGGATTTTCACTCGACTGGCCTTTCACCAGCAGATAAGGTGGTTTAGTGTTGCAAACAAGACCCTCTGGTCATCTCCAGCCCCGCCTCTCTAGCAGCTGATCCTAAGCCTCTAGGCCTTTTTCTTTTCTTCTTCTTTTTCTTTCCTTTTAGCTTTTTAGGGCCACACCTGTGGCATATGGAGGTTCCCAGGCTAGGGGTCCAATTCGAGCTGTAGCCGCTGGCCTACACCAGAGCCACAGCAACGCGGGATCCGAGCCGAGTCTGCGACCTACACCACAGCTCATGGCAACGCCAGATCCTTAACCCACTGAGGAGGCCAGGGATCGAACCCACCACCCCATGGTTTCTAGTCTTTCTAGTCAGATTCATTTCTGCTGTGCCACGATGGGAACTCCAACGCCTTTCTTTTTTCTATTCTTTTTTTTTTTTGTCTTTTTGTTGTTGTTGTTGTTGCTATTTCTTGGGCTGCTCCCACAGCATATGGAGGTTCCCAGGCTAGGGGTTGAATCGGAGCTGTAGCCACCAGCCTACGCCAGAGCCACAGCAACGTGGGATCCGAGCCGTGTCTGCGACCTACACCACAGCTCATGGCAACGCCGGATCGTTAGCCCACTGAGCAAGGCCAGGGATCGAACCCGCAACCTCATGGTTCCTAGTCGGATTCGTTAACCACTGCGCCAGGACAGGAACTCCTTTCTATTCTTTTTTAATGGCTGCACCCACAGTGAAAGGAAGTTCCTGGGCCAGGGATCAGGCTCAAGCCACAGCTTCGACCTGTGCCCCAAAGGGGGCAGCACTGAATCCTTAACCTCCTGCACCACAGCGGGAACTCCTAGGCCTTCCTTTTGACATTCCAGCAACTCCAACCTGAATGGGGTTTGCATTCAGACACTTGTTCTTTTTTTATTTTTATTTTTATTTTGTCTTTTCGCCATTTCTTGGGCCGCTCCCGCGGCACATGGAGGTTCCCAGGCTAGGGGTCGAATTGGAGCTGTAGCTGCCAGCCTACGCCAGAGCCACAGCAACACAGGATCCGAACCGCGTCTACAAACTACACCACAGCTCACGGCAATGCCAGATCGTTAACCCACTGAGCAAGGCCAGGGATCGAACCCGCAACCTCATGGTTCCTAGTTGGATTCGTTAACCACTGCACCACGTCAGGAACTCCTTTTTCTCCTTCTTGTATCTGTTCCTCTTGTTCATACTGCCCCTTCGACCAGATTTGCCATCCATCCACCCACTTACAGCGTCACCCTCTAGGACTCTGCTCCAAATATCATCTCCTTTGGCTCAGTCGGTCAAGAACCTGACTAGTGTCCATGAGGATGTGGGTTCCACCCCTGGCTTCACTCAGTGGGTTAAAGGATCTGGCGTTGCCGTGAGATCTCATTTAGGGGAGTTTCTGCTGTGGGGCACTGGGTTAAGGATCTGATGGTGTCTTGGTGGCACCCTGGGTTCACTGTCTACCCGGTCTGGTGTTCTGGATTAAGGATCCGGCATTGCGATTGGACCTGTGTCCTCATGGATCCTAGTCAGATTAGTTTCCGCAGGGCCCAACGGGAACTCCTCACCGCCTTTTAGAAGCCTTTCCTCTCCTCCCTCCCAGGATGCAACGCCCCCATTCCGCTGGATTAGGCAGCCCGTCTGAGTGTCCAGCTCATGCTCTGCACAGACCTCTCTGATGTGGCACTGAATGCATTGGATCATGAAAGTTTGTCTGTGGCTCCTTTTTTTTTTTTTTTTGGTCTTTTTAGGGCCACACCCATGGCACACGGAAGTGCCCAGGCTAGGGGTCCAATCAGAACAGCACCTGCCCGCGTGTGCCACAGCCACAGCAACGCGGGATCCAGCCGCGTCTGTGACCTACACCACAGCTCACGGCAACACGGGATCCTTCACCTGCTGAGCGAGGCCAGGGATGGAACCCGTGTCCTCATGGGGACTAGTCGGGTTCATTACCGCTGAGCCACGATGGGAACTGTCGGTGGCTCCTTTAGACGGTAATCTTCTTGCTACCAAGACGCAGAAATTAGTCTTCCAGCCCTTAGCGGGATCCAGCCTCCCTTATGCTAATCAAAGCCTGGCCTTCTGCTGTTTAAAGAGCTTCACAAGCTTCCTGTTGCTATGAGGGTAAAAAAAAAGAAAGTTCTTACCTGAGCTCATGGCAATGTCCTTTAAGACTTGACCTCACAGTCCCCTCCAGCTCCATGTTTTACTGCTCCTGGGTCTGCCCCCCTCCCCACTTGCCTGCTGCAGTTGACTGTGACCTTGTTCACTGCCCTGAAAGTCCGCCCGCTGTGTGTCCCTACAACCCTCTCGGCTTTCCCCAGAGTAGCTCTTAACCGATTTAATTGTAACTCTGTTTCCCGTCTCCTCTGCTAAATTCTATGAGAATAAGAGCCATTTGAGGGTTTTTGCCCGTTTGTTTGTTTTTCTTTTTCTTTTTGTGGTCGAACCTGTGGCATATGGAGGTTCCCAGGCCAGGGATCAAACCCGCACCCCCGGAACGACCCGAGCTTCTGCAGTCAGGATCTTAACCCCCCGCACCACAGAGGGAACTCCACGCCCCCCACTCTTCTATCCTGCTTCTCGCATGGAGCAGACATTCAATAACAGTGAAGAAATCATGACTTCACGGGCTCTTTGTCCTCAGGCCGGCCCGGGGTGATCTAAATGAGTAGGCGGAATTCCACGGGACCAGATGTGAGGGGGGGAGAAGGACCCCCCCACTCCAGTCCTCGGCCCAGCTCCTGAATGGGAATGACGGGTTTTAGGAAGAGAGTGGAGGGGAAAAGGGGAGGGGGGTTCTAAGGAGGAGTAACTGTTGCCAAAGGACTTCCCCCCCACCCCCCGGTGGGGGGGGAGGGCTCAGGGAATTGCAGTCTTTTCAGACCCCACAAGGTGCCACCCGCTGCCCCTGGGGAAGCTCTCCAAGCGCATTTCCAAGTGGGGTCAGCAGTGCCCCAGCAGGTGGTGGAGGGATGCGAGAAAGGAGTTCAAAGCGGGACTAGGGCACGGACTCCCAGTGCGTGGAGCCGGGCGTCTTTACTCATTCTCTGACTAAGAGACAGTGAACAGCCACCGGCTGCCTGGGTGACCCAGGACATTTGGTTCTGGCTGAGGAGGGGGCTGAGGAGGGGCAGGCAGTCTGGGTGAGGGGCTCCAGTGCCATCAGCTTATCAGACAACCGCCTTTCTCCTTGAAGGGATTCTTGTCCTCAGGGATGCCTTTGAGAAGAGGGTCATTTCCTGCTTCGGCCTCCACGTAATCCTTGATTTCCTTTCCTGTCTTAGAAATCTGCAAGAAAGCAGAGCGTGGTTGTAGCCCTTGTCTGTTGCTCAGGAGTCATGATTGAGTCAGTCTCAAGAAAACAGCCTTCTGGGAGTTCCCGCTGTGGCTCCGTGGGTTAAGAGTCCGACTAGTGAGCAGGAGGATGCTAGTTTGACCCCTGACCTTGCTCAGTGAGTTAAGGATCTGCTGTTGCCGCACGCTGTGGTGTAGGTCACAGATGCGGCTCCGATCCCACATTGCTGTGGCCGTGGTGTAGGCTGGTGGCTGCAGCTCTGCTTCAACCCCTAGCCTGAGAACTTCCATATGGTGCGGCGCTAAAAGGACAAAAAGTAAAAAGAGGAAGGGGAGTTCCCGTCGTGGCGCAGTGGTTAACGAATCCGACTAGGAACCATGAGGTTGCGGGTTCGGTCCCTGGCCTTGCTCAGTGGGTTAACGATCCGGCGTGGCCGTAAGCTGTGGTGTAGGTTGCAGACGCGGCTCGGATCCCGAGTTGCTGTGGCTCTGGTGTAGGCCGGTGGCTACAGCTCCGATTCAACGCCTGGCCTGGGAACCTCCATATGCCGCGGGAGCAGTCCAAGAAATAGCAACAACAACAAAAAGGCAAAAAAAAAAAAAGAGGAAGGGGTGTTCCTATTGTGGCGCAGTGGTTAACGAATCCGAGGAAGGGGTGTTCCCGTTGTGGCGCAGTGGTTATCGAAACCGACTAGGAACCATGGGGTTGAGGGTTTGGTCCCTGGCCTTGCTCAGTGTGTGACGGATCCGGCGTTGCCATGAGCTGTGTTGTAGGTTGCAGACGTGGCTCGGATCCCATGTTGCTGTGGCTCTGGCGTAGAATGGAGGCTACAGCTCCAATTCAACCCCTAGCCTGGGAACCTCCATATACCGCGGGAGCGGCCCTAGAAAAAGGCAAAAAAAGAAGAGAAAGAGAGAGAGAGAGAGAAAGAAAGAAGGAAGGAAGGAAGGAAGGAAGGAAGGAAGGAAGGAAGGAAGAAAGAAAGAAAGAAAGAAAGAAAGAAAGAAAGAAAGAGGATACATCCTCCTGGGCAGGGTGGGGGATTGAGGCCAGAGAGGAAAAAGAGGAGGGGCACAGGCAGATGCGAGAGGGGTGTGAGTTCCTTGAGCAGAACCCCAAAGACCAACTCTTACTGCGAGGGCCATTTGGCCAGGCCCCACTCCGGACAGGGCTGGACCAGGCTGGATACACGGAGCCCTCCAGGCTCTGCGCCCATCTCTTGCGCACCTTCGTGAGATCAAACCCTGGCCTGCTTCCCTATCCCAGCTCTTGCCAGAGGCAGCTACATCTCCTTCCACTGCCCTGCTGTCCATCACTTCCTCCTTCGCATCCCGGCTCCAAGGGGACCAGAAAGGGATGGAGGAGAGGGTGTGGGGAAGGGAGGAGGAGGCTCACCAGAGCTCTTGGGGTCTTCACTTCCTTCTTCAGCTGCTCCACCTCCATCTTCAAGAGCTCCTTCTCGCTGAGATCCTGGGCCATCCTGCCCCGGAGAGACCAGGTCCTGGAAAGGATTCCACAGCCGAAGCTGCACATCCCTTGGGCTCACCCAGCTCCCTTCTCTGCACTCTCTACACCTCAGCATCTCCCCGCTCTCCCCCTGCCTTCTGAGGCCTCCCTTCAGGCCCTTCATTGCTCACCCCTACCGGGTATGCACTGTACCACCCCCGCCCCATCATAAGTCCAGGCTCAAGAGAAGAGGATGCTCCAGTCTGACGGGATCTTGGCCCTTGGATAAGGACCTATCTGTGGCGGAAATGGGAATCAGAGCGTGGAGAAGGGGGAGAAAAGGAGTTTCTTTCCTTGAGCAAGATTTGGGAAGCGGGAGTTCCCGTTGTGGCCCAGTGGTTAACGAATCCGACGAGGAACCATGAGGTTGCAGGTTCAATCCCTGCCTTGCTCAGTGGGTTAAGGATCCTGCGTTGCTGTGGCTGTGGTGTAGGCCGGCGGCTATAGCTCTGATTGGACCCCTAGCCTGGGAACCTCCATATGCGGTGGGAGCAGCCCTAGAAAAGACAAAAAACAAAAAAAGATTTGGAAGCAAAGTTAGTGTTCCACCGAATGACACAGGCAGAAGTTTTCAGGAAACTCCAGGTCCTGTCAGAGGCGCAAGTGCCCTAAGGGTTAAGAGAAGGGCTCTGATTCCAGTCTGAGCTGGATCCTTTAACCCCACTGCACCGGGCTGGGAACAGAACCCATGCCTCTGCAGCAACCAGAGTGGCTACCGTCAGATTCTTAACCCACTGCACCGTAGCGGGAACTCCCCAACTCTGATTGTGACTCCGCTGCTTCCACGCTGTGTGGCCTGAGGCAATGCTGATCATCCTCCTGGAGCCTTCGTTTCCCCATCTGCACAATGGGTATAATGAGTGGTACCTGCCTTTCCTGATCATTGTGAGTCCTAAGACCACAACGCATGTGAAATACTCTCACACACCGCCTGGCGCATAATGAACTCGATACAATTATCATCGTCACCGTCACCATCATGCCCCCATCCCTCCTCCAGGGTCATCAGGGAGGCCTGCCTGGTGCCTCATGTCAACCACTGTAGGCCGAGATCCCAGCCCAGTGCAACCGCAGCCCCTCTCACCTGCCAAGCAAGAGCGTGCACTTCAAGTCACTTGTCCCCGACCCAGACAAGATGGGGTTGGAGCCTCCTGGCTCCTGATCAGCTGAAAGTCTTTGGATAAAGCAGATGGTCTGGAAGCCCAAATCTCTCATGCCTAAGCTGATCATAGGCTCAAGGTTCCAAGCCCATCCGGCAGCCTGAGCCTTCAAGACGGCCACCACTGCAGGCCCCCTGGCCGCCCCCCCCGCCCCCCCCCCCCCGGCATCAGCCCCATGCCCCTAGGGACCCCCTCTGGTTCTGGCTTAGAGCCCATTTCTCTAGTTCTCACCCTCCAGCCCTGCAAGCTCCCTTTTCCCTGCCTTCTCCCCCAAGCCCTCTGCTTCCCTACTCTACTTCCCTGCTCTGAGGCTATTCTTTCTCCCCAGTGAGGCAAGTCCTGGGGAGCCGCTGTGTCCCCCATTCAAGCCCCACAATTTCACCTTACAAGGTTCTCCCAGCTCAGGCTCCATTCACCCATTCAATGAAAATGCACTCACTTAGGATGCTGTGCCCATCGGCGCTGGGGGCCGTGGCCACCTGTAACACTTGTGTCCCTGCTCTTTTGCCTCCATGCCTCCCTGGAGCCCTGCCTGTGGTTCTCCCTCGGCCATCCCGGAGCACAGAGTCTGCATCTGGATCTCGCTCTTGGTTTTCTCCCAGAACCGCACAACGGCTATGCCCTTGAGCAGTCCCTGAGCTCCTGCTGAGATGGACTCCTGACCAATGACAAGGGACCCTCTCCAGGAGCAGATGTTATGGGACCAATGTGGTCAGTAAGGGATTCTCTTTTTATTTTTTAATTTTTTTTTTGTCTTTTGGACTTTTCTAGGGCCGCACCCGTGGCATATGGAGGTTCCCAGGCTAAGGGTCTGATCGGAGCCGTAGCCACTGGCCTACGCCAGAGCCACAGCAATGCCAGATCCGAGCCACGTCTGCGACCTACACCACAGCTCATGGCAACGCCGGATCCTCAACCCACTGAGCAAGGCCAGGGATCAAACCCGCAACCTCATGGTTCCTAGTCGGATTCGTTAACCACTGCGCCACGACGGGAATGCCGGGATTCTCTTTTCTTCCTGACTCTAGAATGACACTCGACTCCTCAGTGGAAGGGGTGGGGAGGAGGCCAGAGTTCATCTCAAGCTTTCCCTGCCCCAGGATCCAAGTCCCACTCACAGCTGTGAGCTCTAAGAATTTGAGATCAGGAGTTCCCGTTGTGGCTCAGTGGTTACAAACCTGACTAGTATCCGTGAGGATGTGGGTTCAATCCCTGGCCTCGATCAGTGGATTAAGGATCTGGCTGTTGCTGTGAGCTGTGGTGTAGGTCACAGACGCGGCTCGGATCCTGCATTGCTGTGGCTCTGGCGTAGGCTGGCAGCTGTAGCTCTGAGCTGACCCCAGCCTGGGAACTTCCATACGCTGCGGGTGTGGCCCTAAAAAGACCGAAAAAAAAAAGAAGAATTTGAGATCAGGACAGGACCCCAGAGGTCATCCTGAGTCCTCTGTGATGCAGGAAAAAATGGGGCACATACCTGCTGAGGCTGGCTCAGTGCTCGGTCCACCTCTGCCTCCTAAGACCGACCGGATAATCTGGAATTTAAATCTGGTGCTTCTCCAAGCCAAGTCCTTCCTGCCATCTAGCCTGAGCCCCTCACGCTACCTTTGGTCAGTTTCATCTTGTCCTGCCTCCATCAGGCACAGAGTGTGTACACCAGGTCTTCACGGCAGGGTACCCTTCGGAGACTTGATAACCCTTCTCAGGGGACCTCGGGTTGTATCTTCCCGGCGTCCAATCTGACTCCTCTCGGCTGCTGCATCAGCAGCTTCCCATTGCTGCCGCCCTGCCGGCCCGCAGCCCCCCAGCCTGACCCGACTCCATATCCTCTCCACCCTCCAGTGCCCTGTCTCTTGGTGACTCATCCCCGAGCTTCCCAAGGAAGCCCCCACCCTCTGCCCTTTCCTCCCCTTCCATGAGTGGAAAATTCATCTCCACCCCCCCAGAGCAGGCCAGCCCCTTCCTCCTGGTCTCCCACCCCAGCCCGAGCCGCAGTTTCCTCTCCAGGCCCAGGGAGCAATCACAGCCGCCCCCATCTTGACTTCCTCTGCGGGGAGAGAATGGGGGGCTGGGCCCCCAAAGGCCCTCTCCCCCGCCCCCGCCCCCCCACCCCAACCCCCCGCTTCCCCCTTCCGCTAGGCGGGGGACAGAGAGGCACAGGCCCAGGGAGCAGGGACTGACTTCCTCTTGTCCCAGAATGAGCATGCCTGCCCTTTGCGAGCAGGTTTGGGGCTCTCACGAAGAGGAAACCAAAACCAGTGAGAGAGCGAGAAGGCGGAGCGACCGATCAAGGGCAGGGTGAGGTGCAAAACCGGCCGGCTCCCCGGGGAGCCCGGCAGAGGCGGGGGCCATGGCGGAGCTGCAGCAGCTGCAGGAGTTTGAGATCCCCACGGCCCGGGAGGCTCTGCGGGGCAACCACAGCGCCCTGCTGCGGGTCGCGGACTACTGCGAGGACAACTACGTGCAGGTAGGCAGCCCCGCACCCCAGCCCCACCAGGGGCCCGGAGCCTGACCTGACAGGTGCTTGGCTTGGACCCGGCTGAAATATGCCCCCGACCCAGATCGGCTTCACCCCAGCCCCCCAAAACCTGAACACTGACCCTGCTCCCCAAACCCCCACGGGGCCCCCTTCTCTCTTCCAGAGCCTCAGGGATGCCAGCCTGGGCCGTGCGACCCCGTCCTGCCACGGGCCTCGGCTCCTTCCCAGCCTCATCATCATATCCAGAGGCCCAAAGACTTGGCCTCGCACACCTGTTGGTGCCAACCTTCCCTGTTGAGGATGGCTCTAGGTGCGACTTCAACAGAACTTTCCAAACATTGTCGTGAACTTGAGATGTACCAAGGAAAGGTCTCTCCCTGATAACTGAGGGAGAGCTGAGAGAGGTCAGACTACACTGGGTTAAGGAGATGGGGTCTGGAGTTCCCGGCGTGGCTCAGTGGTTAGCGAATCTGACTAGCAACCATGAGGACACAGGTTCGATCCCTGGCCTTGCTCAGTGGGTTAGGCTCTGGGGTTGCTGTGAGCTGTGGTGTAGGTTGCAGACATGGCTGAGATCCCGCATGACTGTGGCTGTGGCCTAGGCTGGCGGCTATAGCTCCGATTGGACCCCTAGCCTGGGAACTTCCATAGACACGGGTGTGGCCCTAAAAAGCAAAAAAAAAAAAAAAAAAAAAAAAAGATGGGGTCTGACTCAGAGGCAGGGGGATGGACCATATGACTGCTGGGAGCAGGCTACAAGCAAAAGACAAGGATAGTGGCATTTTAGAATGGTTTTCTAAGGAGTTCCCTGGTGGTCTAGTCGTTAAGGGTCCAGTTGTCACTGGTGGGGCTCAGGGCTGCTGTGGCAGGGATTCGACCCTTGGCCCAGGAACTTCCGCATGACATGGGCACAGCCAGAAAGGAAAAAAAGAAATGATAGAGCACCTCTGTTATTTCACTGACCTTCTTAATCGCCTTGCGAGACCATATCGCTATTCCTGTCTCAGAGATGAAGAGACGGCAGTTCAGGGAGGCAAGGTAACTTGTCCAAGGTCACACAGCTTGGCAATGGTAGAGCCGGGCATCCGCCCAGGCCTCCTGACTCCTCAGGCTGAGCCCTTTCCTTTCAGCCTTCCCCTCCCTGACACGCGGTATGATGTTAAGACAGTTTATGTGCACTGGGACCTCCCAGCTCAAGGGGTGTTGAAAAACCAATAGTAAAAGGAGTAAGTGTTTATGGGAAAATGGCAGCTGAAAGAAAGTCAATGTCGGAGTTCCCACTGTGGCTCAGTGGGTTAAGAAGCTGACCAGTACCCATGAGGATGCAGGTTTGATCCCTGGCCCCGCTCAGTGGGTTAAGGATCAGTGGGCAAGCCATGATGTGGATGTGGCTAGGATCTGGCATTGCTGTGGCTGTGGTGCAGGCCAGCAGCTGCACCTCCGATTCCACCCCTAGCCTGGGAACTTCCTTGCATATGCTGCACCTGTGGCGCCCCCCCCCCCAAAAAAAAAAGAAAGAAAAAGAAAAGGAGAGGGCGAGAAATAAACAAATACATACATAAAGAGCACCAATGATAACAACAGTTAAGATACTCTGCCCCCCTAGCTGCCCTCCTTGCCTCCTTCAGTCCTCACCCCGATCTTAGGAGGCAAGGAGCACTCCCACTTCACAACCAGAAGGCGGAGCTTCAGAAAGGTTAACTCACTTTCCCAAGGTCTCCAAGCTAGTGGGGCTTGAATGGGAACTCTGACTCCAGAGCTCCCCCGACACACACCTCTAGTTAAAAATGCTACACTGGGAGTTCCCATCGTGCGTGGCTCAGTGGTTAACGAATCCGACTAGGAACCATGAGGTTGCGGGTTCGATCCCCGGCCTTGCTTAGTGGGTTGAGGATCCGGCATTGCCGTGAGCTGTGGTGTAGGTCGCAGATGCGGCTCGGATCTGGCGTTGCTGTGGCTGTGGCGTAGGCTGGAGGCTACAGCTCCGATTGGACCCCTAGCCTGGGAACTTCCACATGCCAATGGGAGCAGCACTAGGAAAGGCAAAAAGACCAAAAAAAAAAAAAAAGCTACACTGAGTGTAGATGTTGAATGACTAATTGTAGATACTGCAGATGAGCTGGAACATAGCTTGTAAACCATCCATTCTCCCAGCACTAGAAGGCACGCTCTTCCGATGGACTAGGATGGAGGCTCTCCTTCCATTCCTTAAACACCTTCTGCGTATCTCAAGGCACGTCTGGGTTGGTCCTCCCTTGCGCGCACAGTGTACGTAGAGATTTGGAGATCGCCAAGACCTGAGGCCAATTCCCATCTCCTGGACCGGTGGCAAATTTCCTTTTTCTTTTTTCCATCTTTCCGCCTTTTAGGGCCACACCCGCAGCATATGGTGTTCCCAGGCTAGGGGTCGAACTGGAGCTGCAGCTGCCGGCCTGCCTACACCCCAGCCCCAGCAACGCCAGATCCTTAACCCCCTGAGTGAGGCCAGGGATCGAACCCACATCCTCTTGGATACTAGTAGGGTTCGTTAACCGCTGAGCCATGATGGGAATTCCTGCATTTCTTCTTTCTTCATGCAGAACACTAACTACTAGGCCACACAACCCATTACTTTTCCCAGCTTCTCTGGGGAGCTTTGGGAAGCAAACGCCTAGGAAGGGTTTGGGTGACTTCTCAGAGCTGGTTTTAAACAAGGCCTGGTTCCCACGACCTCCCTCCCCGCCTCCCTCTACCCCAACCAGGTGTCAAGAGACCCTTGGGGAATGGGGGAGGGCAGGCTGGGGTCACCTGCAGAGTTCTCTGTCAGGGTCCGACGAGTTTTCAGACAGGTGATTTGCATGATGCATAAACAGTCAGCCATGACGATGGCTGCCAGACCTTTGCGTCTCTCCAGACCTGGCTCTGGGTCAAAACCAAAGCCAGGGGACAGGAGGCGTCCAGGCTCTAGCCTCCCAGACATGGGCCCAAGCAGACCTTTTTTCCTGTTTGGACGGACGCGAAAAGTCCAGTGATGCATTCCGCATGCCAGTCCAGGGAGGGGACAGTGCAGGGGAGGCCAGCCAAGACCAAAGGAGTTGTCACCGCTCCATTCTGGGCCTTCATTTCCTCACCTAATTTTTTTTTTTTTTTTGCTCTTTAGGGCTGCACCCCCGGCATATGGAGATTCCCAGGCTAGGGGTCGAATTGGAGCTATAGTTGCTGGCCTACACCACAGCCATAGCAACTCGGAATCCGGCCTCATGGTTCCTAGTTGGATTTGTTTCCGAGGCGCCACGATGGGAACTTCTCCTCACATATTAAAGGAAGGTTTTGAGCTAAACTAAGACCTGCTGTCCTTTCTGGTTTTAACTTCCTGGGCTTGATTTTTTTTTTTTTTTTTTTGCTTTTTCAAGGCCCTTGGTTACATATGCTGATGCGATGAGATATAAATTGAATGCAAATGAGCAGCTCACTCCCTCTGTTGGAACAGAAAGCAGGGAGGACCACCTGATGGGAGCGGGGGACAGAAGCTTTTCTGGGCCTGCCCTTTGGCTCCAGCCTGCCCTGGGCTACCCCGGAGGCCCCCGGGTCTCTCTCAGCATCCTGTCTGGATAGGTTCTAGGTCTGTTCTCCACTACAGGCCCTGAGCGCCCCTGAGGGCCCTCAGCAAGGAGACCCTAGCGTGCAGTCTTGCTGGTCAGTCCCCGGGCCTCTCCCCAGACTTGCCCTGGCATACCCCCCTCCCCTTAATGTCCCGTCCTGGGATGAGGAAGCTGCCTGGGGAACCAAATGACCAGAGAAGTCTTGTCCCAGCCCCCACAGTCGGATCTGGGACTGAAAAAAAAAAAACCCTTTTCTGTCTTCAGCCACTCCCTGCCCACCCCACCACCACCGACTGGAAGTGTGGCCCTGGCCAGAACCTGGCACAGTGCCTGGCATGCAGTAGGATGATGCCCAGCAAGTGATTGGGCTGGCATGCAATCTGCTGATTAACTCACGCACACGGATTTATTAAGTATCATGTATGTGTTGGGCACTAATCCAGGAAAGGATGCAGAATAAGACACGCGAGTTTCCTTCCTTCCAAGCACTTATTTGTGTGTGTGTGTGTGTGTGTGTGTGTGTGTGAGAGAGAGACAGACAGAGAGACAGAGAGACAGAGAGAGAATGGGTGAGGGAACAGATAATAAAGTTCACAGATAAATAATTACTGATAGTGTTAAGTGCTCTGAAGAAAAGAGAACAGAGTCAATTTGACAGAGATTCAATACAGAACGGAGTTCCCATCGTGCGTGGCTCAGTGGTTAACGAATCCGACTAGGAACCATGAGGTTGTGGGTTCGATCCCTGGCCTCGCTCAGTGGCTTAAGGATCCGGTGTTGCCGTGAGCTGTGGTGTAGGTTGCAGATGAGGCTTGGATCTGGCATAGCTGTGGCTGTGGTGAAGGCTGGTGGCTACAGCTCTGATTTGACCCCTAGCCTGCGAACCTCCATAGGCCGAGGGAGCGGCCCTAGAAAAGGCAAAAAGACAAAAAATAAAAAAATAAAATGCAGAAGTATTAGCTGGGGCCAGAAGGTAATCTCTGAAGAGCTGAGTGATTTAATAATAAGGATTCTTGAAAGAAGTACAGTGGAGTTCCTTGGTGACTCAGTGAGTTAAGGATCTGGTGTTGTCACTGCTGCAGCTCAGGTCATTGCTGTGCCATGGGTTCAATCCTTGGCCTGGGAACTTCCACATGCCATGAGCACAGTCCAAAGGGGGAAAAAAGTACAATGAGTGCAAAGGCCCTTGGGTAGAAACATTTTTTTTTGTCTTTTTCTAGGCCCACACCTGTGGCATAAGGGGGTTCCCAGGCTAGGGGTCCAATCGGAGCTGTAGCTGCCAGCCTATGCCACAGCCACAGCAACGTGGGATCCGAGCCACGTCTGCGACCTCCACCACAGCTCACGGCAACGCTGGATCCTTAACCCACTGAGCGAAGCCAGGGATTGAACCTGCAACCTCATGGTTCCTCGTCGGATTAGTTAACCAATGTGCCAGGACGGGAACTTCCCGAAACAATCTTATTTTGATCAGGAACAGAGACCCAATGGCCAGTGTGGCAGGAGGACCATGCGGGAGAGGGAGAGTGGAAGGGGAGGAGGAGGAGGAGAAAAGCAGGAGCCACCCTCGGGGGGCCCATATAAGCCATGGCCAGAGGTTTGCTTGACTCTCAGTGTGTCGGGAAGCTACCGGTGGAAATGAATGATGCCACCCTTCCTGGGCCTCAGTTTCTTATCTATAAAATGGACCAGAGAGTTCCTTGGTGGAGCAGTGGGTTCAGGATCCAGCGTTGTCACTGCTGTGGCATGGGATCCATTCCTGGCCCAGGAACTTCTGCATGCCATGGGCTCGGCAGAAAAAGAAAGGGGGAGAAAAAAAAAAAAGGACCACAGGTTATTGTTACCCCAAAACCAACTTGCAGACTTGAGCTAAACCAGGAGCATAGGAGGCACCAGGGGAGCTTTTAGAGGTACAGATTCACTGGCCTCACTCCCAGGGGATTCTGGTTAGAAGATCTGGGAAATGGAGTTCCCCGTTGTGGCTCAGTGGTAACAAACCCTCCTAGTATCCATGAGGACGAGTGTTGGATCCCTGGCCTTGTTCAGTGGGTGAAGGATCCAACGTTGCCGTGAGCTGTGGTGTAGGTTGCAGATGCGGCTGGGATCCCTCATTGCTGTTGCTGGGGTGTAGGCTGGCAGCTGCAGCTCCGATTCCACACCCCAAGCCTGGGAACTCCCAAGTGCCTCGGGTTCGGCCCTAAAAAGCCAAGAAAAAAAAAGAAGAAGAAGAAGAAGAAGATCTGGGATGGGTGCCTGAGTTTGGTTGTTTGGTTTTTAAGTCTGAGAATATCTCCTCCAGCCAGTAGTGACTTCCTCTTTCCTTTCTACTGTTCACTTTTTACTGTGCCATCCACCTCCCCCAAAGCCCAGGAAGCTGGTAGAGCCAAGCCTCAGGCTGACTATTTGACAAGGGTATCAGGGTATCTTTTCCTCACCTTACATGCAGATCCCAGGGCCACAGGTTCGCTTCGCTTCCCTGATGTTCCCTCTCTAAGCCGTTTTTTTTTTGTTTTTTTTTTTTTTGCTTTTTTTTAGGACCGCACCTGCGGCATATGGAGGGGCCCGGGCTAGGGGTCCAATCAGAGTTGCAGCTGCCAGCCTGCGCCACAGCCACAGCCACAGCCACACCAGATTTGAGCCACGTCTGCAACCTACAACACTGTTCACGGCAACTCCAGATTCTTAACCCACTGAGCAAGGCCAGGGATCAAACCTGCATCCTCATGCATACTAGGTGGATTCGTTTCTGCTGAGCCACCACGGGAACTTCCCCCATGTCATCCTTCGAGAAAACACCTGAACCATCTAAGGGTTGAGGCTTTCTCCCAGCTCAGCCCTTGCCTGCCTCATCCCTTACCCCACCCTAGCCCTTCCAGCCAAGGATCCAGGGAGACAGGGTGGCCTGAGGCCAGGACTGCGTGTCTTTCAGGCCACAGACAAGCGGAAGGCGCTGGAGGAGACCATGGCCTTCGCCACCCAGGCCCTGGCCAGTGTGGCCTACCAGGTGGGCAACCTGGCTGGAAACACTCTGCGTATGTTGGACCTTCAGGCGGCTGCCCTGCGGCAAGTGGAAGCCCGAGTGAGCACACTGGGCCTGGTAAGCGCTGTGGGGAGGCTGCTCACGTCAGCCCCCAACTCTTTTTTTTTTTTTTCTGTCTTTTTGCCTTTCTAGGGCTGCTCCCGTGGCCTACGGAGGTTCCCAGGCTGGGGTCTCATCAGAGCTGTAGCCACCAGCCTACGCCAGAACCACAGCAACGCGGGATCCAAGCTGTGTCTGTGACCTACACCACAGCTCATCGCAACACCGGATCCTTAACCCACTGAGTGGGGTTAGGGATCCAACCTGCCACCTCATGGTTCCTAGTCAGACCCATTAACCACTGTGTCACAACGGGAACTCCAGCCTCCAACTCTGAAGCCCCTCCTGGACACCTTCTGCAGCCTTCCTCCATGTCCAAACGCACATGCCAGGCTTTTGAGCCCTCTTTGTCTCTGTAGCTATGGTCTCAGGGGTGGGCCTTGCTGCTGCATCAGACCAGGAATTCTGTGCTGGCAGAACTTTCTTTTTCTTCTTTTTTTTTTCCTTTTTTTTTTTTTTTTTTTTAAAGCTGTACCCATGGCATATGGAAGTTCCCAGGCTAGGGGTCTAATGGGAGCTGTAGGCACCAGCTACAGCCACAGCCACAGCCACAGCCAAGTGGGATCTGAGCCGCATCTGCGACCTACACCTCAGCTTACGGCGACACCGGATCCTTAACCCACTGAGCAAGACCAGGGATGGAACCCAGAACCTCATGGTTCCCAGTCGGATTCGTTACCCACTGAGCCATGACCGGAACTCCCTGGCAGAACTTTTTTTTCCCTGAGTTCTCTCCTATACGACAGACAGCAGGCTCTCCCCATCACGGGGGCTGCATGGGACAGGAAAGAGGCCAATGGACCCAGTTTCCATCCTAACACAGGCGGTGACTTAGGAAAAATCCCAGACCCACAGTGCTTGCCTGGCAAGGTATCCTCAGCCCTGGCAGCACTGCCACTACCCCCCACCCTATCTAGCACACACGCCCTCCTCCTTCCTTCCTGGATCCTTGGCCGAGCCACTGCCCCATAAACCACCCGCACAGCTCCGGTTACACATCAGCCTGGCCTGTGTATCCTCCACAGGTTCCGTGTGGGTGTGTCTTTTCCTCTCACCCCAGCAGGCTGGAGGTCCCGCCCTCCCGGGGCTGCAGGTTTCTCCACAGAACATTCCAAGAGGAAGTTAATTCACTTCATAGTGTCCCCCCAAAGGGAGAGCTGCTCCAGCCACAATTCTCAGCCACCTCCGCATTGACCCGCTCTGCTCCCGAGCCCGCCCCGTCTCTTCCCTGCACCGCCAGGGATGCTGTGCTTTCCCTTTGCCTCTGGTTCCTGCTCAGCGAACAATAAATAACCCTTGTTCTCTTCCGCCAGGAAGTTGCTCCAAAGTAGCTCCATCCTCCCCTGGCCACTCTTTTCCCAAATGCTGTGTGGCCTTGGGGACAGACCTCCCTCTTTCTCTCTGGACTTCATGGCCTCCTCTGGCCCCCCTCCCCCGCATCTTAAAGGGCGAGGCGCTGGGCAGAGGCCATCTCACTGTCACCTCCAACCCTGTGTCTGTGTCGCAGATGGTGAACATGCATATGGAGAAGGTGGCCCGAAGGGAGATCGGTACTTTAGCCACCGTCCAGCGGCTGCCCCCCAGCCAGAAAATCATCGCCCCCGAGAGCCTACCTCCCCTGACGCCCTACTACAGGAAACCCCTCAACTTTGGTTGCCTCGATGACATTGGCCATGGGATCAAGGTAAAGAGAGGGGCCCCTCCTCTTTCTCCACAGCCCACCCTCTTCTGCCTCACGGATCTCTTCTCTCTAGACCCTCAGCTCTCTTCCACGGCCATGTTCTTGTCCCCACCTGCAGCCTCTTTCCTTCCTCAGTCCCTGAAGCCATCATCCTAAGTGGCTGCCCCACCCCACAAGGCCTCCTTAAAGAGGAGACGCCCGGAGTTCCCGTTGTGGCTCAGTGGTTAATGGATCGACTAGGAACCATGAGGTTGCAGGTTCGAACCCTGGCCTTGCTCAGTGGGTGAGGGATCCGGCGTTGCCATGAGCCGTGGTGTAGGTCACAGACATGGGTCAGATCCTGCAACACTCCAGATGACACTAGAAGCTTCCTAGTATCTAAATGACCCCCTGATATCCTTTTCTTTCTTTCTTTTTCTTTTTTGTTTTTTGGTTGTCTTTTTGCCTTTTCTTGAGCCACTCCGGTGGCATATGGAGGTTCCCAGGCTGGAGGTGGAATTGGAGCTGTCCACTGGCTTACGCCAGAGCCACAGCAAGCAGGATCCGAGACGCGGCTGGGACCCACACCACAGCTCACGGGCAATGCCAGATCCTCAACCCACTGAGCGAGGCCAGGGATCGAACCCACACCCTCATGGTTCCTAGTCGGAATCATGGACCACTGAGCAGCGACGCGAACTCCGCCCCCACACCCCATATCCTTTAACACACCATCTTCCCCCAAAGAGAAAGTACACTCCCTCCTTCAGTCACCAGTCCATTCCACCCATTGCCCAACCTCAGTTCTTCGTGCTTCAGCTCAAGTCCCTTTTGTCTTGTCCCTCCTGAAGGACAGCAGAAGACATCATTCCCCGTGCACCCTCTCTTGGGGAAACGCTCTCCGTCACACAGGTGCTCCCTGGCACGTGTGTTTGCACCTTGTCACTTGAACACTCCAAGGGTTCTGCCCCTCTGCCCCCAACTCCCCAAAGCCAGTGCCGCAGGCCGGCCAACAGGGACGATTCTAAGTGGGAGGTCCTTTCCCTACGACCTCCGCAGCCCCGCGCGGGGGGGGGTTTCTCAGGGTTGGGGACCAGCGAGCTGGGCGCGGGGCTGTTGGGGGGAAAAGGGTGCGGCTCGGCAGAGGAGGAAGCGGCCTTCAGACCCAAGACCCAGGCAGCGGGTGAGGGGGGTGGGAAGAGGGGCTGGGAAGTGGAAGCGGGAACTTGCCGGTGGCCACGCTCTCTCTCCCGGCCCTCGCTCGCCCCTCCCCCATTTCCTCTCCGGGAGGAGGGGCCACGGCGGCGTGGGGGCGTGGCAACGAGTCAGCCCCGCCTCCTGCTTCCCCTCCCCTCCACCCGCAGGATTCGAGCACGCAGCTGTCTCGGACCGGGACCCTGTCTCGAAAGAGCATCAAGGCGCCTGCCGCACCCGCCTCCGCCACCCTCGGGTGAGGCCTCGCCGCGATCCTAACCTGCCCCGCCCAAGTCCACAAACTCGACTCCCCCACCCTCGCTTCAAGCCGGGCGCCAAACTTCCTCCTGCCAGCTGCCAGCTGCCAGCTACCACCTCCTCCCCGTCCCGACCCCCTGCCTGCCAGCAGCCTTCCCTCTTGCTGACACCCTTCCCCTCCACCCCTAGGAGAGCGCCCCGGATCCCCGAGCCGGTGCAGCCCCGTGGTGCCCAACGGCAAGCTCTCCGCCGCCTCCTCTGCCTCCTCCCTGGTCTCGGCCGGGTGAGCTCACGAGCCCAAAAAATAGGATGGCTGGGGCGGGGGGCGGGGGGCGGTGAGAGGCCACAGGAGAACAAGGGCGGGGCTTACAATTAAAGGGGCGTGGCCAGTTGATGCGGTTAGGGAGGGCGTCCCCCAGTCTAGCCTAAGCCCCCCCCTTTCTCTGGTCTTCAGCAGCGCTGAAGGGGTCGGTGGTGTCTCCGCGATGAAGGGGCAAGCAGCACCCCCGCCCCTCCACCTGCTGCCTCCGACGTCTTCCTGCTGCCCCCTCCACTGGAGGAACTGTCCCTGCCCCCGCCAGGTAAGGAGCTCCGCCCTCTCCTCCTAGCTCAACTTTGGGGTCGTTGCCTCACCCCAACACTTCTCCCCACCCCTTGGATCCAGCTGGGCCTCTCCGTGGATGCTTTGTAACAGGCGTAAGGGGAAGGGGAAGCGAACGTAGTTGAGCGCACCTGCTTTATACCAGGCCCCGGGGGCGAAGCGTCTCACCCACCTTCCCACTTAAACTTAACCCTAAGAGAATCTCCACACTCCCATTTAAGAGAAGCTGAGCCTGAGAGTTAAATTGACTTGCCCCAGGCTCACCAAGCTAAGTGGCAGAGTCTGCTCACCCTACACGATTCGATTCACTGTTTACTCAGTAAGCTGGGGAGGAATGGGGGGGGGGGGCTTTGGAAAAGGCATCTCCTGCCCCCACTCCCTGCAGCTTCTCCAGTTGCTCCCTAGAGTCTAGCATGCAGGGCGCCAGCATCCCCATGGTTGCAGGAAGCCATCTCATGGCACCCTCCCCTCCCGCCCTGCAGTGTAACGCTGTACCCATACACCGGCCAGAAGGACAACGAACTCTCCTTCTCTGAGGGCACCGTTATCTGCATCACCGCCGCTACTCTGATGGCTGGTGTGAGGGCATCAGCTCCGCGGGTTTGGATTCTTCCCTGGGAAACTGTGGAGCCCAGCTGCTGACAGCCAGGGATCTCTGGGATGCTGAACCAGGCACTGCCAGGAGCCCCCATGCCAGAGCCAGCTCTCGTGAAGCCTGGACTAGACCTGCACACCTCCTGGGGCCGTGAGCGTGACTGCCCTTCCCCACCACCCCGCTGCAGTGGAAGGATCTGGGGAGAGGAGTACAAAGAGCTCTACTGCAGGCAGGAAAAGAACTGGAAGCCAAGGAGCTGGGATCTTATCCACGGAGGATGCTTAATGCCGGCCAGGACAGGGTCTCCAGTTGCAAGTGCCACCTTTGAATAAAACGCGTGATGATCTCCTGTGATTGCCTGAAGGGCTGAGGGGAAGAGGGAAGAGGGGGGGAAGGCTCTCCAGTTCTAAGACCTCCACTAATTGCTGAGCTCCTCTGCCTGCCCCGAGCAGTGGGTTATCTCCCCCCCCCCCCGGGGGGGTGTCTCAGTGAGCCCCCTGCATGAGGCTCTGCACGATGGGCTGCACCGTTCTTTTGCCTGCTGCTGGGTTATGTGTTCAGTCTGGCGGGCGAGAGATCTCAGTCACCTTGCCCCTCACCACCTCCTTTATAGCTCGAACCACCACAAGAGGGTAGAGGGCTTGGGGTTCGCTGGCTCTGCTTAAAACATCATGGCTTCCTGGTTCATACGGGAGGAGCGGGGCACAGAGGGCCCCGCCGGCCCGACTTTGGTTAAGTCCCTGGTCTCCTGCGCATAGACGAGGCTGGGGTGGTGAGGAGACCACGACGCGGTGCTGCGAGGTACCCTGAGGGCTGGACGGGGCCGGACGGTGTGCTACCTCATTCCACCACCAGGAGGCGATCGTTCGCTCTGGCTTTTTATCTGTGGGGACGCTGACGAGGTGGATGGACTGGGAAAGGAAGAAGCAAAGGGGTGTAGTGTAGGATCTCGGCGGGTGAGGCACGATCTAGGCCTGGGGCCATCGTGGAGAGCACCATTTCTCTCCGCTGGGAGTCCGGTGTGGCCGCGAGGTGCGCGGGTTGGGGGGCAGAGGGAGGGAGTTCCAGACCTGGGCCCCCGGATAGTGGGGGAGGGAGGTCATGCGACCCAGGCAGCGGTTAAGCAGCGGGAGATGTTCCTTCTCTTCCCGCCATGAACCCTTCCTCTCAATGAGAGGCAAGGTTTTTGGAAAACACGGGTGCCTGCCCAGATATGTGCAGCAGCCCTGGAATTTGCTTGCAGTGGAACGGGGGGAGGCAGCCGAGCTGGGTTAACTGCATCGCTGGGGAGGGCTCCGAACCTCCTCCCCCAGCCCCAGTGGACGAGCCCGCAATACCGGAAATTCCCAGAGGGACAAGCCGAAACAAAAGGGAAAGGGAGAGTAATAAAACTAGGTTTGTCTTTCGATCCCCACCCACGCCTCACACCCTTTCCGGCGGGTGCCCCCGGCAGGCCAGGTCTCAACAGGTCTGCAGACCTGTGGAGATGGAGGCGCACGTCGGCAGCCGTTTCCAGGGCACCACGCTGGGCGCGGAAGGAACTGGGTCGGCCTTCTGCGCCTCCTGGATAAGGCGGTGCATGGGGTAGCCACGGCGTGGGAAGGCCACGTCGCCGCTCGCCAGCAGCCCCAGGGGCAGAAGTCGTTGGCGCCCGTCGCCCCACGTAGAAAAGGCGCTCGAAGGAGCACACCGTCGTGGCCCGCTCGCGCAGGGGAGTCGCTGAGCACCTTGTGCTTGCACTGTTGGCGGGCAGCGGCGCAGGTGTGCGTTGTTGAAGGGCCCGCAGAGCCAGCAGCCCCCGCGCGTCGGCCGACGGGTGCTGAGAGCAGGCGGAACAGGCTGAAGTGGCCGGCGGCGCGCAGCGCGCTCTCCACGCCGAAGGTGTTGGCGTCTGAGATGAGAATAACCTCAAAGCAGGCGCCTGCTTGCTACGAACTGCAGCAGGTCGCTCATGCCAGGCGACAGGGGGATGGTCCCGTAGACGGCGCGCAGGTCCCGCGGCGCAAGCCCTGCTCGCCCAGGTACTGGAAGACGCGCTGCAATTTATATAGTTGTAGAAGCCCTCGCGGTAGGTTGCACGCAG